>NC_086452.1:253795694-254425694 GCF_028390025.1 Pseudophryne corroboree | reverse complement strand
TGTCCCCCGTATTTTTTGCACCAGCACCAGGCGCAGAGCCCGGTGCTGGTTTTAAAAATACGGGGGATCCCCTGTCCGTTTTTCCCCCGGATTTTTAGAACCAGGACCGGCTCGAAGAGCCCGAGGCTGGTTATGCTTTGGAGGGGGGACCCACGCAATTTTTTTTCCGGGTTTTTCTCTAACGTCCTAAGTGGATGCTGGGGACTCCGTAAGGACCATGGGGAATAGCGGCTCCGCAGGAGACTGGGCACATCTAAAGAAAGCTTTAGGACTATCTGGTGTGCACTGGCTCCTCCCCCTATGACCCTCCTCCAAGCCTCAGTTAGATCTCTGTGCCCGAACGAGAAGGGTGCACACTAGGGGCTCTCCTGAGCTTCTTAGTGAAAGTTTTAGATTAGGTTTTTTATTTTCAGTGAGACCTGCTGGCAACAGGCTCACTGCATCGAGGGACTAAGGGGAGAAGAAGCGAACTCACCTGCGTGCAGAGTGGATTGGGCTTCTTAGGCTACTGGACATTAGCTCCAGAGGGACGATCACAGGCCCAGCTTGGATGGGTCCCAGAGCCGCGCCGCCGGCCCCCTTACAGAGCCAGAAGGCAGAAGAGGTCCGGAAAATCGGCGGCAGAAGACGTCCTGTCTTCAACAAGGTAGCGCACAGCACTGCAGCTGTGCGCCATTGCTCTCAGCACACTTCACACTTCGGTCACTGAGGGTGCAGGGCGCTGGGGGGGGGGCGCCCTGAGACGCAATAAAAACACCTTGGATGGCAAAAAAATGCATCACATATAGCTCCTGGGCTATATGGATGCATTTAACCCCTGCCAGAATCCGTAAAAAAGCAGGAGAAAAGTCCGCGAAAAAGGGGCGGAGCCTATCTCCTCAGCACACTGGCGCCATTTTCCTCACAGCTCCGTTGGAGGGAAGCTCCCTGTCTCTCCCCTGCAGTCACTACACTACAGAAAGGGTTAAAAAAAGAGAGGGGGGCACTAATTAGGCGCAGTATTAACTATACAGCAGCTATAAGGGGAAAAACACTTATATAAGGTTATCCCTGTATATATATAGCGCTCTGGTGTGTGCTGGCAAACTCTCCCTCTGTCTCCCCAAAGGGCTAGTGGGGTCCTGTCCTCTATCAGAGCATTCCCTGTGTGTGTGCTGTATGTCGGTACTTTTGTGTCGACATGTATGAGGAGAAAAATGATGTGGAGACGGAGCAGATTGCCTGTAATAGTGATGTCACCCCCTAGGGGGTCGACACCTGAGTGGATGAACTGTTGGAAGGAATTACGTGACAGTGTCAGCTCTGTATAAAAGACAGTGGTTGACATGAGACAGCCGGCTACTCAGCTTGTGCCTGTCCAGACGTCTCATAGGCCGTCAGGGGCTCTAAAGCGCCCGTTACCTCAGATGGCAGATATAGACGCCGACACGGATACTGACTCCAGTGTCGACGGTGAAGAGACGAATGTGACTTCCAGTAGGGCCACACGTTACATGATTGAGGCAATGAAAAATGTTTTACACATTTCTGATAATACGAGTACCACCAAAAAAGGGGTATTATGTTCGGTGAGGAAAAACTACCTGTAGTTTTCCTGAATCTGAGAAATTAAATGAGGTGTGTGATGATGCGTGGGTTTCCCCCGATAACAACGGATAATTTCTAAAATGTTATTGGCATTATATCCTTTCCCGCCAGAGGTTAGGGTGCGTGGGGAAACACCCCCTAGGGGGGATAAAGCGCTCACACGCTTGTAAGGGCTCTACCTTCGCCTGAGATGGCCGCCCTTAAGGATCCTGCTGATAGAAAGCAGGAGGGTATCCTAAAAGGTATTTACACACATACTGGTGTTATACTGCGACCAGCAATCGCCTCAGCCTGGATGTGCAGTGCTGGGTTGGCGTGGTCGGATTCCCTGACTGAAAATATTGATACCCTAGATAGGGACAGTATATTTTTGCCTATAGAGCATTTAAAATATGCATTTTTATATATGCGTGATGCACAGCGGAATATTTGCCGACTGGCATCAAGTCTAAGCGCGTTGTCCATTTCTACCAGTAGAGGGTTATGGACACGTCAGTGGTCAGGTGATGCGTATTCCAAACGGCATTTGGAAGTATTGCTTTATTAAGGGAGGAGTTATTTGGGGTCGATCTTTCAGACCTCGTGGCCACGGCAACAGCTGGGAATTCCACGTTTGTACCACAGGTCGCCTCTCAACATGAGAAGACGCCGTATTATCAGGCGCAGTCTTTTCGTGGACAAGCGGGCAAAAGGTTCCTCATTTCTGCCCCGTGACAGAGGGAGAGGAAAAAGGCTGCAGAAATCAGCCAGTTCCCAGGAACAGAAACCCTCTCCCGCCTCTGCCAAGCCCTCAGTATACGCTGGGGCTTTACAAGCAGAATCAGGCACGGTGGGGGGCCCGTCTCAATGAATTTCAGCGCGCAGTGGGCTCACTCGCAAGTAGACCCCTGGATCCTTCAGGTGATATCTCAGGGGTACAAATTAGAATTCGAGACGTCTCCCCCTCGCCGTTTCCTAAAGTCGGCTTTACCGATGTCTCCTTCTGACAGGGAGACAGTTTTGGAAGCCATTCACAAGCTGTATTCCCAGCAGGTGATAATCAAGATACCCCTCCTGCAACAGGGAACGGGGTATTATTCCACACTGTTGTGGTACCGAAGCCGGACGGCTCGGTGAGACCGATTCTAAATCTAAAATCTTTGAACACTTACGTACAGAGGTTCAAATTCAAGATTGAGTCACTCAGAGCAGTGATTGCGAACCTGGAAGAAGGGGACTACATGATGTCTCAGGACATCAAGGATGCTTACCTTCATGTCAAAATTTACCCTTCTCACCAAGGGTACCTCAGGTTTATGGTACAGAACTGTCACTATCAGTTCAGACGCTGCCGTATGGATGGTACACGGCACCCCGGGTCTTTACCAAGGTAATGGCCGAAATGATGATATTCCTTCGAAGGAAGTGAATTTTAGTTATCCCTTCCTTGGACAATTCCCTGATAAGGGTAAGATCCAGGGAACAGTTGGAGGTCGGTGTAGCACTATCTCAGGTAGTGTTGCGGCAGCACGATTGGATTCTCAATATTCCAAAATCGCACCTGGTTCCGACGACGTGTCTTCTGTTCTTAGGGATGATCCTGGACACAGTCCAGAAAAAGGTGTTTCTCCCGGAGGAGAAAGCCAGGGAGTTATCCGAGCTAGTCAGGATCCTCCTAAAACCGAGCCAAGTCTCAGTGCATCAATGCACAAGGGTTCTGGGTAAAATGGTGGCTTCCTACGAAACAATCCCATTCGGCAGATTCCACGCAAGAACTTTCCAGTGGGACCTGCTGGACAAATGGTCCGGATCGCATCTTCAGATGCATCAGCGGATAACCCTGTCACCAAGGACAAGGGTGTCCCTCCTGTGGTGGTTGCAGAGTGCTCATCTTCTAGAGGGCCGCAGATTAGGCATTCAGGACTGGGTCCTGATGACCACTGATGCCAGCCTGCGAGGCTGGGGAGCAGTCACACAGGGAAGGAATATCCAGGGCTTATGGTCAAGCCTGGAGACATCACTTCACATAAATATCCTGAAGCTAAGGGACATTTACAATGCTCTAAGCTTAGCAAGACCTCTGCTTCAAGGTCAGCCGGTGTTGATCCAGTCGGACAACATCACGGCAGTCACCCACGTAAACAGACAGGGTGGCACAAGAAGCAGGAGGGCAATAGCAGAAGCTGCAAGGATTCTTCGCTGGGCGGAAAATCATGTGATAGCACTGTCAGCAGTATTCATTCCGGGAGTGGACAACTGGGAAGCAGACTTCCTCAGCACGACCTCCACCCGGGAGAGTGGGGACTTCACCCAGAAGTCTTCCACATGATTAAAAACTCGACAGGTATTGCGCCAGGTCCAGGGACCCTCAGGCAATAAGCTGTAGACGCTCTGGTAACACCGTGGGTGTACCAGTCAGGGTATGTGTTCCCTCCTCTGCCTCTCATACCCAAGGTACTGAGATTGATAAGATGGAGAGGAGTAAGCACTATATTCGTGGTTCCGGATTGGCCAAGAAGGACTTGGTAACCGGAACTTCAAGAGATGCTCACGGAGGATCCGTGGCCTCTACCTCTAAGAAGGGACCTGCTCCAGCAAGGACCCTGTCTGTTCCAAGACTTACCGCGGCTGCGTTTGACGGCATGGCGGTTGAACGCCGGATCCTGAAGGAAAAAAGGCATTCCGGATGAAGTCATCCCTATCCTGATCAAAGCCAGGAAGGATGTAACCGCAAAAACATTATCACCGCAATTGGCGAAAATATGTTGCGTGGTGCGAGGCCAGTAAGGCCCGACGGAGGAAATTCAACTGGGTCGATTCCTACATTTCCTGCAAACAGGAGTGTCTATGGGCCTGAAATTGGGGTCCATTAAGGTTCAAATTTCGGCCCTGTCAATTTTCTTCCAAAAAGAACTAGCTTCAGTCCCTGAAGTTCAGACGTTTGTAAAAGGGGTACTGCATATACAGCCTCCTTTTGTGCCTGCAGTGGCACTTTGGGATCTCAATGTAGTTTTGGGATCCAAAAGTCACATTGGTTTGAACCACTTAAATCTGTGGAGTTAAAATATCTCACATGGAAAGTGGTCATGCTGTTGGCCCTGGCCTGGGCCAGGCGCGTGTCAGAATTGGCGGCTTTATCCTGAAAAAGCCCTTATCTGATTTTCCATTCGGACAGGGCGGAATTGAGGACTCGTCCTCAGTTTCTCCCCAAGGTGGTTTCAGCGTCTCACCTGAACCAACCTATTGGTGGTGCCTGCGGCTACTAGGGACTTGGAGGCCTCCAAGTTGCTAGACGTTGTCAGTGCCCTGAAAATATATGTTTCCAGGACGGCTGGAGTCAGGAAATCTGACTCGCTGTTTATCCTGTGTGCACCCAACAAGCTGGGTGCTCCTGCTTCTAAGCAGACTATTGCTCGTTGGATTTGTAGTACAATTCAGCTTGCACATTCTGTGGCAGGCCTGCCACAGCCAAAAATCTGTAAATGCCCACTCCACAAGGAAGGTGGGCTCATCTTGGGTGGCTGCCCGAGGGGTCTCGGCTTTACAACTTTGCCGAGCAGCTACTTGGTCAGGAGCAAATACGTTTGTAAAATTCTACAAAATTTATATCCTGGCTGAGGAGGACCTGGAGTTCTCTCATTTGGTGCTGCAGAGTCATCCGCACTCTCCCGCCCGTTTGGGAGCTTTGGTATAATCCTCATGGTCCTTACGGAGTCCCCAGCATCCACTTAGGACGTTAGAGAAAATAAGAATTTACTTACTGATAATTCTATTTCTCATAGTCCGTAGTGGATGCTGGGCGCCCATCCCAAGTGCGGATTGTCTGCAATACTTGTACATAGTTATTGTTACAAAAATCGGGTTATTATTGTTGTGAGCCATCTTTCAGGGGCTCCTCTGTTATCATGCTGTTAACTGGGTTCAGATCACAGGTTATACGGTGTGATTGGTGTGGCTGGTATGAGTCTTACCCGGGATTCAAAATCCTTCCTTATTGTGTACGCTCGTCCGGGCACAGTATCCTAACTGAGGCTTGGAGGAGGGTCATAGGGGGAGGAGCCAGTGCACACCAGATAGTCCTAAAGCTTTCTTTAGATGTGCCCAGTCTCCTGCGGAGCCGCTATTCCCCATGGTCCTTACGGAGTCCCCAGCATCCACTACGGACTATGAGAAATAGAATTATCGGTAAGTAAATTCTTATTTTCACATTCCATTTAAAAAATAAATAATATTTTAAAAAATATATAAATAATACTTGTGCCTCCAAAAAAGACAAACCAAGTACCTAATCCCTTCTAATATAAATAGATATGCTATTACCCCAAAAAAAAAACTGCAAAAAAAACAAACATGTTTTTAATTTTTTTTTATTAGATTCCGCCAGCAAAGTGTGGCGGATTGAAAATGACGAATTTACTGTTTAAAAGCACTGTTGTCGAATTTACAAACTTCAATTGAATATACTTTTGGCGAATTGCCGCATTTGTACCATTGCAGAAAAGTCGAATTTGTCAAATGTCGAATTTTAAAGTCGAATTTTGAAAGCCTGTAAGAATAGGCTCCGCCCCCTTCTTCACATCAGCCGTCCCCTTCTACCCCTGTACCTTGCTCTCTCCTGTCTGTGCTCTCTCCCGTCTGTAGGACTAGGCCCCGCCCCCTTCTTACCCTCCTGTGACTGCTCTCTCCTGACAAGTGGACCAGGCCTGCCCCCTACACGCTGCTGGTGTCTTCATTGTTACTTGGTCTGGAGCTCCGTTGGGGAGAGAACTCACGTGAGCTCATTAAGAATGAGGAACTGGGATGTTTTAATTTTATTGTGAGTAGTGTAGTGTGGTGATGTAGTATGTTGTATGGGGGGTATAGTGTAATTATGAAGTGCAGCATATGGGAGGGCTGTAGCATAGTGATGTAGTGTGGCATATGGGGGGTGGTAGCGCATAGGTGTGCGTACAGGGGGTCCCTGGTGCGCACAGGCACTCCCTAATGTCCAGCACCGCTGCACGCCACGCTTGCTGTAGCACAGTGATCGCTGAGTGTGTGATCGGTGGAGCCTAGCCTGCAGCTCATTTCCGTACCTCCCACCACCGCTGCACCCGCCCCCCCTCTGCCTGCTGCTAATACTATGCTGAGTGCATTCGTCGTCGGCCTCACTGGGGGGACTGGCGTCACCTTGCAATGTGACGTGGTGATGTCCGCCCATGCTCTCCTCCCGCCCACCTGTGCTTTCCTCCTGCTGCGGTCTCTCAGTCCTAGTGTGCCGCGGCCGCCACACCACTGGCAGTGTTCCTCTAGGAGGGACTGGGAGCTGCTGGCAGACACATTCTGCTGAGACTTACTTGTCAGTGCGGGTTCCGGACGGCAGGCGGCGGGTGGGAGGGTAGACGGGGAGCAGGTGTCACAAGGAGTGTGTGGGCAACTAATTCACAATACTTCCGCTCAACGTGGCACTGCTGGTCCTTCATCTCCCATGTCTCTTCACCAGGTGGCGGGCGGCCCGGAAATTAAGTGATGTGTTGTGCAGCAGTCAGTGTGAAGTGACTGTGAGTAACACTGGTGGTGCTGATGATGCTGCTGCAGAATCTGGAAGCAATTAATTCATAAATATAATGTACTCTATCAGTGTATTATACATACATAAACATGTACATACGTGTATTTGTGTATACATGTATATATATCATGTATATACATGAGTGTGTGTGTATATATATATATATATATATATATGTATAAAAATAAGACTTGGGGTTTGTTTTATTAGATAGAGCATGTCCCAGTGAAGTGCCTTTTGGGGTTGTGGTTTTTCAGAAAGTTACAGGTTTTTTTTAATTAAGAGAAATATGCCCCATTATAGAGAGAGGGCATTTCAATTTGTTGCGCCTGCGCAGTGGCCGCCAGCAGGGGGTGTACTAGAGGGCCTTCACTTGAGAGCCGCAATATGGCCGCCTTCTCCCCGGTTATTCTGTAAATAGAAAAATAACCTCACAGGTTCACATAGGGCAGAGTTGCCACTACTAGTGCAGGGCTGTAACGTACAGTACTAAGGAAAAGCCATATACTAAAGCGGCACGGTGACCTCACCCCTCTCAGAGACACCATGGCGCAGCACACTGTATGGGGTACACTTGGTACACACACCTGTTAGCTCAGGGCAGCACTATAGGACCCTCCTGTAATGCTGTGCTGGCGGCGTGTAGTGATCTGGGCACTGGGAGACTGGCTGGCTGGTCTCCGTCTCTGCTGCCTATAGAACTTCCACCTCTGTTATATATCAGGGCTGCTCTCCTGTGTGTTCTCTTCCTCTCCTACCTCACACTGGAACTGGCCGCCCAGAGAACGAGAGGGCAGCGGCTGACATCAGAGAGGGTGCAGCAATCTGTGTGGGCAGAGCCCCTCACAGCAAGGTGTCCTTATGCTGTGCCCCGTGTAATCACTGTGATCCATACAGACTCTCACCCTGGTATGCTCTCTATTTATTATTTATTTCTCTGACGTCCTAGTGGATGCTGGGACTTCCGTAAGGACCATGGGGGATAGCGGCTCCGCAGGAGACTGGGCACAAAAGTAAAAGCTTTAGACTAGCTGGTGTGCACTGGCTCCTCCCCCTATGACCCTCCTCCAAGCCTCAGTTAGATTTTTGTGCCCGAACGAGAAGGGTGCATGCTAGGTGGCTCTCCTGAGCTGCTTAGAAGTAAAAGTTTAAATAGGTTTTTTATTTTCAGTGAGTACTGCTGGCAACAGGCTCACTGCATCGTGGGACTAAGGGGAGAAGAAGCGAACTCACCTGCGTGCAGAGTGAATTGGGCTTCTTGGCTACTGGACATTAGCTCCAGAGGGACGATCACAGGTTCAGCCTGGATGGGTCCCGGAGCCGCGCCGCCGGCCCCCTTACAGAGCCAGAAGAGCGAAGAGGTCCGGAGAAAGCGGCGGCAGAAGACGTTCCTGTCTTCAAATAAGGTAGCGCACAGCACTGCAGCTGTGCGCCATTGCTCTCAGCACACTTCACACTCCGGTCACTGAGGGTGCAGGGCGCTGGGGGGGAGCGCCCTGAGACGCAATAAAACACTATAAAAACCTTATATGGCTAAAGAAATGCATCACATATAGCTCCTGGGCTATATTGATGCATTTAACCCCTGCCAGTTTTCCTGAAAAAAGCGGGAGAAAAGGCCGCCGAGAAGGGGGCGGAGCCTATCTCCTCAGCACACGAGCGCCATTTTCCCTCACAGTTCCGCTGGAAGGAAGGCTCCCTGACTCTCCCCTGCAGTCCTGCTACAAGAATCAGGGTAAAACAAGAGAGGGGGGGCACTATTGGCAGCTAATATATAATACAGCAGCTATAACAGGGAGTAACACTTATATAAGGTTATCCCTGCATATATATAGCGCTCTGGTGTGTGCTGGCAAACTCTCCCTCTGTCTCCCCAAAGGGCTAGTGGGGTCCTGTCCTCTATCAGAGCATTCCCTGTGTGTGTGCTGGGTGTCGGTACGATTGTGTCGACATGTATGAGGAGGAAAATGATGTGGAAGCAGAGCAATTGCCTGTGTTAGTGATGTCACCCCCTAGGGAGTCGACACCTGACTGGATGGTCGTATTTAAAGAATTACGTGACAATGTCAGCACTTTGCAAAAAACTGTTGACGACATGAGACAGCCGGCAAATCAGTTAGTGCCTGTTCAGGCGTCTCAGACACCGTCAGGGGCGCTAAAACGCCCGTTACCTCAGATGGTCGACACAGACCCAGACACGGATACTGAATCCAGTGTCGACGGTGAGGAGACAAACGTAATGTCCAGTAGGGCCACACGTTACATGATCACGGCAATGAAGGAGGCATTGAACATTTCTGACACTACAAGTACCACAAAAAAGGGTATTATGTGGGGTGTGAAAAAACTACCAGTAGTTTTTCCTGAATCAGAGGAATTAAATGAGGTGTGTGATAAAGCGTGGGTTTCCCCCGAGAAAAAACTGCTGATTTCTAACAAATTATTGGCACTATACCCTTTCCCGCCAGAGGTTAGGGCACGTTGGGAAACACCCCCTAGGGTAGATAAGGCGCTCACACGCTTATCAAAACAAGTGGCGTTACCGTCTCCTGATACGGCCGCCCTCAAGGAACCAGCTGATAGAAGGCTGGAAAATATCCTAAAAGGTATATACACACATACTGGTGTTATACTGCGACCAGCAATCGCCTCAGCCTGGATATGCAGCGCTGGAGTGGCTTGGTCGGATTCCCTGACTGAAAATATTGATACCCTGGATAGGGACAGTATTTTATTAACTATAGAGCATTTAAAGGATGCATTACTATATATGCGTGATGCACAGAGGGATATTTGCACCCTGGCATCAAGAGTAAGTGCGATGTCCATTTCTGCCAGAAGGGCGTTATGGACGCGACAGTGGTCAGGTGATGCAGATTCCAAACGACATATGGAAGTATTGCCGTATAAAGGGGAGGAGTTATTTGGGGTCGGTCTATCAGACCTGGTGGCCACGGCAACGGCTGGAAAGTCCACCTTTTTACCCCAGGTCACCTCTCAGCAGAAAAAGACACTGTCTTTTCAAACTCAGTCCTTTCGTTCCTATAAGAACAAGCGAGCAAAAGGCCACTCATTTCTGCCCCGGGGCAGAGGAAGAGGAAAAACACTGCACCAGGCAGCCTCTTCCCAGGAGCAGAAGCCCTCCCCCGCTTCTGCCAAGTCTTCAGCATGACGCTGGGGCTTTACAAGCGGACTCAGGCACGGTGGGGGCCCGTCTCAAAAATTTCAACGCGCAGTGGGCTCACTCGCAAGTGGACCCCTGGATCCTGCAGGTAGTATCACAGGGGTACAAATTGGAATTCGAGACGTCTCCCCCTCGCCGATTCCTGAAGTCTGCTCTTCCAACGCCTCCCTCCGACAGGGAGGCTGTATTGGAAGCTATTCACAAGCTGTATTCCCAGCAGGTGATAATCAAGGTACCCCTCCTACAACAGGGAAAGGGGTATTATTCCACGCTGTTTGTGGTACCGAAGCCGGATGGCTCGGTGAGACCAATTTTAAATCTGAAATCCTTGAACACTTACATAAAAAGGTTCAAATTCAAGATGGAATCACTCAGAGCAGTGATAGCGAACCTGGAAGAAGGGGACTATATGGTATCTCTGGACATCAAAGATGCTTATCTCCATGTCCCAATCTTCCCTTCTCACCAGGGGTACCTCAGGTTTGTGGTTCAAAACTGTCATTATCAGTTTCAGACGCTGCCGTTTGGATTGTCCACGGCACCCCGGGTCTTTACCAAGGTAATGGCCGAAATGATGATTCTTCTTCGAAGAGAAGGCGTCTTAATTATCCCTAACTTGGACGATCTCCTGATAAGGGCAAGATCCAGGGAACAGTTAGAGTTCGGAGTAGCACTGTCTCAGGTAGTGCTACGTCAGCACGGGTGGATTCTAAATATCCCAAAATCACAGCTGATTCCAACAACACGTCTACTGTTCCTGGGGATGATTCTGGACACATTCCAGAAAAAGGTGTTTCTCCCGGAGGAGAAGGCCAGGGAGTTATCCGAGCTAGTCAGGAACCTCCTAAAACCAGGCCAAGTGTCAGTGCATCAATGCACGAGAGTCCTGGGAAAAATGGTGGCTTCTTACGAAGCAATTCCATTCGGAAGATTCCATGCAAGAACTTTTCAGTGGGATCTGCTGGACAAATGGTCCGGATCGCATCTTCAGATGCATCAGCGGATAACCCTATCTCCAAGGACAAGGGTGTCTCTCCTGTGGTGGTTACAGAGTGCTCATCTTCTAGAGGGCCGCAGATTCGGCATTCAGGATTGGATGCTGGTGACCACGGATGCCAGTCTGAGAGGCTGGGGAGCAGTCACACAGGGAAGAAATTTCCAGGGCTTGTGGTCAAGCATGGAAACGTCTCTTCACATAAATATCCTGGAACTAAGGGCCATTTACAATGCCCTAAGTCAAGCAAGGCCTCTGCTTCAGGGTCAGTCGGTATTGATCCAATCGGACAACATCACGGCAGTCGCCCACGTCAACAGACAGGGCGGCACAAGAAGCAGGAGGGCAATGGCAGAAGCTGCAAGGATTCTCCGCTGGGCGGAAAATCATGTGGTAGCACTGTCAGCAGTGTTCATTCCGGGAGTGGACAACTGGGAAGCAGACTTCCTCAGCAGACACGACCTCCACCCGGGGGAGTGGGGACTTCACCCAGAAGTCTTCCAAGTGATTGTAAACCGTTGGGAAAAACCAAAGGTGGACATGATGGCGTCCCGTCTCAACAAAAAACTGGACAGATATTGCGCCAGGTCAAGGGACCCTCAGGCAATAGCGGTGGACGCTCTGGTAACACCGTGGGTGTACCAGTCGGTGTATGTGTTCCCTCCTCTGCCTCTCATACCCAAAGTACTGAGAATCATAAGAAGGAGAGGAGTAAGAACTATACTTGTGGCTCCGGATTGGCCAAGAAGAACTTGGTACCCGGAACTGCAAGAGATGCTCACGGAGGACCCGTGGCCTCTACCTCTCAGAAAGGACCTGCTCCAGCAGGGACCTTGTCTGTTTCAAGACTTACCGCGGCTGCGTTTGACGGCATGGAGGTTGAACGCCGGATCCTGAAGGAAAAAGGCATTCCAGATGAAGTCATCCCTACCCTGGTCAAGGCCAGAAAGGATGTAACCGCAAAACATTATCACCGCATTTGGCGGAAATATGTTGCGTGGTGTGAGGCCAAGAAGGCCCCTACAGAGGAATTTCAACTGGGTCGTTTCCTGCATTTCCTGCAAACAGGACTATCTATAGGCCTAAAATTAGGGTCCATTAAGGTTCAAATTTCGGCCCTGTCAATCTTCTTCCAAAAAGAACTGGCTTCAGTGCCTGAAGTTCAGACGTTTGTCAAAGGGGTACTGCATATACAGCCTCCTTTTGTGCCTCCAGTGGCACCTTGGGATCTCAATGTAGTGTTGAGTCTCCTAAAATCACATTGGTTTGAACCACTCACCCCTGTGGAATTGAAATATCTCACATGGAAAGTGGTCATGCTGTTAGCCCTGGCTTCAGCCAGGCGTGTCTCTGAATTGGCGGCTTTATCATATAAAAGCCCTTACCTAATTTTTCATTCAGACAGGGCAGAACTGAGGACTCGCCCTCAATTTCTCCCTAAGGTGGTTTCAGCGTTTCACATGAACCAGCCTATTGTGGTACCTGCGGCGACTAGGGACTTGGAGGACTCCAAGTTGCTGGACGTAGTCAGGGCCCTGAAAATATATGTTTCCAGGACGGCTGGAGTCAGAAAATCTGACTCGCTGTTTATCCTGTATGCACCCAACAAGCTGGGTGCTCCTGCTTCTAAGCAGACGATTGCTCGTTGGATTTGTGGTACAATTCAGCTTGCACATTCTGTGGCAGGCCTGCCACAGACAAAATCTGTAAAAGCCCATTCCACAAGGAAAGTGGGCTCATCTTGGGCGGCTGCCCGAGGGGTCTCGGCTTTACAACTTTGCCGAGCAGCTACTTGGTCAGGGGCAAACACGTTTGCTAAATTCTACAAATTTGATACCCTGGCTGAGGAGGACCTGGAGTTCTCTCATTCGGTGCTGCAGAGTCATCCGCACTCTCCCGCCCGTTTGGGAGCTTTGGTATAATCCCCATGGTCCTTACGGAAGTCCCAGCATCCACTAGGACGTCAGAGAAAATAAGAATTTACTTACCGATATTTCTATTTCTCGTAGTCCGTAGTGGATGCTGGGCGCCCATCCCAAGTGCGGATTGTCTGCAATACTTGTATATAGTTATTGTTACAAAAAAATCGGGTTGTTTATTGTTGTGAGCCATCTATTTAGAGGCTCCTACGTTTATCATACTGTTAACTGGGTTCAGATCACAGGTTGTACGGTGTGATTGGTGTGGCTGGTATGAGTCTTACCCGGGATTCAAAATCCTTCCTTATTATGTACGCTCGTCCGGGCACAGTATCCTAACTGAGGCTTGGAGGAGGGTCATAGGGGGAGGAGCCAGTGCACACCAGCTAGTCTAAAGCTTTTACTTTTGTGCCCAGTCTCCTGCGGAGCCGCTATCCCCCATGGTCCTTACGGAAGTCCCAGCATCCACTACGGACTACGAGAAATAGAATTATCGGTAAGTAAATTCTTATTTTTTTTGCACTGCGGCATGCTCGAGGGAAGGGAGCAGGCACCCCCCACCCCTCCGCCACTACTCCTCCGCCAGCATCACTGCCAAGCCGGTCAGTGTTCCGGCGGCAATGAGCAGTAGGCAGCCACCAGCAACAACAGTCAGGAAGCTGTTACTCCCGGCAGCAGTAGCGTCAAGCTGCAATTCAGCCAGCGGCACGATGATCCGGGAGACAGTGGCAGCACAGGGAAGCAGTACCCCCTCCAATCGCAGCACCAACCAGGAGACTGAGGCAGCAACCCGCCCCCAGCAGCAGCACCACCCTGATGATAGGTAAGATGCATTTTGGTGTCACAAGAAGGTGGCCGGAGTAGTGGCTGGCTGTGGTCACACCCCGGGGAAAAGTGATAGTGATTTCAGTGTTCCCTTGCGCGGGGATTGGATGTGTAGATGTATGGAGGCTATGTATGTATAGATGTGAGTGGAAGTGGTTGGATGTACGAGAGCGATAGTGTGCGGATGTATGAGAGCGGCAGTGTGCGGATGTATGAGAGCGGCAGTGTGCGGATGTATGAGAGCGGCAGTGTGCGGATGTATGAGAGCGGCAGTGTGCGGATGTATGAGAGCGGCAGTGTGCGGATGTATGAGAGCGGCAGTGTGCGGATGTATGAGAGCCGCAGTGTGCGGATGTATGAGAGCGGCAGTGTGCGGATGTATGAGAGCGGCAGTGTGCGGATGTATGAGAGCGGCAGTGTGCGGATGTATGTGAGCGGCAATGTACGGCTGTATAACTGCGTCGGTGTGCGGCTGTATGAGTGCGATGGTGTGCGGCTGTATGCGTGTGGTGGTGTGCGGCGGTGTGTGGATGTATGAGAGCGGCAGTGTGCGGCTGTAAGAGTGCGGCAGTGTGCGGCTGTAAGAGTGCGGCAGTGTGTGGATGTATGAGAGCGGCAGTGTGCGGATGTATGAGAGCGGCAGTGTACGGCTGTATAACTGCGTCGGTGTGCGGCTGTATGAGAGCAGCAGTGTGCGGCTGTATGAGAGCGGGGTTGTATGGCTGTATGAGAGCGGCAGTGTACGGCTGTATGAGAGCAGCAGTGTGCGGCTGTATAAGAGCGGCAGTGTGCGGCTGTATGAGTACGGCAGTGTGCGGATGTATGAGAGCGGCAGTGTACGGCTGTATTAGAGCGGCAGTGTACGGCTGTTTAACTGCGTCGGTGTGTGGATGTATGAGTGCGGTGGTGTGTGGATGTATGAGTGCGGCGGTGTGCGGCTGTATGAGTGCGGCGGTGTGCGGCTGTATGAGTGCGGCGGTGTGCGGCTGTATGAGTGCGGCGGTGTGTGGCTGTATGAGATCGGCGGTGTGCGGCTGTATGAGAGCGGCGGTGTGCGGCTGTATGAGAGCGGCGGTGTGCGGCTGTATGAGAGCGGCGGTGTGCGGCTGTATGAGAGCGGCGGTGTGCGGCTGTATGAGAGCGGCGGTGTGCGGCTGTATGAGAGCGGCAGTGTGCGGCTGTATGAGAGCGGCAGTGTGCGGCTGTATGAGAGCGGCAGTGTGCGGCTGTATGAGAGCGGCAGTGTGCGGCTGTATGAGAGCGGCAGTGTGCGGCTGTATGAGAGCGGGGTTGTACGGATGTATGAGAGCGGCGGTGTGTGGATGTATGAGAGCGGCAGTGTGTGGATGTATGAGAGCGGCAGTGTGTGGATGTATGAGAGCGGCAGTGTGCGGATGTATGAGAGCGGGGTTGTACGGATGTATGAGAGCGGGGTTGTACGGATGTATGAGAGCGGCAGTGTACGGATGTATGAGAGCAGCAGTGTACAGTTGTGTGAGAGCGGCAGTGTGCGGATGTATGAGCGGCGGTGTACGGATGTATGAGAGCAGCAGTAATGGATGGCAGCGTCATAGGGAGGGATGTCGGAATGCTGTTATAGGATTCCTAATACAAAATGGAATCCGTATAGTGGGCGGGGCTGGCACCATGGCACCACGTTGGGCTTGATGGGCAGGTAGTGCGGCAAGCACACCCAAATTGGCGTCTGACGTCGCCCGCAGTCCACACTGTTGTGAGGAGTCAGTTAATTTTGCTGTGTAGTGCACTCACAGAGGACCTACCGCCCGTCCCCTCCTCGCATCTGAGCAGCAGGTCAGGCTCTTATTTTCTTTTTAATCAGGAGAGGCCGAGTGAACTGTGAGCAGGGGGGCAGAGCTACATGGGACCCAGAGGGGCTGCTGTGCTGCCAGAGAGGAAGAGAGAGATGAAGCTACTGCAGATCCCCAGCTGATTGTGAGGTGCCGGGTTGAAGGGTGATGTGATCACCCTTCTCCCTCGCTGCAGCTGGGGACCGCATCTAGGCTTCCTCCATCGAGGGCATGCGGCGCAGCAGTGGGCAGCGTGTAATGAGTTTGTCTGGCTCATTATACTGCTGCCTGTTGTGGACACCTCCGTCCGTACGGACTGGTGTACATGCCCAGCACAGAGGAGACAGTGTTGGTGGAAGTGCTGCCCAGCTCTGACCCTGCAGGCCTCCCTGATCTGGCTGCGGCCGCTGCTGCTGCGGCCCGAAACCCCTGCCGGTCCCCTCCATAGACTTCTGCCTGGCCAGCGCTGAGGTACTAGGGGTAGCCCAGCTGCAGGAAGGGCATGTCATTGGCTTTCTCTCCGGCAGGGGAAGGTGACAGCGGCGGAGGAAGTGCTGCCCACCTCAGACACTGCAGGCCTCCCCGATCCAGCTGCGGCCACAGCTGATGCTGCCAGGACCCCCTGATGGTCTCCTTTGTTGACTGCCGCATGGCCAGTGCTGAAGTACTGGGGGTAGGCCAGCTACGGGAAGAGTGTCTCTGCCTCAGGCTCTCTCTCTCTGGCAGGGGAAGGAAGGGCTGATTCTCTGGCACAACAGGGAGGGCTGGGCTGCAGGAACACAGCACTGGAAGAAACAGGAGGCCGAACTCATGACCAAAAAGTGAGCAGTGCAGTGATCAGCCCCCTGGTCTTTCCCTCTCTCTGGGTGCAGAGCTGTATTCTACAGAGAGAGCTGGGATGGGAAGAAGGGGAACGGCACCTGACATACACATACACGCGCAACACCTGACACACACACACATACACGTGCGGCACCTGACACACACACACGTAGCATCAGACACAATAAAATAAACATGCAGCACCTGACACACACATACACGCGCAACACCTGACACACACACATATACACATGCGGCACCTGACACACACACGTAGCATCAGACACAATAAAATAAACATGCAGCACCTGACACATGCATATACACGCAGCACCTGACACATACATATACACGCAGCACCTGACACATACATATACACGCAGCACCTGACACATACATATACACGCACACCATCAGACACACTAATATACACATGCAGCACCTGACACACACATACACACGCAGCACCTTACTCACACACACATAGACACGTGCAGCACCTGACGCACACACATGTACACGCGCAGCACCTGACGCACACTCATGTACACGCGCAGCACCTAATGCACACTCATGTACACACGCAGCACCTGACGCACACTCATGTACACGCACAGCACCTAATGCACACTCATGTACACGCGCAGCACCTGACACAGACATACGTATTCATGCGCAGCACCAGACATACACTTGTACACACGCGGAGCACCTGATACTCACACACATATACACCCGCAACACCTGACACACACACACACACACACACACACACACACGTGTGGCAGCTGACGCATACACACGCACCATCAGACACACTCAGATATACACGCAGCACCTGACACACACATACACACACACACACACACACACACACAGGACCTGACACACATACACAGGCAGCACCTGACACACACACATATACACGCGCAGCACCTGACACCACGCACTCACACGTACAAGCAATGTATTTCACGCCTACCTCCAGCCTCAGTTACAGGCTGCTGCCGCCTACCCCCCTCCCTGCATCAGCTGCAAAGGCAGCAAAATATTTTGACCAAAGTCTAAAGGCCGACTGTACACACTGAGCGATATGACCGCTCATATCACTCAGTGACGTCACGCCCCCGCCAGCCCTGCATGAAGGTCGTGGACGACAGTCCACATCCTTCATGCATGCCCTACCGACAGCGACGATTGTTGCCGACCCGCGGGGCAGCGCATCGTTCGTCGCTGGTGGCATATACACTTAACGATAAAACGAGCGACGTCGCTCAAGGAGGGGGAAAATGAGCGACGTCGCTCATTAAATCGTTAAGTGTGTACGGACCTTAAACAATTCGGTTTGGTAAATAAAATTATTTTGCACAGAACAGTGATGTTATACGAACATTTTCATTAAACATTTAAAAAATCAAATGTTTATTCTTACAGTGAAATTTTACATTTCTGAATAAAAAAAATAAATTTAAAAAAAGCGATGAAATTCCATAGACAAAAAACCTTACGGTTTCACATGTCCCATTAAGGCTTCTTAGACATGATCGAAATTTCAGAAACCTGTTGTAACTCTTCCACTCAAACTCCAAAAAGCAATGAAATTCCGATCATTAAGGCGGACGCCTTAATGGACGTGTTCCTTGCGCAATACAGATATGGTATGCCATCACAGCCTGTGGGTAAGTGCAGATTCAGCACTCTCACAGAGTGAGATTGCTGTCACTCACACAATGGTGGAGCTGCTAATTCACAGATTTGTGTGCTCATTGGAATACACACATGCAGTCTATGCAACTGAAGGTCTGAGCGGAAGACAAAGCTGCTCAGATGAGGTAAGAGTGTTGTTGATTGGAGGGAGGAGAGCGGTGTGGATGGGGGAACAGAAGTGTGTGGATAGAGGGAACACTAAGCAGCACTGATGGGGGGGGCAAAGAAACACGGGGTAATTCAGACCGCAGCAGCAGCGATCGCAGTCTGAATTAGTTTGTGAGGTGTGCACGTGCAATGGCTGCACTGCGCGTACGTACCCCAGGAGCCCAGTGAGATGCTATCAGCATCTCACTGGCTGCGATCACCCTGCCTGATTGATAGGCAGAGGGGGTTGTGGGGAAGGAGGGGGTGTGCAAACAGCGTTAGAATGCCATTGGCAGGGCATGGTCTGCACAACGGAGACGTTTCCGGACCACTGAAGGGTGGGCTGTGGCGGTTATTTCCCTGCCAAGAGCGCAGGACCCACGAAATTTACCTTCAGGATGTCGGCTACATGAATGGGGTAAGAGTGGTGTGGATAGGGGGTAGATTAAGCAGCAAGTATGGGAAGGGAGACAGAGCGGTGCAGATAGGGGAAATGGTGCAGATGGGTTGAAAACACTGGCTTGGATGGGTAGAAAACTGGTGCAGATGGGAGAGAAGACAGTGTGCCCTGTACTGGAGGAGACAGAGTGACGTTGAAGAGGGAAACACTGAGCAGCACAGAGAGAAGGAAACGGTGATACAGACAAGGCACAGGTGCGGAAAGACAGATGGTGCAGATAAGTTAGTACAGACTAGCACAGATGGGAGAACACAGCAGTAGGGATAGGGGAAGACAGCAGCATGGAGGTGTATAGGGGAAGCAAGTGTAGATGCATAGACAGTAGATGTGGTATTATAGTTTTAGCAATTAACCAAGATATTTTGAGGGAGCTAAATGTGTATACTAAGTGAGATGGATGTATGGAGTGAGAAGCTGTTGTAACACGGTGGGATTGTTGTGGTGACCGAATGGGATGGTTGTGGGCACTGTGTGGGATGGGAGCACCACAAAACTGCTCAGACCTTCAGTTGCATAGACTGCATGTGTGTATTCCAATGAGCACACAAATCTGTGAATTAGCAGCTCCACCATTGTGTGAGTGACAGCAATCTCACTCTATGAGAGTGCTGAATCTGCACTTACCCACAGGCTGTGATGGCATACCATATCTGTATTGCGCAAGGAACACGTCCATTAAGGCGTCAGCCTTAATGATCGGAATTTCATTGCTTTTTGGAGTTTGAGTGGAAGAGTTACAACAGGTTTCTGAAATTTCGATCATGTCTAAGAAGCCTTAATGGGACATGTGAAACCGTAAGGTTTTTTGTCTATGGAATATATATATATATATATATACATACATACATATATATAAAAGCAGCTATGTAAACATCTTTTTTCATGCTGCAGTCATTCATATGCACATGACAACATTGCTACTAATCTATGATAAAGAATGCTACTGAGTCCTGGGGACTCCAAAAGGACCATGGGGTATAGACGGGATCCGCAGGAGACATGGACACACTAAAAGACTTTGACTGGGTGTGAAATGGCTCCCCCCTCTATGCCCCTCCTCCAGACCTCAGTTAGATTCTGTGCCCAGGAGTGACTGGACACACACTAGGGAGCTCTACTGAGTTTCTCTGGAAAGACTTTATGCTAGGCTTTTTTATTTTCAGTGAGACCTGCTGGCTACAGGCTCCCTGCTTCGTGGGATTGAGGGGAGAGAAGTCAGACCTACTTCTTCTGAGTTAAGGGCTCTGCTTCTTAGGCTACTGGACACCATTAGCTCCAGAGGGTTCGATCACTTGGTGCGCCTAGCTGCTTGTTCCCGGAGCCGCGCTGTCACCCCCCTCACAGAAGCCAGAAGTAAGAAGCCGGGTGAGTATTAGAAGAACAGAAGACTTCAGTGACGGCAGAAGACTTCAGTAATGGAGGCACAGCGCAGCGGTCGTGCTGCGCTCCATGCTCCCACACACCAACGGCACTCACAGGGTGCAGGGCGCTGGGGGGGAGCGCCCTGGGCAGTAAGTTACTGAGGGTCATTTCACTGGCAAAAGAGGTATATTCGGTGCCCGGGCACCGTGTACGATACCCCCGCCAGTATAAAAAATGTCAAATTTAAGCGGGACTACTGTGCGCCGGGAAGGGGCTTAGCCGCACAGCTCACTAGCGCCATTTTAATCTCTTCACAGCCGCTGCAGAGACGCTGGCCCGGACCTCCACTCTCGTTACAAATACTGGGGAGCAAAACGGGGGGGGGGGGTGCGGAGAAAGTTTTGGGAATGACTCTGTCGGCACAGCCGACTGCTGATTGGGTAAATATGTTGAGTACATTGAATGCAAATGTGACGTTATTGTCTAAGAGGCTGGATAAATCTGATTCTCAGACACAAACATGGAGAAAATCTATGGAGGACGCTTTGTCTCAGGTACAGACCCCCTCAGGGTCACAAAAACGTTCATTTACCCAGATGGCAGATACAGATACTGACACAGACTCTGATTCCAGTGTCGACTTCAATGAGGCCAGTTTACATCCGAAAGTGGTTAAGAGTATTCAGTACATGATTGTGGCTATTAAAGATGTTTTACATATTTCTGAGGAACCTCCTGTTCCAGATAAGAGGGTTTGTTTATTTAAAGGGAAAAAGCCTGAGGTGAAGTCTCCCCCCTCTCATGAACTGAACGCTCTTTGTGAAAAGGCTTGGGAGTCACCTGACAAAAGGTGGCAGATTCCCAAGAGAATTTTTATGGCATATCCTTTCCCTTATAACGACAGGGAGAAATGGGAGTCGTCACACAACATGGACAAGGCTCTGTCCCGACTGTCCAAGAAGGTGGCCCTTCCGTCTCCTGACACGGCTGCCTTCAAGGATCCGGCCGATCGCAAGCATGAGACGACATTGAAGGCCATTTTCGTTACTACTGGTGCTCTACTCAGGCCTGCTGTGGCGTCGGCATGGGTGAGTAGTGCTATTGCTAAGTGGGCTGATAATTTAGCTTCTGATATGGATACCCTTGATAAGGATAACATTCTTTTGACTCTTGGCTATATCAAGGATGCTGCAGATTACCTGAAGGATGCTGCGAGGGATATTGGCCTCTTGGAATCTAGGGCCAATGCCATGGCGGTCTTGGCAAGGAGGGCACTGTGGATTCATCAATGGAATGCTGATGCCGACTCAAAGAAAGCTATGGAAGCTCTCCCTTTTAAAGGTAGTGTCTTGTTTGGTGACGGCCTTGCTGACCTGATGTCTACCGCTACTGCGGTTAAGTCATCTTTTCTTCCTTATGTTTCCGCACAACAGAAGAAGGCACCCCATTATCAGATGCAGTCCTTTCGCCCTAATAAATACAAAAAAGGAAGGGGTTCATCCTTCCTCGCTTCAAAAGGTAGAGGAAGGGGAAAAAGGTCGCCTGCTGTGTCTGGCGCCCAGGACCAAAAGTCCTCCCCCGCCTCTGCCAAGTCCACCGCATAACGCTGGGGCTCCCCTACGGGAGTCCGTGCCGGTGGGGGGCCATCTCCAAATCTTCAGTCAGGTCTGGTTTCAATCGGCCCTGGATCCTTGGGTCTTAGACATAGTGTTCCAAGGGTACAAACTGGAGTTTCAGGAGATGCCCCCCCCCACCGCTTTTTCAAATCGGCCTTGCCAGTTTCTCTTCCAGAAAGAGAAGTAGTAAACGCGGCGATGCAAAGGCTGTGTCAATAGAGGGTCATTGTCCCGGTTCCCCCGTCCCAACGGGGGGAAGGGTTCTATTCGAGCCTCTTTGTCATGCCGAAGCCGGACGGCTCGGTCAGACCGATTCTGAACCTAAAATCCCTCAAGCCATACTTGAAAACTTTCAAGTTCAAGATGGAATGTCTCCGAGCTGTGATCTCCAGCTTAGAAGGGGAGGGGGTGGGGCTTTTATGGCGTCAGTCGACATAAAGGATGCCTACTTACACGTCCCGATATATCCTCCTCATCATGCCTTCCTAAGGTTTGCGGTGCAGGATTGTCATTACCAATTTCAGATGTTGCCGTTTGGGCTTTCCACGGCCCCGAGGGTCTTTACCAAGGTAATGGCGGAAATGATGGTACTCCTACGCAAGCAAGGTGTCACAATTATCCCATACTTGGACGATCTCCTGATAAAGGCAAGATCAAAAGAGCAGTTGCTAAGAAGTGTGGAACTCTCCCTGACGGTTCTGCAACATCATGGTTGGATTCTCAATTTGCCAGTCTCACTTGATTCCCGACAACTCGGCTGCCCTTCTTGGGCATGATCCTAGACACGGAACTACGGAGAGTGTTTCTTCCGGTGGAAATAGCTCTGGAAATCCAGACCATGGTCAAGGAGTTTCTGAAACCGGCAAGAGTGTCAATTCATCAATGCACTCGAGTGCTAGGGAAGATGGTTGCGGCTTACGAAGCCATTCCATTTGGCAGGTTTCATGCCTGGGTGTTTCAGTGGGATCTGCTGAACAAATGGTCCGGGTCTCACCTGCACATGCACCGGAAAATAAGTCTATCTTTCAGGACCAGAATTTCTCTCCTGTGGTGGCTGCAAAGTTCTCACCTTCTAGAGGGACGCAGATTCGGAATCCAGGATTGGGTCCTGCTGACCACAGATGCAAGTCTCCGAGGCTGGGGTGCAGTCACTCAAGGAAGAAGTTTCAAGGGAAAATGGTCAAGCCAGGAATCTTGTCTCCACATAAATGTTCTGGAGTTAAGAGCCATTTACAACGGGCTTCTGCAAGCGAAGAACCTTCTTCAAGGTCTACCTGTCCTGATCCAGTCGGACAACATAACAGCGGTGGCGTACGTAAACCGCCAGGGCGGAACAAAGAGCAGGGCGGCAATGGCGGAGGCCACAAGAGTTCTCCGCTGGGCGGAACAGCACATGAGCGCTCTGTCAGCAGTTTTCCTTCCGGGTGTGGACAACTGGGAAGCAGACTTTCTCAGCAGATATGATCTCCATCCAGGAGAGTGGGCCCTTCATCCAGAGTTGTTTGCAGAAGTGACAAGGCGTTGGGGAATTCCTTAAATAGACATGATGGCATCTCGCCTCAACAAGAAGCTTCCGAGGTATTGTTCCAGGTCAAGGGACCCCCAAGCCAGTGCAGTGGACCCCCTGGTAACTCCGTGGGTGTTTCAGTCAATGTATGTGTTCCCCCCGCTTCTTCTCATCCCAAGAGTGCTGAGGATCATAAGACGAACAAGGGTTCAGACAATACTCGTTGTTCCAGATTGGCCACGGAGGGCCTGGTATCCGGATCTTCGGGAATTGCTCATACAAGATCCTTGGTTGCTTCCTCTAAGAGAGGACCTGTTACTGCAGGGGCCATGCGTGTTTCCAGACTTACCGCGGCTGCGTTTGACGGCGTGGAGGTTGAATGCCAAATCCTAGCTCGTAAAGGTATTCCCGGGGAAGTCATCCCCACTCTCCTTAAGGCTAGAAAGGAGGTCACGGCAAAACATTATCACCATATTTGGAGAAAATATGTGTCGTGGTGCGAAACCAGAACAGCTCCTGCGGAGGAATTTCACTTGGGTCGTTTCCTTCATTTTTTGCAGGAAGGCATGGATGCAGGCCTGAAATTGGGTTCCATCAAAGTGCAGATTTTGGCTTTATTTATTTTCTTTCAAAAAGAACTGGCCGCCCTTCCTGAGGTTCAGACTTTCGTGAAAGGAGTGCTGCATATCCATCCTCCATTTGTGCCACCCGTGGCACCGTGGGATCTTGAAGTGGTGTTACAGTTTCTTATGTCTCACTGGTTTGAACCTTTGCGAAAGGTTGAGTTAAAGTTTCTCACTTGGAAAGTGGTCATGCTTTTGGCCTTGGAGTCTGCCAGATGAGTGTCAGAATTGGCGGCTTTGTCTCACAAGAGCCCATATTTGATTTTTCATGTGGATAGAGCGGAATTGAGGACTCGTCAACAATTTCTGCCGGAGGTGGTTTCTTCGTTTCACATAAATCAACCTATTGTGGTACCTGTGGCTACGGATGCTGTGGCAGTCCCAAAATCTCTTGATGTCGTAAGAGCTTTGAAAATTTATGTCGCCAGAACGACTCTTGTTAGGAAAACGCAGGCTCTGTTTGTCCTGTATGCTTCCAACAAGATTGGAAATCCTGCTTCCAAGCAGACTATTGCACGCTGGCTTTGTAATACGATTCAGCACGCTCATTCTTCGTTTGGGTTGCCGTTGCCGAAGTCAGTAAAGGCCTATTCTACCAGGAAGGTGGGCTCTTCTTGGGCGGCTGCCCGAGGGGTCTCGGCACTTTAACTTTGCCGAGCAGCTACGTGGTCGGGTTCAAACACTTTTGCTAAGTTCTATAAGTTTGATACACCCTGGCTGAGGAGGACCTCATGTTTGCTCAACCGGTGCTGCAGAGTCGTCCGCACTCTC
The DNA here is from genome assembly GCF_028390025.1 of Pseudophryne corroboree. Classification (NCBI taxonomy): domain Eukaryota; kingdom Metazoa; phylum Chordata; class Amphibia; order Anura; family Myobatrachidae; genus Pseudophryne; species Pseudophryne corroboree. The sequence goes on along the minus strand of NC_086452.1, from coordinate 254,400,832 downwards.
CCGCCCGGTCTGGAGCTTTGGTATAGACCCCATGGTCCTTTTGGAGTCCCCAGCATCCTCTAGGACGTAAGAGAAAATAGTATTTTAATACCTACTGGTAAATCCTTTTCTCCTAGTCCGTAGAGGATGCTGGGCGCCCATCCCAGTGCGGACTGTTACCTGCAGTTGTATTGTTAGTTGTAGATTTCGGTTACACGAAGTTTTCGGTTACACGATGTTAGTTCATACTGTTATCTGGTATTCCTGCTAATCCAGTTGTACGGTGTGTTTGTGGTGTGAGCTGGTATGTCTCTCGCCCTTAGTTTAACAAAAATCCTTTCCTCGAAATGTCCGTCTCCCCTGGGCACAGTTCCTATAACTGAGGTCTGGAGGAGGGGCATAGAGGGAGGAGCCAGTTCACACCCAGTCAAAGTCTTTTAGTGTGCCCATGTCTCCTGCGGATCCCATCTATACCCCATGGTCATTTTGGAGTCCCCAGCATCCTCTACGGACTAGGAGAAAAGGATTTACCGGTAGGTATTAAAATCCTATTATTGGTCACATGTTTTTAAAGAGAATGTACAGTAATAAAAGAATACTATATAAACAAATAAAAAGAGACTCACCAGGCCTTTGTGGTTCATCTCACCATGCACATGTACAGTATTTCCTGTACCACTTCATGAGGAATTATGCTTCATCTTAACCTGTCTGCCTCTGTGCTTTAATCTCATTGGACAATTTCACCTTCACCTTTCTTTTAACATAGCTGAACTGCTTTTTGCAGGTATCAGCATTCCTCATGATGATGCCCACACAGCTGACCTCAGCCCCAACTGCTTCTAAATCATCTTACAAAGTAATAAAAACAGGAACAGTATGGTCAAAACAAGAAAGAAGGTGACTTATGGTACGGTAAATAACAAGACATGAACATTGTTTATAAACATTGCTGCAACAGAAGTCATAATACCTAAATAAGCAGTAGTGCAGCAGGACACAAAGGTTTGGTGCCATTGTAGACAATGGAGAGGAGATGATATTGAAAGTGAGGGATGGTAAAACATATGAGGAAAGAGGGCCCTTCACATAAAAGTTTACAGTCTAAAGGGGTGGGGCAGACAAATAGGGGTGACATAGAGGGAATAGACAGAGAGCAAGAAGCATGGCTCCTGAGCAGAGGGTAAGGATGAGAGTCGGAAGGCTTTGTTAAAGAAGAGGGACTTGAGAGCCAGTTTGAACTTTCCAGAGAGGTGCAGAGCCTGAAAGGGAGACAGAGAGAGCACCATAGGTAAAGAGCAAAGTGTGAAGGGAGAGGAGGTCACTGATGTAAATAGAGGATTGGGTGAGGGCTTTGTAAGTGAGTATGAAAAGTCTGAAATGAGTCTTGAAGGGGAGCCAGTGTAGGGTTTGTATGAGAGCGGAGGCAGATGTAGTGCATTTAGAGAGGAAGAGCCAGACAGCAGAATTGAGAACAGATTGTAGCAGAGGCAGGTTGGCATCTGGGAGACCAGAGAAGAGGAGGTTACCATAGTTCAGTCTGGAGATGACCAGTAAGTTGATGATATGTTTGAGTTAGAAATTGTGAGAGGTACAGGATGTTTTTTTTAAGGAGAGAAAAGAGTAGTGATGAGCGCCTGAAATTTTTCGGGTTTTGTGTTTTGGTTTTGGGTTCGGTTCCGTGGCCGTGTTTTGGGTTCGACCGCGTTTTGGCAAAACCTCACCGAATTTTTTTTGTCGGATTCGGGTGTGTTTTGGATTCGGGTGTTTTTTTCAAAAAACCCTAAAAAACAGCTTAAATCATAGAATTTGGGGGTCATTTTGATCCCAAAGTATTATTAACCTCAAAAACCATAATTTCCACTCATTTTCAGTCTATTCTGAATACCTCACACCTCACAATATTATTTTTAGTCCTAAAATTTGCACCGAGGTCGCTGTGTGAGTAAGATAAGCGACCCTAGTGGCCGACACAAACACCGGGCCCATCTAGGAGTGGCACTGCAGTGTCACGCAGGATGTCCCTTCCAAAAAACCCTCCCCAAACAGCACATGACGCAAAGAAAAAAAGAGGCGCAATGAGGTAGCTGTGTGAGTAAGATTAGCGACCCTAGTGGCCGACACAAACACCGGGCCCATCTAGGAGTGGCACTGCAGTGTCACGCAGGATGTCCCTTCCAAAAAACCCTCCCCAAACAGCACATGACGCAAAGAAAAAAAGAGGCGCAATGAGGTAGCTGACTGTGTGAGTAAGATAAGCGACCCTAGTGGCCGACACAAACACCGGGCCCATCTAGGAGTGGCACTGCAGTGTCACGCAGGATGTCCCTTCCAAAAAACCCTCCCCAAACAGCACATGACGCAAAGAAAAAAAGAGGCGCAATGAGGTAGCTGACTGTGTGAGTAAGATAAGCGACCCTAGTGGCCGACACAAACACCGGGCCCATCTAGGAGTGGCACTGCAGTGTCACGCAGGATGGCCCTTCCAAAAAACCCTCCCCAAACAGCACATGACGCAAAGAGAAAAAGAGGCGCAATGAGGTAGCTGACTGTGTGAGTAAGATTAGCGACCCTAGTGGCCGACACAAACACCGGGCCCATCTAGGAGTGGCACTGCAGTGTCACGCAGGATGTCCCTTCCAAAAAACCCTCCCCAAACAGCACATGACGCAAAGAAAAAAAGAGGCGCAATGAGGTAGCTGACTGTGTGAGTAAGATAAGCGACCCTAGTGGCCGACACAAACACCGGGCCCATCTAGGAGTGGCACTGCAGTGTCACGCAGGATGTCCCTTCCAAAAAACCCTCCCCAAACAGCACATGACGCAAAGAAAAAAAGAGGCGCAATGAGGTAGCTGACTGTGTGAGTAAGATAAGCGACCCTAGTGGCCGACACAAACACCGGGCCCATCTAGGAGTGGCACTGCAGTGTCACGCAGGATGTCACTTCCAAAAAACCCTCCCCAAACAGCACATGACGCAAAGAAAAAAAGAGGCGCAATGAGGTAGCTGTGTGTCACGATCCGGGTATCTGGACGCCATTTCTTACCCATCAGATGCCTCCTAAGGCTGGCTCAGCGCTCCAGGACCGGATCCCATCTGTTATCCTAATGTTCACATTCCTGCATCCTCTCCTGTCTCTCTGAGACGCTGTCACAGTAACGCCTTATTACATCTGGCATGGCGTCTCCCGCGGCCTCCGCCGCCGTCCCTGAGCTTCTGCATGCAGAGTGTCAGAGTGGCGATTACGTCAGCCGTGGCCTCCGCTGTGTCCGCGTGGTTGGATGTGCACTTGTCAGCCTAGCGTCTCCTGTCTCCAGTGGCCGGCGCCGCCATTACTGTTTTCATTACCACATGGATTACAAACCAAACTTCCCTCCAAGTGTCTGCATGGGCGCAGCCATCTTGGATTCTGTCAGCTGATCATTTCCTCCAATCTGTTGTCAGTATTGTTAATCTGCATAATTGCCTAGCCAATCCCTTCCTTGCTGCAGGTATAAATACACTGTGCCTGAGCAAGGAAGGCGTCAGTGCTTTGGTTGTCAAACCTAGTTCCTGTTTGTCTCTCTCCTGTGATTGTCTTCCAGGTTCCAGCTCCTGTCTCAAGACTTCCACCATAGAGACCCGCACCAGCATTCCACCTGCGGTGTAGCCTGACTCTCCAATCCATTGTGGATTCATCTGTTTCCAGCTACAACATTACCTGCTTCCAGCTCAGCTTCCAGCAGAGTACAGCTTCCCTTAAAGGGCCGGTGTCCTTTCTACACTTTACCACTCTCCACCGGTATTATTATTTCTCCGCTCTCAAGTTCTACATTTCAGTTCATATTTCATCGCTCCCAAGTTCATTTATTATTTAACTGGTTCCAGCCAGTATCCACTCCGTGCTAACAACAGTCTGGTTCCAGCCAGTATCCACAGCAGCTGTTTTACCTTCAGCAACCCAGCTTTTCCTGGAACACCAGCTGGCACAATCCTGGGTTATCTCCATTGCTACAGTCGGGCCTGGTAAGGACTTTCCATCTAGAAGATCATAAGAACTATCTCACACTACCAGTGCCCTGTGGCTCCTGCCATCCTGTAGTACCCAGGAACTGTATTTATTATTTGCTGACTTTTACGTTTTCTTTTACTGCTGCTGTGTTGCGGAGTTGTCATAATAAACATCATTGACTTTTATCCAAGTTGTCGTGGTCACGCCTTCGGGCAGTTATTATTCATGTTACTTACATGTCCAGGGGTCTGATACAACCTCCCAGGTTCCGGTACATCTCAGCCCCTACAACTGAGGCTGCCTCCCGTCAGCTCAGGCCCTCAGTTGTGACAGTAAGCACTGACCTAATGAATCCAGCCGGAGAACAGGATCAAGCGGCCAGGCCGATGCAAGAACTGGCAGCCCGACTAGAACATCAGGAGGCTGCACAGGGCCACATCATCCGCTGTCTCCAGGATCTCTCTACTCGGCTGGATGGGATTCAGACAACTCTCCGTGGATCAGGCGCATCTGGTGCGTCAACCACAGTGACTCCAGCTATAACCCCACCCACCTTACCCATTTCTGCTCCATGTCTTCATCTTCCAACGCCAGCAAAATTTGACGGATCTCCAAGATTCTGCAGGGGATTTCTCAACCAGTGTGAGATTCAGTTTGAGCTACAACCTGGCAATTTTCCCAGTGACCGTACAAAAATTGCCTACATCATCTCTCTTCTCAGTGGCTCCGCCCTTGACTGGGCATCACCGTTATGGGAGAGGTCCGACACCCTGCTATCTTCTTACACTGCATTCGTGTCAACATTCAGGCGCATCTTCGACGAGCCAGGCCGGGTAACCTCAGCTTCATCCGAGATTCTCCGTTTACGCCAGGGGTCACGTACTGTAGGACAATATCTGATACAGTTCCAGATCCTGGCATCCGAACTGGCATGGAACGACGAGGCCCTGTATGCTGCATTCTGGCATGGCTTATCTGAGCTTATTAAAGATGAGTTAGCTACCAGAGACTTACCTTCTAAGTTAGATGAGCTAATCTCACTCTGCACGAAAGTTGATTTACGTTTCAGAGAGAGAGCAACTGAGCGTGGAAGATCATCTGCTCCAAAATCTTCTGCTCCTCCTCCTCGTCAACTGTCACCATCTAAAGATGAGCCCATGCAAATTGGCCGTTCCCGTTTAACTCCTGCTGAGCGCCGAAGACGTCTCTCTGAGTCTCTTTGTCTTTACTGTGCAGCTCCGTCTCACACCATCAATGCCTGTCCCGAACGTCCGGGAAAACTCCAAACCCTAGCTCGCCCAGGAGAGGGCCGGCTAGGAGTAATGATCTCCTCTCCATCTCCTCATGATTGTAATCTCCCAGTCTCGCTTCAAGTTGCTCAACGTTATCGGAACGTCATTGCTCTCCTTGATTCCGGAGCAGCTGGGAACTTTATTACTGAAGCCTATGTTAAACGGTGGTCCCTACCCACCGAGAGACTTCCTTCCTCCTTTTCCTTAACTGCCGTGGATGGCAGTAAAATTTTTGATACTGTTATTGCTCTAAGGACTCTACCAGTTCGTCTGAGAGTGGGAGTTCTTCATTCCGAACTTATTTCACTTTTAGTGATTCCAAGAGCCACACATCCTGTGGTCCTGGGCCTTCCATGGCTCCGTCTTCACAATCCTACAATTGATTGGACGACTACGCAAATCCTGGCATGGGGTTCCTCCTGTGCAGAGACATGTTTGTTTAAAGTATTGCCTGTCTGTTCTTCCTCCCCCAGGTCGTCTGATGTTCCACCTCCTCCATATCAAGATTTCACGGATGTGTTCAGTAAAGCTTCTGCTGATATCCTTCCTCCTCATAGAGAATGGGACTGCCCGATTGATCTCGTTCCAGGGAAGGTTCCACCTCGAGGCCGAACTTATCCGTTGTCTCTGCCTGAGACGCATTCTATGGAGGAATACATTAAAGAGAACCTAGCAAAGGGGTTCATTCGACCTTCTTCTTCCCCAGCCGGCGCAGGCTTCTTTTTTGTAAAAAAGAAAGATGGTGGTCTGCGGCCGTGCATCGACTACAGAGGTTTGAACGACATTACCATCAAGAACCGTTATCCTTTACCCCTGATTACTGAGCTCTTTGACAGAGTTAGCGGAGCTACCATCTTTACAAAGCTGGACTTGCGAGGTGCATACAATCTCATCCGGATCCGTGAGGGTGACGAGTGGAAGACCGCCTTTAACACCCGTGACGGACATTATGAGTACCTCGTCATGCCCTTCGGATTGAGCAATGCTCCAGCTGTCTTCCAGCATTTTGTCAATGAGATTTTCAGAGACATTCTATACCGTCATGTCGTGGTCTATCTAGACGATATCCTCATTTTTGCCAACGATTTAGAGGAACATCGTTTTTGGGTTAAAGAGATTCTGTCCCGTCTCCGTGTCAATCATCTCTATTGCAAATTAGAAAAATGCGTCTTTGAAGTCAAGTCCATTCCGTTTCTAGGGTACATTGTGTCCGGTTCCGGACTAGAGATGGATCCTGAGAAACTACAAGCAATTCAGAATTGGCCGGTACCCTTAACCCTCAAAGGGGTCCAGAGGTTCTTAGGGTTCGCCAATTATTACCGAAAGTTTATACGAGACTTTTCCACCATTGTGGCGCCTATTACTGCTTTCACCAAGAAGGGTGCTAACCCGTCCAAGTGGTCTGAAGAAGCCATGCAAGCTTTTCATCTTTTAAAACAGAGGTTCATCTCTGCGCCTGTCCTGAAACAGCCTGACATCGACTCTCCTTTCATCCTAGAGGTGGATGCCTCCTCCGTTGGAGTAGGAGCGGTGTTATCTCAGAGGGCTAAAGATGGCCATTTACATCCTTGCAGTTTCTTCTCCCGGAAGTTCTCCCCAGCTGAGCGCAACTATGCCATTGGCGACCAGGAGTTGCTAGCCATCAAGCTCGCTCTAGAAGAGTGGAGGTATCTGTTGGAGGGAGCTTCTCATTTAATCACCATACTTACAGACCACAAGAACCTTTTATACCTGAAGGGCGCACAATGTCTCAACCCTCGTCAGGCCAGATGGGCACTTTTCTTTTCCAGGTTCGACTTTAAACTCCAGTTCTGTCCGGGCTCTCAGAATCGCAAGGCCGATGCCCTTTCCCGCTCATGGGAGCAAGAAAATGAGTCAGAGTCTTCAGACAAGCATCCTATTATAAATCCGTTGGCATTCTCCACGGTAGGGATGTGTTAGGGTCTCCTGCCCTGTGCTGCCACGTCGTCATGGCAACCGGGAGACAAGTGCTAGTGGAGTAACCTGAGCGCAGCTGATACTCCGGTTCGGGTCTTTTGCTGTGCAGTGGTTATAGGCTCTGTGCACGGCAGGGGATCCGGTGCTGGTTTTTGTGCTCACAGTCTGTGAGGTCTGAGTGGGGCGTGGACAGCACCTGCTTTATAAGGCCTCTTTTCAGGGTAAGCAAATGCTGCTGAATCTCTGTTGGTTAGTCAGTTCATGAAAGTTAGCCAGTACTGTGTAGCTTTGTATTTGTTTGTTGCTTACTGCAAATAGGCCTGGGGATTTGGTATTACACTCTGCCAATCCAGACCTAGCAGTAAGACTGGAGTCAGTCGTTTAGCTTGCTGGGGTTCTGTTATTACTCTGTGAACTTAGCAAGTTTGCGGCTGTATTCTAACACTTGCCTGTCTAATCCTGTCTCACTGTGCTAGGTGTCAGGGGTCAGTTTAGTGGCAGTAAGCTTAAACCTGTGCACTGCAAGTGAGAATCAGGATTGTGGAGGCTCTCCTTGTGTCTATCATTCCATCTCTGACCAAGGAGTTTACTGCCACACCCGTTGGTAACCCTTTAGGGTTTTGCTGTTGCCCTTAGCAACAGCATTTCGGGTTCTCTACGTATTAAAACACAACATCTTGCTTTTTACATCTGAGCAGTTCTAATACAAGGGAGATACCCAGTTCCTTAGCCTCTGGGCTTCTCTGTTCACTGTGTGTGTATTTTGTTACCCTATCACCTTCTGTGTACGTTATGTCATATTCCCCAGTTTGTCTGTGAGTCCATTTGTTTTGCATAACAGTTCAAACACCAGTACATTCCTGCAGACACTGGAGTGCATAACAGTTCTGACACTAGTACTTTCCTGCAGGCACTGGTGTGCATAACATATTCAGCAGCCTAATACTCCTGTTGAAATTTTGTGGGAATATGGAGCATACCCCTCAAAATACGTTGCAACAGGTGGTCGATCAGGTGCAGGTCCTGACTCGACAATTTAATGATTTGTCCATTAAAATGCACACCTCCCAGGCTGCTGGCGGAGCTCCCGCAGCAGCAGCACCTGCAGGGGTTAAGGAGCCGAAAGTAAATCTCCCGGATCGTTTTTCTGGAGATCGCTCGCAGTTCTTTTGTTTCAAGGAGAGCTGCAAGCTATACTTCCGGCTTAGGCCTCAGTCTTCTGGGTCGGAGATTCAGCGGGTGGGCATAGTGATTTCCTTGCTACAAGGAGACCCACAGGTCTGGGCATATGGGTTGCAGCCTGACTGTCCGTCGCTTAAAAGTGTTGATGCTTTTTTTACGGCACTGGGCATGTTGTATGATGACCCTGACAAGACGGCCTCAGCCGAGGCTCAGATTTCGATCCTTAAGCAAGGGCGAAGGCCAGTTGAGGTTTACTGTACGGAGTTTCGGAGGTTGGCCCATGATACCCAGTGGAATGACCCAGCCCTGAGACACCAGTACCGAAGAGGTCTTTCTAACCATATAAAGGACCAACTGGTACAATATCCCTTGCCTGATAGCTTGGATCAGCTCATGCAGTTATCCATCCGGGTGGATAGACGGCTGAGAGAGCGTAGGCTTGAAAGGGAGACTGAGATTTCCTTCCTTCCCAAGGGAACCTCAGACTCTGAGGAATTTTCTGAGGAGCCTATGCAGATTGGGGCTACCCGCCTCTCCTCGCGTGAGAAGACGCGGAGGAGACAGCAGGGGTTGTGTTTGTACTGTGGGAATAAAGGTCATGTGGTAGTATCATGCCCAGAAAAGCCGGAAAACTTCAGGGCCTGAGGGTGATGGGAAATATCCTGTCAGGCCAGAAGTCAGAATTTCCCAAGAAGACTTTTATCATTCCGGTGACCTTGAAGATCCTCGGTCAAACTGTCAAGACTGAGGCCTTTGTGGACAGTGGGGCTGACGGGGTTTTTATGGACCGCCAATTCGCCCTAAAACACTCTGTTCCCTTAGTACCCTTGGCATCGGAAATTGAGATTTGTGGGTTAAACGGGGAACCATTATCCCAAGGTAAAATTACCTCTTGCACTAGCCAGATTTCTTTGTTTATTGGAGCCACACACTCTGAAAAATTGTCCTTTTATGTGACTGTCTGTACTTTTGCCCCATTGGTGTTGGGGTTACCCTGGTTAAGGGCCCACAATCCTCAATTTGACTGGGTCTCTGGGGAGATTCTTAGTTGGGGTACTGATTGTTTCAGGAGTTGCTTGAGCCTTCCAGTCAGGCTCTCGCAGCTAAGTTTGCCAGGATTGCCAGGGTGTTATGCAGATTTTGCGGACGTGTTCTCCAAAAAAGTTGCAGAGGTACTACCTCCCCATCGCCCCTATGACTGTGCCATTGATTTGTTGCCAAATGCTAAGCTTCCCAAGAGCAGGTTGTACTCCCTGTCACGTCCTGAGACTCAGGCTATGGCAGAGTACATTCAGGAGAACTTGGCTAAGGGATTTATCAGACCTTCACAGTCTCCAGTTGGGTCGGGGTTCTTCTTCGTGGGTAAAAAGGACGGTTCGTTGCGACCCTGCATCGACTTCAGGGAATTGAACCGTATCACGATTAAAAACTCATACCCACTGCCTCTCATTTCGGTCTTGTTTGACCAGCTTCGTACTGCCACCATTTTTTCTAAGATTGACCTACGCGGTGCGTACAATCTAATCCGAATAAGAGAGGGGGATGAATGGAAGACTGCCTTTAATACCCACTCAGGGCATTATGAATATTTGGTGATGCCTTTTGGGCTCTGTAATGCCCCGGCAGTCTTCCAGGATTTCATGAATGATGTGCTCAGGGAATATTTGGATAGATTCTTAGTTGTATACTTAGATGACATCCTAATCTTCTCCCATTCCCTGGAGGAACATCGGAAGCATGTACGCTTAGTCCTCCAGAAACTCAGAGACCACCGGCTTGGGGCGAAGCTGGAGAAGTGCGAATTTGAAGTTCAGCAAATCGCATTTCTAGGATATATTATCTCCCCAGAAGGTTTCCAAATGGAGGGTTCCAAGGTACAGGCAGTCCTGGATTGGGTGCAGCCCACTAGTTTGAAGGCGCTTCAGCGTTTCCTGGGCTTTGCGAATTTTTATAGACGATTTATCACTGGATTTTCGTCTATAGTGGCGCCCTTGGTGGCACTCACTAAGAAAGGGGCGGATGTTGCTCACTGGTCTTGTGAGGCTAAAGCGGCTTTTGCCCGTCTCAAAAGGGCATTTGTTTCGGCCAAGGTGCTGCGACACCCAGATCCAGAGCGTCCTTTTGTGGTGGAGGTGGATGCCTCTGAGATGGGTATTGGGGCAGTGCTTTCTCAGATGGGAGTGTCTGATAATCGCCTTCATCCCTGTGCTTACTTTTCCCGTAAATTTTCGCCTGCCGAGATGAATTATGACGTGGGTAACCGGGAATTGTTGGCTATTAAGGATGCACTCGAGGAGTGGAGACACTGGCTTGAGGGGGCTAAGTTTGTGGTCTCAATTCTCACTGACCATAAGAATCTGGCATATTTAGAGTCAGTGAAGCGTCTCAATGCCAGGCAGGCACGATGGGCTTTGTTTTTTGCTCGCTTTAATTTTTTGATAACATATCGCCCTGGGTCAAAAAACATCAAGGCTGATGCGCTCTCGCAGAGTTTTGCTCCAATCCAGGAGACCACCGAGGAGCCGTTGCCCATTGTTTCCCCATCATGTATTAAAGTGGGCATTACCCAGGACCTCTTATCATTAGTCCTTAGAGCACAGGAGCAGGCTCCTCCAGACCTTCCGGTAGGTCTTTTGTTTGTGCCTCCTAGGTTAAGACAGCGAGTGTTCCTGGAATTCCATGCCAAGAAGTCGGCAGGTCACCCGGGTATTGCCAGAACTCGGGAGTTGCTATCTAGGGCGGTGTGGTGGCCCTCGGTGGCTAAGGATGTGGATCAGTGGGTTCGGGCATGTGACATCTGTGCCCGAAATAAGACTCCTAGAGGGGTTCCTGTTGGCCCATTACATCCACTCTCTATCCCATCTAAGCCATGGACCCACATTTCAATGGATTTTGTGGTGGACTTGCCCAAATCCTCGGGGATGACAGCCATCTGGGTTGTCGTTGACAGGTTTTCGAAGATGGCGCACTTCGTTCCACTGGTTGGGCTGCCATCAGCCAGACGCCTGTCTGAATTATTTATGCTGCATGTTGTGCGTCTCCACGGGTTGCCACTTGATGTGGTCTCTGACCGCGGATCCCAGTTTGTGGCCAAATTCTGGAGGGCATTTTGTTCCGATCTCCAGATTTCTGTCAGCTTGTCGTCAGGCTACCATCCGCAGTCAAATGGGCAGACTGAAAGGGTGAACCAGTCCTTGGAGCAGTTCCTCAGGTGTTATGTCTCCAAGTGTCAGACTGACTGGGTTGCTCATCTGTCCATGGCGGAGTTTGCCTATAACAACGCTGCTCACTCTGCTACAGGGATCTCTCCCTTCCTTTGTGTGTATGGGCATCATCCTAAGGCCAATTCTTTTGACCCCCTGGACTCCACGCCTGGTGGTTCCTCTGTGGTTTCGGTCCTTAGAGGTATTTGGCGGAAAGTGAAGAAAGCCCTTGTGTCTGTGTCATTAGTGACCAAAAGGGTTTTTGATAAGCGGAAAAGACCCTGCAGCTTCAAATTAGGAGACTTCGTCTGGTTGTCTACCAAGAATTTGAAGTTGAGACAGCCATCTCATAAGTTAGGGCCCCGGTTCATCGGCCCTTATAAGATCACCAGGGTTATCAATCCGGTGGCATTTCAGTTAGATCTGCCCCGTTCTTTGGGTATCAATAAAACATTTCATTGTTCCCTTTTAAAACGGGCGATTAGTAATCCTTCTTCCAGTGGAAGACCTTCCCCTCTTCTGATACGTGGCCAGAGGGAGTTTGTTGTTGAAAGGATTCTTGACTCCAAGGTGGTTCGGGGTCGGCTGTCATTTTTGGTGCACTGGAAGGGGTATGGCCCGGAGGAGCGGTCGTGGGTGCGCAGTTGTGATCTTCATGCCCCCAGACTGATACGCTCTTTCTTCTCGCAGTTCCCCGATAAACCCGGTGGTAGGGGTTCTTTGACCCCTCGTCAGAGGGGGGGTACTGTTAGGGTCTCCTGCCCTGTGCTGCCACGTCGTCATGGCAACCGGGAGACAAGTGCTAGTGGAGTAACCTGAGCGCAGCTGATACTCCGGTTCGGGTCTTTTGCTGTGCAGTGGTTATAGGCTCTGTGCACGGCAGGGGATCCGGTGCTGGTTTTTGTGCTCACAGTCTGTGAGGTCTGAGTGGGGCGTGGACAGCACCTGCTTTATAAGGCCTCTTTTCAGGGTAAGCAAATGCTGCTGAATCTCTGTTGGTTAGTCAGTTCATGAAAGTTAGCCAGTACTGTGTAGCTTTGTATTTGTTTGTTGCTTACTGCAAATAGGCCTGGGGATTTGGTATTACACTCTGCCAATCCAGACCTAGCAGTAAGACTGGAGTCAGTCGTTTAGCTTGCTGGGGTTCTGTTATTACTCTGTGAACTTAGCAAGTTTGCGGCTGTATTCTAACACTTGCCTGTCTAATCCTGTCTCACTGTGCTAGGTGTCAGGGGTCAGTTTAGTGGCAGTAAGCTTAAACCTGTGCACTGCAAGTGAGAATCAGGATTGTGGAGGCTCTCCTTGTGTCTATCATTCCATCTCTGACCAAGGAGTTTACTGCCACACCCGTTGGTAACCCTTTAGGGTTTTGCTGTTGCCCTTAGCAACAGCATTTCGGGTTCTCTACGTATTAAAACACAACATCTTGCTTTTTACATCTGAGCAGTTCTAATACAAGGGAGATACCCAGTTCCTTAGCCTCTGGGCTTCTCTGTTCACTGTGTGTGTATTTTGTTACCCTATCACCTTCTGTGTACGTTATGTCATATTCCCCAGTTTGTCTGTGAGTCCATTTGTTTTGCATAACAGTTCAAACACCAGTACATTCCTGCAGACACTGGAGTGCATAACAGTTCTGACACTAGTACTTTCCTGCAGGCACTGGTGTGCATAACAGGATGGACTCTACGCCCCCATCAGGGAAAAGTTTTGTGAAGCCGATGCTAAGGAAGAAGCTCATGCATTGGGCCCATGCTTCCCGTTTTGCCGGACATACAGGTATCCAAAAAACCCTGGAGTTTATCTCTAGGTCCTATTTGTGGCCAACTCTGAAAAAGGACGTCTTGGAGTTTATTGCATCTTGCCCAAAGTGTGCCCAACATAAAGTATCCCGCCAGTCGCCTGCGGGGCAACTGGTTCCACTATCCGTTCCCCGTCGACCATGGACCCACTTGTCGATGGATTTCATTACAGACTTACCCATGTGCAACAAGTTCAATACCATCTGGGTGGTAGTTGACCGGTTCACCAAGATGGCACACTTCATTCCTCTCACAGGTCTTCCGTCAGCTTCCAAGTTGGCTCAAGTATTCATACAAGAGATCTTCCGACTCCACGGTCTTCCTGAAGAAATTATCTCAGATCGAGGAGTTCAATTCACAGCCAAATTCTGGCGAAGTTTATGTCAAGTCCTCCAAGTCAAGCTAAAGTTTTCCACGGCTTACCATCCTCAGACCAATGGTCAAACCGAGAGGGTGAATCAGGACTTGGAGGCCTTCCTCCGCATCTATGTGTCCTCCTCTCAAGATGACTGGGTTCAATTACTTCCCTGGGCCGAGTTCTGTCATAACAACCAGTATCATTCTTCATCTGCTTCAACACCATTCTTCACTAACTTTGGATTCCACCCTAAAGTTCCTGAGTTCCAACCGCTTCCAGCAACTTCTGTTCCCGCAGTGGATATCACCTTGCATCAGTTTGCCAATATCTGGAAGAGCGTACGATCAGCTCTGCTCAAGGCATCGTTCAGGTACAAGAAGTTTGCGGATAAGAAGCGTCGAGCAGTTCCTGCTCTCAAGGTGGGTGATCGGGTATGGTTATCCACGAAGAATTTGAGGTTAAGAGTTCCCAGTATGAAGTTTGCACCTCGCTATATCGGTCCTTTCAAGATTGAACAAGTCATCAATCCTGTTGCTTACAGACTCCAGTTGCCTCCCTTCTTAAAAATACCCAGGACATTCCATGTTTCCCTGTTGAAACCGCTGATCTTGAATCGGTTTCATTCCTCACTTCCTCCAACTCCGAAAGTCCAAACTCAACGAGGCGTTGAGTATGAAGTGGCCAAGATCCTGGACTCACGTCACCGTTACGGTCAACTACAATATCTTATTGACTGGAAGGGTTATGGTCCTGAGGAACGTTCATGGACCAATGCTTCTGATGTCCATGCTCCTGCCTTGGTCCGGAGATTCCATTCCAAGTTTCCTCAAAAGCCAAAGAAGTGTCCTGGGGCCACTCCTAAAGGGGGGGGTGCTGTCACGATCCGGGTATCTGGACGCCATTTCTTACCCATCAGATGCCTCCTAAGGCTGGCTCAGCGCTCCAGGACCGGATCCCATCTGTTATCCTAATGTTCACATTCCTGCATCCTCTCCTGTCTCTCTGAGACGCTGTCACAGTAACGCCTTATTACATCTGGCATGGCGTCTCCCGCGGCCTCCGCCGCCGTCCCTGAGCTTCTGCATGCAGAGTGTCAGAGTGGCGATTACGTCAGCCGCGGCCTCCGCTGTGTCCGCGTGGTTGGATGTGCACTTGTCAGCCTGGCGTCTCCTGTCTCCAGTGGCCGGCGCCGCCATTACTGTTTTCATTACCACATGGATTACAAACCAAACTTCCCTCCAAGTGTCTGCATGGGCGCAGCCATCTTGGATTCTGTCAGCTGATCATTTCCTCCAATCTGTTGTCAGTATTGTTAATCTGCATAATTGCCTAGCCAATCCCTTCCTTGCTGCAGGTATAAATACACTGTGCCTGAGCAAGGAAGGCGTCAGTGCTTTGGTTGTCAAACCTAGTTCCTGTTTGTCTCTCTCCTGTGATTGTCTTCCAGGTTCCAGCTCCTGTCTCAAGACTTCCACCATAGAGACCCGCACCAGCATTCCACCTGCGGTGTAGCCTGACTCTCCAATCCATTGTGGATTCATCTGTTTCCAGCTACAACATTACCTGCTTCCAGCTCAGCTTCCAGCAGAGTACAGCTTCCCTTAAAGGGCCGGTGTCCTTTCTACACTTTACCACTCTCCACCGGTATTATTATTTCTCCGCTCTCAAGTTCTACATTTCAGTTCATATTTCATTGCTCCCAAGTTCATTTATTATTTAACTGGTTCCAGCCAGTATCCACTCCGTGCTAACAACAGTCTGGTTCCAGCCAGTATCCACAGCAGCTGTTTTACCTTCAGCAACCCAGCTTTTCCTGGAACACCAGCTGGCACAATCCTGGGTTATCTCCATTGCTACAGTCGGGCCTGGTAAGGACTTTCCATCTAGAAGATCATAAGAACTATCTCACACTACCAGTGCCCTGTGGCTCCTGCCATCCTGTAGTACCCAGGAACTGTATTTATTATTTGCTGACTTTTACGTTTTCTTTTACTGCTGCTGTGTTGCGGAGTTGTCATAATAAACATCATTGACTTTTATCCAAGTTGTCGTGGTCACGCCTTCGGGCAGTTATTATTCATGTTACTTACATGTCCAGGGGTCTGATACAACCTCCCAGGTTCCGGTACATCTCAGCCCCTACAACTGAGGCTGCCTCCCGTCAGCTCAGGCCCTCAGTTGTGACACTGTGTGAGTAAGATTAGCGACCCTAGTGGCCGACACAAACACCGGGCCCATCTAGGAGTGGCACTGCAGTGTCACGCAGGATGTCCCTTCCAAAAAACCCTCCCCAAACAGCACATGACGCAAAGAAAAAAAGAGGCGCAATGAGGTAGCTGACTGTGTGAGTAAGATAAGCGACCCTAGTGGCCGACACAAACACCGGGCCCATCTAGGAGTGGCACTGCAGTGTCACGCAGGATGGCCCTTCCAAAAAACCCTCCCCAAACAGCACATGACGCAAAGAAAAAAAGAGGCGCAATGAGGTAGCTGACTGTGTGAGTAAGATAAGCGACCCTAGTGGCCGACACAAACACCGGGCCCATCTAGGAGTGGCACTGCAGTGTCACGCAGGATGGCCCTTCCAAAAAACCCTCCCCAAACAGCACATGACGCAAAGAAAAAAAGAGGCGCAATGAGGTAGCTGACTGTGTGAGTAAGATAAGCGACCCTAGTGGCCGACACAAACACCGGGCCCATCTAGGAGTGGCACTGCAGTGTCACACAGGATGTCCCTTCCAAAAAACCCTCCCCAAACAGCACATGACGCAGAGAAAAAAAGAGGCGCAATGAGGTAGCTGACTGTGTGAGTAAGATAAGCGACCCTAGTGGCCGACACAAACACCGGGCCCATCTAGGAGTGGCACTGCAGTGTCACGCAGGATGTCCCTTCCAAAAAACCCTCCCCAAACAGCACATGACGCAAAGAAAAAAAGAGGCGCAATGAGGTAGCTGTGTGTGTAAGATTAGCCACCCTAGTGGCCGACACAAACACCGGGCCCATCTAGGAGTGGCACTGCAGTGTCACGCAGGATGTCCCTTCCAAAAAACCCTCCCCAAACAGCACATGACGCAAAGAAAAAAAGAGGCGCAATGAGGTAGCTGACTGTGTGAGTAAGATAAGCGACCCTAGTGGCCGACACAAACACCGGGCCCATCTAGGAGTGGCACTGCAGTGTCACGTAGGATGGCCCTTCCAAAAAACCCTCCCCAAACAGCACATGACGCAAAGAAACATAAAAGAAAAAAGAGGTGCAAGATGGAATTGTCCTTGGGCCCTCCCACCCACCCTTATGTTGTATAAACAAAACAGGACATGCACACTTTAACCAACCCATCATTTCAGTGACAGGGTCTGCCACACGACTGTGACTGATATGACGGGTTGGTTTGGACCCCCCCCAAAAAAGAAGCAATTAATCTCTCCTTGCACAAACTGGCTCTACAGAGGCAAGATGTCCACCTCATCATCATCCTCCGATATATCACCGTGTACATCCCCCTCCTCACAGATTATCAATTCGTCCCCACTGGAATCCACCGTCTCAGCTCCCTGTGTACTTTGTGGAGGCAATTGCTGCTGGTCAATGTCTCCGCGGAGGAATTGATTATAATTCATTTTAATGAACATCATCTTCTCCACATTTTCTGGATGTAACCTCGTACGCCGATTGCTGACAAGGTGAGCGGCGGCACTAAACACTCTTTCGGAGTACACACTTGTGGGAGGGCAACTTAGGTAGAATAAAGCCAGTTTGTGCAAGGGCCTCCAAATTGCCTCTTTTTCCTGCCAGTATAAGTACGGACTGTGTGACATGCCTACTTGGATGCGGTCACTCATATAATCCTCCACCATTCTTTCAATGGGGAGAGAATCATATGCAGTGACAGTAGACGACATGTCCGTAATCGTTGTCAGGTCCTTCAGTCCGGACCAGATGTCAGCATCAGCAGTCGCTCCAGACTGCCCTGCATCACCGCCAGCGGGTGGGCTCGGAATTCTGAGCCTTTTCCTCGCACCCCCAGTTGCGGGAGAATGTGAAGGAGGAGATGTTGACAGGTCGCGTTCCGCTTGACTTGACAATTTTCTCACCAGCAGGTCTTTCAACCCCAGCAGACTTGTGTCTGCCGGAAAGAGAGATCCAAGGTAGGCTTTAAATCTAGGATCGAGCATGGTGGCCAAAATGTAGTGCTCTGATTTCAACAGATTGACCACCCGTGAATCCTTGTTAAGCGAATTAAGGGCTCCATCCACAAGTCCCACATGCCTAGCGGAATCGCTCCGTGTTAGCTCCTCCTTCAATGTCTCCAGCTTCTTCTGCAAAAGCCTGATGAGGGGAATGACCTGACTCAGGCTGGCAGTGTCTGAACTGACTTCACGTGTGGCAAGTTCAAAGGGCATCAGAACCTTGCACAACGTTGAAATCATTCTCCACTGCGCTTGAGACAGGTGCATTCCACCTCCTATATCGTGCTCAATTGTATAGGCTTGAATGGCCTTTTGCTGCTCCTCCAACCTCTGAAGCATATAGAGGGTTGAATTCCACCTCGTTACCACTTCTTGCTTCAGATGATGGCAGGGCAGGTTCAGTAGTTTTTGGTGGTGCTCCAGTCTTCTGTACGTGGTGCCTGTACGCCGAAAGTGTCCCGCAATTCTTCTGGCCACCGACAGCATCTCTTGCACGCCCCTGTCGTTTTTTAAATAATTCTGCACCACCAAATTCAAGGTATGTGCAAAACATGGGACGTGCTGGAATTTGCCCATATTTAATGCACACACAATATTGCTGGCGTTGTCCGATGCCACAAATCCACAGGAGAGTCCAATTGGGGTAAGCCATTCCGCGATGATCTTCCTCAGTTGCCGTAAGAGGTTTTCAGCTGTGTGCGTATTCTGGAAACCGGTGATACAAAGCGTAGCCTGCCTAGGAAAGAGTTGGCGTTTGCGAGATGCTGCTACTGGTGCCGCCGCTGCTGTTCTTGCGGCGGGAGTCCATACATCTACCCAGTGGGCTGTCACAGTCATATAGTCCTGACCCTGCCCTGCTCCACTTGTCCACATGTCCGTGGTTAAGTGGACATTGGGTACAGCTGCATTTTTTAGGACACTGGTGACTCTTTTTCTGAGGTCTGTGTACATTTTCGGTATCGCCTGCCTAGAGAAATGGAACCTAGATGGTATTTGGTACCGGGGACACAGTACCTCCAACAAGTCTCTAGTTGGCTCTGCAGTAATGATGGATACCGGAACCACGTTTCTCACCACCCAGGATGCCAAGGCCTCAGTTATCCGCTTTGCAGTAGGATGACTGCTGTGATATTTCATCTTCCTCGCAAAGGACTGTTGGACAGTCAATTGCTTGGTGGAAGTAGTAAAAGTGGTCTTACGACTTCCCCTCTGGGATGACCATCGACTCCCAGCAGCAACAACAGCAGCGCCAGCAGCAGTAGGCGTTACACGCACGGATGCATCGGAGGAATCCCAGGCAGGAGAGGAATCGTCAGAATTGCCAGTGACATGGCCTGCAGGACTATTGGCATTCCTGGGGAAGGAGGAAATTGACACTGAGGGAGTTGGTGGGGTGGTTTGCGTGAGCTTGGTTACAAGAGGAAGGGATTTACTGGTCAGTGGACTGCTTCCGCTGTCACCCAAAGTTTTTGAACTTGTCACTGACTTATTATGAATGCGCTGCAGGTGACGTATAAGGGAGGATGTTCCGAGGTGGTTAACGTCCTTACCCCTACTTATTACAGCTTGACAAAGGGAACACACGGCTTGACACCTGTTGTCCGCATTTCTGTTGAAATAGTTCCACACCGAAGAGCTGATTTTTTTGGTATTTTCACCAGGCATGTCAACGGCCATATTCCTCCCACAGACAACAGGTGTCTCCCCGGGTGCCTGACTTAAACAAACCACCTCACCATCAGAATCCTCCTGGTCAATTTCCTCCCCAGCTCCAGCAACACCCATATCCTCCTCATCCTGGTGTACTTCAACACTTACATCTTCAATCTGACTATCAGGAACTGGACTGCGGGTGCTCCTTCCAGCACTTGCAGGGGGCGTGCAAATGGTGGAAGGCGCATGCTCTTCACGTCCAGTGTTGGGAAGGTCAGGCATCGCAACCGACACAATTGGACTCTCCTTGTGGATTTGGGATTTCGAAGAACGCACAGTTCTTTGCGGTGCTACTGCTTTTGCCAGCTTGAGTCTTTTCATTTTTCTAGCGAGAGGCTGAGTGCTTCCATCCTCATGTGAAGCTGAACCACTAGCCATGAACATAGGCCAGGGCCTCAGCCGTTCCTTGCCACTCAGTGTGGTAAATGGCATATTGGCAAGTTTACGCTTCTCCTCCGACAATTTTATTTTAGGTTTTGGAGTCCTTTTTTTACTGATATTTGGTGTTTTGGATTTGACATGCTCTGTACTATGACATTGGGCATCGGCCTTGGCAGACGACGTTGCTGGCATTTCATCGTCTCGGCCATGACTAGTGGCAGCAGCTTCAGCACGAGGTGGAAGTGGATCTTGATCTTTCCCTAATTTTGGAACCTCAACATTTTTGTTCTCCATATTTTAATAGGCACAACTAAAAGGCACCTCAGGTAAACAATGGAGATGGATGGATACTAGTATACAATTATGGACGGACTGCCGAGTGCCGACACAGAGGTAGCTACAGCCGTGGACTACCGTACTGTGTCTGCTGCTAATATAGACTGGTTGATAAAGAGATGTAGTATGTATGTATAAAGAAGAAAGAAAAAAAAACCACGGGTAGGTGGTATACAATTATGGACGGACTGCCGAGTGCCGACACAGAGGTAGCTACAGCCGTGGACTACCGTACTGTACTGTGTCTGCTGCTAATATAGACTGGTTGATAAAGAGATGTAGTATGTATGTATAAAGAAGAAAGAAAAAAAAACCACGGGTAGGTGGTATACAATTATGGACGGACTGCCGAGTGCCGACACAGAGGTAGCTACAGCCGTGGACTACCGTACTGTACTGTGTCTGCTGCTAATATAGACTGGTTGATAAAGAGATGTAGTATGTATGTATAAAGAAGAAAGAAAAAAAAACCACGGGTAGGTGGTATACAATTATGGACGGACTGCCGAGTGCCGACACAGAGGTAGCTACAGCCGTGGACTACCGTACTGTACTGTGTCTGCTGCTAATATAGACTGGTTGATAAAGAGATGTAGTATGTATGTATAAAGAAGAAAGAAAAAAAAACCACGGGTAGGTGGTATACAATTATGGATGGACTGCCGAGTGCCGACACAGAGGTAGCTACAGCCGTGGACTACTGTACTGTGTCTGCTGCTAATATAGACTGGTTGATAAAGAGATGTAGTATGTATGTATAAAGAAGAAAGAAAAAAAAAACCATGGGTAGGTGGTATACAATTATGGATGGACTGCCGAGTGCCGACACAGAGGTAGCTACAGCCGTGGACTACCGTACTGTACTGTGTCTGCTGCTAATATAGACTGGATGATAATGAGATGTAGTATGTATAAAGAAGAAAGAAAAAAAAACCACGGGTAGGTGGTATACAATTATGGATGGACTGCCGAGTGCCGACACAGAGGTAGCTACAGCCGTGGACTACCGTACTGTACTGTGTCTGCTGCTAATATAGACTGGATGATAATGAGATGTAGTATGTATAAAGAAGAAAGAAAAAAAAAACCACGGGTAGGTGGTATACAATTATGGATGGACTGCCGAGTGCCGACACAGAGGTAGCTACAGCCGTGAACTACCGTACTGTGTCTGCTGCGACTGGATGATAAATAATGATATAAAAAATATATATATATCACTACTGCAGCCGGACAGGTATATATTATATAATGACGGACCTGCTGGACACTGTCTGTCAGCAGAATGAGTTTTTTATAGAATAAAAAAAAAACACCACACAAGTCACACGACGAGTGTTTAACTTTTTCAGGCAATCACAATATAGTATACTACTAACTATACTGGTGGTCAGTGTGGTCAGGTCACTGGTCAGTCACACTGGCAGTGGCACTCCTGCAGCAAAAGTGTGCACTGTTTAATTTTAATAATATGTACTCCTGGCTCCTGCTATAACCTATAACTGGCACTGCTCCCCAGTCTCCCCCACAATTATAAGCTGTGTGAGCACAGTCAGATATATACATAGATGATGCAGCACACTGGGCTGAGCAGTGCACACAGATATGGTATGTGACTGAGTCACTGTGTATCGTTTTTTTCAGGCAGAGAACGGATTATATTAAATAAAACTGCACTGTCTGGTGGTCACTGTGGTCAGTCACTAGTAAACTCTGCACTCTCTACAGTACTCCTAAGCTCCAGTAAATCAAGTGTCTCTGTCTCAAATCAATCTCACTCTCTCTCTTCTAATCTAAATGGAGAGGACGCCAGCCACGTTCTCTCCCTATCAATCTCAATGCACGTGTGAAAATGGCGGCGACGCACGGCTCCTTATATAGAATCCGAGTCTCGCGATAGAATCCGAGCCTCGCGAGAATCCGACAGCGTCATGATGACGTTCGGGCGCGCTCGGGTTAACCGAGCAAGGCGGGAAGATCCGAGTCGCTCGGACCCGTGAGAAAAAACATGAAGTTCGGGCGGGTTCGGATTCAGAGGAACCGAACCCGCTCATCTCTAGAAAAGAGTCAAAGATAATCCAGGAGGACATGTAGAGAGACAGCTGGAGGTTTGAGTAAGGAGAGGGGTAGAGGCCAGGGAAAGAGAGGTAGATCTGATTGTCATCGGCATAGAGATAATACTGGAGGCCAAAAGAGCTTGTGAGCTCACCTTAAGAGGAAATATACAGTACAGTATAAGGAGAATTGAACAGGTCTAAGAACTAAACCTTGGGGGACACCTACTGGCAGAAGAAGAGTGGGGGGGGGGGGGGGATGAAATCATGGGAGAAAATGATCAGAGAGGCAGGAAGACAGCCATGAGAGGTCAGTGTCACTTAGACCAAGGTAATGAAGGAATTGCAGGAAGAGAAGGTGGTCTGCAGTGTCAAAAGCAGCCGAGAGGTCAAGGAAAATGAGCATGGGGTAGTGGGACTTAGATTTTACAGGAAGGAGGTCTAAGATGACTTTAATGAAGACTCTGTGGAGTGGAGAGGACGAATGCCAGACTGAAATGGGTCCAGCTGAGAATGTGAGGAAAGAAAGGCAGTGAGATGGTAGTAAACATTATGTTCAAGGAGTTTGGAGGCAAAAGGGAGGAGAGAGAGATGTGACAGTAGCTAGAGAGAGTGTCAGAATAAAGGGTGGGGTTTAAAAGAATGGGGTAAACAAGAGCATGCTTGAATGTAGAGGGAACAGTGCCTGATGAGAGAGAGAGATTGTAGAGATAGGTAAGATAGGCACAGGCAAAATGATAGAGGGAGCAGAGGAGGTGGGAGGGGATAGGGTCAAGATGGGAGGTGATGGGGGGGGGGGGGAACTAAATTAGGGCCATTACTTCATTTGCAGATACAGGGGACAGAGAAGTTAAAGTTTGCAGAAAGGACAGGGAGCATGGGGAGGCATAGGCTGGGAAAGGAAGTGATGGGGTGCTGAGGGTCTGGTGAGATGGCATGTGCTAATGCATGAATTTAATTTCACATGTGAAGTGGTTCAGTTGCAAGCACAGGGGGGCAGGATGAATACAAGTTGATTTGACCTACTTGCAGTGGGTGTGAGAAAGGAAACTATAGTAAACCTAGTAAAATTGGTGGTTCAACCAAAATTCCTATATGTATTCCAACAGTCCCCAGTGTATATATCAGAATCCATATTTAGAATATTGAATAGCATGATATCATCACTGTTTTGAAGGAACCAGCTCCCAAGATTTGAATTCAACAGTCTTACTAGAATGAGGCCAAAAAGTGGCTTGGCGCTCCAAAATTATCGCGATCCAACTGGCACATATACAAAAATGGGTAGGAGAAGAGCAAGTAAATACACTGACAAGTACGTTGATAGCACAGGTTACCACAGGACATATTTAATTGCAAACACTACTTGCTGGGAGTCTCCCCCATATAGCTCCAGCTATTGTTTTTCAGAGATGGATGCAATGTTGATGTTTTATGTAGGGGAGCAATTATTATGCCCCCATGCATGTCTAAAAGTTGCATTGCACATGTTCCGCAATTGTCTGTGGTCAGTCACAGTGTTGATTTATTTGTAAAATTATTAACAGTCAGGTGTCATTTGTGGGTGGTAACGGGGGCGTGACTGCTAAAATGCAAACGTGCCATGATTGCTTTGGGGGCGTGTAAATGCCTGCAGCTGAAATCCTATACGCAATCAACAGAGCTCCGGCAACTCAGTTCCATTAGCCATTCTTTGCGGCAAGTGGGTTTTTCAGAAGGACAATGTTTGACCAATGTGCATCCAATGGTTGCATCTTAACTTAAAGTAATCGTTGATGACAGTTTATTTCATGACCAAATTTTTTAAACAAAAAGGCAAAAATGAACACTGAGATGCACTGGCTAAAATCAGAGCAAAAAAAAAAAAGTGACTCAGACTAAAACTACATTTGAAATCCTTGTCAAAATTAATACTGGAAGTAGGGCTTTACATTTTTGAACAATAAATATGATTGTCTATTGCACTTGTTTGTTCTAACAAACATAAGGCATTAATTTGTATATGACATATGGGAATACTCTGGTAAGTTAGACTCAGAATGTAACAGATTCTCATCCTACTGAGCCTAGATTATGAAACACATAGTTAGAGGTATGCAAACTTCTCTAGGGAATTGTTCTTCAGCAAAATCCTTTACAGTATCATTAAACTTTTTGCAAAAGCTATGACTAAAAGATTAACTAAAATTAGACTGATATGAAAACTGAGATCCACTGACCAAATCTTGACTGAAACAAATAAAACAAAACAAAAAGACTAAAATGTGACTTTAAACTACAATTTCAAGTAAGTGACTAATGGGCACTACACACTGACAGATAACACTGAATGATATGAACGTTCTCGTTCATTAATGAACGAGAACTTGTTCATATCGTTTAGTGTGTAGGCACCAACGATGAACAATGCATGGCCCCATGCTCGTTCATCGTTGGTGTCCCGTCGCTTATGCATGCAGGCCAATATGGACAATCTCGTCCATATTAGCGTGCAATGCTATAGAGCCGGGTGACGGGGGGAGTGAAGCCCCGTCACCTCCCCCCGCCACCGGGTCGCCCACCGCCAGGTCGACAAGTGTGTAGGGCTCATTAGACTAAAACTAAATCTAAAATCCTTGTCAAGACTAACACTGTCCCAGAGTCACTTAACCACTTAACTGACAATTTTTCTTCCCCCAAAAAATTATTTTTCTCAAACATCAGAACATGGGTAACATTGCGACATTACTTTTCACACCAAAGACAGCTGCCAGGTACATGGGGAAGCCTGGGTGCATCTTGGGGGGGGGGTTGGTTTACTCTTTCCCAGCTGCTGTTATTGTCTGCAGCCGCTGGGTGGGGGTACCTGCCGTGCTGACCGATCAGCAGTGATCAGCAGTGATCAGCAGCACGGCAACACTGAGGGGAGGGTGCGGGAAGGTAGAGGGACCTTCCAGTCCCTCTGACAGCAACAGTGGAGGAAAGTTTCCCTTCCATGCCGCTGCTAACACTGTTTATCTGACTATGAAAAACGATTGATGGTCCGCGCTGTGTTATTTTAGCAGCTCAAAATTTAGGAATACTTAATAAAAATGATTGAGCGCTTGTGCTTAGGAAGCGAGAAAAAGATAAGAGATAAAAGTGAAAAAATAAAATAAAACAGATGAAAAAATAAAATAAATGTCAGTTAAGTATACATGTCCCCTGTGGAAAAAAAGTTTTTGGTTAAAAACTCAATGTTTACAGCTCCTTTTGGAGCGGGTTTTTGTTGGACAGTCAAGGAATGGCTCAGATGTAACTTTCCCTACCTTACCCTTTTTGAATTAAAAACTCTTCAACCGAGAAGTTTGAACATCGACATTGAGTTGAATGTATTTTTATAAAAACTAATTCCTACTATTTTATATCTTTATATCTTTGTAATTATTGAAAAAAAAAACATGGCACCTAGAGAAATTGAATAAAAAAACACATGTATAAAAACACGTGCTTCCCGCTGTTTTAAACTTCCGGACCGGAACTTCCGTTTTTGAATGAGAACAATAACGTTTTTTTTACTATAAAAGAGGACCACAGTGGATAGTCACTTCATCCTTGAAAAAGTACACTGAATGTGTACGAAACGCGTTGGAGACGTGACTTGGACAGACAGGCGTAACATCTACCATCCCGGAGACCCGCACTTCCGGCTCGATCGCGCCACCAACAACTTCCGCTGGACGCAGCGGTAAAACGGCACCACAACAACAAAGACTCCACATCAGCTAGTGTTCCCCGCTCCCTGCAGCGGAAGCATGACAGAAACACACACGTGGAGCCACAGGAGGGACGGAATAACACCATCTCCGGGTATATAGGGTAAGGTAGGGAAAGTTACATCTGAGCCATTCCTTGACTGTCCAACAAAAACCCGCTCCAAAAGAAGCTGTAAACATTGCGTTTTTAACCAAAAACTTTTTTTCCACAGGCGACATGTATACTTAACTGACATTTATTTTATTTTTTCATCTGTTTTATTTTATTTTTTCACTTTTATCTCTTATCTTTTTCTCGCTTCCTAAGCACAAGCGCTCAATCACTGTTTATCTGACTGGTCGCATCCTGTGTGACAAGGTCACATGAAACACTTGCTGGTATGGTCGCATCTGATGCAACCATGCCAGGCAAGTGGTTAAATCACACTTGCTTCCCATTCTGATGATTGGTCTAAGCAACAACTGAATCTTTTGACCATATCCGCATATTTTTATGCATTGAGTTGATGCTGGATGATTGACTGATTAGATAATTGCATTAGCATGCAGATGTACCAGTGTACCTAATGAAGTTGCCCTTGAGTGTATGTCAGGCACTAAATTTAGGGTCAAACTACCAAACATGCAACCTAAGCAGGACTCTAGAGCTCAGTGATCTTAGACACTTGGTCATATTGAGAGTGAGCACAGGTGTGAAGACCTGGGGGAGGTGAGGTGGGAGGTATATGTCAGCCTTGGAATATCACATCCATCCCTGGCCTAAAGTGGGCAGTATCACCATTGCTGTGCTCCTTTGCCAGAGTTCATGGACATGGGTGTCTTGATTGGAACTACAGTTAAGAGTGTATGGGCTGCAGGGCCGTAACTAGATGTGTGCGGAAGGGGCACCGCACATAGCGCTGCAGGGTAGGGGGCGCTGTTGGCAACACTTGTCAGTTATCATCTGTTTTAATTACTTTTACTTGCAGCTTTACCCCTCTTTGAAGCCTAGTATCTCCTGACCACCGCTGTCTCCTACCTTGACCCCTTCTGTCACTAATACACTCTATACAACATTCATTAACTCAACTTAAGATTTCGTATTTATTCAGTCACACTGTCCTTTATTACATTTCAAGATGCTGACATACCCGGGATTCAAACCCATTGCCTGTGGCATTGCAGTCAGACAATCTATACATTGAGCTATCTGCCCTTGCATAGAAAGGTAGATAATTCTAAGATAGACAAATCTATTTGTAGCTTACCTTTTGATCAGCATTGTGGCTGAGCATATCTACTGTATGGCTACACACTACATAGATCTGTGGCTGCAAAGGATTGGATGTGTGGCTGCACACTACATAGATCTGCTCAATTGCAATGCTACATAGATCTGTTCAAGTACCAGTAGCTTGGGAAGGGGCCTCGTAGCATGGGCTCTATCTGGGATAAATCTTGTCATCAGGGCCGTAACTAGGTGTGTGCCAGCGGTGCCTGGCACACAGCGCATATGCACTGTGGGCGCAGAACCGCTGGCAACATCCGCAGGGCCACCCGCGCCTCACTAGTATTGTCCGCCCGCCATAGATCACACTTACAATCTCAGAAACTCCTCACTGCTGCAGTGCTGCTTTGTCCCCGTCTCAGGCTGTCATTCCTCCAATTGGCCACTTAGAGCTGGCCCAGGATTGGCTGGTCTCTCAATACTGCTTTCACTTTCAGGTGCTCGGCTCACTGCTCCAGCTCAGCTCTCCCCTCACCAGCTACCTGAGCGGCTTCTACTGGTCTCTCTTGCAGATGCCGCCATGACAGCCGCCCAGGGGACCAGCTTCCCAGCACCATCACAGGTACCAGCGCCGCCAGCCTCTCCCTGAATGACGTGCTTCTGCTGCCCAGCTCTGTATTCACTATCCCCACAGCTCCTGCTGCTGCTGCGGTTTACAGCTTAACTCTCTTGCTAGCAGCGCAGGCAGCTAGAGGGATGTGAGCGCACTCAAGGGGAGCCGCAGTCTGGTCTCTGTAACAGCTGGGGGTACTTATATATTCCACTGAGAGTGGCCGCACGGCACCCCTTTTTCCCACCTCTGTCGCATGGGTCCCCCATACTCTGCGCATGGTCTCTGGCAGCATCCCACAAAGCCTCCTCAGTACCATAGTATCTCCTACTGGTGCGTTCAGGCTGCCATACAATACATACAATTCTCATAAGTAGTTATAATTAAAATATAGAGATGTACAAATGACTATGTTCTTAGCAGATACTATGTTTATATAGAGTGCTACATCTGTATGTGAACGGTGCAGCACTGGCCACTGTGTAGTTATCAGCAGGCAGCGCTGCGTAGTGGGAGAGGCATCCTTCGTGTGTGCTGTTCTGTGTGTCGTGTAGGCAGAGCAGTGTATTGGCAGGCATTGGAGGGGACTGCACCTGGTGTAAAGAGTATAAGAGGCTGTACATGTAGTAACGTGTATAAGGGCTCTACCTGGCATAATGTGCAAAAAGGGACTCTACCTGCTGTAATGTGTAAAATGGGGCTCTACCTGGCGTAATGTGTGTAAGTGGCACTACTGTGCGGTGTAATTTGAATAATGGAGACTTCTGTGCAGCATAATATGAATTGGCATTATTTTGTGGCTGTGCCCCTTCACCATGAAGCCACGCCCCTATATTTTTGCCACGCGCTGGCCCTGTTTTGAATATTGGGGGGGGGGGGGGGGGGGGGCGCCGATGCCTGTTTCTTGCACACAGCGCTAAAATGTCTAGTTACGGCACTGATGGGCTGTTCAAATATTATGTGGATATTATGTGGAGGAGGTTATTGTTATATCATCTGGGGGCAGTTGTAGTGTTATATGGGGACCTGTGTTTGGGGAACTTTACTATATCTTGGGGTAGGATATTGATGTGATGTGAATGCTTGTTGGGGGCATTAATGTTATGTGGTGGCTTGTCATTAACTGGGGTGTGTTAAGGAGTAGAGGTGCCAATTTTGGTTTTTGCTGGTGGGTGCTCAAGTCTGTTACGCCTGTCGGTGAGGGGGCATGGCCTTGTTAAAATGGGTGTGGCCTTGCAGGAAAAGACTACCTTACACCCCAGTACCAACAGACTTCGGTGACCACAGGGGAAAAAATAAATGACACTATAATAAGCCCCACACAGTAATGCCCCCTGCACCATTATGCCACACACTACAATGCCCGTGATACATTATGCCCTACATTAAAGTTTCTTATTACTTTTTAATGACCTGCTCGTTGCCAAGGGTTTCACGTGCCGGTTGTCATGCTCATTGCCAGGGGATTCACGGGCAGGGAGTCCTGTTCATTGCCAGGGGTTTCATGCACTGGGACAGGTATCATGCTCGTTGCCAGGGGTGTGTAATGCTAGTAGCCAGGGGTAATGCTAGTAGCCTGGGGATAACGCTAGTTGCATTATAGACAAGTTTAATGTCAGCTATGGATTAATGTGTATAAATTAAATTAACTGTAGCTTCCCTAATGAGCAGAAACGGATTTATTTTTAATACAGATAATCTTAATAAGGTTTTTAACTGCTTATGTCACATAAGATGTTAAAAGCCTTATTAAGATCATCTATATTAAAAATAAGTTGTGTATTTCCTTTTAATATAAATATGCCCTTACATCAGCTCCAGCAGACAGCAGTCCCTTCAGCAGCAGAAGTCCTGCCTCGTGTGTGTGTCAGCAGACAGGAGGACAGGGCAGGGCAGGAGGAGAGCGCAAGGCAGGCGAATGCGGGCAGCGCAGGGAGGACAGCGCAAGGTGGTGGGATAACAGCATATGGCAGGCGGGAGTGAGCGCGGTGTGATGTCAGCACATCACATCGTGAGCCGGCCTGCCCGCAGACTGGGGAACATCGCATGGGAGACGGGAGGGAGCATGGTATGACATCAGCATGTCACATCCCGAGCCAGCCAGAGAGTTATGGGTGGGCTGGCTGTGTGGCCAGCCACCCACCCACACACGTAAGTGCCTAGACCTGGTGGGTGCGGGAGCACCTACGGAATCGGCGCCTATGTTGAGGAGTATCAGTGTTACAGTATGTGGTGACTATTTTTTACATTTGGGGCTGTTAATATAATGTAGGGTTGGTGGGGCTATTAATATTTTTTTAAAGGCTACCAAACCAATGTGGCACCCTCATTAAATGAGAAGTTAATGTCATGACTGGTTTTAGGGGAAAATGTCTATTTTATCAAATGTAAATGCTAATAATTTAATGCCAGCTGTTTTTAGAGGGAAGGAATCCTATTTGAAATGTTCTTTGTATTAGGGGGGTATCTAATTAGGTTCAATCTGTTTTCGGTGAATCAAAATGGGTGGATATTGCAATTTTTGACCGATGGTCATTATTGCTGTATCCTATTAGAGCCATTTCGATCACCTGAAAATGGACCCGCGATCATGCAAAAACACATGGGATCAGGAATAAGTCACATGTGTTTTCGAGGTTACGGCAGCTGCTTATCACGGATTATGCTTCAGGTGTTCAGAGTGTGTGTGTGTGTGTGTGTGTGTGTGTGTGTGGGGCACCGAATTGGGGCTAACAGGATAGCCACCGGCAATACAATTACCCGCAGTCATTGATCACGGGTAATTGGATACCCACCTACTGTATTACTGCTTTTTCACCAAAATCCTGGGTCTGACACGGATTTTTACAGGGCGGTTTGCCAGGTCTCACTCGCCAGTGTCCCAGTTCCCACTGCACTGTATTCCCGTGTTTTACCTGGGTTGACACCTTTTGCACTGAATAAGGGAAAACCTGGGAAAGCACAATAAAACTTGTGTTGTCATATCATCCGGTAAACTATTTTGTAAGATGCTTAATCCAAAACATCCATAAAAACTTGACTAGTAATATTTACAAATATTGTAGTATCCCAGCGAGTGTCGGACTGG
The DNA here is from genome assembly GCF_028390025.1 of Pseudophryne corroboree. Taxonomy (NCBI): domain Eukaryota; kingdom Metazoa; phylum Chordata; class Amphibia; order Anura; family Myobatrachidae; genus Pseudophryne; species Pseudophryne corroboree. The sequence continues at coordinate 254,369,774 of NC_086452.1, read as the reverse complement.
GGCATATAGGGCCCACCGGGGGAATACAGTGGTAGGGGCTCATGATTAGGGGTGTGGCAAGTCTGCAGAGGGGGTGGGTTCTGCCGCCTCATTGGTTTGACTAACCATTAGATAGTGCAATGTCTGGGCAACTGCATTAATATATACAGTAAATGCAGATGCTGCATGCATGATAATGTATCACATTAATAACAGCAATGCACTGTAGAAAATAAAACATAGTCCAGTATAGAGATGTGCAGCGGGCATTTTTCGTGTTTTATGTTTTGGTTTTGGATTTGGGTCTGCGGTCATGTTTTGGCAAAACCACCCTTTCAGGTTTTGGATTTGGATGCGTCTTGCATTCGGGTGATTTTTTAAAAACCTCAAAAACAGCTAAAATCATAGAATGTGGGGGTCATTTTGATCCTATAGTATTATTAAACTCAATAACCATAATTTCCACTCATTTACAGTCTATTCTGAACACCTCACACCTCACAATATTATTTTTAATCCTAAAATTTGCACTAAGGTCGCTGGATGACTAAGCTAAGCGACCCAAGTGGCCGGCACAAACACCTGGCCCATCTAGGAGTGGCACTGCAGTGTCAGACAGGATGGCACTTAAAAAAATAGTCCCCAAACAGTGCATGATGCAAAGATAAATAAAAAAAGAGGTGCAAGATGGAATTGTCCTTGGGCCCTCCCACCCACCCTTATGTTGTATAAACAGGACATGCACACTTTAACAAACCAATCATTTCAGCGACAGGGTCTGCCATATGATTTTGGCTGAAATGACTGGTTGGCTTGGGCCCCCACCAAAAAAGAAGCAATCAATCTCTCCTTGCACAAACTGGCTCTACAGAGGCAAGATGTTCACCTCATCCTCATCGTCTGATTCCTCACCCCTTTCACTGTGTACATCTTCCTCCTCACAGGGTATTAATTCGTCCCCACTGGAATCCACCATCACATGTCCCTGTGTACTTTCTGGAGGCAATTGCTGGTAAATGTCTCCACGGAGGAATTTATAATTCATTTTGATGAACATCATCTTTCCCACATTTTCTGGAAGTAACCTCCTACGCCGATCGTTGACAAGGTGAACGACTGAACTAAACACTCTTTCGGAGTACACACTGGAGGGGGGGGCAACTTAGGTAAAATAAAGCCAGTTTGTGCAAGGGCCTCCAAATTGCCTCTTTTTCCTGCCAGTATATGTACGGACTGTCTGACATGCCTACTTGGATGCTGTCACTCATATAATCCTCCACCATTCTTTCAATGGTGACAGAATCATATGCAGTGACAGTAGACATGTCAGTACTCGTTGGCAGGTCCTTCAGTCTGGACCAGATGTCAGCACTTGCTCCTGACTGCCCTGCATCACCGCCAGCGGGTGGTTTTGGAAATTTCATCCTTTTCCTGGCAGCTACAGTGGCGGTAGAAAATGAAGGAGGAGCTGTTGGCGGGTCACGTTCCGCTTGACTTGACAATTGTCTCACCAGCAGGCCTTTGAACATCTGCAGACTTGTGTCTGCCGGAAAGAGAGACAACGTAGGCTTTAAGCGAATGAAGGGCTCCATCCACAAATCCCACATGCCTAGCGGAATCGCTCCGTTTTAGCTCCTCCTTCAATCTCTCCCACTGCTTCTGCAAAATCCTGATGAGGGGAATGACCTGACTTAGGCTGGCAGTGTCTGAACTGACTTCACGTGTGGCAAGTTCAAAGGGTTGGAGAACCTTGCACAACATGGAAATCATTCTCCACAGCGCTTGAGTCAGGTGCATTCCCCCTCCTTTGCCTATATCGTAGGCAGATATATAGGCTTGAATGGCCTTTTGCTGCTCCTCCATCCTCTGAAGCATATAGAGGGTTGAATTCCACCTCGTTGCCACCTCTTGCTTCAGCTGATGGTGGTGCATGTTCAGGAGTGTTTGCTGGTGCTCCAGTCTTCGGCACGCGGTGGCTGAATGCCGAAAGTGGCCCGCAATTTTTCGGGCCACCGACAGCATCTCCTGCATGCCCCTGTCAATTTAAAAAAAATTATGCACCACCAAATTAATTGTATGTGCAAAACATGGGACGTGCTGAAATTTGCCCAGATGTAATGTACGCACAATATTGGTGGCGTTGTCCGATATCACAAATCCCCAGGAGAGTCCAATTGGGGTAAGCCATTCTGCGATGATGTTCCTCAGTTTCCGTAAGACGTTGTCAGCTGTGTGCCTCTTAGGGAAAGCGGTGATACAAAGCGTAGCCTGCCTAGGAACGAGTTGGCGTTTGCGAGATGCTGCTACTGGTGCCGCCGCTGCTGTTGTTGCTGCGGGAGGCAATACATCTACCCAGTGGGCTGTCACAGTCATATAGTCCTTTTTCTGCCCTGCTCCACTTGTCCACATGTCCGTGGTTAAGTGGACAGTGGGTACAACTGCATTTTTTAGGACACTGAGGACACTTTTTCTGACGTCTGTGTACATTTTCGGTATAGCCTGCCTAGAGAAGTGGAACCTAGATGGTATTTGGTACCGGGGAAACACTACCTCAAGCAATTCTCTAAGTCCCTGTGAACTAACGGTGGATACCGGAAACACGTTTAACACCGCCCAGGCTGCAAAGGCCTGAGTTATCCGCTTTGCAGCAGGATGACTGCTGTGATATTTCATCTTCCTCGCAAAGGACTGTTGGACAGTCAATTGCTTACTGGAAGTAGTACAAGTGGTCTTCCGACTTCCCCTCTGGGTTGATGATCGACTCCCAGCAGCAACAACAGCAGCGCCAGCAGCAGTAGGCGTTTCACTCAAGGATCCATCGGAGGAATCTCAGTTAGTAGAGGACTGGTCAGTCTTGCCAGTGACATGGCCTGCAGGACTATTGGCGTTCCTGTCTAAGGAGGAAATTGACATTGAAGGAGTTGGTGGTGTGGTTTGCAGGAGCTTGGGTACAAGAGGGATTTAGTTGTCAGTGGACTGCTTCTGCTGTTACCCAAAGTTTTTGAACTTGTCAATGACTTCTGATGAATGTGCTCCAGGTGATGTATAAGGGAGGATGTTCCTAGGTGGTTAACGTCCTTACCCCTACTTATTACAGCTTGACAAAGGCAACACACGGCTTGTCACCTGTTGTCCGCATTTCTGTTGAAATAATTCCACACTGAAGAGGTGATTTTTTTTTGTATTTTGACCAGGCATGTCAATGGCCTTATTCATCCCACGGACAACAACTGTCTCCCCGGGTGCCTGACTTAAACAAACCACATTACCATCAGAATCCTCATCGTCAACTTCCTCCTCTGTGCCAGCAACACCCATATCCTCATCCTGGTGTACTTCAACAGTGACATCTTCAATTTGAATATCAGGAACTGGACTGTGGGTGCTCCTTCCAGCTCTTGCAGGGGGCATGCAAATGGTGGAAGGAGCCACCTCTTCCCGTCCAGTGTTGGGAAGGTCAGGCATCGCACCCGCGGACATATTTGGATTCTCCTTGGGGATTTGTGATTTAGAACGCACAGTTCTTTGCTGTGCTTTTGCCTGGTTAACTCTTTTCATTTTTCTAGTGGGAGGATGAGTGCTACCATTGTCATGTGAAGCTGAACCACTAGTCATGAGGAACATAGGAGAGGGCCTTAGCCGTTCCTTGCCACTCTGTGTCGTAAATGGCATATTGGCAAGTTTACACTTCTCCTCAGACGATTTTAATTTAGACTTTTGGGTCGTTTTACTGAACGTTTGCTTTTTGGATTTTACATGCTCTCTACTATGACATCGGGTATCGGCCTTGACAGACAACGTTGATGGCATTTCATAGTCTCTGCCATGACTAGTGGCAGCAGCTTCAGCACTAGGTGGAAGTGGATCTTGATCTTTCCCTATTTTACCCTCCAAATTTTTGTTCTCCATTTTTTAATATGTGGAATTATATGCCAGTAATATATCTGGAATTAGACGGCAGTAATGTCTGGAATTAGATACCACTAGATAGATACCAGATACCACTGTGACTGGAATGATGATGACCTATGCACAGTGACAGGACACTACCACAGCACCCTACAGCAGCAAGATGCAGCACAAGACACTGTACTAGTATTAGTAATGTAGTATTACTGAGCACCATGATGCAGCACAAGGCAATGAGCAGTGATACTGAGCAATGATGATACTACTGAGAACCGACACTGAGCAGCACGATGCAGCACAAGACACTGTACTAGTATCAGTAATGTAGTATTACTGAGCACCACGATGCAGCACAAGACAATGAGCAGTGATACTGAGTGCTGATGGTACTACTGAGAACTGACACTGAGCAGCACGATGTAGCACAAGACACTGTACTAGTATTAGTAATGTAGTATTACTGAGCACCACGATGCAGCACAAGACAATGAACAGTGATACTGAGCACTGATGATACTACTGAGAACTGACACTGAGCAGCATGATGCAGCACAAGACACTGTACTAGTATTAGTAATGTAGTATTACTGAGCACCACGATGCAGCACAAGACAATGAACAGTGATACTGAGCACTGATGATACTACTGAGAACTGACACTGAGCAGCATGATGCAGCACAAGACACTGTACTAGTATTAGTAATGTAGTATTACTGAGCACCACGATGCAGCACAAGACAATGAACAGTGATACTGAGCACTGATGATACTATTGAGAACTGACACTGAGCAGCACGATGCAGCACAAGACACTGTACTAGTATTAGTAATGTAGTATTACTGAGCACCACAAGACAATGAGCACTGATACTGAGCACTGATGATACTACTGAACACTGATACTGAGCACTGATGATACTATTGAGAACTGACACTGTTCCTCAGTTTCCGTAAGAGGTTGTCAGCTGTGTGCCTCTTATGGAAAGCGGTGATACAAAGTGTAGCCTGCCTAGGAACGAGTTGGCGTTTGCGAGATGCTGCTACTGGTGCCGCCGCTGCTGTTGTTGCTGCGGGAGGCAATACATCTACCCAGTGGGCTGTCACAGTCATATAGTCCTGAGTCTGCCCTGCTCCACTTGTCCACATGTCCGTGGTTAAGTGGACATTGTGTACAACTGCATTTTTTAGGTCACTGGTGAGTCTTTTTCTGACGTCTGTGTACATTCTCGGTATCGCCTGCCTAGAGAAGTGGAACCTAGATGGCATTTGGTACCGGGGACACACTACCTCAAAAAATTCTCTAAGTCCCTGTGAACTAACGGCGGATACCGGATGCACGTCTAACACCAAACACAGCTGTGTACAGGAAAAGAAGATGTATCTGCACACTTAGTGATCTATAAACTAATTGGATCTTATCCGATACTTGAACCCCAATAAGGAAATTATGAATCTGATATTAGATCTCACTGTGTGGGGGTGCAGCCCGATTGCAACTCAAACTGAATATGAATAGGAGGGAAAAGACAGGGAGGGAAATCAAAAAGTAGTTGCCTAGTAGGGCGCACTGGTACGATTTGTACTCTAATATTTATATAAAACTTAGCTTTTATTGCTTATGCCTTCTAAAATATCCCTTTTCTCTGGGGATTTACACAGCAAAACATAGAGGTTAAAAACTTAGACACATACAGACATATAAGTGAGAAGAAATAGAAATAAATGTGAGTAGATTTAAAAAGCGGTACTACCACATATAACTCCTGATATGGTGTAGAAATAGAAATAAATTTGTGGTGCCCTTAAGAGTCCAGATATAATGTCTGACCAGATCACCCAGTTCTATCTATTTAATATTAACACAGCCTATTTTGTACTAGTGAAATATTGCAGAGTTAAGAGATGTATGTCTAATTGCAACCTGGTATTATAGAAGTATAATGTGAAGAGTCACTTGTCACAATAAATCTCTCTTGCAGATGTGATGTCTGTTTTTTTGTGTGCATATAATATACACGTTTTTATTCATCTAATACATTCCACACAATCACCTCATATGTATCTTGCTGACTTTTTATTGGAAAAAAATGCCCCATGGGTTGGTACCCCTACAATGAGGGTCAGAGATGATAGAGAGATATGTCTCTTATTTAGGTGAATTCCACATATTCACTTCACATTTTATATCATTGATTTTTATTGAAGAGATACCATGGATTAATGTCCCTATAGTGAACAATAGTAAAGGGATATGTCACAGAATTGTGCTGTGGCCCTTAAATTACATAGGTGACAAATCTATCAATCCTATACGATTGCTAGCATTTACTTGTCCAGTGATACTTTCACTCTAATATTGTAGCAACCTGTATTCACGGTAGAATGACACAGGAATGATATTGCTACATTGCTGTTATTATTCTGGCTGCACCTGTGTTTGTGATCAAACAATATATCAAGTTATGCTGCACAGTACACTTCACTTGTGTATCGCTGGCTTCTGCTTGAGGGCTAGAAAGTATATACTCAATCACTAGTTCATATCTATTATATTGGTAGATGGAGCACAGTATTCATGTGTAATTACCATGGATCAACTACTATCACTATTAAATTAATATGGTATGTATAATATTTGGTTGCCAAGTGCTAAATGTAGCACCTAAGTGAGTAGGTTTCAAAGTGGCCGCACAGTGCTGCTACTGACATACATACATATTTATCAATGACATCAATCATTCAAGGTCTGTGTCTGAGTATCTGAGTCATATACAGTTTTAACACTCTTGGTAGTATTCCCTGATAACCTGTCCTGACACTTGCATTTAATTCCTATCACCTCAATATTCGAGGGTGTCAGAGAGGTCTAGAGTGACTGTCTATCTAATTAATTCTACACCATTAAATACATTATTAAGGAGTGTAGCAAGCCGCTGAAACGCCGACGTGCACGTTTCGCTGTATAGCTTTAACGAGGCTGAGATTTATTGTGACAAGTGACTCTTCACATTATACTTCTATATACCAGATTGCAATTAGACATACATCTCTTAACTCTGCAATATTTCACTAGTACAAAATAGGCTGTGTTAATATTGAATAGATAGAACTGGGTGATCTGGTCAGACATTATATCTGGACTCTTAAGGGCACCACAAATTTATTTCTATTTCTACACCATATCAGGAGTTATATGTGGTAGTACCGCTTTTTAAATCTACTCACATTTATTTCTATTTCTTCTCACTTATATGTCTGTATGTGTCTAAGTTTTTAACCTCTATGTTTTGCTGTGTAAATCCCCAGAGAAAAGGGATATTTTAGAAGACATGTCACAACTGAGGGCCTGAGCTGACGGGAGGCAGCCTCAGTTGTAGGGGCTGAGATGTACCGGAACCTGGGAGGTTGTATCAGACCCCTGGACATGTAAGTAACATGAAGAATAACCGCCCGAAGGCGTGACCACGACAACTTGAATAAAAGTCAATGATGTTTATTTATGACAAACTCCATGCATCACAGTAGCAGTAAAAGAAACATAAAAGTCAGCAAAGAATAAATACAGTTCCTGGGAACTACAGGGTGGCAGGAGCCACAGGGCACTGGTAGTGTGAGATAGTTCTTATAATCTTCTAGATGGAAAGTCCTTACCAGGCCCGACTGTAGCAATGGAGATAACCCAGGATTGTACCAGCTGGTGTTCCAGGAAAAGCTGGGCTGCTGTAGATAAAACGGCTGCTGTGGATACTGGCTGGAACCAGACTGTTGTTGGCACGGAGTGGATACTGGCTGGAACCAGTTAAATAATAAATGAACTTGGGAGCGATGAAATATGAGCTGAAGTTAGGAGTTTGAGAGCGGTGAAATTATAATACCGGTGGAGAGTGGTAAACTGTAGAAAGGACACCGGCCCTTTAAGAGAAGCTGTACTCTGCTGGAAGCTGGGCTGGAAGCAGGTAATGTTGTAGCTGGAAACAGATGAATCCAAAATGGATCGGAGAGTCAGGCTACACCGCAGGTGGAATGCTGGTGCGGGTCTCTATGGTGGAAGTCTTGAGACAGGAGCTGGAACCTGGAAGACAATCACAGGAGAGAGACAAACAGGAATTAGGTTTGACAACCAAAGCACTGACGCCTTCCTTGCTCAGGCACAGTGTATTTATACCTGCAGCAAGGAAGGGATAGGCTAGGCAATTATGCAGATTATCAATACTGAGAACAGATTGGTGGAAATGATCAGCTGACAGAATCCATGCAGACACTTGGAGGGAAGTTTGGTTTGTAATCCATGTGGTAATGAAAACAGTAATGGCGGCGCCGGCCACCGGAGACAGGAGGCGCCAAGCTGACAGGTGCACATCCAACCACGCGGACACAGCGGAGGCCGCGGCTGACGTAATCGCCACTCAGACACTCTGCATGCAGAAGCTCAGGGACGGCGGCGGAGGCCGCGGGAGACGCCATGCCAGGTGTAATATGGCGTTTACTGTGACAGCGTCTCAGAGTGACAGGAGAGGATACAGGAATGTAAACATCAGGATAACAGATGGGATCCGGTCCTGGAGCGCTGAGCCAGCCTTAGGAGGCATCTGATGGGTAAGAAATGGCGTCCAGATACCCGGATCGTGACAGCACCCCCCCCTTTAGGAGTGGCCCCAGGACACTTCTTTGGCTTTTGAGGAAACTTGGAATGGAATCTCCGGACCAAGGCAGGAGCATGGACATCAGAAGCATTGGTCCATGAACGTTCCTCAGGACCATAACCCTTCCAGTCAATAAGATATTGTAGTTGACCGTAACGGTGACGTGAGTCCAGGATCTTGGCCACTTCATACTCAACGCCTCGTTGAGTTTGGACTTTCGGAGTTGGAGGAAGTGAGGAATGAAACCGATTCAAGATCAGCGGTTTCAACAGGGAAACATGGAATGTCCTGGGTATTTTTAAGAAGGGAGGCAACTGGAGTCTGTAAGCAACAGGATTGATGACTTGTTCAATCTTGAAAGGACCGATATAGCGAGGTGCAAACTTCATACTGGGAACTCTTAACCTCAAATTCTTCGTGGATAACCATACCCGATCACCCACCTTGAGAGCAGGAACTGCTCGACGCTTCTTATCCGCAAACTTCTTGTACCTGAACGATGCCTTGAGCAGAGCTGATCGTACGCTCTTCCAGATATTGGCAAACTGATGCAAGGTGATATCCACTGCGGGAACAGAAGTTGCTGGAAGCGGTTGGAACTCAGGGACTTTAGGGTGGAATCCAAAGTTAGTGAAGAATGGTGTTGAAGCAGATGAAGAATGATACTGGTTGTTATGACAGAACTCGGCCCAGGGAAGTAATTGAACCCAGTCATCTTGAGAGGAGGACACATAGATGCGGAGGAAGGCCTCCAAGTCCTGATTCACCCTCTCGGTTTGACCATTGGTCTGAGGATGGTAAGCCGTGGAAAACTTTAGCTTGACTTGGAGGACTTGACATAAACTTCGCCAGAATTTGGCTGTGAATTGAACTCCTCGATCTGAGATAATTTCTTCAGGAAGACCGTGGAGTCGGAAGATCTCTTGTATGAATACTTGAGCCAACTTGGAAGCTGACGGAAGACCTGTGAGAGGAATGAAGTGTGCCATCTTGGTGAACCGGTCAACTACCACCCAGATGGTATTGAACTTGTTGCACATGGGTAAATCTGTAATAAAATCCATCGACAAATGGGTCCAAGGTCGACGGGGAACAGATAGTGGAACCAGTTGCCCCGCAGGCGACTGGCGGGATACCTTATGTTGAGCACACTTTGGGCAAGATGCAATAAACTCCAAGACGTCCTTTTTCAGAGTTGGCCACCAATAGGACCTAGAGATAAACTCCAGGGTTTTTTGGATACCTGTATGTCCGGCAAAACGGGAAGCATGGGCCCAATGCATGAGCTTCTTCCTTAGCATCGGTTTCACAAAACTTTTCCCTGATGGGGGCGTAGAGTCCATCCCTACCGTGGAGAATGCCAACGGATTTATAATAGGATGCTTGTCTGAAGACTCTGACTCATTTTCTTGCTCCCATGAGCGGGAAAGGGCATCGGCCTTGCGATTCTGAGAGCCCGGACAGAACTGGAGTTTAAAGTCGAAGCTGGAAAAGAAAAGTGCCCATCTGGCCTGACGAGGGTTGAGACATTGTGCGCCTTTCAGATATAAAAAAGGTTCTTGTGGTCTGTAAGTATGGTGATTGAATGAGAAGCTCCCTCCAACAGATACCTCCACTCTTCTAGTGCGAGCTTGATGGCTAGCAACTCCTGGTCGCCAATGGCATAGTTGCGCTCAGCTGGGGAGAACTTCCGGGAGAAGAAACTGCAAGGGTGTAAATGGCCATCTTTAGCCCTCTGAGATAACACCGCTCCTACTCCAACGGAGGAGGCATCCACCTCTAAGATGAAAGGAGAGTCGATGTCAGGCTGTTTCAGAACAGGCGCAGAGATGAACCTTTGTTTTAAAAGATGAAATGCTTGCATGGCTTCTTCAGACCACTTGGACGGGTTAGCACCCTTCTTAGTGAAAGCAGTAATAGGCGCCACAATGGTGGAAAAGTCTCGTATAAACTTTCGGTAATAGTTGGCGAACCCTAAGAACCTCTGGACCCCTTTGAGGGTTAAGGGTACCGGCCAATTTTGGATTGCTTGTAGTTTCTCAGGATCCATCTCTAGTCCGGAACCGGACACAATGTACCCTAGAAACGGAATGGACTTGACTTCAAAGACGCATTTCTCTAATTTGCAATAGAGATGATTGACACGGAGACGGGACAGAACCTCTTTAACCCAAAAACGATGTTCCTCTAAATCGTTGGCAAAAATGAGGATATCGTCTAGATAGACCACGACATGACGGTATAGAATGTCTCTGAAGATCTCATTGACAAAATGCTGGAAGACAGCTGGAGCATTGCTCAATCCGAAGGGCATGACGAGGTACTCATAATGTCCGTCACGGGTGTTAAAGGCGGTCTTCCACTCGTCACCCTCACGGATCCGGATGAGATTGTATGCACCTCTCAAGTCCAGCTTTGTAAAGATGGTAGCTCCGCTAACTCTGTCAAAGAGCTCAGTAATCAGGGGTAAAGGATAACGGTTCTTGATGGTAATGTCGTTCAAACCTCTGTAGTCGATGCACGGCCGCAGACCACCATCTTTCTTTTTTACAAAAAAGAAGCCTGCGCCGGCTGGGGAAGAAGAAGGTCGAATGAACCCCTTTGCTAGGTTCTCTTTAATGTATTCCTCCATAGAATGCGTCTCAGGCAGAGACAACGGATAAGTTCGGCCTCGAGGTGGAACCTTCCCTGGAACGAGATCAATCGGGCAGTCCCATTCTCTATGAGGAGGAAGGATATCAGCAGAAGCTTTACTGAACACATCCGTGAAATCTTGATATGGAGGAGGTGGAACATCAGACGACCTGGGGGAGGAAGAACAGACAGGCAATACTTTAAACAAACATGTCTCAGCACAGGAGGAACCCCATGCCAGGATTTGCGTAGTCGTCCAATCAATTGTAGGATTGTGAAGACGGAGCCATGGAAGGCCCAGGACCACAGGATGTGTGGCTCTTGGAATCACTAAAAAAGAAATAAGTTCGGAATGAAGAACTCCCACTCTCAGACGAATTGGTAGAGTCCTTAAAGAAATAACTGCATCAAAAATTTTGCTGCCATCCACGGCAGTTAAAGAAATGGACGAAGGAAGTCTCTCGGTGGGTAGGGACCACCGTTTAACATTGGCTTCGGTAATAAAGTTCCCAGCTGCTCCGGAATCAAGGAGGGCAATGACGTTCCGATAACGTTGAGCAACTTGAAGCGAGACTGGGAGATTACAATCTTGAGGAGATGGAGAGGAGATCATTACTCCTAGCCGGCCCTCTCCTTGGCGAGCTAGGATTTGGAGTTTCCCGGACGTTTGGGACAGGCATTAATGGTGTGAGACGGAGCTGCACAATAAAGACAGAGAGACTCGGAGAGACGTCTTCGGCGCTCAGCAGGAGTTAAACGGGAACGGCCAATTTGCATGGGCTCATCTTTAGTTGGTGACAGTTGGCGAGGAGGAGGAGCAGAAGATTTTGGAGCAGATGATCTTCCACGCTCAGTTGCTCTCTCTCTGAAACGTAAATCAACTTTCGTGCAGAGTGAGATTAGCTCATCTAACTTAGAGGGTAAGTCTCTGGTAGCTAACTCATCTTTAATACGCTCAGATAAGCCATGCCAGAATGCAGCATACAGGGCCTCGTTGTTCCATGCCAGTTCGGATGCCAGGATCTGGAACTGTATCAGATATTGTCCTACAGTACGTGACCCCTGGCGTAAACGGAGAATCTCGGATGAAGCTGAGGTTACCCGGCCTAGCTCGTCGAAGATGCGCCTGAATGTTGAGACGAATGCAGTGTAAGAAGATAGCAGGGTGTCGGACCTCTCCCATAACGGTGATGCCCAATCAAGGGCTGAGCCACTGAGAAGAGAAATAATGTAGGCAATTTTTGTACGGTCACTGGGAAAATTGCCAGGTTGTAGCTCAAACTGAATCTCACACTGGTTGAGAAATCCCCTGCAGAATCTTGGAGATCCGTCAAATTTTGCTGGCGTTGGAAGATGAAGACGTGGAGCAGAAATGGGTAAGGTGGGTGGGGTTATAGCTGGAGTCACTGTGGTTGACGCACCAGACGCGCCTGATCCACGGAGAGTTGTCTGAATCCCATCCAGCCGAGTAGAGAGATCCTGGAGACAGCGGATGATGTGGCCCTGTGCAGCCTCCTGATGTTCTAGTCGGGCTGCCAGTTCTTGCATCGGCCTGGCCGCTTGATCCTGGTCTCCGGCTGGATTCATTAGGTCAGTGCTTACTGTCACAACTGAGGGCCTGAGCTGACGGGAGGCAGCCTCAGTTGTAGGGGCTGAGATGTACCGGAACCTGGGAGGTTGTATCAGACCCCTGGACATGTAAGTAACATGAAGAATAACCGCCCGAAGGCGTGACCACGACAACTTGAATAAAAGTCAATGATGTTTATTTATGACAAACTCCATGCATCACAGTAGCAGTAAAAGAAACATAAAAGTCAGCAAAGAATAAATACAGTTCCTGGGAACTACAGGGTGGCAGGAGCCACAGGGCACTGGTAGTGTGAGATAGTTCTTATAATCTTCTAGATGGAAAGTCCTTACCAGGCCCGACTGTAGCAATGGAGATAACCCAGGATTGTACCAGCTGGTGTTCCAGGAAAAGCTGGGCTGCTGTAGATAAAACGGCTGCTGTGGATACTGGCTGGAACCAGACTGTTGTTGGCACGGAGTGGATACTGGCTGGAACCAGTTAAATAATAAATGAACTTGGGAGCGATGAAATATGAGCTGAAGTTAGGAGTTTGAGAGCGGTGAAATTATAATACCGGTGGAGAGTGGTAAACTGTAGAAAGGACACCGGCCCTTTAAGAGAAGCTGTACTCTGCTGGAAGCTGGGCTGGAAGCAGGTAATGTTGTAGCTGGAAACAGATTAATCCAAAATGGATCGGAGAGTCAGGCTACACCGCAGGTGGAATGCTGGTGCGGGTCTCTATGGTGGAAGTCTTGAGACAGGAGCTGGAACCTGGAAGACAATCACAGGAGAGAGACAAACAGGAACTAGGTTTGACAACCAAAGCACTGACGCCTTCCTTGCTCAGGCACAGTGTATTTATACCTGTAGCAAGGAAGGGATAGGCTAGGCAATTATGCAGATTATCAATACTGAGAACAGATTGGTGGAAATGATCAGCTGACAGAATCCAAGATGGCTGCGCCCATGCAGACACTTGGAGGGAAGTTTGGTTTGTAATCCATGTGGTAATGAAAACAGTAATGGCGGCGCCGGCCACCGGAGACAGGAGGCGCCAAGCTGACAGGTGCACATCCAACCACGCGGACACAGCGGAGGCCGCGGCTGACGTAATCGCCACTCAGACACTCTGCATGCAGAAGCTCAGGGACGGCGGCGGAGGCCGCGGGAGACGCCATGCCAGGTGTAATATGGCGTTTACTGTGACAGCGTCTCAGAGTGACAGGAGAGGATACAGGAATGTAAACATCAGTATAACAGATGGGATCCGGTCCTGGAGCGCTGAGCCAGCCTTAGGAGGCATCTGATGGGTAAGAAATGGCGTCCAGATACCCGGATCGTGACAAGGCATAAGCAATAAAAGCTAAGTTTTATATAAATATTAGAGTACAAATCATACCAGTGCGCCCTACTAGGCAACTACTTTTTGATTTCCCTCCCTGTCTTTTCCCTCCTATTCATACCAAACACAGCTGCCAAGGCCTGAGTTATCCGCTTTGCAACAGGATGACTGCTGTGATATTTCATCTTCCTCGCAAAGGACTATTGGACAGTCAATTGCTTACTGGAAGTAGTACAAGTGGTATTCCGACTTCCCCTGTGGGATGACGATCGACTCCCAGCAGCAACAACAGCAGCGCCAGCAGCAGTAGGCGTTACACTCAAGGATCCATTGGAGGAATCCCAGTCAGGAGAGGACTCGTCAGACTTGCCAGTGACATGGCCTGCAGGACTATTGGCGTTCCTGTCTAAGGAGGAAATTGACACTGAGGGAGTTGGTGGTGTGGTTTGCAGGAGCTTGGGTACAAGAGGAAGAAGGGATTTAGTTGTCAGTGGACTGCTTCCGCTGTCACCCAAAGTTTTTGAACTTGTCAATGACTTCTGATGAATGCGGTCCAGGTGACGAATAAGGGAGGATGTTCCTAGGTGGTTAACGTCCTTACCCCTACTTATTAGAGCTTGACAAAGGCAACACACGGCTTGACACCTGTTGTCCGCATTTCTGTTAAAATAATTCCACACCGAAGAGGTGATACTTTTTGTATTTTGACCTGGCATGTCAATGGCCATATTCATCCCACGGACAACAGGTGTCTCCCCGGGTGCCTGACTTAAACAAACCACCTCACCATCAGAATCCTCCTGGTCAATTTCCTCCTCAGCGCCAGCAACACCCATATCCTCATCCTGGTGTACTTCAACAGTGACATCTTCAATTTGACTATCAGGAACTGGACTGCGGGTGCTCCTTCCAGCACTTGCAGGGGGCGTGCAAATGGTGGAAGGAGCCACCTCTTCCTGTCCAGTGTTCGGAAGGTCAGGCATCGCAACTGACACAATTGGACTCTCCTTGGGGATTTGTAATTTAGAAGAACGCACAGTTCTTTGCTGTGCTCTTGCCAGCTTAACTCTTTTCATTTTTCTAGCGGGAGGATACTTCCATCCTCGTGTGAAGCTGAACCACTAGCCATGAACATAGGCCAGGGCCTCAGCCGTTCCTTGCCACTCCATGTCGTAAATGGCATATTGGCAAGTTTACGCTTCTCCTCAGATGCTTTTAATTTAGATTTTTGGGTCATTTTACTGAACTTTTGTTTTTTGGATTTTACATGCTCTCTACTATGACATTGGGCATCGGCCTTGGCAGACGACATTGATGGCATTGAATCATCTCTGCCATGACTAGTGGCAGCAGCTTCAGCACTAGGTGGAAGTGGATCTTGATCTTTCCCTATTTTACCCTCCAAATTTTTGTTCTCCATTCTTTAATGTGTGGAATTATATGCCAGTAATATATAAATAGCAATGGCCTACTGTACTGTACTACTATATATACTGGTGGTCACCAAAATGCTGCACTGTACTACTATATACTGCTCACAACAATGCAGCACAGATATGGATACTAGAAGTGACACAGAGCTGCAAGGTACAGCAATGGCCTACTGTACTGTACTAATATATATACTGGTGGTCGCCAAAACGCTGCACTGTACTACTATATACTGCTCACAACAATGAAGCACAGATATGGATACTAGAGGTGACACAGAGCTGCAAGGTACAGCAATGGCCTACTGTACTGTACTACTATATATATTGGTGGTCACCAAAATGCTGCACTGTACTATTATATACTGCTCACAACAATGCAGCACAGATATGGATACTTGCAGTGACACGGAGCTGCAAGATACAGCAATGGCCTACTGTACTGTACTACTATATATACTGGTGGTCACCAAAATGCTTCACTGTACTACTATATACTGCTCACAACAATGCAGCACAGATATGGATACTAGAAGTGACACAGAGCTGCAAGGTACAGCAATGGCCTACTGTACTGTACTACTATATATATACTGGTGGTCACCAAAATGCTGCACTGTACTACTATATACTGCTCACAACAATGCAGCACAGATATGGATACTTGAAGTTACACGGAGCTGCAAGGTACAGCAATGGTCAACTGTACTGTACTACTATATATACTTGTGGTCACCAAATGCTGCACTGTACTACTATATACTGCTCACAACAATGCAGCACAGATATGGATACTAGAAGTGACACAGAGCTGCAAGGTACAGCAATGGCCTACTGTACTGTACTACTATATATACTGGTGGTCACCAAAATGCTGCACTGTACTACTATATACTGCTCACAACAATGCAGCACAGTTATGGATACTAGAAGTGACACAGAGCTACAAGGTACAGCAATGGCCTAATGTACTGTACTACTATATATACTGGTGGTCACCAAAATGCTTCAATGTACTACTATACTGCTCACAACAATACAGCACAGATATGGATACTTGAAGTGACACGGAGCTGCAAGATACAGCAATGGCCTACTGTACTGTACTACTATATATACTGGTGGTCACCAAAATGCTGCATTGTACTACTATACTGCTCACAACAATGCAGCACAGATATGGATACTTGAAGTTACATGGAGCTGCAAGATACAGCAATGGCCTACTGTACTGTACTACTATATATATACTGGTGGTCACCAAAATGCTGCACTGTACTACTATACTGCTCACAACAATGCAGCACAGATATGGATACTTGAAGTGACACAGAGCTGCAAGATGCAGCAATGGCCTACTGTACTGTACTACTATATACTGGTGGTCACCAAAATGCTGCACTGTACTACTATATAGTATATACTGGTCACACAACAATGCTGCAGATATTGAGCACTTATCATCAGGATACTGTCTAGAATGGAGTCTGACACGGAGCTGCAAGATACAGCAATGGCCTACTGTACTGTACTATTATAATATACTGGTGGTCACCACAATGCAGCACACTGAGCACAGATATTTGCAGCACACAGAGCACAGATATTGAGCTTTTCAGGCAGAGAACGTAGCCCCGTCCTATCCGTCTCAATCTCCAATGAACGAGTGAAAATGGCGGCGACACGCAGCTCTTTATATGGAATACGAATCTCTTGAGAATCCGACAGTGGGATGATGACGTTCGGCCTCGTTCGGGTTAACTGAGCAAGGCAGGAAGATCCGAGGCTGCCTCGGACCCGTGAAAAACACGTGAAGTTCGGGGGGGTTCGGATCTCGACGATGACTGCTGTGATATTTCATCTTCCTTGCAAAGGACAAAGGTACAGCAATGGCCTACTGTACTGTACTACTATATATACTGGTGGTCACCAAAATGCTTCACTGTACTACTATATACTGCTCACAACAATGCAGCACAGATATGGATACTAGAAGTGACACAGAGCTGCAAGGTACAGCAATGGCCTACTGTACTGTACTACTATATATATATACACTGGTGGTCACCAAAATGCTGCACTGTACTACTATGTACTGCTCACAACAATGCAGCACAGATATGGATACTAGAAGTGACACAGAGCTACAAGGTGGTCACCAAAATGCTTCAATGTACTACTATACTGCTCACAACAATACAGCACAGATATGGATACTTGAAGTGACACGGAGCTGCAAGATACAGCAATGGCCTACTGTACTGTACTACTATATATACTGGTGGTCACCAAAATGCTGCATTGTACTACTATACTGCTCACAACAATGCAGCACAGATATGGATACTTGAAGTTACATGGAGCTGCAAGATACAGCAATGGCCTACTGTACTGTACTACTATATATATACTGGTGGTCACCAAAATGCTGCACTGTACTACTATACTGCTCACAACAATGCAGCACAGATATGGATACTTGAAGTGACACAGAGCTGCAAGATACAGCAATGGCCTACTGTACTGTACTACTATATACTGGTGGTCACCAAAATGCTGCACTGTACTACTATATAGTATATACTGGTCACACAACAATGCAGCAGATATTGAGCACTTATCATCAGGATACTGTCTAGAATGGAGTCTGACACGGAGCTGCAAGATACAGCAATGGCCTACTGTACTGTACTACTATAATATACTGGTGGTCACCACAATGCAGCACACTGAGCACAGATATTTGCAGCACACAGAGCACAGATATTGAGCTTTTCAGGCAGAGAACGTAGCCCCATCCTCTCCGTCTCAATCTCCAATGAACGAGTGAAAATGGCGGCGACACGCAGCTCTTTATATGGAATACGAATCTCGCGAGAATCCGACAGTGGGATGATGACGTTCGGCCTCGTTCGGGTTAACTGAGCAAGGTGGGAAGATCCGAGGCTGCCTCGGACCCGTGAAAAACACGTGAAGTTCGGGGGGGGGGGGTTCGGATCTCGACGAACCGGACCCGCTCATCTCTAGTATTGTTGATCCTTACAAGGCTAAACTAAATTCTGCAGCATCGTATAGTGGTGAATTAGAGCACAGTATATAAAGTATAAAGGTCCAACATGCAGAATAAAGGACAAGCTACAAAAATTCTAAACTAAAGGCTGAATTCACTTAGCTATGCCTAATTATCGTGGGTTAATTTATCTGCCAAGGCTATCCACTTATAACTCGCGATCAGTCAGTAGGCTGCAGGTAATGTGGATTTCTGTTCGAGCATGAGGAGACTCAAACAGAATATGCACATTACATGCCCTGATCACAGGTGCCACACACATGTTAACCCATAGCTCTGGGAATGTATCCCGGATTCTCTGGGTTAACGTGTGTTAGCGGGTAATTTACCATGCAAAGAAAATGGGGAGTATTGAATAGCCCTATCCTATGCGTTAAAGCCCCTACCACCCTTTTCCCGGCATGGTAAATTACTGCTGCTAATTGAATTCTGCCCTAAATCTCACATGTTGGATGTATGATATTTCATGCCAAAGTGTTTCACAACCTATATAGTCAGGGCCGTCTTTTTGTATGGGCTCAATGGGCACTTACCCAAGAACCCTAGGCTGATAGATGAGGGTCCCCTCTTTCCAGGGGTACCAGATCTTAGAAAATCGGCCCTGGGGAACCGGAGATATCTGACAGTGGTCCCCATCCAAACCTGTTAATTGCTATTGCTAGCCAGAAATCTCAGGTTCTGACTTACGTAGAGTGTTTTTTTTTATAGTATACTCCAAAATCTGGAACTCTCCCCTTTCGGTGGACACTGGCAGCTTGTCTCTACTATGCCCAGAACCAGAGATATCAGCCTTCTAGCAGCTGGACCCTGCTCCAGCTACAAATGCCTGGTATGGAGTTTTATATTTTCGTTGGAGGATTGCTCTGGCTACTGAACTATGATGCCCAAGTCCCCAGTGCCTCCTGAAAAGAGGGAATCTCTATTTTTTTTATCCCATTAAAAGCTAAGAAATCTATTTTCAGGAACTTTGAGATATCTGCAGTCAAGTAAGATGCCCTCCTACCAGAAAATTATGAATATTAAGCCCACTCCATTATACACCTCTCCCCTACGTATTAAACACCCCCTGCCAACCTGGAAGTCATGTACTGGGCCCCTTCATTTAGCCCAATGCCCATTCTACAGTTTAGTGTTCTCCCTCCTGCCCCATCTGTGCAGTAAAGGAGTAATTAGCAGATATTACTGCTCCAGGTTTTACATGGTGAATGGAAGATAGAACACCCCTTTACCACCCTCGGGAAATCAAAGCTGCTGCTGATAGCACCCCCCACCCCTACAGCTGGAGGATGGGTAGGGGCCCCAGTGCATTGCTGTGCCCAGGAGCCTACACTGCTGTTAAGACGGCCCTGTATATAGTGTGTATACAGTATGTGTGCACCTTCAGCTATTATTTAGCCTTTTATATTGTGTACACCAGAAGAGCAAAATGAGTTGCCCCTGTGGCAATAATCAACCCCATTGTGATATCACAAACTGTTTACTCAAATACTTCTAAAATTATTCCATTATTCAAGTTAGCTGCTTAATTCAAATATTCTTCACTAAAAATTAGTAGGACATAAGTGGTAAAGCTGAGTGGATCAATCTCCAGACAGCTTTCATTTCTGGCACTTGTGCCTTCTAACTAATGCCATGACTACACAGCTCTATATAGGAAAAGCTGTCCCAGCAAGAATTTAATACATGCTGCTGGTAAGCATCTGAAGACAGGGGGAGACAATCAGAATTTCATTTTGATAAATTATACATCTTCCACTTTATATAAAAAAAACTTGGAGGTGTGGAAATATCCCACTACTTAACATACTGTACATGCTTAGCTAGTCCATAAATACTACTAAGGTTCTCTGTCTCATTGGAACAAACTTGATATGTAGTCTTTTACTCAAGCATACAGCCCCCATAAGTATAAATGTTATGCTACAGTAGCAGTATTAGTGATAAGACAAAAACTAAAATGATGTCAGCACATTCACTGAAGTACACTATTTGTTTCATGATGGAGAGCCAAGCAGTTCCAATATTCCGCCATGTTTTTATGAAGGGTTTTTTTTATTATACAATAGCACTGGATGACCATGCTGTTTTGAGCAGACTGCATATGAATCATATAGATAGTTATGCAAGTTCTGTATACTACATGACAAGTATAATGGGGTATGGGTGTAACATTCAATAAAAGATTACAGTAGAGACCACTACATAGGTATGGTCATTAAAGCGTTAACCATCTATGGTGCCATTGATGGCATGAAACCATGAATGGAAACTTATCAACGGTTTTAACCAACAATGAGCATCTGTGCTGTGGGACACAGTAAGTCAATCAGGGAAGGAGGTGCAGTCTGAATGGTATAATGGGAAGAAGCTAAGTGGCAGACCAGTCAGTAAAGGAGGCACCGCTGAGCAATGTGAGAGGGCAATGGCTAAACCTTGTGCCCCCTGTGCTAGGAGGAAAAAATCATTGCTGTCCCTCTGCCACCAAAAGTGGACCTCTGCCATCGGTGGCAAACCATTCATGTTTGCCAGCCATCAATGGTTGATAGCCTTTCCTACTACTACACCGGTATCCGGACTCCAGGTTGACAACAAAAAGATCGACACACCTTAGGTCGATGCCAATTGGTCGACACACCTTAGGTCGACATGGAAAAAAGGTCGACAGGAACAAGGTCGACATGGAAAAAGGTCGACATGAGTTTTTCACAATTTTTTTCTTTTTTGGAACTTTTTCATACTTAACGATCCATGTGGACTACGATTGGAACGGTAATCTGTGCCGAGCGAAGCGAAGGCACCATGCCCGAAGCATGGCGAGCGAAGCGAGCCATGCGAGGGGACGCAGTGCACTAATTGGGGTTCCCGGTCACTCTACGAAGAAAACGACACCAAAAAAACTTAAAAAACTCATGTCGACCTTTTTCTGCCTCATGCCAGACAATTAGGTTGGCTGATCTGATTGAGCTAGTGTAAGTCTGTTGTGAGAATCACTCCTGGCTACATGACAGACAGGATACAGGTAAGGACTGGGAGGTATATAATATCTGTGGTCTTCAATAGTTAAAAAGCATCATGGCTATACTACACATAGGCCTGGTCTTCCAGAAGCCTATCACATTTCTAGAAGCCTCTCTCTCGCATTGTGCTGAGATGTTACAGTTTTGGTGTGTGTGTGTGTGTGTGTGTGTGTGTGTTTGTGGGAGGAAGTGGCAGCAGCAACGGAGAATTTTGCCCTGGGCTCCACATGACCCACATCTGGCCCTGACAGTCATAGACTGTATCCTCCTCCTGCCAGAGCATTGGATTACTTCTCTCTGAAAGACCGCTATGTTGCAGCTGGGAACTGCAACCATATACCATAGGGGACTCTGGCCAGGTGAAACAAGAGAAGTAAAGGGCCCTACACACTAGAAGACATGACCAATGTGGAAGATGAACAATGTGGAAGATGAGCAATGTCCCTTGAACTTCCCAGAGCCCTGACAAACGAAACTGAGTGTACACACTAATAGGCCCTACACACTGGCCGATTTTCAGAAAGATATGAACGATCTCATTCATAAATGAACGAGAACTCGTTCATATCTTTCAGTGTGGAGACTCCAGCGATGAACGATGCGCGTCCCCGCGCTCGTTAATCGCTGGTCTCCCGTCGGCTGTGCATGCAGGCCAATATGGACGATCTCGTCCATATTTGCCTGCACTTCAATGCAGCCGCGTGACGGGGGGAGTGAAGAAACTTCACTCCCCCCGTCACTTCCCCCCCGCCGCCAGGTCGCTCGTCGGCCGTATCGGCCGTCGGGCACCTCGGCGGCGCATCGTGATATGTGTAGGGCCCTTTAGCAATTTTTCAACAATTTGAAAGACGAAAGATATCTTTGGAATTAGCACCTTTTTAACATATTTTAATACTGGGAAGACAGTTCTGGGTGTGTGGTCAGGGCTGTAGACGGGGGAACCAATTGAGTTTTTTTTATCACCCACCGCCCCACCCACTGCCACTTTGCCACCAACTTAATAAAAAATTAATTATAATGGGTTCAATAATAAATATATATATATATATATATATATATATATATATATACAAATGTCCCCCTCAAAGCAAGGAACAGGCGGCACTCCTCCGGACTTTGTTCAAAGTAAGCTGGTGCTTATTTTATTAAGACGACGTTTCAAGGCCCACTGGCCTTTTCATCAGGTGCAATAAATGTGAAAGAAAACAAACATACCTTTTATAGAAGAGGACGCTGGGTCCAGCAGTGTGTCCCTCCCTCCTTTCCACGGATAGCGTCGGCACTGTGACGTCATAGGCGCTCTGAACGTGATGCCGAGGAGCCGAGTGAAGTGCATGCTGGGAGTGTAACTAGAGACACCAGCGGGCGGTTGCTAGGGGGCGTATCCGGAACATGCCAGGCCAGTAGTTAAGGAAGCCGGCGGCTGGTTGCTATGAGCAGCTAGCAGCAATGTACGAAAAAAACAAATGTACGTGCACAGTGTCCGGCGGCTCCTGGAATGGAGGGAGAGACAGAAACAACATATCAGTGTTTGTCACACAAAATATGGAGAATATGCATAAATGTAAAACATATAAATAAAGTGACTTAGTGAATGAGTAAATATTAAACAGAAACTGATAAATTATTCAAAAAACTGAATATTCAGAAGAAATAAAGATATACATAGGATGTACGGAAGGATAAAAGGGCATTCTCTACTACAGAGAGGCACATATATTGTGAAAAACGGTCACAGAAAAATACTCCACACGATTTTCTCATTAAGTCCTTAAGGATGTACAGTGTCTAGAATATAAATCCACTTTGATTCAATTTGTTGTAATTTGCGACTTCTATCACCTCCCCTGATGGAGGGGGGTACATGGTCAATGATCTTGTAGCATAGATGGAACAGTTGATGGCCGGCCTCTTTATAATGTCTCGCCACAGGTTGGTCAGATGGTTTACCTGCTAATGCTTGTTTAATGGAGGATTTATGCATGGCGATGCTTTCTTTGAACATACGTGTAGTTTGGCCAATGTAACACCCAGGTTTTTTATAAATCGTATTAGGTTTTTGTTGCAACATTGCAGTAATGTCCGTTTTGACCACGAAGTTCTTAATGTTGCGGCCCCTCTAGTAAGGTCTTATCTGTGGTTATAATGGGCCACAGGGCTTTGGTTGCTTTGGAGATCACAGGACTGGCCAACGTATATTCCGTCACAAACGGAAGTAAAGTATCTGTGGGGGTATGGTTTGTAGATGAGAGCAATTGTTCTCTGGTATACTTCATAACTTCTGCTTTTTGTTGTAGAAGTATTCTTTTGTCATAGCCCCTCTGAAGGAACTTGACCAGGATCTTGTCTATTTCTGATTCAACCAGTGCTCACTTGTAATGCGTGCGACATGCATCATTTGTGATTTTGCCAGGCCCTTTTTGAGTGCAGGTGGATGGAAACTGTTAGCACGGAGTAAGGTGTTACGGCCTGTGTCTTTAGTATAAACTGCAGTGGTAATGGTATTGTTAGAAATGGTAATCTGAACATCCAAAAATGTATGGTGGAAGTATGAGTATCGTATGTAAATTTGATTGGAGATTCAGAACAATTGATCTTATTTATGATAGTTTGGAAAGTACTGACATTCCCCTTCCATATGATGAATAAATCATCTATATAGCGGGTGTAAAAAATAATATTGTCAAAAATATCAGAATCAGTAAAGACATTTTTTTTTCCTGGTTAAACATATAGATGTTAGCGAAGGCCGGGGAGACGTTGGATCCCATAGAACAGCCACTTTTTTGTAAGTCGAAAGAGCCATTGTGTAAAAAGTAATTACGTTTAAGTGTAAGCTCTAACAGATTCATGTAAAGATCTAAGTTAAATTCCGTAAATTGGTTATCTATAAGGAAAGTCCTTTACCGTTTGAAGACCCTCCTCATGTGGGATAACGGTATAAAGACTGTGCACATCCAATGTGCATAGTATGGCATTGTCGGGCAATGTGCCCAGATCTTGGAGTTTTTTGAGTAAGGTTGTAGTATCTTTCAAGTAAGAAGTTTGTTGGGTCACCAAGGGTAGTAAAAGGCAATCTAATAGTTGTGCTATGGGTTGATATAATGAATTGTTAGCCGAAATTATAGGCCTACCAGGGTTTTTTCTGTATTCTTGTGGATTTTTGGAACAGTATAGATAACCGGAATTCTGGGAAAAGTTTGCTGTAATTTTTTAATCAAATGAGAATCCAAGGTTCCTTCTTGTACTGCTGTGGACAAAGTGAGATCCAATTCATGTTTGAATAAATCAGTGGGATCACCTTGTAGTTTTTCATATGTTGAAACGTCTGATAGTTGTTGATCCAGTTCCTGTTTGTAATCACTAATATTCTGTATAACTATTGCCCCGCCTTTATCGGCGGGGCGTATAATTATATTATTATAATTAGATAGTGCCTTCAATGCTGTTTGTTCAGATGGTGAAAGATTATGGTAAATACGTGGAGATGCAGCATTGAATCTATGAACAGAATCATTCATTAATCGTGAAAAGGTTTTGATTGATGAATTATATGATACAGGATCAAACGTTGACGTTCCCACTCTAGTTTTTAAAGAGAAAGGTGTTTCGTTTTCTACAGGTGGTTTATTCTGGAAATGTTCTTTTAGCCGCAGGGATCTGGCAAATGTATAATTTTCCACCTTCCATTCAAAGTCGCGATGTTTGTTAATGGGGATAAAGGATAATCCTTTGGATAACACTTCTGTTTCAGATGGGGTGAGGTTTCTGGAAGATATATTGTAAATTACGTTTTCTTCGCTTTTGTTTTGACAGTTCCTTTTGTTTTGTCGCCCCCTGCGTGTGAGCCTGAAGGAGGGATGTCTGTTCTTGCCCGTGTAGTTGTTCCTAAAGGGACAGCCTTTGAAATAAAGAGATCGTCTGAATCTGCTACTTGAAAGTCGCTGTCACTGTGTGAAGAAGCCGGGTCGCGTTTTTGGCGATATTTCTTATTTCTCCACGACACTCTGTTGTCTCGTCTAGGGTACACTGGTGAAGGGTCGGATCCTCTGAGCCACTTGTATACTTGATTATTATCGTAATCCGATGTAACAGTGTGTAGTTTATTCTTTTTGTATTTAATGAGTTCTTTTCTATATTGATCACATTGTGTATTTAGACGGGTCCAGAGCTGTTGGTGTGAAGGATCTTGGAGTGTAGATGTATGTTGTTCAGTGAGATTTTCAATTTTGGATTTGGTGGTTTTCAATTCCTTGCCGGCTTCCACGATGACGAGGATCATAAGATCCAAGCTGCACTTATTAAGAGTAGCTGTCCAGCGACGGCAGAATTCGGCACTATGTCTCCCAATAGTGGGGCAGTTTTTTACTCTAAAGCCGCGAGGTATCATTTTAGATCTATAATAGTCTGAAAGTGTACTGCCATGTAGTAAATAGTCTATTTTGCGTTTTTTCAATTTCAATAATTGGTGGTACATATCTTCCACTGTAGTTTAATCCAGGGATAAATCTTCATCATTTTGAAATAAAATGCGTGTGATTTGTGCTTCCGTGAAATAAAGAGTCTCCCCCTTGGGTAAATCCATACTAGCAAATGGATCATTTCTATTTTCTCTGAGGATCCATATTGTGTGTAAGGGTTACTCCAATGTAAGACAAACAAAGTGCAAGGTGCAGTTAAAGTGCAGTGCTGGTGATGAAAAAAAGAAGAATTGCAATCCTATTGAAATAGGTAATGGGTATATGCAACCCGGTGCCACTTTACATTAGGAACGATGCTCGTCCCATAATACATACAATCATTGTAAAGGGCACTCTGGGATATCCAGTATATAGGCCGGGGTGCCTTCCTAGGAGATAATAGACAAATGCAAATGTCCCCCTTGAAGCAAGGAACAGGCTGCACTCCTCCGGACTTTGTTCAAAGTAAGCTGGTGCTTATTTTATTAAGACGACGTTTCAAGGCCCACTGGCCTTTTCATCAGGTGCAATAAATGTGAAAGAAAACAAACATACCTTTTATAAGAAGAGGACGCTGGGTCCAGCAGTGAGTCTCTCCCGCCTTTCCACGGATGGCGCCGGCACTGTGACGTCATGGGCGCTCTGAACGTGATGCCGGGGAGCTGAGTGAAGTGCATGCTGGGAGTGTAACTAGACACCAGCGGGCGGTTGCTAGGGGGCGTATCCGGAACATGCCAGGCCAGTAGTTAAGGAAGCCGGCGGCTGGTTGCTATGAGCGGCTAGCAGCAATGTCCAAAAAAAACAAATGTACGTGCACAGTGTCCGGCGGCTCATGGAATGGAGGGAGAGACAGAAACAACATATCAGTGTTTGTCACACAAAATATGGAGAATATGCATACTGTAAATGTAAAACATATAAATAAAGAGACTTAGTGAATGAGTAAATATTAAACAGAAACTGATAAATTATTCAAAAAACTGAATATTCAGAAGAAATAACAAAGATATACATAGGATGTATGGAAGGATAAAAGGGAATTCTCTACTACAGAGAGGCACATATATTGTGAAAAACGGTCACAGTAAAATACTCCACACAATTTTCTCATTAAGTCCTTTAGGATGTACAGTGTCTAGAATATAAATCCACTTTGATTCAATTTTTGTAATTTGCGACTTCTATCACCTCCCCCTGATGGAGGGGGGTACATGGTCAATGATTTTGTAGTGTAGATGGAACAGTTGATGGCCGGCCTCTTTATAATGTCTCGCCACGGGTTGGTCAGATGGTTTACCTGCTAATGCTTGTTTAATGGAGGATTTATGCATGGCGATGCGTTCTTTGAACATACATGTAGTTTGGCCAATGTAATATAAACCGCACGGGCATGTAATCATATACACAACATATCGGGTAGTGCAAGTAAGAACATGATTGATCTTCTACGTGTTGCCCGTATGCGGGTGATTAAATGAAGAACCAACATCCAAATAATTGCAGAAAACACAGGAAACACATTTATAACACCCAGGTTTTTTATAAATCGTATTAGGTTATACTAAAGACACAGACCGTATCACCTTACTCCGTGCTAACAGTTTCCATCCACCTGCATTCAAAAAGGGCCTGGCAAAATCACAAATGATGCGTGTCGCACGCATTACAAGTGATCCTGCACTGGTTGAATCAGAAATAGACAAGATCCCTGGCCAAGTTCCTTCAGAGGGGCTATGACAAAAGAATACTTCTACAACAAAAAGCAGAAGTTATGAAGTATACCAGAGAACAATTGCTCTCATCTACCAACCGTACCCCCACAGACACTTTACTTCTGTTTGTGACGGACTATACGTTGGCCAGTCCTGTGATCTCCAAAGCAACCAAAGCCCTGTGGCCCATTATAACCACGGATAAGACCTTACCAGAGGGGCCGCAACATTAAGAACTTCGTGGTCAAAATGGACATTACTGCAATGTTGCAACAAAAACCTAATACGATTTATAAAAAACCTGGGTGTTACATTGGCCAAACTACACGTATGTTCAAAGAAAGCATCGCCATGCATAAATCCTCCATTAAACAAGCATTAGCAGGTAAACCATCTGACCAACCCGTGGCGAGACATTATAAAAAGGCCGGCCATCAACTGTTCCATCTATGCTACAAGATCATTGACCATGTACCCCCCTCCATCAGGGGAGGTGATAGAAGTCGCAAATTACAACAAATTGAATCAAAGTGGATTTATATTCTAGACACTGTACATCCTAAAGGACTTAATGAAAAAATCGTGTGGAGTATTTTTCTGTGACCGTTTTTCACAATATATGTAGTAGAGAATTCCCTTTTATCCTTCCGTACATCCTATGTATATCTTTGTTATTTCTTCTGAATATTCCGTCTTTTGAATAATTTATCAGTTTCTGTTTAATATTTACTCATTCACTAAGTCACTTTATTTATGTTTTACATTTATGCATATTCTCCATATTTTGTGTGACAAACACTGATATGTAGTTTCTGTCTCTCCCTCCATTCCAGGAGCTGCCGGACACTGTGCACGTACATTTGTTTTTTTCGGACATTGCTGCTAGCCGCTCATAGCAACCAGCCGCCGGCTTCCTTAACTACTGGCCTGGCACGTTCCGGATACGCCCCCTAGCAACCGCCCGCTGGTGTCACTAGTTACACTCCCAGCATGCACTTCACTCGGCTCCCCGGTGTCATGTTCAGAGCGCCCATGACGTCACAGTGCCGGCGCCATCCGTGGAAAGGCGGGAGGGACACACTGCTGGACCCAGCGTCCTCTTCTATAAAAGGTATGTTTGTTTTCTTTCACACTTATTGCACCTGATGAAAAGGCCAGTGGGCCTTGAAACGTCGTCTTAATAAAATAAGCACCAGCTTACTTTGCACAAAGTCCGGAGGAGTGCCGCCTGTTCCTTGCTTCAAGGGGGACATTTGCATTTGTCTATTATCTCCTAGGAAGGCACCCCGGCCTATATACTGGATATCCCAGAGTGCCCTTTCCATTGACTGTATATATATATATATATATATTTATTTATATATATAATTTTATATATATATATATATATATATATATATATATATATATATATATAAAATGTTCTTGTATAATCCGCACTCACATCCGCTCTATTTCATCTGTGGGGTGCTCCACTATGGCAACAATGGTATGTTCCACATATACAAGTCCAGAGTGGTCAATTTGACCAGAGAGAGGGCACTCGCCAAATAAAAAGTCCAATATAGTTTATTCAATCAATTTTGTCATAGATATAGTCGACGTTTCGACCCACATAGGGGTTTTTTCAAGACAGACATCAGAGACATCATATCATTAGGCAGACCAGGGATATACTGCCTCTGTCTCCCAGGCTCCCATAAATACCTCACATCAATTAGACTAGTTAATTAATTAGTCTCCAAGCTGAATTGCATGCATAAATGCATACTAGTTACGGGGTTATTTGACATACAGGTATATACACATACATATAACTTATTCTGACTAATAATATTAAGTGGCAGCATATTAGCATATTACATAACCTCATTGACTTACCCATAGTAACATATTATAAACTTTTTTATCTCACTGTAACTTGCTAATGCGTGTTAGCTCTGTGCTCTGTATATTTAACAACAGGCACTGCCAGGGAAGGCGCCGCTGTCAGCTGCACCGTCCGGACCCGGAAGTGACCGGGAACGTGTCATTGTGACGCGTATACTGCAGTCAATTCATAAAGGGATGTCATGGCAGCTAGCTGAAGGGGAGATAAACAGTGCCGTCATCAGCAAGTTTATAGCTGGAGGGGATAGCGTGGCAGCTGGCTGAAGGGCAACTAGTATTGTCGAAGTCAAAAATATTACATACACACCCAATACAAACTCCAAACTGATGAGTCGCTGTGCGTTTGCATACACGCAGCGTGCACAGCGATATATGGTAGCATACGCATTCACACAGACAAGCCACGTAGATATATTCAACACATATTTCATACAACACATAAATTAAACATGTCAAGCACCAGACATTATAATGTATTTATATAAGAGAGTTATAACATCAGATATATATGTATTATTGGAACGGAACAAGATAAACATGTCATGCTTGATATCAAAATGATCAAGGGAATAAGTGTGTTAATTTGATAGCTGTAGTTAGATTGTAGCACATTGCAACGATTAGTTATGACCAAATGTATGACTATGAAGCCACAATTCTAAAATGAACAAAGGATTTCCTGAAGACACATGGGCCAGCAACCTAGAACTCACACTGACCAATAACACCTCATGAATGAGAGATTTCCCTCCCCTGGACCAATGACAGAAGACTCAGTCCCAGACATGTACTTCCCCCAAATACACAGTATATAGGTATTTCACCTCACCCAAGAAGGTCTGTTTGCTGTTCTGTTTAGTTGTTGTTGAGGCAGATTCAAAGATGGAGAGGACTGTGCATTGAGGGAAAGGGTAATGTACGCTGGCTGTGGCTGTAATTGATCTTTATGTTACTACAACTGCTTCCTGTGTAATTGTAACTCTGTAACCATATATATACTGTACATGTGTTATATTGTATGCATACCCTTTTAATATCAAATATATACATCTCTGAGCGTTTGACCTCAGCCTATGTGTGTGAGTGCTTGTTTTCTCTTAAGGGATGTAGTGTTTCGATGTACAGTGCACTTTTATCGTATATGGTAATAAGATGCGCCTTGCGTCCGCAGCATATATTAACGCTGGCATTTTAAATATTTATTAGAAATAATCTGAACTTCTCAGTTGGGGGCTCGTCTGCGATATCACGTACTTAATGATGCACTGTACAGACGCTGCTGTAGTCTACCAGCTAAAGATGGACACATCTAGATGCTGCTGAAACGCATGCCATTTGTTTTTTTGTGTTATCAGTAAGGAGCTGATATGAAATTCAAGGGACAATATATTGTTGCGTGAGTGAGGAAAAAAATGCACAATATTTGAAATGCTACAGCGTATTTTTATTGTTGCTAAACAAAGTTCAAATAAGTCATATTGTGTTTGATTCAGATTGGATTGTTTATCTGTTAAATAAATTTAAAGAACATTTAAAAGTGGGTGCATAGGTATGATATAGCTGTGTAAACATGCTGAGGCCTATTCGCATACTGCTAACGTAGGCCTAAAGTAAAAACTTTCGGTGCTTGTATAATTTGTGATTTATTTGTGACAAAAGAGCTTGTGTTTGTATTCTGGCCGCATGGTGTGACCACCATTTTGTCCAAGCGCATGGCTTGGGAAGGGGGGAGGAGCAGTGGCCATTTTAGGTAAGGTAAGGTATCCACCTAGCTAACAGCTGACTTTCAGTCTGTTAAACAATCTGTTTCCTTTGTCACAAATAAACAATATATATGTACAAATCCAACACCATTTAAAAGCTACCAATGAATTTAACTAACCCATGCCATAGTCAATTATAAATAGTGTTTCAATTGGGCCTAGAGAGACAAATAGTGAGATAAATACTTGGCTTAATGTAAGAATTACAAACAGATGAAGAGTTTTTTTTCCTTCTCCAGGATTTGTTAACCCACTGTTTGCCCAATTGAAATGTTAATGAACCTGTTCAACCACTTTGGTACAGCAAGCATGTGAACAATATGTTGATATGCAAATTAGAGGCTCTGTAGAAGTTGCATTCATTCAGTATGTGTGTACGAATACATGTGCTGTGTGGGAGTTCTATGAGAGTCAAGTGGTGTATATATTATATATATTATTATATAAAATGTGTACATTTATATCAGTGTATGTTCTGAAAGATAGCTATCCAATCTGAATCATAGCATTTAAATTATAGTCAATAGTTATTATAGATCTGCATAGAATCGGATACGTTTATCTGTTATACATTTGGTATATTTCTTTAAGTGGGTAAATTGTAGAACACATACAACTCTCAGTTCTGACCTAAAAGTTTAGGCAGCACTCAACGGAAGATTAACCGTGTGGGTGACTTTCAGCGTGTGTAAGGAACAAAGGTGTATTGTGTAGTGAGCAGTAGAAATACAAATTTTCTGCATTGCTTACATTGGTCATGATAAGTGTGGAATATTTAGGTGCGAACGCACGGTGTACACACGGTACGGTAGAAAAAGTATGTGAGGTAAGTATATGGGAACGTACACGTGGCGCGATTACACACATGGTTGCGTGCTTACGCAAGGTTGCGTAAAGTAGCGAGCGCAGGTTTTTAACCACACAATAGAAGTTTAATTTAAGGCTGGATAAAATACATAGTTATACATTAACGAGTAACTAATCGATTTTAAAAGCAGATTACTATAATATTTGTTTAAAGTGTACTACCTCTGGGACAAGCTACCAATCAAAGGGAGTGATATTTTTCTGTACAGAAAACATTGTGTATTAGTGTGAGTTGAAAGTAGGTATGGATGTATTGAACCCCGGAAACCGGGATCCCGTGGGAGACGCTGAGTTAGCAGAGGCTTGGCGGTGTGAAGGCTAGCACCCTTGCGTATTGACTAATATTGAGGCACGTAGTTTTACAGGAAAAACATGCGGAGGAGCGTGATAGATTGTGATAGATTGATTTAAGGTTTTGGTGTGGAGCGCAGCTTGTGAATTCGACTCCTGTGATCGTAGGACGTATAGATAACAAGTATCTATAAGCTGTGCAATTGGACCGCACGTCTGTGTGCGTGATACGTGGCGCAACGTGATACGTGGTGCAACATGATACCATTTGCGTAATTCTGCGCAATTGCGTCATCATACGTGCTGTGTTAGCATACACATATACGTGATTTGTGTAAAGTGAAGGAATTTTTCGCTGACTCTCTCTCAGGAAAACATTCCAACAGGCTTTCAACCTCAACTGGAAAAGGTGCGGTATTAATTCTGTTAATACTTCAATAATTCAAGTGCTGAGGGGTCTGGTAGGAGCCAGGTCTGGGTACGTGAGGGACATTAATGGAGTGAGTCGTGGTACTCCCAGCGGAGGCAGGAGCGGGTTAAAAGCGCTCAAAGGGACTTTTCACTGTCATCTCGTGTGGGCCATTTGGTGTGTTGTGAAAAAAGCCCACAATGGGAGCCAGATGGGCATACGAGAGGCGTTCAGCAGCCAGGGTTCAGGCTGGAGAGCAGAGGCCAAGAGGGTCCGCTCGGTTTATAATGTGTGGGAAGTATGGTCCACACGGTGAGGCTTTTTGTGACAAATGGGTACGAATGACTGTTGATGATAGGGCATCATTTCTTAGAGTTGGTGGTTTTGATCCTGAGGTATTGCAGGTAGTATGTTTAACCAAAGTCATATAAGACAAGAATGAAAACATAATAACTGTTTGAACTCATAGCAACAATAAATAAGAAAAAAAAGAGAAAGCAAGTACACCGCCATATGTGGATGTGGAAGCAGTTACAGCGAGCATACAAACTATAGAAAATAATAAAAATAAAAATATGAATGTAACCTATATATATGTACTAATGAATGTCAAAGTTTTATTTAGGAGGACAAGGTGACTCGAATCTGGTTTCAGCCATTTCACATGCACTCAGAGTAGTATCCAACCGGTAAAAGAGGAGCTGTAGCCTGCAGAGGAAGTGGCTGAGACCAGTGGAACTGGTAAGTATGGAGCCATTCAAGTACATATATAGTAAAAACTAAAAATAAAATAAAAAAATCAACAAAGTAACATCATAAATGGAGAATATCCTGTCCGCACATTAGTATTTCCCAGTAGGAAAGCGGACAGAGATAGGGTAACCCCAGGGTATTCCTTTTAGTTACCACATAAAAAGTACTAATTTCTAGGAATGCCCTTGTCTAGATAAGCTCAGAAATGTTTGTTGGACCATGTACAGACCCTTAATACGGGATGAGAAGGATTGAATGAATTCTGCGCATGACCTAGAAGCTTGTTTGTGTTTTTTTTTTGCAGTACAGGTTGAGTATCCCATATCCAAATATTCCGAAATACGGAATATTCCGAAATACGGACTTTTTTGAGTGAGAGTGAGATAGTGAAACCTTTGTTTTTTGATGGCTCAATGTACACAAACTTTGTTTAATACACAAAGTTATTAAAAATATTGTATTAAATGACCTTTAGGCTGTGTGTATAAGGTGTATATGAAACATAAATGAATTGTGTGAATGTAGACACACTTTGTTTAATGCACAAAGTTATAAAAAATATTGGTTAAAATTACCTTCAGGCTGTGTATATAAGGTATATATGTAACATAAATGCATTCTGTGCTTAGATTTAGGTCCCATCACCATGATATCTCATTATGGTATGCAATTATTCCAAAATACGGAAAAATCCCATATCCAAAATACTTCTGGTCCCAAGCATTTTGGATAAGGGAGACTCAACCTGTACTAGAAAATTCTCAGTCAGGATAAGATCACTGGTAAACACTAATTCGGCAAATGGAGGAACGAGAGAAGTGCAACATTGCCCTTTGACAAAACCTGCAGAAGTTACGATTGGGCCTCTATGATGCTAAACCCTTTTCATTTTTTGTCCTAGCAGCAGTGGTCCCTGACTAACTTAATCGACTGAGATTTTATTATGTAAATTGAAATGTGAAATACTTATATTGTACTCCCACTCAGGAAGTACAAGGTATGCTAGATACTCCTCAAAGACTAATGTTGCATTCCACTGTTCTAGATTCATGTCCATCACAGGTGGAGGAAATTATCTCACATATACCTGGTTCCCTATGAACTTAGGATGGACAGGACACTGGATTGATGGCTGAGGTAGTCCCAGTAGTGACACAGCAAGCACACGCTTTAAGGGGGTAGACCAGGCATTCCCAACCACGGTCCTCAAGGCACACCAACGGTGCAGGTTTTAGTGATATTCAGGCTGCAGCACAGATGGTTAAATCAAAATAACTGAGCTACTAATTAGGTCACCTGTGCTGAAGCCTAGATATCACTAAAACCTGCACTGTTAGTGTGCCTTGAGGACCGTGGTTGGGAATGCCTGGGGTAGACCAAGTAGTTAATCAATTCCCTGTAGTGCCCAAACCAGTTGCCATTTTAATAAAATCCTCTCCACCTCTACAAACTTATCTATCACCAACCTCTATTCTGTTTTTCTTCACAGTTTCCTCTTCATCTTTTCGTTCACAAAGGGGGTACAATACAAGGACCCGATTTTCCCAAGGTTTCGAGTGACAGCCTGAGTATTTTCTCCCAAGCCCTACATGACTGTTTACAGTCCTTTCAGCCTGAGAATGGGTCGGTGCTGATACAACATGTTGATGACTTGTTGTGCGCTGATTCATTTGAGTCGTCTCTGGCAGATACGAAGCAGTTTCTGTTTTGTCTCTTCCAGACAGGACACAAGGTCTCAAGGGATAAACTACAGTTGTGTAGGACAAGGGTCAAATACCTGGGATGTAGTACTGGTACATGATTTGACAGTTCATACACCACATGCCGTATTGGTCCTTCAAAGTTCTGCCCGAACCCGGTATGTCTCATCAACACGATGGCACCAGTATATTACTGCAGTGTGCCTTGTAATGCACAAAGGGTGGAGGATGAGAATACTGGTGAAGGAAAATTTTGTATAGACCCTGATATGTATGATGGTATGGAATATCTGAATCAGACCTTTACTACGAGACTAGACATAAGTGACAGCCCATTGATGAACACAGACCTAATATTTTTTTACATTTTTTTTAATCCTTTTTCCCTTTAGAGATGTTTTTTTTTTTCTTTTCTTTTTTGAGTTATGCTCATGGGTTTTTTTTCCAAGTTGATCGCAGCAGGATTTTTGATAGCAGTTGGGCAAAACCATGTGCACTGCAGGGGAGACAGATATAACATGTGCAGAAAGAGTTAGATTTGGGTGTGTTATTTTATTTCTGTGCAGGGTAAATACTGGCTGCTTTATTTTTACACTGCAATTTAGATTGCAGATTGAACACACCACACCCAAATCTAACTCTCTCTGCACATGTTATATCTGCCTCCCCTGCAGTGCACATGGTTTTGCCCAATTGCTAACACAAGTCCTGCTGCAATCAACTTGGAATTACCCCCATTGTACTCTACATTGCAAACACACAACAGTTAAATTAAGTTGCAAATTTGTGTTCCCTACATGAAAAGGAGGTCTGGAAGGTGAAGGGGTATGGTCAGGAGTCCTCAGGACTCTGGAGAGATGGACAAGATAAGCCAGTGGCCCCCAGGACGTATCTCCTAAGCCTAGCTGAGGTGGCACATGGTCTGACTCACCTAGGGTACGGAAGGTATGTGCAAATTGGTAAGAGCTTACTGGCGTGCACCAGGGTTCTCTTCTCAGGCAAGCAGGAAAGCAATGACCTGTCTTACTTGCATGAGGAAGAACATTTGGTAAGGTAGCACTGACAGCCATCCCATACTCCTCCTGCAGACGGACCTTTTCAGGTAATACAAATCGACTTTGTACAGTTAACACCCTGTAGGAATTTGAAATATGTATTGGTGTACACTGAAGTTTTCTCAAACTGGGTAGAGGCATTTCCTGCCGCCACAAATACTGCCGTGTTTACCGCAAAGAAAATTGTGCAGAAATTTGTGTGTAGATATGGTATCCTTAGTAGTAGGAGCAAAGTGATAGTTTGAAACTGGACTATTGTGGTTATAGACACTGCCACTGGTGTTATGTAGCATCGGAACCACTCCCAGATCCCCACTTAACGAATCACCCTCTTTGAAATGTTTTTTTTTTTTTAGAAGACAACTTTATGTCATGATCAATCCGCACCATGATCAGAAATACACCAATGAGGTGACAGTATAGTACCTTATCGAGATGAGCCAGCATTTGAGAACTTAACAAAAGAACTTGAAACTGTTGATTCCTGGTATGCCAACTACTAACTGTCTTGATTGTGAACCAAGAGACTGTTTGATTGTTCTTACGCTCAGGTTGCCTAATAGACAGGTGGGAAGGACCGTACCAAGTTTCGTTGACAGCACGACCCAAGTGAAAGTAGCCGAGAGAGACTTGGGTCCACGAATTCCCATTGCAGGAAAGTCAGTAGTCCAGAAGGAACTCGTAAAGGGAGTGAGATCGCAGAAGTATCACCCGAGAGTCTGTTCCGTGAAGACTGAGAGGCGGCACTGTTGAACACTACCTGAGCGTACAAAAGGATTACAGAAAGACCAGTCCCATTGACAAACATTTTTTTTTCAGGACACTCTATTTTTGTGAGGTTTTCATGAGGAGTCGGGTGTGGGACTGGAACTGGTTCTGGAGAAAGGAGTGATGTCTTTATATGATCCCAGGATCAGCCTATCACTTTGTTAAAGCCAGAGAAAATCAAAAGTCTAGTAGTTACGGAGTTCGGAGGTAAGATAATAGGCTATTGTCTGAGGAATACTGTATTTTTGTAGTTATTGGGACCCTATAATTGAAGATGAGTGCATCCAGAGATGTCAGTCTAGCAATAAGGCAGCATTTGACAGACATCCCTTGAGTGATTACCACTCACTAGTGGGTAAGGTCTTAAACCAAACGGAATGTTGGATGTGCTCACAGGTACCTCGAAGACAAAATAATGCAGGATTAGTGCCATAATCTTTAGAGTTAGCTGAGGTACTTGAATGACATGGAAAGAGGAGGGGGGACAAGGAATATAATATAACTAGACCCCCTAGTCTTAAGATCCACCAGTACCATAGATAAATCCCTGGTATGTTTAAATCTCACCAATTTCAGGAAATCAGGAAATTGGGAGGTAATCAGGAACAATCAGACAATGGCTATTCACACATAGCAGATAAAAAGCTCATTAATATATGTGGAAGAAAAGTTTATGAGTGGCTCTCCCTGAACTCCAAAGGTTTATGTTATCTAGGAAGGACACTACTAATAACCCTTGTTTAATGATGAAACAGACCTAGCATACGTTCCAGAAATGGAAACAATGTTCAGGGAGTGATAGGAATATATACCATGAAAATTTTATATGTCTCTTTCACGATTTGTTTGTGTTTTCTCCCTCTACCCAGCAAAACCTCTATCAAATCCAAACATCAGTGTGCAAAGACGTAGGTACATGTATGTGTGCAATGTTCGTTCAAATCAGACCAAATCATAGGCCTGTTATGCACACCAGTGCCTGCAGGAAAGTACTGGTGTCAGAACTGTTATGCACTCCAGTGCCTGCAGGAATGTACTGGTGTTTGAACTGTTATGCAAAACAAATGGACTCACAGACAGACTGGGGAATATGACATAACGTACACAGAAGGTGATAGGGTAACAAAATACACACAAAGTGAACAGAGAAGCCCAGAGGCTAAGGAACTGGGTATCTCCCTTGTATTAGAACTGCTCAGATGGGAAAAGCAAGATGTTGTGTTTTAATACGTAGAGAACCCGAAATGCTGTTGCTAAGGGCAACAGCAAAACCCTAAAGGGTTACCAACGGGTGTGGCAGTAAACTCCTTGGTCAGAGATGGAATGATAGACACAAGGAGAGTCTCCACAATCCTAATTCTCACTTGCAGTGCACAGGTTCAGC
Source organism: Pseudophryne corroboree (assembly GCF_028390025.1). Classification (NCBI taxonomy): domain Eukaryota; kingdom Metazoa; phylum Chordata; class Amphibia; order Anura; family Myobatrachidae; genus Pseudophryne; species Pseudophryne corroboree. The sequence goes on along the minus strand of NC_086452.1, from coordinate 254,331,124 downwards.
TTACTGCCACTAAACTGACCCCTGACACCTTGCACAGTGAGACAGGATTAGACAGGCAAGTCTTAGAATACAGCCGCAAACTTGCTAAGTTCACAGAGTAGTAACAGAACCCCAGCAAGCTAAACGACTGACTCCAGTCTTACTGCTAGGTCTGGATTGGCAGAGTGTAATACCAAATCCCCAGGCCTATTTGCAGTAAGCAACAAACAAATACAAAGCTACACAGTACTGGTTAACTTTCAGGAACTGACTAACCAACAAAGATTCAGCAGCATCTGCTTACCCTGAGAAGAGGCCTTATAAAGCAGGTGCTGTCCACGCCCCACTCAGACCTCACAGACTGTGAGCACAAAAACCAGCACCGGATCCCCTGCCGTGCACAGAGCCTATAACCACTGCACAGCAAAAGACCCGAACCGGAGTATCAGCTGCGCTCAGGTTACTCCGCTAGCACTTGTCTCCCGGTTGCCATGACGACGTGGCAGCACAGGGCAGGAGACCCTAACAGTACCCCCCCTCTGACGAGGGGTCAAAGAACCCCTACCACCGGGTTTATCGGGGAACTGCGAGAAGACAGAGCGTATCAGTCTGGGGGCATGAAGATCACAACTGCGCACCCACGACCGCTCCTCCGGGCCATACCCCTTCCAGTGCACCAAAAATGACAGCCGACCCCGAACCACCTTGGAGTCAAGAATCCTTTCAACAACAAACTCCCTCTGGCCACGTATCAGAAGAGGGGAAGGTCTTCCACTGGAAGAAGGATTACTAATCGCCCGTTTTAAAAGGGAACAATGAAATGTTTTATTGATACCCAAAGAACGGGGCAGATCTAACTGAAATGCCACCGGATTGATAACCCTGGTGATCTTATAAGGGCCGATGAACCGGGGGCCTAACTTATGAGATGGCTGTCTCAACTTCAAATTCTTGGTAGACAACCAGACGAAGTCTCCTAATTTGAAGCTGCAGGGTCTTTTCCGCTTATCAAAATCCCCTTTGGTCACTAATGACACAGACACAAGGGCTTTCTTCACTTTCCGCCAAATACCTCTAAGGACCGAAACCACAGAGGAACCACCAGGCGTGGAGTCCAGGGGGTCAAAAGAATTGGCCTTAGGATGATGCCCATACACACAAAGGAAGGGAGAGATCCCTGTAGCAGAGTGAGCCGCGTTGTTATAGGCAAACTCCGCCATGGACAGATGAGCAACCCAGTCAGTCTGACACTTGGAGACATAACATCTGAGGAACTGCTCCAAGGACTGGTTCACCCTTTCAGTCTGCCCATTAGACTGCGGATGGTAGCCTGACGACAAGCTGACAGAAATCTGGAGATCGGAACAAAATGCCCTCCAGAATTTGGCCACAAACTGGGATCCGCGGTCAGAGACCACATCAAGTGGCAACCCGTGGAGACGCACAACATGCAGCATAAATAATTCAGACAGGCGTCTGGCCGATGGCAGCCCAACCAGTGGAACGAAGTGCGCCATCTTCGAAAACCTGTCAACGACAACCCAGATGGCTGTCATCCCCGAGGATTTGGGCAAGTCCACCACAAAATCCATTGAAATGTGGGTCCATGGCTTAGATGGGATAGAGAGTGGATGTAATGGGCCAACAGGAACCCCTCTAGGAGTCTTATTTCGGGCACAGATGTCACATGCCCGAACCCACTGATCCACATCCTTAGCCACCGAGGGCCACCACACCGCCCTAGATAGCAACTCCCGAGTTCTGGCAATACCCGGGTGACCTGCCGACTTCTTGGCATGGAATTCCAGGAACACTCGCTGTCTTAACCTAGGAGGCACAAACAAAAGACCTACCGGAAGGTCTGGAGGAGCCTGCTCCTGTGCTCTAAGGACTAATGATAAGAGGTCCTGGGTAATGCCCACTTTAATACATGATGGGGAAACAATGGGCAACGGCTCCTCGGTGGTCTCCTGGATTGGAGCAAAACTCCGCGAGAGCGCATCAGCCTTGATGTTTTTTGACCCAGGGCGATATGTTATCAAAAAATTAAAGCGAGCAAAAAACAAAGCCCATCGTGCCTGCCTGGCATTGAGACGCTTCGCTGACTCTAAATATGCCAGATTCTTATGGTCAGTGAGAATTGAGACCACAAACTTAGCCCCCTCAAGCCAGTGTCTCCACTCCTCGAGTGCATCCTTAATAGCCAACAATTCCCGGTTACCCACGTCATAATTCATCTCGGCAGGCGAAAATTTACGGGAAAAGTAAGCACAGGGATGAAGGCGATTATCAGACACTCCCATCTGAGAAAGCACTGCCCCAATACCCATCTCAGAGGCATCCACCTCCACCACAAAAGGACGCTCTGGATCTGGGTGTCGCAGCACCTTGGCCGAAACAAATGCCCTTTTGAGACGGGCAAAAGCCGCTTTAGCCTCACAAGACCAGTGAGCAACATCCGCCCCTTTCTTAGTGAGTGCCACCAAGGGCGCCACTATAGACGAAAATCCAGCGATAAATCGTCTATAAAAATTCGCAAAGCCCAGGAAACGCTGAAGCGCCTTCAAACTAGTGGGCTGCACCCAATCCAGGACTGCCTGTACCTTGGAACCCTCCATTTGGAAACCTTCTGGGGAGATAATATATCCTAGAAATGCGATTTGCTGAACTTCAAATTCGCACTTCTCCAGCTTCGCCCCAAGCCGGTGGTCTCTGAGTTTCTGGAGGACTAAGCGTACATGCTTCCGATGTTCCTCCAGGGAATGGGAGAAGATTAGGATGTCATCTAAGTATACAACTAAGAATCTATCCAAATATTCCCTGAGCACATCATTCATGAAATCCTGGAAGACTGCCGGGGCATTACAGAGCCCAAAAGGCATCACCAAATATTCATAATGCCCTGAGTGGGTATTAAAGGCAGTCTTCCATTCATCCCCCTCTCTTATTCGGATTAGATTGTACGCACCGCGTAGGTCAATCTTAGAAAAAATGGTGGCAGTACGAAGCTGGTCAAACAAGACCGAAATGAGAGGCAGTTGGTATGAGTTTTTAATCGTGATACGGTTCAATTCCCTGAAATCGATGCAGGGTCGCAACGAACCGTCCTTTTTACCCACTAAGAAGAACCCCGACCCAACTGGAGACTGTGAAGGTCTGATAAATCCCTTAGCCAAGTTCTCCTGAATGTACTCTGCCATAGCCTGAGTCTCAGGACGTGACAGGGAGTACAACCTGCTCTTGGGAAGCTTAGCATTTGGCAACAAATCAATGGCACAGTCATAGGGGCGATGGGGAGGTAGTACCTCTGCAACTTTTTTGGAGAACACGTCCGCAAAATCTGCATAACACCCTGGCAATCCTGGTAAACTTAGCTGCGAGAGCCTGACTGGAAGGCTCAAGCAACTCCTGAAACAATCAGTACCCCAACTAAGAATCTCCCCAGAGACCCAGTCAAATTGAGGATTGTGGGCCCTTAACCAGGGTAACCCCAACACCAATGGGGCAAAAGTACAGACAGTCACATAAGTTTTTTACCACAGTCACATAAAAGGACAATTTTTCAGAGTGTGTGGCTCCAATAAACAAAGAAATCTGGCTAGTGCAAGAGGTAATTTTACCTTGGGATAATGGTTCCCCGTTTAACCCACAAATCTCAATTTCCGATGCCAAGGGTACTAAGGGAACAGAGTGTTTCAGGGCGAATTGGCGGTCCATAAAAACCCCGTCGGCCCCACTGTCCACAAAGGCCTCAGTCTTGACAGTTTGACCGAGGATCTTCAAGGTCACCGGAATGATAAAAGTCTTCTTGGGAAATTCTGACTTCTGGCCTGACAGGATATTTCCCATCACCCTCAGGCCCTGAAGTTTTCCGGCTTTTCTGGGCATGATACTACCACATGACCTTTATTCCCACAGTACAAACACAACCCCTGCTGTCTCCTCTGCGTCTTCTCACGCGAGGAGAGGCGGGTAGCCCCAATCTGCATAGGCTCCTCTGAAAATTCCTCAGAGTCTGAGGTTCCCTTGGGAAGGAAGGAAATCTCAGTCTCCCTTTCAAGCCTACGCTCTCTCAGACGTCTATCCACCTGGATGGATAACTGCATGAGCTGATCCAAGCTATCAGGCAAGGGATATTGTACCAGTTGGTCCTTTATCTGGTTAGAAAGACCTCTTCGGTACTGGTGTCTCAGGGCTGGGTCATTCCACTGGGTATCATGGGCCAACCTCCGAAACTCCGTACAGTAAACCTCAACTGGCCTTCGCCCTTGCTTAAGGATCGAAATCTGAGCCTCGGCTGAGGCCGTCTTGTCAGGGTCATCATACAACATGCCCAGTGCCGTAAAAAAAGCATCAACACTTTTAAGCGACGGACAGTCAGGCTGCAACCCATATGCCCAGACCTGTGGGTCTCCTTGTAGCAAGGAAATCACTATGCCCACCCGCTGAATCTCCGACCCAGAAGACTGAGGCCTAAGCCGGAAGTATAGCTTGCAGCTCTCCTTGAAACAAAAGAACTGCGAGCGATCTCCAGAAAAACGATCCGGGAGATTTACTTTCGGCTCCTTAACACCTGCAGGTGCTGCTGCTGCGGGAGCTCCGCCAGCAGCCTGGGAGGTGTGCATTTTAATGGACAAATCATTAAATTGTCGAGTCAGGACCTGCACCTGATCGACCACCTGTTGCAACGTATTTTGAGGGGTATGCTCCATATTCCCACAAAATTTCAACAGGAGTATTAGGCTGCTGAATATGTTATGCACACCAGTGCCTGCAGGAAAGTACTGGTGTCAGAACTGTTATGCACTCCAGTGCCTGCAGGAATGTACTGGTGTTTGAACTGTTATGCAAAACAAATGGACTCACAGACAGACTGGGGAATATGACATAACGTACACAGAAGGTGATAGGGTAACAAAATACACACAAAGTGAACAGAGAAGCCCAGAGGCTAAGGAACTGGGTATCTCCCTTGTATTAGAACTGCTCAGATGGGAAAAGCAAGATGTTGTGTTTTAATACGTAGAGAACCCGAAATGCTGTTGCTAAGGGCAACAGCAAAACCCTAAAGGGTTACCAACGGGTGTGGCAGTAAACTCCTTGGTCAGAGATGGAATGATAGACACAAGGAGAGTCTCCACAATCCTAATTCTCACTTGCAGTGCACAGGTTCAGCTTACTGCCACTAAACTGACCCCTGACACCTTGCACAGTGAGACAGGATTAGACAGGCAAGTCTTAGAATACAGCCGCAAACTTGCTAAGTTCACAGAGTAGTAACAGAACCCCAGCAAGCTAAACGACTGACTCCAGTCTTACTGCTAGGTCTGGATTGGCAGAGTGTAATACCAAATCCCCAGGCCTATTTGCAGTAAGCAACAAACAAATACAAAGCTACACAGTACTGGTTAACTTTCAGGAACTGACTAACCAACAAAGATTCAGCAGCATCTGCTTATCCTGAGAAGAGGCCTTATAAAGCAGGTGCTGTCCACGCCCCACTCAGACCTCACAGACTGTGAGCACAAAAACCAGCACCGGATCCCCTGCCGTGCACAGAGCCTATAAACACTGCACAGCAAAAGACCCGAACCGGAGTATCAGCTGCGCTCAGGTTACTCCGCTAGCACTTGTCTCCCGGTTGCCATGACGACGTGGCAGCACAGGGCAGGAGACCCTAACAAGGCCATAGCACTGTCCCAGCATACTCTATAGGTTGAATGTCATCCCACACCCAACCAGTGGTCCTGTGACCGCCGAGTGCATATAGAGGATGTCTCGTCCTCCTCCCTGTCTTCCCCAAAATATATTCAATGTCTGATTTGCGAAATTAATACATACGTGTGTCTAGGTCACCTATTATGGGTTTGAAATTTTTTTTTTGTAATTATGTTTAGTGTGTCAGTTATGACAGTTATTGTCTACTGACAAAGGGTGGACTGTCGAAGTCAAAAATATTACATACACACCCAATACAAAAATCCAAACAGATGGGTCGCTGTGCATTTGCATACACGCAGCATGCACAGCGATATATGGTAGCATACACATTCACACAGACAAGCCACAAAGATATATACAACACATATTTCATACAACACATAAATTAAACATGTCAAGCACCAGACATAATGTATTTATATAAGAGAGTTATAACATCAGATATATATGTATTATTGGAACGGAACAAGATAAACATGTCATGCTTGGTGTCAAAATGATCAAGGGAATTAATGTGTTAATTTGATAACTGTAGTTAGATTGTAGCACATTGCAACGATTAGTTATGACCAAATGTATGACTATGAAGCCACAATTCTAAAATGAACAAAGGATTTCCTGAAGACACATGGGCCAGCAACCTAGAACTCACACTGACCAATAACACCTCATGAATGAGAGATTTCCCTCCGCTGGACCAATGACAGAAGACTCAGTCCCAGACATGTACTTCCCCCAAATACACAGTATGGGGGGAAAGGGTAATGTACGCTGGCTGTGGCTGTAATTGATCTTTATGTTACTACAACTGCTTCCTGTGTAATTGTATCTTTGTAACCATATATATATACTGTACATGTGTTATATTGTATGCATACCCTTTTAATATCAAATATATACATCTCTGAGGGTTGGACCTCAGCCTATGTGTGCGAGTGCTTGTTTTCTCTTAAGGGATGTAGAGTTTGCGATGTACAGCGCACTTTTATTGTATATGGTAATAAGATGCGCCTTGCGTCCGCAGCATATATTATTGCTAGCATTTTAAATATTTATTAGAAATAATATGAACTTCTCAGTATTAAGATTCTAACAGAAGGGGGTAATGCAGCAGTTGGTTAAAGGGGAAATAGGCAGCTCCGGCAACAGCAGGTCTCGTGACCATACGTCATAGGTGCCTTCATTCCATGTAAGCCCTGTGCATTCCATATCTCCCGCTGCTTCCGAGTACATCAAAACTGATTACCTAGAATACTAGAATTACCAATCGCTGTCAAGTTAATTTTGTCCAATTTTGGACATCAGAGCTAAGCGGTATTATAGGACCCCGGGCAGCAGTATTAAGACAATAGCATATTATCATAACACAGATGATGCAGATAACTACATAACACCCGCCCCCAGTGTGATAAAGTGGTAGATACCACCATATAATCCCACCAGGCAGGTGGGTACAGATTATAGCATTACACAATGAACATTATCAATAAAAGAAATATTGAAAATGGAAGCACCACAAATCTTCACACCATTCAAGACAAGTCTATTTATGGATCATTATGTTATACTATAACATTTCATGACATCAAAATAGCAAAATATGTATACATAGCAAGGAAGGATAATGCTGATCACTATTACACCCTATTTGAGAAATATGTGCAACGGGTTATTCTCATTTAGTCCCCGTGGTGCAATAGTTTCCAATTGGTAGATCCAACGAGAATCCAATTTTTTAAGCAAAAGTTCGCGGTTGCCAACCCTTAGTGGTTTGGGTACGTGATCAATCACCATGCACCGAATGGTGGATACTTGTTGGCCATGCATTAGATAGTGTTTAGCCACAGGTTTGTCAGTGGTTCCAGAGCTTACTGCAGTTCTTATCGAGTATCTGTTGTTGGCCATGCAGTCACAGAATGACCGTGTTGTCATCCTGACATAATATAGCCCACATGGGCATATTAGGATATACACAACATATTGGCTGGTACACGTTAAACAATGTTTAATGGTTATCTTCCGCTGTGAAAACTGCTTACCACTCGCCATAGAATGACATGTCACACAGCCCAGACAGCGATAGCACCTAGGTCTAGTGTTCCTTAACCAATGGCTATTTTGTTCACTGGGTTGCATCGTTGGTCTCATCAATAGCTCACGTAAATTAGGGCTTCTTTTGTATGCGCACATGGGTGGTGTTAGACCACGCAGTTGTAATCCTGGATCTGATGTAAGTAATGGGCAATATTTTTTGTACACACTTTGGGCCATATTCGATGTGTGGTCAAACGTACTCACTGACCATTCTGCCTCTGGTGTCCTTTTTGGCAAAATTCCCAATAGGGTTCTGGAAGCGGTATTCTGCTGTCTGCAGACATCTTTCAATGGTTTGTGGTGAGTACCCCCTCTCTAGGACTCTGTTTTTCATCTCGTTCAATTGGATAGAAGCTGTGGTTTCAGAGGAGTTAGTTCGAAGGACCCGAAGAAATTGAGATATTGGTAGGCTCTCCTTCAAATGGCCCGGATGTTGGCTATTAGCCTGTAGTAATGTGTTACTGTCCATGGTTTTACGATATAGATTATAGCCCACTCCTCTAGCTTCTCTAAATATAGACACATCCAAAAAGTTTATCATGTCTTGTTCAATGGTGTATGTAAAGCGAATTGGTTCGCTCAATGAATTGAGGTGCTCAACCATTTTCAAAAAAATCATCCTTGGTGCCAGACCATATCAGAAATATATTGTCTATAAACCAAAAATATAACAATATCTTTGATCCAAATATTCTTTGTATGTGCTCATCTTCATATAGTGCCATATATAGATTAGCATAAGCATGTGCTAAATTTGAATCCATAGCGGTTCCGTTAGTTTGCGCATAATAATTTGAGCCATACATAAAATAATTTTTCTTAAGGACAAGATCAACAAGTGTCAACAAAAATTCAATTAGTGGATTAGTATGAGCTACAGCACAAAGTTTTGTTTTAATGGCTTCAATGCCATCCTCATGTGGTATTACTGTATACAATGATTGTATGTCCAAGATTACTAACCAGGACTCAGACAAGGGAAAAACAAAATCCTTAATTTTCTGTAGAAAGTCACAAGTGTCATGAACATAGCTACTCATCTGTTGAACTAATGGCTGTAGAAATTGATCCACATATATAGCCAGTGGTTGGAGCAGGGACCCTTTAGCCGAAATAATCGGCCGACCCAGGGGGTTATCTAAACACTTGTGGATCTTGGGTCACATATACATAATGGGTGTAACAGGATGATCCAGTTAAATACTGAGCGATATCTGTCTCGATCCAACCAGCTGCTAATTCAAGGCTAATAATGCTATCAATTTCTTTCTTAATGGAAACAGTGGGATTACATTCAAGTTTTTTGTATGTATTGGTGTCAGACAACTGGCGATTGATTTCTTGGTCATACTGCTGCCAGTCCTGCACAACCACTGCCCCGCCTTTGTCGGCTCGGTGTATAACAATCGATTGGTTATTCTTTAAAGTTTTAAGTGCATCCCTTTGCTCAGTAGTTAGATTGTAGTATTTAGGTCTAATAGTTGACTTACTATTAATCACAGCTTCTATAGTGCGAACATAAGACTTAATACTCGCATTTTGTGAGATTGTATCAAAAGCACTGGGATTAGCACATTTCTTAGTACTTGTATCATTTTTGCCACTGTTTCCAAAAAATTCACAAAGGAGAAGTTTACGCCCAAATTTAAAGTTATAAATAGAAAAATCAAATGGATCATGTTTATCAGTGGGGATGTAGGACAAACCAAGAGACAGTAGGGATGTTTCCACTGAACTAAACTGACAGATTAAGGACTGAACTTATTTTCTCGGCCTGCACCCACTTCTTCTTCCTCCACTCACCACCCCCCTTCCTCTGGTGGCTCCCGACCCACCTCCTTGTTGGAACAGGGGGTAAGGTCTCATGTCATGATCTAAAAAAGAACCACTCTCACCACTAAAATTAATGGAATCCGTAGTCTCACCATCAGAGGAGGATAGCGCACTGGAGAAGTCAGCCCCGGCTGCTGTTCTAAATCTGGGGGGGGGGGGGGGGGTGCCACGTCTATCTGACGAATCCCCACTCAACCATCTGTATACCACATGTGTTTTGTAATCATTATTAACCGTTTCTAATTTTTTTCTCTTGAATGAAAATAATTCCTGATGATATACTTCCACTTGGTTCTTGATCTTGTCTAACCATGCCTCCGTTTTATCACTAGATATTCTCTTCAGGTGCAAGCCTTTGAATACCTCTAGCTCGTGTCTAACCTTCTTCAGTTTGGAGCTGACTTCCTCAATTACGAGGAGAATCAGGTCTGAAGAGCATTTGTTCAAGACTCCACACCATTTTGAACAAAAAGATGGATTATTTCTGTCTATTGTGGGCACATTATGCATCCTGAAACTCCTAGGAATTTTTTTATTACAATGGTATTCACTCAAAAATTGGCCATGTAATAATGGGTCAGTTTCACGTTTTCTTAGTCTTAACAATTTGTAGTATAAATCAATCGGGGTTTCAGCAGGTAGCTCTAAAAACTCAATATGTTCAAAATATATTTTATATGCATCATCATCTGTTAGCAAGACAAAATTATTTTGAGCTGCACTGAGGAGATCACCATCTAACACATTTATCCCAGACTGAGACATATTAGTGAAGAATGGAAGCAGGTAAATACACCAATAACCAATTGCAAATAACCAATAATCTGGCAGGTCTGGCAACAAGTATTTAAAATCACAAAAAAACTTTATTATAGATTATGTAAAAAAGTCTGAGAGGCAGAGTCAGTATATCCCTGGTCTGCCTGGTGATATGATGTCTCTGATGTCTGTCTTGAAAAAGACCCCTGTGTGGGTCGAAACGTTGCCTCTTGCAGTGAAGAAACTTAAAATAAACTACAGTTCCCAGTAGCCCTTGCAAGGGCTGTGGTTTACTTTCAGTTTATCCATTGCAGTGCGTCTGGCTTCTTTCAACCGCAGCCACAGAGGGAAGGGGTGTCAGGGGGAGCCAGATTAAGAGGGATCTCTGGGGGCAAGTTACCTCAGCCCCCAAGTCTTTCATCAGCCACAGTGCAGCCAGAAGTGCATGTCCAGCCAGCCATGATGGGAGAGAGGAGGGGAGGAGCGTAGAGACCTCACTATCCCGCATCACCCTAAACCTGCCTAAATGGTGAGTGTGACTCAGGAAAGGGGCACTGTATGTTCTTATGTGTGTGATTACTCTCTCTCCCTCACCCCTCTCTCCCCCTTGGGGCGGCATAATGAGGGGTACTACTGTGCAGTGTAATTAAAATAAGTTTGCAGGACTGTGTGGTGCAGTTGTAAGTTTTTTTATATTTTTTTTGTTCAGTTGTATTTTTATTATTATTATTGTTTAATTTATGTATTTTTATTTATTATATTGATTTTTTTTGTGGGGTGGGGGTGGGGGGGGTGCCAAATTGCTGCCTTGTCCCAGGCCCCCGAAATTCCTAGTTTCGGCACTGCTTACCTTGAAGTACCTGTGTTGAGACCATATACAGTTGTGATTGTATCTACCAATAACCAGATTCCAAACACCAAAGTGATCATTTAGGCATACAACATATAAAGGGAGTTTGGAAAGTCCCTCCACAGTGAGCATTATTTCTGGTTGCAGCTCTCCCCTGCAGCCATGGGAGGCTAGAGAGGGACAATACTTTCAACTATTAATGGAGATAAGTATGTCACAAATTCTCTCTTATGTAAATAAAGTGTTTAAAAACAATTATCATACTGTCATATTACTTAGCACACAGAGACTACTGAGGTACTTTCCAAACTCCATGTATAATACAGCAACATTTCAGGAAGCTAATTGCCCTTTGTTTAGCTTTGTCAAACACTTTTTGTGTTTGGAATCTGATCCTGGAATGTTCTCTTCTTGTGAAATATATATATATTTATATATATACTCACTATTGAATATGAACAGGCATAATTTAATGATAACTCATAGATACATAGAAATGGTGGGTCGACATTTTGGTCACCTCATGACCTTTTTCAAGACATCAAAACAGAATAACAGAAAGACATCTATCCAGTGCAGCACCATTCGTGCTGCACTGGACAGAACTCATACAAACTCTGTACCTGGCCATACTAGAAGCTGGCACCCTACCCCTTTTGAGCGTATATGTTTATCAGATACAACTCCTTTGGCATTTGATATCTCAATTATACAAACAGTGTATAGCCAGTCTTTCACTTCCAACCCCTTCGTTTGTGATGGGCTGGCTCAGAGAACTTCAAAAGGAACTCAGTGAAGATCAATGGTCCTGTATATTTCGCTACACCTTCGCTAGTTCACCTTCTATTCAGGTGCTATAGACACAATATAAGATTATGTCCAGATTGTACTGTTGCCCTGAGTGAGTTCATCAGATATTTCCAGCTGTGTCTGCCTCCTGTTGGAGATGTGGACAGTTGTTGGGCACGCCTATCCATATATGGTAGCAGTGTTGGGGTTTGACTGGATTCTGGTGACATGTACAAACAATAACCCGCCAAATAACTAGAGATGTGCACTTGAAATTTTTCGGGTTTTGTGTTTTGGTTTTGGGTTCGGTTCCGCGGCCGTGTTTTGGGTTCGACCGCGTTTTGGCAAAACCTCACCGAATTTTTTTTGTTGGATTCGGGTGTGTTTTGGATTCGGGTGTTTTTTTCAAAAAACACTAAAAAACAGCTTAAATCATAGAATTTGGGGGTCATTTTGATCCCAAAGTATTATTAACCTCAAAAACCATAATTTCCACTCATTTTCAGTCTATTCTGAATACCTCACACCTCACAATATTATTTTTAGTCCTAAAATTTGCACCGAGGTCGCTGGATGACTAAGCTAAGCGACCCTAGTGGCCGACACAAACACCTGGCCCATCTAGGAGTGGCACTGCAGTGTCACGCAGGATGTCCCTTCCAAAAAACACTCCCCAAACAGCACATGACGCAAAGAAGAAAAAAAGAGGCGCAATGAGGTAGCTGTGTGAGTAAGCTAAGCGACCCTAGTGGCCGACACAAACACCTGGCCCATCTAGGAGTGGCACTGCAGTGTCACGCAGGATGTCCCTTCCAAAAAACCCTCCCCAAACAGCACATGACGCAAAGAAAAAAAGAGGCGCAATGAGGTAGCTGTGTGAGTAAGATAAGCGACCCTAGTGGCCGACACAAACACCGGGCCCATCTAGGAGTGGCACTGCAGTGTCTCACGCAGAATGTCCCTTCCAAAAAACCCTCCCCAAACAGCACATGACGCAAAGAAAAAAAGAGGCACAATGAGGTAGCTGTGTGAGTAAGATAAGCGACCCTAGTGGCCGACACAAACACCTGGCCCATCTAGAAGTGGCACTGCAGTGTCACGCAGGATGTCCCTTCCAAAAAACCCTCCCCAAACAGCACATGACGCAAAGAAAAAAAGAGGCGCAATGAGGTAGCTGTGTGACTAAGCTTAGCGACCCTAGTGGCCGACACAAACACCGGGCCCATCTAGGAGTGGCACTGCAGTGTCACGCAGGATGGCCCTTCCAAAAAACACTCCCCAAACAGCACATGACGCAAAGAAGAAAAAAAGAGGCGCAATGAGGTAGCTGTGTGAGTAAGCTAAGCGACCCTAGTGGCCGACACAAACACCTGGCCCATCTAGGAGTGGCACTGCAGTGTCACGCAGGATGTCCCTTCCAAAAAACCCTCCCCAAACAGCACATGACGCAAAGAAAAAAAGAGGCGCAATGAGGTAGCTGTGTGAGTAAGATAAGCGACCCTAGTGGCCGACACAAACACCGGGCCCATCTAGGAGTGGCACTGCAGTGTCACGCAGGATGGCCCTTCCAAAAAACACTCCCCAAACAGCACATGACGCAAAGAAGAAAAAAAGAGGCGCAATGAGGTAGCTGTGTGAGTAAGCTAAGCGACCCTAGTGGCCGACACAAACACTTGGCCCATCTAGGAGTGGCACTGCAGTGTCACGCAGGATGTCCCTTCCAAAAAACCCTCCCCAAACAGCACATGACGCAAAGAAAAAAAGAGGCGCAATGAGGTAGCTGTGTGAGTAAGATAAGCGACCCTAGTGGCCGACACAAACACCGGGCCCATCTAGGAGTGGCACTGCACTGTCACGCAGGATGTCCCTTCCAAAAAACCCTCCCCAAACAGCACATGACGCAAAGAAAAAAAGAGGCGCAATGAGGTAGCTGTGTGACTAAGCTTAGCGACCCTAGTGGCCGACACAAACACCGGGCCCATCTAGGAGTGTCACTGCAGTGTCACGCAGGATGGCCCTTCCAAAAAACACTCCCCAAACAGCACATGACGCAAATAAAAATGAAAGAAAAAAGAGGTGCAAGATGGAATTGTCCTTGGGCCCTCCCACCCACCCTTATGTTGTATAAACAGGACATGCACACTTTAACCAACCCATCATTTCAGTGACAGGGTCTGCCACACGACTGTGACTGAAATGACGGGTTGGTTTGGACCCCCACCTAAAAAGAAGCAATTAATCTCTCCTTGCACAAACTGGCTCTACAGAGGCAAGATGTCCACCTCATCATCATCCTCCGATATATCACCGTGTACATCCCCCTCCTCACAGATTATCAATTCGTCCCCACTGGAATCCACCATCTCAGCTCCCTGTGTACTTTGTGGAGGCAATTGCTGCTGGTCAATGTCTCCACGGAGGAATTGATTATAATTCATTTTAATGAACATCATCTTCTCCACATTTTCTGGATGTAACCTCGTACGCCGATTGCTGACAAGGTGAGCGGCGGCACTAAACACTCTTTCGGAGTACACACTTGTGGGAGGGCAACTTAGGTAGAATAAAGCCAGTTTGTGCAAGGGCCTCCAAATTGCCTCTTTTTCCTGCCAGTATAAGTACGGACTGTGTGACGTGCCTACTTGGATGCGGTCACTCATATAATCCTCCACCATTCTTTCAATGGTGAGAGAATCATATGCAGTGACAGTAGACGACATGTCCGTAATCGTTGTCAGGTCCTTCAGTCCGGACCAGATGTCAGCATCAGCAGTCGCTCCAGACTGCCCTGCATCACCGCCAGCGGGTGGGCTCGGAATTCTGAGCCTTTTCCTCGCGCCCCCAGTTGCGGGAGAATGTGAAGGAGGAGATGTTGACAGGTCGCGTTCCGCTTGACTTGACAATTTTCTCACCAGCAGGTCTTTGAACCCCAGCAGACTTGTGTCTGCCGGAAAGAGAGATCCAAGGTAGGCTTTAAATCTAGGATCGAGCATGGTGGCCAAAATGTAGTGCTCTGATTTCAACAGATTGACCACCCGTGAATCCTTGTTAAGCGAATTAAGGGCTCCATCCACAAGTCCCACATGCCTAGCGGAATTGCTCTGTGTTAGCTCCTCCTTCAATGTCTCCAGCTTATTCTGCAAAAGCCTGATGAGGGGAATGACCTGACTCAGGCTGGCAGTGTCTGAACTGACTTCACGTGTGGCAAGTTCAAAGGGCATCAGAACCTTGCACAACGTTGAAATCATTCTCCACTGCGCTTGAGACAGGTGCATTCCACCTCCTATATCGTGCTGAATTGTATAGGCTTGAATGGCCTTTTGCTGCTCCTCCAACCTCTGAAGCATATAGAGGGTTGAATTCCACCTCGTTACCACTTCTTGCTTCAGATGATGGCAGGGCAGGTTCAGTTGTTTTTGGTGGTGCTCCAGTCTACTGTACGTGGTGCCTGTACGCCGAAAGTGTCCCGCAATTCTTCTGGCCACCGACAGCATCTCTTGCACACCCCTGTCGTTTTTAAAAAAATTCTGCACCACCAAATTCAAGGTATGTGCAAAACATGGGACGTGCTGGAATTTGCCCATATTTAATGCACACACAATATTGCTGGCGTTGTCCGATGCCACAAATCCACAGGAGAGTCCAATTGGGGTAAGCCATTCCGCGATGATCTTCCTCAGTTGCCGTAAGAGGTTTTTAGCTGTGTGCGTATTCTGGAAAGCGGTGATACAAAGCGTAGCCTGCCTAGGAAAGAGTTGGCGTTTGCAAGATGCTGCTACTGGTGCCGCCGCTGCTGTTCTTGCGGCGGGAGTCCATACATCTACCCAGTGGGCTGTCACAGTCATATAGTCCTGACCCTGCCCTGCTCCACTTGTCCACATGTCCGTGGTTAAGTGGACATTGGGTACAACTGCATTTTTTAGGACACTGGTGAGTCTTTTTCTGACGTCCGTGTACATTTTCGGTATCGCCTGCCTACAGAAGTGGAACCTAGATGGTATTTGGTAACGGGGGCACACTGCCTCAATAAATTGTCTAGTTCCCTGTGAACTAACGGCGGATACCGGACGCACGTCTAACACCAACATAGTTGTCAAGGCCTCAGTTATCCGCTTTGCAGCAGGATGACTGCTGTGATATTTCATCTTCCTCGCAAAGGACTGTTGGACAGTCAATTGCTTACTGGAAGTAGTACAAGTGGTCTTCCGACTTCCCCTCTGGGATGACGATCGACTCCCAGCAGCAACAACAGCAGCGCCAGCAGCAGTAGGCATTACACTCAAGGATGCATCGGAGGAATCCCAGGCAGGAGAGGACTCGTCAGAATTGCCAGTGACATGGCCTGCAGGACTATTGGCATTCCTGGGTAAGGAGGAAATTGACACTGAGGGAGTTGGTGGGGTGGTTTGCGTGAGCTTGGTTACAAGAGGAAGGGATTTACTGGTCAGTGGACTGCTTCCGCTGTCACCCAAAGTTTTTGAACTTGTCACTGACTTATTATGAATGCGCTGCAGGTGACGTATAAGGGAGGATGTTCCGAGGTGGTTAACGTCCTTACCCCTACTTATTACAGCTTGACAAAGGGAACACACGGCTTGACACCTGTTGTCCGCATTTCTGTTGAAATACTTCCACACCGAAGAGCTGATTTTTTTGGTATTTTCACCAGGCATGTCAATGGCCATATTCCTCCCACGGACAACAGGTGTCTCCCCGGGTGCCTGACTTAAACAAACCACCTCACCATCAGAATCCTCCTGGTCAATTTCCTCCCCAGCGCCAGCAACACCCATATCCTCCTCATCCTGGTGTACTTCAACACTGACATCTTCAATCTGACTATCAGGAACTGGACTGCGGGTGCTCCTTCCAGCACTTGCAGGGGGCGTGCAAATGGTGGAAGGCGCATGCTCTTCACGTCCAGTGTTGGGAAGGTCAGGCATCGCAACCGACACAATTGGACTCTCCTTGTGGATTTGGGATTTCGAAGAACGCACAGTTCTTTGCGGTGCTTTTGCCAGCTTGAGTCTTTTCATTTTTCTAGCGAGAGGCTGAGTGCTTCCATCCTCATGTGAAGCTGAACCACTAGCCATGAACATAGGCCAGGGCCTCAGCCGTTCCTTGCCACTCCGTGTGGTAAATGGCATATTGGCAAGTTTACGCTTCTCCTCCGACAATTTTATTTTAGGTTTTGGAGTCCTTTTTTTTACTGATATTTGGTGTTTTGGATTTTACATGCTCTGTACTATGACATTGGGCATCGGCCTTGGCAGACGACGTTGCTGGCATTTCATCGTCTCGGCCATGACTAGTGGCAGCAGCTTCAGCACGAGGTGGAAGTGGATCTTAATCTTTCCCTAATTTTGGAACCTCAACATTTTTGTTCTCCATATTTTAATAGGCACAACTAAAAGGCACCTCAGGTAAACAATGGAGATGGATACTAGTATACTTATGGATGGACGAGCGACTGCCGACACAGAGGTAGCTACAGCCGTGGACTACCGTACTGTGTCTGCTGCTAATATAGACTGGATGATAATGAGATGAAATCAATATATATATATATATATATAATATCACTAGTACTGCAGCCGGACAGGTAGATATATTTATTATGTAATGATTGATGACGGACCTGCTGGACACTGTCAGCTCAGCAGCACCGCAGACTGCTACAGTAAGCTACTATAGTAGTATGTATAAAGAAGAAAGAAAAAAAAAAACCACG
Organism: Pseudophryne corroboree; assembly: GCF_028390025.1. Taxonomy (NCBI): domain Eukaryota; kingdom Metazoa; phylum Chordata; class Amphibia; order Anura; family Myobatrachidae; genus Pseudophryne; species Pseudophryne corroboree. The sequence goes on along the minus strand of NC_086452.1, from coordinate 254,313,368 downwards.
GGTAGGTGGTATACAATTATGGATGGACGAGCGACTGCCGACACAGAGGTAGCTACAGCCGTGGACTACCGTACTGTGTCTGCTGCTAATATAGACTGGATGATAATGAGATGAAATCAATATATATATATATAATATCACTAGTACTGCAGCCGGACAGGTATATATATTTATTATGTAATGACTGATGACGGACCTGCTGGACACTGTCAGCTCAGCAGCACCGCAGACTGCTACAGTAAGCTACTATAGTAGTATGTATAAAGAAGAAAGAAAAAAACAACAACCACGGGTAGGTGGTATACAATTATGGATGGACTGCCGAGTGCCGACACAGAGGTAGCTACAGCCGTGGACTAACGTTCTGTGTCTGCTGCTAATATAGACTGGATGATAATGAGATGAAATCAATATATATGTATATATAATATCACTAGTACTGCAGCCGGACAGGTATATATTATATATTTATTATGTAATGACTGATGACGGACCTGCTGGACACTGTCAGCTCAGCAGCACCGCAGACTGCTACAGTAAGCTACTATAGTAGTATGTATAAAGAAGAAAGAAAAAAACAACAACCACGGGTAGGTGGTATACAATTATGGATGGACTGCCGAGTGCCGACACAGAGGTAGCTACAGCCGTGGACTAACGTACTGTGTCTGCTGATAATATAGACTGGATGATAATGAGATGAAATCAATATATATGTATATATAATATCACTAGTACTGCTGCCGGACAGGTATATATTATATATTTATTATGTAATGACTGATGACGGACCTGCTGGACACTGTCAGCTCAGCAGCACCGCAGACTGCTACAGTAAGCTACTATAGTAGTATGTATAAAGAAGAAAGAAAAAAACAACAACCACGGGTAGGTGGTATACAATTATGGATGGACTGCCGAGTGCCGACACAGAGGTAGCTACAGCCGTGGACTAATGTACTGTGTCTGCTGCTAATATAGACTGGATGATAATGAGATGAAATCAATATATATGTATATATAATATCACTAGTACTGCAGCCGGACAGGTATATATTATATATTTATTATGTAATGACTGATGACGGACCTGCTGGACACTGTCAGCTCAGCAGCACCGCAGACTGCTACAGTAAGCTACTATAGTAGTATGTATAAAGAAGAAAGAAAAAAACAACAACCACGGGTAGGTGGTATACAATTATGGATGGACTGCCGAGTGCCGACACAGAGGTAGCTACAGCCGTGGACTAACGTACTGTGTCTGCTGCTAATATAGACTGGATGATAATGAGATGAAATCAATATATATGTATATATAATATCACTAGTACTGCAGCCGGACAGGTATATATTATATATTTATTATGTAATGACTGATGACGGACCTGCTGGACACTGTCAGCTCAGCAGCACCGCAGACTGCTACAGTAAGCTACTATAGTAGTATGTATAAAGAAGAAAGAAAAAAACAACAACCACGGGTAGGTGGTATACAATTATGGATGGACTGCCGAGTGCCGACACAGAGGTAGCTACAGCCGTGGACTAACGTACTGTGTCTGCTGCTAATATAGACTGGATGATAATGAGATGAAATCAATATATATGTATATATAATATCACTAGTACTGCAGCCGGACAGGTATATATTATATATTTATTATGTAATGACTGATGACGGACCTGCTGGACACTGTCAGCTCAGCAGCACCGCAGACTGCTACAGTAAGCTACTATAGTAGTATGTATAAAGAAGAAAGAAAAAAACAACAACCACGGGTAGGTGGTATACAATTATGGATGGACTGCCGAGTGCAGACACAGAGGTAGCTACAGCCGTGGACTAACGTACTGTGTCTGCTGATAATATAGACTGGATGATAATGAGATGAAATCAATATATATGTATATATAATATCACTAGTACTGCAGCCGGACAGGTATATATTATATATTTATTATGTAATGACTGATGACGGACCTGCTGGACACTGTCAGCTCAGCAGCACCGCAGACTGCTACAGTAAGCTACTATAGTAGTATGTATAAAGAAGAAAGAAAAAAAAAACACGGGTAGGTGCTAGGTGGTATACAATATTATATATATATTATATACAATTATATATATATATTTATATATATATATAATATATATTAAACTCATAAACTGGTGGTGATTTATTAAACTGGTGGTCAGGTCACTGGTCACACTATCAGCAACTTGCAAGTAGTACTCCTGAGTCCTAAGCAGACAATCACAATATATATTATACTGGTGGTCAGTGTGGTCACAAACAATGGCAGTGTGGCTGGCACTCTGGCAGCAAAAGTGTGCACTGTACGTTATATGTACTCCTGAGTCCTGAGTCCTGCTCTCAGACTCTAACTGCTCCCCACTGTCAGTGTCTCCCCCACAAGTCAGATAATACAGTCACACTATCTCTCTCTATCACTTCAGCAAGTACTAGTAGTAGTAGTACTCCTCCTAATGCTCCCCAAATTACTACTGTGTCTCTCTCTGTCTCACTCTCTTCTCGAATCTCTATAAACGGAGAGGACGCCAGACACGTCCTCTCCCTATGAATCTCAATGCACGTGTGAAAAATATCGGCGACGCGCGGCTCCTTATATAGAATCCGAGTCTCGCGATAGAATCCGAGCCTTGTGAGAATCCGACAGCGTGATGATGACGTTCGGGCGCGCTCGGGTTAACCGAGCAAGGCGGGAAGATCCGAGTCGCTCGGACCCGTGTAAAAAAACATGAAGTTCGGGCGGGTTCGGATTCCGAGGAACTGAACCCGCTCATCTCTACAAATAACTGGGATACCAGTCCCTGACACCCCAGAATTCTGGCTCCTCAACTTGATGGAAATTCCTCTAGCCTGCGATCAGGTCGGAATGACCCCCATAGTTATTGATGTTGAAAAGAGGCAAAATGCCCATCGGCAGGGCCGTAACTACCTATGTGCCAGGTGTGCCTGGCACACAGCGCAGTTACACTGAGGGCGCACGGCCAGCGGCATGTAATGAGTCAAATTGACTCATTACATGCCGCCTCTGCTGGGTGCCGTGTGCCGCGCTGGAGGGAGAGCAGCGCCGGAGGCAGAGAAGGAGGAGGGAGGGGGACTTGAGCCGCAGCAGCGCTATGTCATTGGTAGCGGCGCCGCTGCAGCACTCCCCTATCCTTCTGTATTGGCTGCCCGGTTCCCTCATCCCAGCATTCTCAGCAGCGGGCAGCCAATGCGGAAGGAGAGGGGAGTGCTGCAGCGGTGCCGCTACCAATGACATAGCGCTGCTGCGGCTCAAGTCCCCCTGCCTCCTCCTCCTCCTTCTCCCCTGCGGCTGCCCGGTATCTCTGCCAGCACGAGGAGGCTGACTGCCAGCGGGAGAGATGGTAAGTATATCTCTATCTCTCTTTCTGTCTCTCTCTCTCTCTCTCTCTCTCTCTCGTGTCTGTCTGCCGAAATGTGTAAAAAGGGGAACTGGCTGCCGAAATGTGTAAAAAGGGGGACATTGTCTGCCATAATGTGTACAAAAAGGGGACGCTGTCCACTGTAATGTGTAATAAGGGGGACGCTGTCTGCCCTAATGTGTAATAAGGGGGACTGTCTGCCGTAATGTGTAATAAGGGGGACGCTGTCTGCCATAATGTGTAAAACGGGGGACGCTGTCTGCTGTAATGTGTAATAAGGGGGACGCTGTCTGTCGTAATGTGTAATAAGGGGGACTGTCTGCTATTTTGTGTAAAACGGGGGATGCTATCTGCTGTAATGTGTAATAAGGGGGGACGCTGTCTGCCGTAATGTGTAAAAAGGGGGACGCTGTCTGCCGTAATGTGTAAAAAGGCATGCCATCTGCCGTAATGTGTAAAAAGGGGCTCTACCTGGTGTAGTGGTGCTACTGGGCAGCGTAATTTGAATAATGGAGACTACTATGCACCGTAGTATGAATTGCCATTATTTGTGGGCACGCCCCTTCCCCATGAAGCCACGCCCCTATATATATTTTGCGTGCCTTGCTCCTGCGGCGCGCACTGCTCCTGTCTTGCGTAGGGGGGGGGCGCCAATGCCGTTTCTTGCACACATAGCTAAAATACCTAGTTATGGCACTGCCCATCAGGTTCAACCTGTATTCTGTATTAAGCCGAGTTCATTATAATTTTCCCTGTTGAAATAATGTTTTATGTCTAGTGAACCACTGTAAATCATGTTCCTTCCAGATTATCAATGTCCATATTTTAAATGCTATAATATTTTTCAGTCAGAAATTGATCCAATCCATTTTTAAATGCATATACAGAGTCCGCCATTACCACCTTCTCTGGCAGGGAATTCCAAATCATTATTGCCCTAACAGTGTAGAACCCTTTCCTATGTTGTGTATGGAATTTTCTCTCCTCTAACCTCAGTGAGTGACCTCATGTCCTATACAGAGTTCTTTTAATAAACAATTCCTCTGGTAATTCCTTGTAATGTCCCTTTACATATTTGAAGATAATAATGTCTCCTCTTAGACAACACTTTTCCAGTGTATACATATTCAAGCTAGTAAGCCATTCCTCGTACTCCAGTTCCTCTAGCCCCAGCTCGCCTTTGAACCCTTTCGAATTCACAGATATCTTCTTTTATAATGTGGTGCCCAAAACTGAACACAATATTCCAGGTGCGGACGTACGAATGATTTATACAGCAGCAGGATTACACTCTCGTCCCTTGTCTCAATTCCCCGTTTTATGCACGCTAGCATCTTACTTGCCTTCTTTGCTGAACTTTGACATTGTATACGGTTATTAAGCTTATTATCAATGAGTACCCCCAAATCTTTTTCCAATACTGTTACCCATAGATTTTCCCCATTTAATATGTAGGTTGCAAGCTTGTTTTTAGTCCCAAAATGCATAACTTTGCATTTTTCTATATTGAACCTCATTCTCCATTTAGACGCCCAGATTTCAAGTTTAGAAAAGTCATTCTGTAGAGACTCCACATCTGTTTCCGAATGAATTACCCTACACAGCTTAGTATCATTTGCAAATATTGACACTGTGCTTTCCAGGCCTATTTCTAGGTCATTGATAAATATGTTGAACAGTAGTGGCCTGAGTACGGACCCCTGTGGTATTCCGCTGACTACTGGTGCTCAGGTGGAGGACATCCCATTAACCACTACTCGCTGTACCCTGTTATCAAGCCAGTTACTTATCCATGTACAAATAGTTTTCCTAGGCCAAGCTCCTTTAATTTGATGATCAGTCTCCTGTGAGGCACTGTATCAAAGGCTTTTTCAAAATCTAAGTAGACCACATCCACTGCTTTTCCCTGGTCAAGATTGTCGCTCACTTCCTCATAGAAGCTAACTAAGTTAGTTTGACATGATCTGTCTCTCACAAACCCATGTGGTTCTTGCTAATAATCTTAGCGGTATGCAGATATGCTATCCGTTAAAATTCCTTCCAATATTTTCCCCACTATAGATGTCAAACTAACTGGTCTGTAGTTACCCTGATGATTTTAGGATCCCTTTTTAAATATTGTCAATAATCAGTAATCAGGAGGAGGAGGGGCTGACTAAAGGCAGCTGGCTGAGCCTATATAAGCAGTGATTAGACTCTTTGGAGCTTGCTCTTTGTAAGGGCTTGTATTTTAAAGTGCTGCTTGGATTTGTAAGTGTGAGTTGTAAACAGCAAAAGGAGTTGGAAGCCGAGTGAAAAGGAGGTGCAGTGAGCTGGAACAACTGCAACTGCTAAGTGGAGTATAGGTGCCGCAGGAGAGAGTACTACAGCTGCATAAAAGTGAAGCATCAAGAACCGCACACAGACAGATAAGTATAAGTCAGCTTAATTATTGTATAAGTGAGATTGTTTGTCTTCTTCATTTTATTTTTGCTGCTTTTTCTTTGAGAGTAACAGGGAGTTAGACCTTACAAACAATATGGGAGGGGCTGTGATTGGGGACCTCACTCAGTGCATGTCGTGCAAGATGTATGCACACCTGGAGCTACCGGCCCAGTGTGATTACATCTGCACGAGGTGTGTGCGAACGGTTGCCCTGGAAGCCCAGGTAATTGATCTAGAGCAAACCGTTACGCGACTGAGGGAGATTCACAATCTCGAGCGTAGTTTAGACAGAACGGTGGAGGAGTTGCGGGAGGGGTCACTGGTAGAAGAGGATGATGATCAGGTAGCCAGCTGGGTCACAGTTAGAAGGAAGAAAAAGAGGGGGAGGCTCGACATCTCCGTACTATCAAACCCCAACAAATTTGCCCAACTGGACGAGGAATCGGAGGATGATAGTGAAGAAATGACGGTGCCGGAGGAGACTGCTCCCTCTAGCATCCAGAGGAGCGGTCCCTCTGGCGCAGTTGGGATAAAAGATAGTGAGGTACCTAGTCAGATGGTGGTGGTAGGGGATTCTATCATCAGGAAGGCAGATAGGGCAATCTGCTACCGGGACCGTGATCGCCGTACAGTCTGTTGTCTCCCGGGTGCTCGGGTACGGCACATCGCGGACCGGGTAGATAGATTGTTGGGAGGGGCTGGGAAAGACCCGGCGGTCTTGGTGCACGTTGGCACCAATGACAAAGTTAGCGGAAGTCCTTAAGAAAGACTATAGGGACTTAGGAAAGAAACTGAAGGCAAGGACATCTAAGGTAATATTCTCTGAATTATTACCCGTGCCACGCGCTAGTCCAGGGAGGCAGTGGGAGATTAGGGAGGTAAATGTGTGGCTTAGGGATTGGTGCAGGAAAGGGGGGTTTGTGTTCCTGGAACACTGGGCGGACTTCTCAGTCAGGCGCCATCTCTTTTGTCGTGACGGATTGCACCTGACTGAGGAGGGGGCAGCGGTGCTGGGGGGAAGGATGGTTAGAAGGTTGGAGGAGATTTTAAACTAGGAGCCTGGGGGGAGGGTTTAGCTAGAAACTACGGGTCATGCAGTGAGAATAGTGGGGATGGCGGTAGTAAACGAAATGGGGCAGAAGTTGGGGGGAGGGTAAGAGGAGGCGGTAAGGTTACTAACACGGGTACTAAAAGAGATTTTACCAAAGTACTAACCAATGTCGATTACAGGTCATCATTGCTACATAAAGTGAAAAATGTCCCTAACGCAAGTGAAAATACTTATCTTAGTTGTATGTATGTAAACGCCAGAAGCATTACTGGTAAAAAGGGTGAACTAGAAATACTTGCAACAAGCAAACAGTATGATATTATAGGCATTACTGAAACTTGGTGGGACGAATCTCATGATTGGACAGTCAATCTAGAGGGCTATACACTGTTTAGGAGAGACAGACTAAATAAAAAGGGTGGAGGGGTGTGTCTTTACGTAAAGCCATTTTTAAAACCTGATATATGGGAAGATATTCAGGAGGGGACTGTAGACACTGTCGAGACATTATGGGTAGAAATTGCATGCGGGGAAAAAGGAATAAAAAAGTTAGTATTGGGTGTATGCTATAGGCCACCTGGTATCAACGCATCTGATGAGGAATTGTTACTAAAGCAAATTGAAAGAGCAGCAGGAGTAGGAGACATAGTAGTGATGGGAGATTTTAACTATCCAGAGATAAACTGGAAAAACGATTCATGTGATTCTGCTAGGGGCAATATGTTTTAAACACACTTAATGATAACTACTTAGTCCAACTAATTGAGGAACCAACTAGGTACAATGCAATCTTAGACCTGGTATTAACAAACAATGGGGATTTGGTATCAGGTATTATAGTAGGGGAACCCTTAGGAAACAGCGACCACAATATGGTCACATTCAATATCAGTTTCCATAAACAGCCCTATACTGGCTCAACTAGGACTCTAAACTTTAGCAAAGCAAATTTTGAAAAGATGAGGGTATTTTTCAGGGATATTGAATGGGAAGGTTTGTTTTTAGGAAAAAATACTACGGAGAAATGGGAGGTACTAAAATTCCTGCTAGCTAAAAATACACTCAAATTTATTCCTATGAGCAGCAAAAAAAAGGAATAAAAATCATAAACCGATGTGGCTTAACAAAAAGATTAAGGAACTTATGGGCAAGAAAAGGCGAGCATTTAAAAAATACAAATCTGACGGGGAAGCAGAGTCATTTCAGCACTATAAGGAATGTAACAAAATGTGCAAAAAGGAAATAAGAGCGGCTAAAGTAGAAACTGAAAAACTAGTAGCAAAGGAAAGCAAAGCGAATCCCAAAAAATTCTTTAAATACATTAATAGCAAGAGATTAAAGAAGGAGAGTATAGGCCCTTTAAAAGACAAGTTGGGAGTCTTAAGCAAAAATGATAATGACATAGCGGACACACTAAATGAGTTTTTTTCAACAGTATTTACTAGAGAGGACCCAATTCAGGGACTGACACACAATCTCAATAATGAGAATATCCCACTGATAGGTACTTATTTAAGCGAGGAAGTAGTCTGTGACCGATTAAAACATTTAAAGATTAATAAATCACCAGGGCCCGATGGTATTCACCCAAGGGTTCTAATGGAGCTTCACTCTGAACTGGCAAAACCGCTATTTTTGATCTTTAAGGATTCAGTTATATCAGGTATGGTTCCCAAAGACTGGCGTATAGCGGAAGTAGTGCCTATATTCAAAAAGGGAAGTAAAGCTGAACCAGGTAATTATAGACCAGTTAGTCTTACATCTATAGTGGGGAAAGTATTGGAAGGTATTCTAAGAGATAGTATTCAGAAGTTCCTTGAAGTCAATAAGGTCATTAAAAGGAATCAACATGGGTTTATGAAGGACAGATCCTGTCAAACCAACTTACTTGGCTTTTATGAAACAGTAAGCGCAAATCTAGATCAGGGTAAAGACGTGGATGTAATCTTTTTAGACTTTGCCAAAGCGTTCGATACTGTACCATACATGAGACTTATCTACAAGCTACAAGAATCAGGGCTAGGAAGCACAATATGCACTTGGGTCAAAAACTGGTTAGATAATAGGGAGCAGCGCGTTGTGGTTAATGGATCTTTTTCAACTTGGACTGAAGTGCTAAGTGGTGTGCCGCAAGGCTCAGTATTAGGACCGTTATTCTTCAATATTTTCATTAACTACCTAACAGAAGGTCTAGAGAGCATGGTGTCAATTTTTGCAGATGATACCAAATTGTGTAAGGCTATAAATACAGAGGAGGATGCCGAGTCTCTTCAGAATGACTTAGTTAAATTAGAAGCATGGGCAGCCAAATGGAGAATGTGCTTCAACACAGACAAGTGTAAGGTAATGCACTGTGGTAACAAGAACAAAAATTACACCTACCTACTAAATGGGGTAAAATTAGGGGATTCTGTACTGGAAAAGGACTTAGGTGTCCTCATAGATAGCAAACTAAGCAGTAGTACCCAAAGTAGAACTGCAGCAAAGAAGGCTAATAAGATATTAGCATGCATAAAACGGGGTATTGATGCTAGGGACGAGAGTATTATACTCCCGTTATATAAATCAGTAGTGAGGCCACACCTTGAATACTGTGTACAATTCTGGGCACCGTACTACAAAAAGGATATCCTGGAGCTAGAAAAGGTTCAGAGGAGGGCGACCAAACTAATTAAGGGCATGGAGACGATGGAATACAAGGAAAGGCTTGAAAGACTAGGCATGTTTACATTGGAAAAGCGGAGACTAAGAGGGGATATGATCAACATCTACAAATATATTGTCACAACTGAGGGCCTGAGCTGACGGGAGGCAGCCTCAGTTGTAGGGGCTGAGATGTACCGGAACCTGGGAGGTTGTATCAGACCCCTGGACATGTAAGTAACATGAATAATAACTGCCCGAAGGCGTGACCACGACAACTTAGATAAAAGTCAATGATGTTTATTATGACAACTCCGCAACACAGCAGCAGTAAAAGAAAACGTAAAAGTCAGCAAAGAATAAATACAGTTCCTGGGTACAACAGGATGGCAGGAGCCACAGGGCACTGGTAGTGTGAGATAGTTCTTATAATCTTCTAGATGGAAAGTCCTTACCAGGCCCGACTGTAGCAATGGAGATAACCCAGGATTGTACCAGCTGGTGTTCCAGGAAAAGCTGGGTTGCTGAAGATAAAACGGCTGCTGTGGATACTGGCTGGAACCAGACTGTTGTTAGCACGGAGTGGATACTGGCTGGAACCAGTTAAATAATAAATTAACTTGGGAGCGATGAAATATGAGCTGAAATGTAGAACTTGAGAGCGGAGAAATAATAATACCGGTGGAGAGTGGTAAAGTGTAGAAAGGACACCGGCCCTTTAAGAGAAGCTGTACTCTGCTGGAAGCTGGGCTGGAAGCAGGTAATGTTGTAGCTGGAAACAGATGAATCCACAATGGATTGGAGAGTCAGGCTACACCGCAGGTGGAATGCTGGTGCGGGTCTCTATGGTGGAAGTCTTGAGACAGGAGCTGGAACCTGGAAGACAATCACAGGAGAGAGACAAACAGGAACTAGGTTTGACAACCAAAGCACTGACGCCTTCCTTGCTCAGGCACAGTGTATTTATACCTGCAGCAAGGAAGGGATTGGCTAGGCAATTATGCAGATTAACAATACTGACAACAGATTGGAGGAAATGATCAGCTGACAGAATCCAAGATGGCTGCGCCCATGCAGACACTTGGAGGGAAGTTTGGTTTGTAATCCATGTGGTAATGAAAACAGTAATGGCGGCGCCGGCCACTGGAGACAGGAGACGCCAGGCTGACAAGTGCACATCCAACCACGCGGACACAGCGGAGGCCGCGGCTGACGTAATCGCCACTCTGACACTCTGCATGCAGAAGCTCAGGGATGGCGGCGGAGGCCGCGGGAGACGCCATGCCAGATGTAATAAGGCGTTACTGTGACAGCGTCTCAGAGAGACAGGAGAGGATGCAGGAATGTGAACATTAGGATAACAGATGGGATCCGGTCCTGGAGCGCTGAGCCAGCCTTAGGAGGCATCTGATGGGTAAGAAATGGCGTCCAGATACCCGGATCGTGACAGCACCCCCCCCTTTAGGAGTGGCCCCAGGACACTTCTTTGGCTTTTGAGGAAACTTGGAATGGAATCTCCGGACCAAGGCAGGAGCATGGACATCAGAAGCATTGGTCCATGAACGTTCCTCAGGGCCGTAACCCTTCCAGTCAATAAGATACTGTAGTTGACCGTAACGGTGACGTTGGTGATCTTGGCCACTTCATACTCAACGCCTCGTTGAGTTTGGACTTTCGGAGTTGGAGGAAGTGAGGAATGAAACCGATTCAAGATCAGCGGTTTCAACAGGGAAACATGGAATGTCCTGGGTATTTTTAAGAAGGGAGGCAACTGAAGTCTGTAAGCAACAGGATTGATGACTTGTTCAATCTTGAAAGGACCGATATAGCGAGGTGCAAACTTCATACTGGGAACTCTTAACCTCAAATTCTTCGTGGATAACCATACCCGATCACCCACCTTGAGAGCAGGAACTGCTCGACGCTTCTTATCCGCAAACTTCTTGTACCTGAACGATGCCTTGAGCAGAGCTGATCGTACGCTCTTCCAGATATTGGCAAACTGATGCAAGGTGATATCCACTGCGGGAACAGAAGTTGCTGGAAGCGGTTGGAACTCAGGGACTTTAGGGTGGAATCCAAAGTTAGTGAAGAATGGTGTTGAAGCAGATGAAGAATGATACTGGTTGTTATGACAGAACTCGGCCCAGGGAAGTAATTGAACCCAGTCATCTTGAGAGGAGGACACATAGATGCGGAGGAAGGCCTCCAAGTCCTGATTCACCCTCTCGGTTTGACCATTGGTCTGAGGATGGTAAGCCGTGGAAAACTTTAGCTTGACTTGAAGGACTTGACATAAACTTCGCCAGAATTTGGCTGTGAATTGAACTCCTCGATCTGAGATAATTTCTTCAGGAAGACCGTGGAGTCGGAAGATCTCTTGTATGAATACTTGAGCCAACTTGGAAGCTGACGGAAGACCGGTGAGAGGAATGAAGTGTGCCATCTTGGTGAACCGGTCAACTACCACCCAGATGGTATTGAACTTGTTGCACATGGGTAAATCTGTAATAAAATCCATCGACAAATGGGTCCAAGGTCGACGGGGAACAGATAGTGGAACCAGTTGCCCCGCAGGCGACTGGCGGGATACCTTATGTTGAGCACACTTTGGGCAAGATGCAATAAACTCCAAGACGTCCTTTTTCAGAGTTGGCCACCAATAGGACCTAGAGATAAACTCCAGGGTTTTTTGGATACCTGTATGTCCGGCAAAACGGGAAGCATGGGCCCAATGCATGAGCTTCTTCCTTAGCATCGGTTTCACAAAACTTTTCCCTGATGGGGGCGTAGAGTCCATCCCTACCGTGGAGAATGCCAACGGATTTATAATAGGATGCTTGTCTGAAGACTCTGACTCATTTTCTTGCTCCCATGAGCGGGAAAGGGCATCGGCCTTGCGATTCTGAGAGCCCGGACAGAACTGGAGTTTAAAGTCGAACCTGGAAAAGAAAAGTGCCCCTCTGGCCTGACGAGGGTTGAGACATTGTGCGCCTTTCAGATAAAAAAGGTTCTTGTGGTCTGTAAGTATGGTGATTGAATGAGAAGCTCCCTCCAACAGATACCTCCACTCTTCTAGAGCGAGCTTGATGGCTAGCAACTCCTGGTCGCCAATGGCATAGTTGCGCTCAGCTGGGGAGAACTTCCGGGAGAAGAAACTGCAAGGGTGTAAATGGCCATCTTTACCCTTTGAGATAACACCGCTCCTACTCCAACGGAGGAGGCATCCACCTCTAAGATGAAAGGAGAGTCGATGTCAGGCTGTTTCAGAACAGGCGCAGAGATGAACCTTTGTTTTAAAAGATGAAATGCTTGCATGGCTTCTTCAGACCACTTGGACGGGTTAGCACCCTTCTTAGTGAAAGCAGTAATAGGCGCCACAATGGTGGAAAAGTCTCGTATAAACTTTCGGTAATAGTTGGCGAACCCCAAGAACCTCTGGACCCCTTTGAGGGTTAAGGGTATCGGCCAATTTTGGATTGCTTGTAGTTTCTCAGGATCCATCTCTAGTCCGGAACCGGACACAATGTACCCTAGAAACGGAATGGACTTGACTTCAAAGACGCATTTCTCTAATTTGCAATAGAGATGATTGACACGGAGACGGGACAGAACCTCTTTAACCCAAAAACGATGTTCCTCTAAATCGTTGGCAAAAATTAGGATATCGTCTAGATAGACCACGACATGACGGTATAGAATGTCTCTGAAGATCTCATTGACAAAATGCTGGAAGACAGCTGGAGCATTGCTCAATCCGAAGGGCATGACGAGTTACTCATAATGTCCGTCACGGGTGTTAAAGGCGGTCTTCCACTCGTCACCCTCACGGATCCGGATGAGATTGTATGCACCTCTCAAGTCCAGCTTTGTAAAGATGGTAGCTCCGCTAACTCTGTCAAAGAGCTCAGTAATCAGGGGTAAAGGATAACGGTTCTTGATGGTAATGTCGTTCAAACCTCTGTAGTCGATGCACGGCCGCAGACCACCATCTTTCTTTTTTACAAAAAGAAGCCTGCGCCGGCTGGAGAAGAAGAAGGTCGAATGAACCCCTTTGCTAGGTTCTCTTTAATGTATTCCTCCATAGAATGCGTCTCAGGCAGAGACAACGGATAAGTTCGGCCTCGATGTGGAACCTTCCCTGGAACGAGATCAATCGGGCAGTCCCATTCTCTATGAGGAGGAAGGATATCAGCAGAAGCTTTACTGAACACATCCGTGAAATCTTGATATGGAGGAGGTGGAACATCAGACGACCTGGGGGAGGAAGAACAGACAGGCAATACTTTAAACAAACATGTCTCAGCACAGGAGGAACCCCATGCCAGGATTTGCGTAGTCGTCCAATCAATTGTAGGATTGTGAAGACGGAGCCATGGAAGGCCCAGGACCACAGGATGTGTGGCTCTTGGAATCACTAAAAAAGAAATAAGTTCGGAATGAAGAACTCCCACTCTCAGACGAACTGGTAGAGTCCTTAAAGAAATAACTGCATCAAAAATTTTGCTGCCATCCACGGCAGTTAAAGAAATGGACGAAGGAAGTCTCTCGGTGGGTAGGGACCACCGCTTAACATAGGCTTCGGTAATAAAGTTCCCAGCTGCTCCGGAATCAAGGAGGGCAATGACGTTCCGATAACGTTGAGCAACTTGAAGCGAGACTGGGAGATTACAATCTTGAGGAGATGGAGAGGAGATCATTACTCCTAGCCGGCCCTCTCCTTGGCGAGCTAGGATTTGGAGTTTCCCGGACGTTTGGGACAGGCATTAATGGTGTGAGACGGAGTCGCACAATAAAGACAGAGAGACTCGGAGAGACGTCTTCGGCGCTCAGCAGGAGTTAAACGGGAACGGCCAATTTGCATGGGCTCATCTTTAGTTGGTGACAGTTGGCGAGGAGGAGGAGCAGAAGATTTTGGAGCAGATGATCTTCCACGCTCAGTTGCTCTCTCTCTGAAACGTAAATCAACTTTCGTGCAGAGTGAGATTAGCTCATCTAACTTAGAGGGTAAGTCTCTGGTAGCTAACTCATCTTTAATACGCTCAGATAAGCCATGCCAGAATGCAGCATACAGGGCCTCGTCGTTCCATGCCAGTTCGGATGCCAGGATCTGGAACTGTATCAGATATTGTCCTACAGTACGTGACCCCTGGCGTAAACGGAGAATCTCGGATGAAGCTGAGGTTACCCAGCGTGGCTCGTCGAAGATGCGCCTGAATGTTGACACGAAGGCAGTGTAGGAAGATAGCAGGGTGTCGGACCTCTCCCATAACGGTGATGCCCAATCAAGGGCTGAGCCACTGAGAAGAGAAATAATGTAGGCAATTTTTGTACGGTCACTGGGAAAATTGCCAGGTTGTAGCTCAAACTGAATCTCACACTGGTTGAGAAATCCCCTGCAGAATCTTGGAGATCCGTCAAATTTTGCTGGCGTTGGAAGATGAAGACGTGGAGCAGAAATGGGTAAGGTGGGTGGGGTTATAGCTGGAGTCACTGTGGTTGACGCACCAGACGCGCCTGATCCACGGAGAGTTGTCTGAATCCCATCCAGTCGAGTAGAGAGATCCTGGAGACAGCGGATGATGTGGCCCTGTGCAGCCTCCTGATGTTCTAGTCGGGCTGCCAGTTCTTGCATCGGCCTGGCCGCTTGATCCTGGTCTCCGGCTGGATTCATTAGGTCAGTGCTTACTGTCACAACTGAGGGCCTGAGCTGACGGGAGGCAGCCTCAGTTGTAGGGGCTGAGATGTACCGGAACCTGGGAGGTTGTATCAGACCCCTGGACATGTAAGTAACATGAATAATAACTGCCCGAAGGCGTGACCACGACAACTTAGATAAAAGACAATGATGTTTATTATGACAACTCCGCAACACAGCAGCAGTAAAAGAAAACGTAAAAGTCAGCAAAGAATAAATACAGTTCCTGGGTACTACAGGATGGCAGGAGCCACAGGGCACTGGTAGTGTGAGATAGTTCTTATAATCTTCTAGATGGAAAGTCCTTACCAGGCCCGACTGTAGCAATGGAGATAACCCAGGATTGTACCAGCTGGTGTTCCAGGAGTAGCTGGGTTGCTGAAGATAAAACGGCTGCTGTGGATACTGGCTGGAACCAGACTGTTGTTAGCACGGAGTGGATACTGGCTGGAACCAGTTAAATAATAAATTAACTTGGGAGCGATGAAATATGAGCTGAAATGTAGAACTTGAGAGCGGAGAAATAATAATACCGGTGGAGAGTGGTAAAGTGTAGAAAGGACACCGGCCCTTTAAGAGAAGCTGTACTCTGCTGGAAGCTGGGCTGGAAGCAGGTAATGTTGTAGCTGGAAACAGATGAATCCACAATGGATTGGAGAGTCAGGCTACACCGCAGGTGGAATGCTGGTGCGGGTCTCTATGGTGGAAGTCTTGAGACAGGAGCTGGAACCTGGAAGACAATCACAGAAGAGAGACAAACAGGAACTAGGTTTGACAACCAAAGCACTGACGCCTTCCTTGCTCAGGCACAGTGTATTTATACCTGCAGCAAGGAAGGGATTGGCTAGGCAATTATGCAGATTAACAATACTGACAACAGATTGGAGGAAATGATCAGCTGACAGAATCCAAGATGGCTGCGCCCATGCAGACACTTGGAGGGAAGTTTGGTTTGTAATCCATGTGGTAATGAAAACAGTAATGGCGGCGCCGGCCACTGGAGACAGGAGACGCCAGGCTGACAAGTGCACATCTAACCACGCGGACACAGCGGAGGCCGCGGCTGACGTAATCGCCACTCTGACACTCTGCATGCAGAAGCTCAGGGCCGGCGGCGGAGGCCGCGGGAGACGCCATGCCAGATGTAATAAGGCGTTACTGTGACAGCGTCTCAGAGAGACAGGAGAGGATGCAGGAATGTGAACATTAGGATAACAGATGGGATCCGGTCCTGGAGCGCTGAGCCAGCCTTAGGAGGCATCTGATGGGTAAGAAATGGCGTCCAGATACCCGGATCGTGACATATATAAGGGGACAATACACAGAGCTTGCGCGGGACCTGTTTTTGGCAGATTAACACAGAGGACTCGTGGACACTCGCTCAGGTTAGAGGAGAGGAGATTCCGCACAATACGGCGTAAAGGCTTTTTCACGGTAAGGACAATACGTGTTTGGAATTCCCTGCCTGAGGGAGTTGTAATGGCGGACTCAGTCAACACCTCTAAGAATGGGTTAGATAAATTCCTAATGGATAAGGATATCCAGGGGTATGGTGCATAGTCGCGCATTATAGTTACTATAAATAGGGATAAAATGCAACGGCTGACAGCAGCATCAGTCAGAAATTTTAGTCAAATCATCATGCATAGGAGACCACAAATAGGTTGAACTCGATGGACAATTGTCTTTTTTCAACCTCAGATACGATGTTACTATGTTACTATAAGAGTTCCCCTCTCTTTCCTCATTCTAATCCTGCCCTTATATTTACACTCTTTTTTCAGATCTCCCCTTCTGTTATAAGTTACTTTCTTTCCTCTTTTCTACTCCACAAGGTATTCAGATACTTGGTGATTTGATTAGTTTTTCTACACATTACCATATCGCATATATTGAAATGTTTTCTACTACTTTATTATGCGTAGTGTTTTATATGACTATACTATTGGTGACATATCTTTTTTTTATGTCACCATTGGCTGTAACCATTGTAATGATCAACACCATGTATCATTGTACAGTATATTACATCTTTCTATTAGTAATTTTAAAAAAAGATTGCGAAAAAAATACAAAAGTTATATTTGCAAAATGGTACCATAATGTAATTACTAATTCTGCATTAGATGTATTCTCCTGCATGGCATTAATCTCTTAAGGAAAGGGAAAAGGGACATACTCAAAAATCCAGGCAGTGGCACCAAGAGGGATGGGAGAGCGTGTACTCTCCCGCTGCCAACTCCTTCCTCTCAGATATGGACAGTGCCAGCAAGGAGCCGGGAGAGACAGGACACTTCTGCAACAGCAGCCTCTCTGTCTGCAACGCAGCACACACGCTACTGTGTGCTGCACTTGGGAGAGAGGAGGCTGCGGCAGTATCCTCTCTCTCCCTGCTTCACATGCGGGGGGTGAGCAATCACATCCACCACCCTCCCCAGCAGCCACCCCCCTCTGTCCAGAAACTTTCTTTTTCAATATTTTTAAAGGAGGCGGTCTAGCCACACCTCACTGCATTGGACACACCCCCCTCAGATTACCTGGGCCCGGCACAGCTGCCGGAGCCCCTGCAACCAGGACTTTTGTTCCAGCTGCCAGAAATGTTGAGAAGTGTGACACAACTAAAACTAGTGTGTGCGGCAATGCATACTGTAGGTGTTTGTCAGAGAAGGTTTATGAGCAGCCAAGTGCTTCAGCATGAGATATTCAGTGGCGCTGAGAGGGGGGAGGGGGGGGACTAATTACCCGGGCCGAACACCAAAAGTGATTATTTAGGCATACAACATATATAGGGAGTTTGGAAAGTCCCTCCACAGTGAGCATTGTTTCTGATTGCAGATCTCCCCTACAGCAATGGGATGCCAGAGAGGGACAATATTTTCAACTATTAATGGAGATAAGTATGTCACAAATTCTCTTTTATGTAAATAAAGTGTTTAAAAACAATTAGCATTCTGTCATAATACTTAGCACACCTTGTTTGTGGGGAGACTTATCACACAGCCACTACATATTTTGTGTTTGGAATCTGATCCTGGAACATTCTCTTCTTGTGAGATATATATATATATATATACTGTATATACACACACACAATTAAAGGGGTACATTCTGTTCACAACCATGTTGACATTGGAATAAGAATACTGAATGTGTGTCTGTTAGGAAAGCCAGTCTGCATGTTCATAGAACCACATATAAACAAAATGAGATTTGCCACTACCCATTTTAATACCCAATGCTTTTTTTTAGAGTTCTCCAAGCTATGGAAGGTCGTTTTGTCTGGGGTAAGGGCGGTCTTAGGCTAGCGCAGTCCGTTCTGATTCGAAATCGTACAGAGGGAGATCTTCAACTCCCTCATTTTATTGGTTATCATCACACAGTTCACTTAGCCAGGGTTGTTAAAATGTAAAAATTCCCTCCGTTAAAACAACGGCCACTTATTGCAGGCTTCTCCTCTGGCGTAATCCCTCATGTTGTACTCTGGCAGAGCAAAATTCCTAAAATTAGACATCCTACTCTAGAAACAAAAATTTGTTGTTGGAAGAAGTTTAAGCATCTACCGACATTTAGCCCAGTGCCTTCCTTGCTTATGTCCCTCTTACACAATCCTGATCTTCCTCCAAATGTCCTTACTCAGTCCTCATTACTTACATGGAACAAGGCAGGCATACCTAGACTATCTCAACTGGTTAACACAACTGGTTTTCAATCATTTACAGAATTGTCAAAACTCATAATTTGGCACCCAACAGTTTCTGGGTACTGTATATCTACAGATTTGACATTATACCTCCTCTGTACCTGGCCATACTAGAAGCTGGCACCCTACCCCTTTCGAGCGTATATGTTTATCAGATACAACTCCTAGGCATTTGATATCTCAATTATACAAACAGTGTATAGCCAGTCTTTCGCTTCCATACTCTTCGTTTGTGATGGGCTGGCTCAGAGAACTTCAATGGTCCTGTATATTCCGTTACACCTTCGCTAGTTCCCCTTCTATTCACTGCATTGGCCACACAGCTGTCGGAGCCCCTGCAACCAGGACTTTTGTTACAGCTGCTAGAAATGCTGAGAAGTGTGACACAACTAAAACTAGTGTGTGCGGCAATGCATACTGTAGGTGTTTGTCAGAGAAGGTTTATGAGCAGCCAAGTGCTTCAGCATGAGATATTCAGTGGCATAGTCACTGTCGACCAATAGTGGTCGACCTAGACACTGTCGACCTAAGTGTTGTCGACCCTTTGAACCACACCCTTGGGAACAAAGTCTTTCCCTTTTTAACATGAACACATAAAGTAGAATTATGTTCAGCCATGAAGAATTTGAAGTAATCTGGAAACAGCAACATTGTAACCTTAATGGTATCTGTGCTGGGAAAGGTACAGCCACTGACATCACAGAACACTGTGTTACTGTTGAGAAATAAGTACAGTTACTCCACCCACTTTATTTTCTTTTTCTGATGACTAAGTGTCTTACATGACACCCAATGATTCCTCCTGAAGATATAAAATATTGATGCAGAGCAGATACTGTGTTTTTCCTCATCTTGTCAGCTCTTAGTTACTTAATTGCCCAATTTTGCTGCCACTAAATCATAGTACATCTTGCTATTTTTCAGAACCTCACCCATACCTGTGGTTATAATCAGTCTATAACTTTAAAAGGTACAATTAAACTTTTCAAAGCAATTTTCTGCGTAAACTCCCCCAGACACTTTCAGTTAATCCTTTGGGCACCAGACGTAAACTGTTAGTTAACACCTCCATTACAGTAATTCAGCTGGGATTACTTAGTACTAATGAAACCGATTTACTTGATTAAACTTCAATATTTAAAATATTTAACCTCTGAGACTCTAGTCTAAATGTTACCAGACTTTTCTCAGCAACAAATCATATTTTATAGCTGTGAGACATTCTCTCATAAGTAATGGGTCAGGCCATAATTAGTTTCCGTCTGATAAATGTCTTGCACCATGTGCATCTATTTTAAGGAAGCAGACATGCATTTTGTTTGGGCTGTCAAATTGTTTGCCATTACATAATGCAGAGGACAGACTGAAATTAGTTCTTAATGGCAGAGAAATTGCCAAGCACAATTTAATTGAAAACGTACACTGACTTTAAAAGTGAAACCAACCTGGCAAATAACTTTCTGTGTGCATATGTGTTGCATCCATCTACAGTTTATCATGTATTCAAAGTAGATACAAATACAATATATATATATACAGTATCTAGAATGGACAAATCATTATTTAGAAGACTAGAGCATGAACTTAAAAAAAAACAAAAAACTTTTGTATCCTATAACATCTGTTGTGCCACAGTTACACTGGCTTGTGACATATGCAACAACAGCGCACTAATTCATGTGATCTGTTTGGCAAACCATAATTGCTGGTTACCTATGGGACTTGCTTGCAGCCGTCTGTCAAACTCTGATGACCGTTGGATAGAAAGCAAACATGTTACATCTCTATTCATATATCAAATTAAAGGGTGTATTTCGGTCACATATTCTGGGGCCTGAGTTTTACTGAAGGGCAGATACAGTAGGTTGCACTAGACCAATCACAGGGCACTATTACACATGTATCCAAGCCCTCAGTATTTATAAATACAAAATATTGGATGCATATATTGATAAAGCATTTTCTTTATTTTCTGTCATTATTAACTCAGACTTTGGAAAGGTGAATTTATGTATTTGCTACTATATAAAAAACTGTAACAGTTTTACACGTTCAAGTTAAACATAATTGTGTTAACATCATTTTTAAACATTATCTTGCAAGATCATTTCAAAACTTTAATTATTGCTTTCAGTGGAATAGCATATTGTACTAAATATATAAAAGCAGGAAGATTTTCTTAATAAATAACTATTGATAAACATATCTCTAACTACAACATATTTGCTTTTCTGAATGACCAATTTGGCAGTTTAATGAATCTTCGGTTGCTAAAGGCAAGCAGTAATCATTTACAGATGGTGTATTTTATTTATCAAAATAGCTTCCTATATTGGAAAACCTTTCAAGTATTAAATTACAGACTAGCATAAGGCTTAAAAACAAGACTGACAAACAATGCCTAGTAAGGGTAGGGGGACACAGAAATATAAACAATAAAAGTAGTCTGATATTCAATGGTGCGATCTATGCTATATGATAAAGCTTTCACTTTCATTCTATAGGTTTCTGGCTCTCTCAGGGGTCTAGTGGTAAAAACAACTCCTTTCATATTTTCTTCCCTTATAGAAAAGGGCAGTGTAGGATCTTCGTCAATTATAAGGAATGTTGTTCTTGGATGTAATATGCCGTCCTGTGTGTAAGCAACCAAGCGGATTAAGTCTTGATTAGCAGCAATGCCAAATGGAAGTGAAACCAACTTGTACTGCAAGGCATATGGGCTGAGAGAACATTCCAAATCATTTGGTGCACAGTTCTTCAGGCAATACCTAATAGAGGGCAAAGACAATGAAGAGCATTAATAACAATGGGGCAGATTAATCAAAGCTTCGAGAGAGGTAAAGTGAGAGAACTATAAGGGGATATTTATCAAAGCTTGGCAAGGGATAAAGTACTAATCAATCAGCTTCTGTCATGTTACAGGCTGTGTTTGAAAAATGTCAGTTAGGAGCTGATTGGTTGGTGCTTTAGCTCTCTCCGCTTTATTTCTCTCCAAACTTTGATAAATATCCCTCACATACCACCCAATCAGCTCCTAACTGTCATTTTACAGTCTGTTTTTGAAAAATGACAGGTACAGTAGGAGCTGATTAGTTGGTTTTTCTATCTCTCTCCACAAGCTTTGATTAAGCTGTCTCTATGTTGTTGGTACTACAGTATATGAAAATGAAAATAAAAAAATACAATATAAATTACAAATGACTGCGAATAAGCAATAAAATAAATCTATCAATGAAGACCATTTTTTTTACCAAAAATATCCAATAATTAATAATTAAGAAATATAACATGCACTCTATGCTATATTAATAATAATAAATAGATAGAAGTCTATGATTTCATCCCAATAGTCCTCTAAATTCAAATTGTCTTCAGTCATCCAAATGATTCTCTGCTACTATTATAAATATATCAGTAAATTAAAACATGGCTTAAATCACAGTTTCTCAAGTTCCACCATTACAATCCAAGTTTGAATGATATCCATACTTAAGTCCAGATGGTTAAATAAAATTGCCTGAGGTACTTATTAAGTCACCTGTGATCAAGCCTGGATATCCTTAAGACCTGGACTGTAACGGTGGAGTTTGGGAAACTCTTACTTAAATGATTACTAGTCATCCAAACAAATCACATAGTCTGATTTATCTGTAATACTGTTTAAAACAAAGTTTAGCATGTAAATTAAAGAAAGCCTAATTAATTTAAAAGCTTTCCTTGATGTTGCTGTTATCATAAGTGCACGCATGGGGGGTTTCCGAGTACCTGGAAAACCCCCTTCCCCGCCGATCCATCGGCACAGCTGTCAGTGGTGAGAGGAACTGAGATGGAGGAGCTCCGTAGGTTGTGTGTATAACGCGGCAGCTGTCTCCTATTTTACACTGAGACTATACAGTAGGGGGAGCTCCCCCCAGGACGTTACCATTGGGAGAGCTGGCCGGGTAAGGCTCCAGGGACTCTGCGGCAGCCAACAGGTGTGTGTCTCTCATGTGCAGTGTGCCAGATGGGCGATACCTGGTGGGGGTAGTGCCGGGGAGGGGAGGGGAGGGGAGGGGGGGGGGGGGCGGGGAGCTTGGTGCCGGTGGAGCTTGGTGTCTGTGATGCTTGCTGGGTCCCTGTATTCCACCCTGCAGGAATGTGTCTGACTCGCATGCCTGGGGATGCTGG
Organism: Pseudophryne corroboree; assembly: GCF_028390025.1. Classification (NCBI taxonomy): domain Eukaryota; kingdom Metazoa; phylum Chordata; class Amphibia; order Anura; family Myobatrachidae; genus Pseudophryne; species Pseudophryne corroboree. The sequence continues at coordinate 254,290,270 of NC_086452.1, read as the reverse complement.
GGAGGGGGGATGCTTTAATAAAGGATTGTGGCTTATTTATTTGCTTTAAATGATGATGGCTGTGTTTTATTATATTGTGAAAGAGGGGTGTGTGTAACTGTGTGTGTATGACATATATGTGTGCTATACAATGTGTATACTGTAGCTGTGTGTGTGTGTGTGTGTGTGTGTGTATATATAACATACCGGTTATGTGTGCAATATATACAGTAGCTATATATGAGTGTGCGTGGTATGTATGTGACATACATGTGTGGTAAATATACAGCTGTGTGGTGTGTGTGTGTGTGTTTGTCTTTATATATATTTGTCTTTACAGTGCATCCAGAAAGTATTCACAGCGCTTAACTTTTTCCACATTTTGTTATCTTACAGCCTTATTCCAAAAAGGAATAAATTAATTTCTCTTATGCCCTAGTGGATATTGGGGCCTTGTAATTTAGTACCATGGGGTATAGATCGGGTCCACTGGAGCTTGGCACTTTAAAACTTTTAGTGTGTGTATGTGTGTGCTGGCTCCTCCCCTCTATGCCCCTCCTACCAGACTCAGTTTTAAAAAATGGACCCAAGGAGCCGGGGGCACTTCTCTGGAGCTCCAGAGATTTTTCTTTTAAATTTAATTTAGTTTATTATTTTCAGGTAGCTCTGCTTGGCAGACAGACTACCTGCTTCGTGGGACTTAGAGGGGGGATCGAACCAACCTCCTGAGGGTTAATGGTTCGTAATCCCAGCTGACAGGACACTGAGCTCCTGAGGTGCTGATCACTCATTATGTGGGCCCACACCAGCAGCTAGCCGCCACCCTCTAACAGATGCCAAAGACCAGGTGCGGTGAGTGTTACACCGGTGTCCATGTTAGCGGTTAAGTTTGGCACCATGTCACGCGGCGGTGACGGGCCCGGAGCTGCGGTGCCCGCCGCGGACGGAACCGGCTCAGGGCTATTGCCCAGCTGTGCTCACTGTCATCTAAGGCTTTGTGTGGACTGTAATTATATTTCCGAGGTGTTTTACACTTGTGGCCAGTATAATCTTGTCAGGGACCGTGCGCCATTGCAAGGGGCGGGGCTTCCTGGAGCGGCACCAGCAGCGGGAAGGCGCAGTTTTCCTGCTGCTGCGGATCATCAAGGCTGCATGCACGCTGCTCCTCCAGGGCCCATGCTGTTACAGACTGTCTGAACTGGTGCCAGGGGATCATAGACAGGGGGGAGCACGTCAGCGGTAACACCGCTGCACTGATTTTACATACACTTATTTTCACACATTGTGCTGCTGTGTTCTGTGTGCTGGGTCCGTTCCTCAGTGTCACTCCAAAGGGCTCTCATGTGTGAGCAATGTTCCTTGTCTCCTCAAGGGCCCAGCTCACAGGCACCTGACTGGTTGGACAGCCTTAAGAGCATGATTCACAATGTCAATTCTGAACTAACTGTAGCTAAAAAGGAGAGACAGGTATTAAAACACTCAATTGATTGTGTAGCTAAGGCAGAAGATTCCAGGCGTCACACAAACGCTCACTGCCATAGGTTTTACAGTCTGATTCTGATTCTGATCAGCCAGATGTGGATGATGATGACATGGATGAGGACAGCTCTCTGTCCCCTGGGGTGGAGGCCCTCATTTTTGCCATAAGAGAGGTCTTTCACATACCAGACCCGGAGGCGGAACCAGATGAGGAGTTATACTTTAAAGTAAGACCCAAGAGTTCAGCTACCTTTCCGGTGTCTAAGGAGTTAAACTACCTGGCCAAGGAGACTTGGTTAAACCCTGATAAAAATTTTTTAATTCCTCAGAGGTTTTTATCTACCTTTCCCCTTCCAGCTGTGGATAGGAAGGTCTGGGAAAAGACCCCATCGGTCGATACATCTGTACCCAGACTGTCAAAAAAATTGGTACTGGCTGTCCCTGGGGTTGTATCCCTGAAGGCGCCTGCTGACTGTAAAATTGAGACAACGCTCAAGGCCATTTATACGGCAGCAGGCAGTTTGCGGGTAGATCTACATGGCTGTGGTAAAATCGTCTGATAATGTTATTGATGGTTAGACACTCTGCCCCGGGATGAGGTTGTTACCCTGCTGCAACATAAACAGGATGCTGTAAATTTTATAGCGAGGCTATAAAGGAGTTGTGTAAGATTAATGGCCGCACTACTGCTATGGCGGTCTCAGCGCGCAGAGCTCTGTGGTTACGTCAATGGGCGGTGGACGCCGATTCCAAAAAGGGTGTAGAAAACCTTCCCTTTACTGGTGATGCCTTCTTTGGAGACAAATTAAATAAGTGGATCTCCCAAGCAACAGCGGGTATGTCTACTAGAGATGAGCGGGTTTGGTTCTCCGAGATCCGAACCCCCCCGAACTTCACCTATTTTACACAGTTCCGAGGCAGCCATGGATCTTCCCGCCTTGCTCGGTTAACCTAAACGCGGCCGAACGTCATCATCCCGCTGTCGGATTCTCGCGAGATTCGTATTCTATATAAAGAGCCGTGTGTCGCCGACATTTTCACTCGTGCATTGGAGGTTGAACGGAGAGGACGTGGCTACGTTCTCTCCCTGAAAAGCTCCATATCTGTGCTCAGTGTGCTGCAAATATCTACGTTCTCTGCCTGAAAAGCTCCATATCTGTGCTCAGTGTGCTGCAAATATCTGTGCTCAGTGTGGTGCATTTTGGTGACCAACAGTATATAGTTGTACAGTACAGTAGGCCATTGCTGTATCTTGCAGCTCTGTGTCACTGCAAGTATCCATTCCATATCTGTGCTGCATTTTTGTGAGCAGTATATACAGTAGTACAGTGCAGCATTTTGGTGACCAACAGTATATAGTTGTACAGTACAGTAGGCAATTGCTGTATCTTGCAGCTCTGTGTCACTGCAAGTATCCATTCCATATCTGTGCTGCATTTGTGTGAGCAGTATATATAGTAGTACAGTGCAGCATTTTGGTGACCAACAGTATATAGTTGTACAGTACAGTAGGCCATTGCTGTATCTTGCAGCTCTGTGTCACTGCAAGTATCCATTCCATATCTGTGCTGCATTTTTGTGAGCAGTATATATAGTAGCACAGTGCAGCATTTTGGTGACCAACAGTATATAGTTGTACAGTACAGTAGGCCATTGCTCTATCTTACAGCTATGTGTCACTGCAAGTATCCATTCCATATCTGTGCTGCATTTTTGTGAGCAGTATATATAGTAGTACAGTGCAGCATTTTGGTGACCAACAGTATATAGTTGTACAGTACAGTAGGCCATTGCTATTGATATAATAATATTACTGGCATATAATTCCAAGAAAGATCAAGATCCACTTCCACCTAGTGCTGAAGCTGCTGCCACTAGTCATGGCATAGACGATTCAATGCCATCAACGTCGTCTGCCAAGGCCGATGCCCAATGTCATAGTAGAGAGCATGTAAAATCCAAAAAACTAAAGTTCAGTAAAATGACCCAAAAATCTAAATTAAAAGCGTCTAAGGAGAAGCGTAAACTTGCCAATATGCTATTTACGACACGGAGTGGCAGGGAACGGCTGAGGCCCTGGCCTATGTTCATGAGAATTTCTTGAGGTAGTGTGTCCCCGGTACCAAATACCATCAGATTCCACTTCTCTAGGCAGGCGATACCGAGAATGTACACAGACCTCAGAAGATTCACCAGTGTCCTAAAAAATGCAGTTGTACCCAATGTCCACTTAACCACGGACATGTGGACAAGTGGAGCAGGGCAGACTCAGGACTATATGACTGTGACAGCCCACTGGGTAGATGTATTGCCTACCGCAGCAAGAACAGCAGCGGTGGCACCAGTAGCAGCATCTCGCAAACGCCAACTCGTTCCTAGGCAGGCTATGCTTTGTATAACCGCTTTCCATAAGAGGCGCACAGCTGACCACCTCTTACGGAAACTGAGGAACATCATCGCAGAATGGCTTACCCCAATTGGACTCTCCTGGGGATTTGTGATATCGGACAACACCACCAATATTGTGCATGCATTTCATGTGGGCAAATTCCAGCACGTCCCATGTTTTGCACATACATTGAATTTGGTGGTGCAGAATATTTTAAAAAATGACAGGGGCGTGCAAGAGATGCTGTTGGTGGCCCGAAGAATTGCGGGCCACTTTCGGCATTCAGCCACCGCGTGCCGAAGACTGGAGCACCAGCAAACACTCCTGAACCTGCCCCGCCATCATCTGAAGCAAGAGGTGGTAATGAGGTGGAATTCAACCCTCTATATGCTTCAGAGGATGGAGGTGCAGCAAAAGGCCATTCAAGCCTATACATACAGTATGCCTACGATATAGGCAAAGGAGGGGGAATGCACCTGACTCAAGCGCAGTGGAGAATGATTTCAACGTTGTGCAAGGTTCTGCAACCCTTTGAACTTGCCACACGTGAAGTCAGTTCAGACACTGCCAGCCTGAGTCAGGTCATTCCCCTCATCAGGCTTTTGCAGAAGCAGCTGGAGAGATTGAAGGAGGAGCTAAAATGGAGTGATTCCGCTAGGCATGTGGGACTTGTGGATGGAGCCCTTCATTCGCTTAACCAGGATTCACGGGTGGTCAATCTGTTGAACTCAGAGCACTACATTTTGGCCACAGTGCTCGATCCTAGGTTTAAAGCCTACGTTGTATTTCTCTTTCCGGCAGACACAAGTCTGCAGATGTTCAAAGACCTGCTGGTGAGACACTTGTCAACTCAAGCGGAACGTGACCCGTCAACAGCTCCTCCTTCACATTCTACCGCAACTGGGATTGCGTGGAAAAGGCTAAGAATTCCGAGCCCACCCGCTGGCGGTGATGCAGGGCAGTCTGGAGCGAGTGCTGACATCTGGTCTGGACTGAAGGACCTGCCAACGATTACTGACATGTCATCTACTGTCACTGCATATGATTCTGTCATCATTGAAAGAATGGTGGAGGATTATATGAGTGACAGCATCCAAGTAGGCACGTCAGACAGTCCGTACGTATACTGGCAGGAAAAAGAGGCAATTTGGAGGCCCTTGCAAAAACTGGCTTTATTTTACCTAAGTTGCCCCCCCTCCAGTGTGTACTCCGAAAGAGTGTTTAGAGCAGCCGGTCAACTTGTCAGCGATCGCCGTACAAGGTTACTTCCACAAAATGTGGAGAAGATGATGTTCATCAAAATGAATTATAATCAATTCCTCCGTGGAGACATTCACCAGCAATTGTCTCCAGAAAGTACACAGGGACCTGAGATGGTGGATTCCAGTGGGGACAAATTAATACTCTGTGAGGGGGATGTACACAGTGAAAGGGGTGAGGAATCGGAGGATGATGATGAGGTCAACATCTTGCCTCTGTAGAGCCAGTTTGAGCAAGGAGAGATTGATTGCTTCTTTTTTTGGTGGGGGCCCAAACCAACCAGTCATTTCAGCCACAGTCATGTGGCAGACCCTGTGGCTGAAATGATGGGTTTGTTAAAGTGTGCATGTCCTGTTTATACAACATAAGGGTCGGTGGGAGGGCCAAAGGACAATTCCATCTTGCACCTCTTTTTTTTATTTATCTTTGCATCATGTGATGTTTGGGGCCAATTTTTTTAAGTGCCGTCCTATCTGACACTGCAGTGCCACTCCTAGTTGGGCCAGGTGTTTGTGCCGCCCACTTGTGTCGCTTAGCTTAGCCATCCAGCGACCACAGTGCACGTCTTTATCTCTTTTCTTTGCATCATGTGATGTTTGGGGCCAATTTTTTTAAGTGCCATCCTGTCTGACACTGCAGTGCCACTCCTAGATGGGCCAGGTGTTTGTGCCGACCACTTGTGTCGCTTAGCTTAGCCATCCAGCGACAACAGTGCACCTCTTTTTTTCTTTTCTTTGCATCATGTGCTGTTTGGGGACTATTTTTTTAAGTGCCATCCTGTCTGACACTGCAGTGCCACTCCTAGATGGGCCAGGTGTTTGTGCCGCCCAATTTGGTCGCTTAGATTAGTCATCCAGCGACCTCGGTGCAAATTTTAGGACGAAAAATAATATTGTGAGGAGTGAGGTGTGAGGTGTTCAGAATAGACTGGAAATGAGTGTAAATTATGGTTATTGAGGTTAATAATACTATAGGATCAAAATGACCCCCAAATTCTATGATTTAAGCTGTTTTTGAGGGTTTTTTGAAAAAACCCCCACCCAAATCCGACAAAAAATTTTCAGGGAGGTTTTGCCAAAATGCGTCCGAATCCAAAACACGGCTGCGGAACCCAATCCAAAACCATAACACAATACCCGAAAAATGTCATTGTCATTATGAATATGAATTTATTCCATTTAGGAATAAGACTGTAACATAACAAAATGTGAAAAAAGTGAAGTGCTGTGAATACTTTCCGGCTGCACTGTATACAGTATATAAATAAAAAAGTATTTTCCCTACCATTGCTCACCCTCAGTGAGGTGCGAACGGAAAAATGTGAGTTTACTCTGCCTGGATCAATGCAAGTTTGTAATTGGATTGCAAATTATGAATTTGCAGAGAAAATGGCAACTCGAATTCTGCCACTTGCAAATAATTGGAAACCACGTGTGTGAAATTACACACACAAAGATTTTGCAATCTTCAATGGAAATATTGTTGGTTCAAAGTGTTTTTGCTGTACTAATAAACAAATACTCTGTCATCAGTATCTATGAAATAACCTGGGTCAAATGCAGGGTTTTTACAGGTGGGTTTCTATTATATATATATATATATACTGCTCAAAAAAATAAAGGGAACACTAAAATAACACATCCTAGATCTGAATGAACTGAATGAATGAAATATTCTTATTAAATACTTTGTTCTTTACATAGTTGAACGTGCTGACAACAAAATCACACAAAAATTATCAATGGAAATCAAATTTATTAACCCATGGAGGTCTGGATTTGGAGTCACCCTCAAAATTAAAGTGGAAAAACACACTACAGGCTGATCCAACTTTGATGTAATGTCCTTAAAACAAGTCAAAATGAGGCTCAGTAGTGTCTGTGGCCTCCTCGTGCCTGTATGACCTCCCCACAATGCCTGGGCATGCTCCTGATGAGGTGGCGGATGGTCTCCTGAGGGATCTCCTACCAGACCTGGACTAAAGCATCCGCCAACTCCTGGACAGTCTGTGGTGCAACGTGGCATTGGTGGATGGAGTGAGACATGATGTCCCAGATGTGCTCAATTGGATTCAGGTCTGGGGAACGGGCGGGCCAGTCCACAGCATCAATGCCTTCGTCTTGCAGGAACTGCTGACACACTCCAGCCACATGAGGTCTAGCATTGTCTTGCATTAGGAGGAACCCAGGGCCAACCGCACCAGCATATGGTCTCACAAGGGGTCTGAGGATCTCATCTCGGTACCTAATGGCAATCAGGCTACCTCTGGCGAGCACATGGAGGGCTGTGCGGCCCCTCAAAGAAATGCCACCCCACACCATTACTGACCCACTGCCAAACCGGTCATGCTGGAGGATGTTGCAGGCAGCAGAACATTGTCCTTGGCATCTCCAGACTCTGTCATGTCTGTCACATGTGCTCAGTGAGAACCTGCTTTTATCTGTGAAGAGCACAGGGCACCAGTGGCGAATTTGCCAATCTTGGTGTTCTCTGGCAAATGCCAAACGTCCTACACGGTGTTGGGCTGTAAGCACAACCCCCACCTGTGGACGTCGGGCCCTCATACCACTCTCATGGAGTCTGTTTCTGATCGTTTGAGTAGACACATGCACATTTGTGGCTTGCTGGAGGTCATTTTGCAGGGTTCTGGCAGTGCTCCTCCTGTTCCTCCTTGCACAAAGGCGGAGGTAGCGGTCCTGCTGATGGGTTGTTGCCCTCCTACGGCCTCCTCCACGTCTCCAGATGTACTGGCCTGTCTCCTGGTAGCGCCTCCGTGCTCTGGACACTATGCTGACAGACACAGCAAACCTTCTTGCCACAGCTCGCATTGATGTGCCATCCTGGATGAGCTGCACTACCTGAGCCACTTGTGTGGGTTGTAGGGATGTCATACAGGGACGTGGAGGCCACAGACACTACTGAGCCTCATTTTGACTTGTTTTAAGGACATTACATCAAAGTTGGATCAGCCTGCAGTGTGTTTTTCCACTTTAATTTTGAGGGTGACTCCAAATCCAGACCTCCATAGGTTAATAAATTTGATTTCCATTAATAATTTTTGTGTGATTTTGCTGTCAGCACATTCAACTATGTAAAGAACAAAGTATTTAATAAAAATATTTCATTCATTCAGATCTAGGATGTGTTATTTTAGTGTTCCCTTTATTTTTTTGAGCAGTGTATATCCATGAAGACCATATTTGTACAAGTATCTCTTTATAGTGGAATAATGTACCACAACGCCAGTGTCTGCCAGATCTTCCTGGAGGGATCGTGCAGTCAAACGTGGATTTTGACTTGCTTTTCTCACAATCCTGCGAGCTGTTCTGCCTGATATTTTTCTTGGTCTTCCAGATCTTGCTTTAACTTCCACTGTTCCTGATGACTGCCATTTCTTAATTACATTCTGAACAGAGGATATGGGCATCTGATAATGCTTTGCTATCTTCTTATAGCCTTCTCCTGCTTTGTGAGCGTCAACTATTCTGTTTCAGTGTTCTACACAACTGCTTAGAGGAACCCATGGTGCTGATTGTTGGAGCAAGGTCAGATGAGTCTGGGCTTTTAAAACCTTTGAGATTGACATCACCTGGTCTTTCCAGACGATGATTGAGAACAATCCATGACACTGCCAGGTCTCAGCTGTCCAAAGGGGGCAGTACAAGGTATTAACTCTGCAGGGTGCCCAAACTTTTGCAGAAACCATTTTTTGTTTTCTGTTCTTTTGAAAGTGTAAATGATGGAAATAATAAGAATTTACTTACCGATAATTCTATTTCTCGTAGTCCGTAGTGGATGCTGGGGACTCCGTCAGGACCATGGGGAATAGCGGCTCCGCAGGAGACAGGGCACAAAAATAAAGCTTTAGGATTAGGTGGTGTGTACTGGCTCCTCCCCCCATGACCCTCCTCCAAGCCTCAGTTAGGATACTGTGCCCGGACGAGCGTACACAATAAGGAAGGATATTGAACCCCGGGTAAGACTCATACCAGCCACACCAATCACACCGTATAACTTGTGATCTGAACCCAGTTAACAGTATGACAAACGTAGGAGCCTCTGAACAGACGGCTCACAACAAATAACAACCCGATTTTTTTGTAACAATAACTATGTACAAGTATTGCAGACAATCCGCACTTGGGATGGGCGCCCAGCATCCACTACGGACTACGAGAAATAGAATTATCGGTAAGTAAATTCTTATTTTCTCTAACGTCCTAAGTGGATGCTGGGGACTCCGTCAGGACCATGGGGATTATACCAAAGCTCCCAAACGGGCGGGAGAGTGCGGATGACTCTGCAGCACCGAATGAGAGAACTCAAGGTCCTCCTCAGCCAGGGTATCAAATTTGTAGAATTTTGCAAACGTGTTTGCCCCTGACCAAGTAGCAGCACGGCAGAGTTGTAATGCCGAGACTCCCCGGGCAGCCGCCCAGGATGAGCCCACTTTCCTTGTGGAATGGGCCTTGACAGATTTAGGTTGTGGCAAGCCTGCCACAGAATGTGCAAGTTGAATTGTGCTACAAATCCAACGAGCAATCGTCTGCTTAGAAGCAGGAGCACCCATCTTGTTGGGTGCATACAATATGAGCAGTGAGTCAGACTTTCTGACTCCCGCCGTTCTTGAAATATATATTTTCAATGCCCGGACCACGTCCAACAACTTGGAATCCTCCAACTCGTTAGTAGCCGCAGGCACCACAATAGGCTGGTTCAGGTGAAACGCTGACACCACCTTAGGCAGAAAATGAGGACGCGTCCGCAGTTCTGCCCTGTCCGTATGGAAAATCAGATATGGGCTCTTATATGATAAAGCCGCCAATTCTGATACTCTCCTGGCTGAAGCCAGGGCCAGTAGCATGGTTACTTTCCATGTAAGATACTTCAGCTCCACCGATTTGAGCGGCTCAAACCAATGGGATTTGAGAAAATCCAAGACTACATTAAGATCCCACGGTGCCACTGGGGGCACAACCGGGGGCTGTATATGTAGTACTCCTTTTACAAAAGTCTGGAAGAAAATCGACAGGGCCGAAATTTGAACCTTAATGGATCCCAATTTGAGGCCCATAGACAATCCTGTTTGCAGGAAATGTAGGAATCGACCCAGTTGAAATTCCTCCGTGGGGGCCTTCCTGGCCTCACACCACGCAACATATTTTCTCCAAATGCGGTGATAATGTTGTGCAGTCACCTCCTTCCTGGCTTTTACCAGTGTAGGAATGACCTCTTCCGGAATGCCTTTTTCCTTTAGAATTCGGCGTTCAACCGCCATGCCGTCAAACGCAGCCGCGGTAAGTCTTGGAATAGACACGGTCCCTGCTGAAGCAGGTCCCGTCTTAGAGGTAGAGGCCACGGATCCTCCGTGAGCATCTCTTGAAGTTCCGGGTACCAAGTTCTTCTTGGCCAATCCAGAGCCACTAGTATCGTTCTTACTCCCTTTTGCCGTATAATTCTCAGTACTTTTGGTATGAGAGGCAGAGGAGGGAACACATACACTGACTGGAACACCCACGGTGTTACCAGAGCGTCCACAGCTATTGCCTGAGGATCTCTTGACCTGGTGCAATACCTGTCCAGTTTTTTGTTGAGGCGGGACGCCATCATATCCACCATTGGTTTTTCCCAACGGTTCACAATCATGTGGAAGACTTCTGGATGAAGTCCCCACTCTCCCGGGTGTAGATCGTGTCTGCTGAGGAAGTCTGCTTCCCAGTTGTCCACTCCCGGAATGAATACTGCTGACAGTGCTATCACATGATCTTCTGCCCAGCGAAGAATCCTTGCAGCTTCTGCCATTGCTGTCCTGCTTCTTGTGCCGCCCTGTCTGTTTACGTGGGCGACTGCCGTGATGTTGTCCGACTGGATCAACACCGGCTGACCCTGAAGCAGGGGTTTTGCCAGACTTAGAGCATTGTAAATCGCTCTTAGCTCCAGTATATTTATGTGAAGAGACATCTCCAGGCTTGACCATACTCCCTGGAAGTTTCTTCCTTGTGTGACCGCTCCCCAGCCTCTCAGACTGGCATCCGTGGTCACCAGGACCCAGTCCTGTATGCCGAATCTGCGGCCCTCTAACAGATGAGCACTCTGCAACCACCACAGAAGAGACACCCTTGTCCGTGGCGATAAGGTTATCCGCTGATGCATCTGCAGATGCGATCCGGACCATTTGTCCAGCAGATCCCACTGAAAAGTTTGTGCGTGGAATCTGCCGAATGGAATCGCTTCGTAAGAAGCCACCATCTTTCCCAGGACTCTTGTGCATTGATGCACAGACACTGTCCCTGGTTTTAGGAGGTTCCTGACAAGTTCGGATAACTCCCTGGCTTTCTCCTCCGGAAGAAACACCTTTTTCTGAACCGTGTCCAGAATCATTCCCAGGAACAGCAGACGTGTTGTCGGGGTCAACTGAGATTTTGGAAAATTCAGAATCCACCCGTGTTGTTGCAGCACTACTTGGGTTAGTGCTACTCCGTCCTCCAGCTGTTCTCTGGACCTTGCCCTTATCAGGAGATCGTCCAAGTAAGGGATAATTAATACGCCTCTTCTTCGCAGAAGAATCATCATTTCGGCCATTACCTTGGTAAAGACCCGAGGTGCCGTGGACAATCCAAACGGCAGCGTCTGAAACTGATAATGACAGTTTTGCACCACGAACCTGAGGTACCCTTGATGTGAAGGGCAAATTGGGACATGCAGGTAAGCATCTTTTATGTCCAGGGACACCATAAAGTCCCCTTCTTCCAGATTCGCTATCACTGCTCTGAGTGACTCCATCTTGAACTTGAATTTTTGTATGTACAGGTTCAAAGATTTCAGATTTAGAATAGGTCTTACCGAGCCGTCCGGCTTCGGTACCACAAATAGCGTGGAGTAATACCCCTTTCCCTGTTGTAGGAGGGGTACCTTGACTATCACCTGCTGAGAAAACAGCTTGTGAATGGCTTCCAATACCGTCGCCCTGTCTGAGGGAGACGTTGGCGAAGCAGACTTTAGGAACCGGCGAGGGGGAGACTTCTCGAATTCCAACCTGTAACCCTGAGATACTACCTGCAGAATCCAGGGGTCCACCTGTGAGCAAGCCCACTGTGCGCTGAAATTCTTGAGTCGACCCCCCACCGTTCCTGAGTCCGCTTGTAAGGCCCCAGCGTCATGCTGAGGGCTTTGCAGAACCCTGGGAGGGCTTCTGTTCCTGGGCAGGGGCTGCTTGCTGCCCTCTCTTACCCCTTCCTCTGCCCCGAGGCAGATATGACTGTCCTTTTGTTCGCTTGTTCTTATAGGAACGAAAGGACTGCGGCTGAAAAGACGGTGTCTTTTTCTGTTGGGAGGGGGTCTGAGGTAAAAAAGTGGATTTTCCGGCAGTTGCCGTGGCCACCAGATCCGATAGACCGACGCCAAATAATTCCTCCCCTTTATACGGCAATACTTCCATATGTCGTTTGGAATCCGCATCACCTGACCACTGTCGCGTCCATAAACTCCTTCTGGCAGATATGGACATCGCATTTACTCTCGATGCCAGAGTGCAAATATCTCTCTGCGCATCTCGCATATAAAGGAAAGCATCCTTTAATTGCTCTATAGTCAATAAAATACTGTCCCTATCCAGGGTATCAATATTTTCAGTCAGGGAATCCAACCAGACGACCCCAGCACTGCACATCCAGGCTGAGGCGATGGCCGGTCGCAGTATAACACCAGTATGTGTGTATATACTTTTTAGGGTAGTTTCCAGTCTCCTATCCGCTGGATCCTTGAGGGCGGCCGTATCAGGAGACGGTAACGCCACTTGTTTTGATAAGCGTGTGAGTGCCTTATCCACCCTAGGGGGTGTTTCCCAGCGCGCCCTAACCTCTGGCGGGAAAGGGTATAATGCTAATAACTTTTTTGAAATTAGCATTTTTCTATCTGGGTTAACCCACGCTTCATCACATACATCATTTAATTCCTCTGATTCAGGAAAAACTACAGGTAGTTTTTTCACCCCCCACATAATACCCCTTTTTGTGGTACTTGCAGTATCAGAGATATGCAAAGCCTCCTTCATTGTCGTGATCATATAACGTGTGGCCCTACTTGAAAATACGTTTGTTTCATCACCGTCGACACTAGATTCAGTGTCTGTGTCTGGGTCTGTGTCGACCGACTGAGGTAAAGGGCGCTTTACAGCCCCAGACGGTGTCTGAGACGCCTGGGCAGGTACTAACTGGTTTGCCGGCCGTCTCATGTCGTCAACTGATTTTTGTAATGTGCTAGAGCTATGGTTAATAGTTTACCCTACTCCCAGATGATCCGCATTCATAGGATCAATAGTAATCATATCATTGCAGAACAAGAAATTGATTTGTTAATACAGAAATTTCTGCTTCGTGGTTATAACAAAAAATCCTTATTGCGTGATAAACAACGGGTGTTGTCAATGGATAGGATAGCTTTATTAAATAAGGCATCCAAGAGAAATCATCACTTAAAAAAATAAGAATTTACTTACCGATAATTCTATTTCTCATAGTCCGTAGTGGATGCTGGGGACTCCGAAAGGACCATGGGGAATAGCGGCTCCGCAGGAGACTGGGCACAAAAGTAAAAAGCTTTAGGACTACCTGGTGTGCACTGGCTCCTCCCCCTATGACCCTCCTCCAAGCCTCAGTTAGGATACTGTGCCCGGACGAGCGTACACAATAAGGAAGGATTTTGAATCCCGGGTAAGACTCATACCAGCCACACCAATCACACCGTACAACTTGTGATCTGAACCCAGTTAACAGCATGATAACAGAAGGAGCCTCTGAAAGGATGGCTCACAACAACAATAACCCGATTTTTGTAACAATAACTATGTACAAGTAATGCAGACAATCCGCACTTGGGATGGGCGCCCAGCATCCACTACGGACTATGAGAAATAGAATTATCGGTAAGTAAATTCTTATTTTCTCTAACGTCCTAGTGGATGCTGGGGACTCCGAAAGGACCATGGGGATTATACCAAAGCTCCCAAACGGGCGGGAGAGTGCGGATGACTCTGCAGCACCGAATGAGAGAACTCCAGGTCCTCCTCAGCCAGGGTATCAAATTTGTAGAATTTAGCAAACGTGTTTGCCCCTGACCAAGTAGCTGCTCGGCAAAGTTGTAAAGCCGAGACCCCTCGGGCAGCCGCCCAAGATGAGCCCACTTTCCGTGTGGAATGGGCTTTTACAGATTTTGGCTGTGGCAGGCCTGCCACAGAATGTGCAAGCTGAATTGTAATACAAATCCAACGAGCAATCGTCTGCTTAGAAGCAGGAGCACCCAGCTTGTTGGGTGCATACAGGATAAACAGCGAGTCAGATTTTCTGACTCCAGCCGTCCTGGAAACATATATTTTCAGGGCCCTGACTACGTCCAGCAACTTGGAATCCTCCAAGTCCCTAGTAGCCGCAGGCACCACAATAGGCTGGTTTAAGTGAAATGCTGAAACCACCTTAGGGAGAAATTGAGGACGAGTCCTCAATTCTGCCCTGTCCGTATGAAAAATTAGGTAAGGGCTTTTATAGGATAAAGCCGCCAATTCTGATACACGCCTGGCTGAAGCCAGGGCTAACAGCATTACCACTTTCCATGTGAGATATTTTAAGTCCACAGTGGTGAGTGGTTCAAACCAATGTGATTTTAGGAATCCCAAAACTACATTGAGATCCCAAGGTGCCACTGGAGGCACAAAAGGAGGCTGTATATGCAGTACTCCCTTGACAAACGTCTGAACTTCAGGAACAGAAGCTAGTTCTTTTTGGAAGAATATTGACAGGGCCGAAATTTGAACCTTAATGGACCCTAATTTGAGGCCCATAGACAGTCCTGTTTGCAGGAAATGCAGGAATCGACCCAGTTGAAATTCCTCTGTAGGGGCCTTCCTGGCCTCGCACCACGCAACATATTTACGCCAAATACGGTGATAATGTTGTACGGTTACATCCTTCCTGGCTTTGATCAGGGTAGTGATGACTTCATCCGGAATGCCTTTTTCCTTCAGGATCCGGCGTTCAACCGCCATGCCGTCAAACGCAGCCGCGGTAAGTCTTGGAACAGACATGGTCCCTGCTGGAGCAGGTCCTTTCTTAGAGGTAGAGGCCACGGGTCTTCCGTGAGCATCTCTTGAATTTCCGGGTACCAAGTCCTTCTTGGCCAATCCGGAGCCACGAGTATAGTCTTTACTCCTCTCCTTCTTATGATTCTCAGTACTTTTGGTATGAGAGGAAGAGGAGGGAACACATACACTGACTGGTACACCCACGGTGTTACCAGAGCGTCCACAGCTATTGCCTGAGGGTCCCTTGACCTGGCGCAATATCTGTCCAGTTTTTTGTTGAGGCGGGACGCCATCATGTCCACCTTTGGTTTTTCCCAACGGTTCACAATCATGTGGAAGACTTCTGGGTGAAGTCCCCACTCCCCCGGGTGAAGATCGTGTCTGCTGAGGAAGTCTGCTTCCCAGTTGTCCACTCCCGGAATGAACACTGCTGACAGTGCTATCACATGATTTTACGCCCAGCGAAGAATCCTTACCACTTCCATCATTGCCCTCCTGCTTCTTGTGCCGCCCTGTCTGTTTACGTGGGCGACTGCCGTGATGTTGTCCGACTGGATCAACACCGGCTGACCCTGAAGCAGAGGCCTTGCCTGACTTAGGGCATTGTAAATGGCCCTTAGTTCCAGGATATTTATGTGAAGTGACGTTTCCATGCTTGACCACAAGCCCTGGAAATTTCTTCCCTGTGTGACTGCTCCCCAGCCTCTCAGGCTGGCATCCGTGGTCACCAGGACCCAATCCTGAATGCCGAATCTGCGGCCCTCTAGGAGATGAGCACTCTGTAACCACCACAGGAGAGACACCCTTGTCCTTGGAGACAGGGTTATCCGCTGATGCATTTGAAGATGCGATCCGGACCATTTGTCCAGCAGATCCCACTGAAAAGTTCTTGCGTGGAATCTGCCGAATGGAATCGCTTCGTAAGAAGCCACCATCTTTCCCAGGACCCTTGTGCATTGATGCACTGACACTTTGCCTGGTCTTAGGAGGTTCCTGACTAGGTCGGATAACTCCCTGGCTTTCTCTTCCGGGAGAAACACCTTTTTCTGTACTGTGTCCAGAATCATCCCTAGGAACAGCAGACGTGTCGTCGGAATCAGCTGCGATTTTGGAATATTTAGAATCCATCCGTGCTGTCGTAGTACTACTTGAGATAGTGCTACTCCGACCTCTAACTGTTCTCTGGACCTTGCCCTTATCAGGAGATCGTCCAAGTAAGGGATAATTAAGACGCCTTTTCTTCGAAGAAGAATCATAATTTCGGCCATTACCTTGGTAAAGACCCGGGGTGCCGTGGACAATCCAAACGGCAGCGTCTGAAACTGATAGTGACAGTTCTGTACCACAAACCTGAGGTACCCTTGGTGAGAAGGGCAAATTGGGATATGGAGGTAAGCATCCTTGATGTCCAGAGACACCATATAGTCCCCTTCTTCCAGGTTCGCTATCACTGCTCTGAGTGACTCCATCTTGAACTTGAACCTTTTTATGTAAGTGTTCAAGGATTTCAGATTTAAAATGGGTCTCACCGAGCCGTCCGGCTTCGGTACCACAAACAGCGTGGAATAATACCCCTTTCCCTGTTGTAGGAGGGGTACCTTGATTATCACCTGCTGGGAATACAGCTTGTGAATGGCTTCCAATACCGCCTCCCTGCCGGGGGGAGACGTTGGTAAAGCAGACTTCAGGAACCGGCGAGGGGGAGACGTCTCGAATTCCAATTTGTACCCCATAGATACTACCTGCAGGATCCAGGGGTCCACTTGCGAGTGAGCCCACTGCGCGCTGAAATTCTTGAGACGGGCCCCCACCGTGTCTGAGTCCGCTTGTAAGGCCCCAGCGTCATGCTGAAGACTTGGCAGAAGCGGGGGAGGGCTTCTGTTCGTGGGAAGAGGCTGTCTGCTGCAGTCTTTTTCCCCTTCCTCTGCCCCGGGGCAGATATGAGTGGCCTTTTGCCCGCTTGCCCTTATGGGGACGAAAGGACTGAGCCTGAAAAGACGGTATCTTTTTCTGCTGCGAGGTGACTTGGGGTAAAAAGGTGGATTTCCCAGCCGTTGCCGTGGCCACCAGGTCCGATAGACCGACCCCAAATAAGTCCTCCCCTTTATACGGCAATACTTCCATATGCCGTTTGGAATCCGCTATCCCCTGACCACTGTCGCGTCCATAATCCTCTTCTGGCAAAAATTGACATCGCACTTACTCTTGATGCCAGAGTGCAAATATCCCTCTGTGCATCTCGCATATATAGAAATGCATCCTTTAAATGCTCTATAGTCAATAATATATTGTCCCTGTCCAGGGTATCAATATTTTCAGTCAGGGAATCCGACCAAGCCACCCCAGCACTGCACATCCAGGCTGAGGCGATTGCTGGTCGCAGTATAATACCAGTATGTGTGTATATACTTTTTAGGATATTTTCCAGCTTCCTATCAGCTGGTTCCTTGAGTGCGGCCGTATCAGGAGACGGTAACGCCACTTGTTTTGATAAGCGTGTGAGCGCCTTATCTACCCTAGGGGGTGTTTCCCAACGTGCCCTTACCTCTGGCGGGATAGGGTATAATATAATGCCAATAATTTTTTAGAAATTAGCAGTTTTTTATCGGGGGAAACCCACGCTTCATCACACACCTCATTTAATTCATCTGATTCAGGAAAAACTACGGGTAGTTTTTTCACACCCCACATAATACCCTTTTTTGTGGTACTTGTAGTATCAGAAATGTTCAAAACCTCAATCATTGCCGTGATCATGTAACGTGTGGCCCTACTGGAAAATACGTTTGTTTCCTCACCGTCGACACTGGAGTCAGTGTCCGTGTCTGGGTCGACCACCTGAGGTAACGGGCGCTTTAGAGCCCCTGACGGTGTTTGAGACGCCTGTACAGGTATTAACTGATTTGCCGGCTGTCTCATGTCGTCAACAGTCTTTTGTAAAGTGCTGACA
Organism: Pseudophryne corroboree; assembly: GCF_028390025.1. Lineage (NCBI taxonomy): Eukaryota > Metazoa > Chordata > Amphibia > Anura > Myobatrachidae > Pseudophryne > Pseudophryne corroboree. Next base: position 254,272,138 of record NC_086452.1, on the reverse strand, counting down.
CTATCACGTAATTCTTTCCATAAGACCATCCAGTCAGGTGTCGACTCCCTAGGGGGTGACATCACTAACACAGGCAATTGCTCCGCCTCCACACCATTTTCCTCCTCATACATGTCGACACAACGTACCGACACACAGCACACACACAGGGAATGCTCTGATAGAGGACAGGACCCCACTAGCCCTTTGGGGAGACAGAGGGAGAGTTTGCCAGCACACACCAGAGCGCTATATATATATACAGGGATAACCTTATATAAGTGTTTTTCCCTAATATAGCTGCTGTATATATTTATATGCCAATTTAGTGCCCCCCCTCTCTTGTTTTACCCTGTTTCTGTAGTGCAGGACTGCAGGGGAGAGTCAGGGAGCCTTCCTCCAACGGAGCTGTGAGGAAAAAATGGCGCCAGTGTGCTGAGGAGATAGGCTCCGCCCCCTTCTCGGCGGCCTTTCTCCCGCTTTTTTATGGAAAAATTGGCAGGGGTTAAATGCATCCATATAGCCCAGGAGCTATATGTGATGTATTTTTTGCCAAAAAAGGTGTTTTTATTGCGTCTCAGGGCGCCCCCCCCCCCAGCGCCCTGCACCCTCAGTGACCGGAGTGTGAAGTGTGCTGAGAGCAATGGCGCACAGCTGCGGTGCTGTGCGCTTCCTTATTGAAGACAGGACGTCTTCTGCCGCCGATTTTCCGGACCTCTTCAGTCTTCTGGCTCTGTAAGGGGGCCGGCGGCGCGGCTCTGGGACCCATCCATGGCTGGGCCTGTGATCGTCCCTCTGGAGCTAATGTCCAGTAGCCTAAGAAGCCCAATCCACTCTGCACGCAGGTGAGTTCGCTTCTTCTCCCCTTAGTCCCTCGGTGCAGTGAGCCTGTTGCCAGCAGGTCTCACTGAAAATAAAAAACCTACTTTAAACTTTTACACTAAGCAGCTCAGGAGAGCCCCTTAGCCTGCACCCGTCTCGTTCGGGCACAAAAATCTAACTGAGGCTTGGAGGAGGGTCATAGGGGGAGGAGCCAGTGCACACCAGGTAGTCCTAAAGCTTTTTACTTTTGTGCCCAGTCTCCTGCGGAGCCGCTATTCCCCATGGTCCTTTCGGAGTCCCCAGCATCCACTAGGACGTTAGAGAAACATCCATTGGGTGAGTACATACAATACCTCTTCGGAGTGTATAGTAAAGACAGCCAAAAAAAACTGGCCGATTGTCCAAAGCGATTTGAATCTGAACTTGCAGGGACACAGGTTAATGCCATGTTATAAACGAGGTAGAAGCCTAAAAGATATACTGGTGAAGACAGACACGACACGTTTAACTGATCGGACTGGTATATTTGGTTTTAAGAGGAACGGTTGCTTTAAATGCACATGTGTGACCTGTCAATTTCTGTTGACAGGTGATGTATTTTACCATCCACACACAGGTACACCTTATAAAATTAAACATCACTTCACTTGTAACTCGTGTTTTGTGATCTATCAGATCATTTGCCCGTGTGGCCTTAGTTATATTGGCAAAACTGAATCAAAATTCAAGGAGCGCATGGGTAATCACAGAGCAGCTATACGAGCTGCGATCACCTTGGGCACTGGTGAACAACCAGTAGCTCGTCATTTTGCGGAGAAAAAGCACACATTATCTAGCTTGAGATATCGGATGATAGACACTGTCTTACCTAATATACGAGGTGGTAATAGATCATTAAAATTGTTGCGCTTGGAAGCGAGATGGATATACCGCCTGAATGTTCTATCTCCTAAGGGCTTAAATGAGTGTATTACATACTCTAATCTACGATAACACACATTGGGATGTATTTTTAAAGTACTGTAAGAATGTGGTTAGAGCACTGGTGGCTCTTTATTTATGCATTAATAAATATGTATTACCTTGTTTTCCAGCTTGGATTTGAACACTTTTTGACATGTTATGTGTGGAAGGGTTAATTAGATGCAAGGAGACGGGCCTCTCTGATGAGCAGTAACATACATCTGTGAGCCACTTTATATCAAGCATTAATGGATGCAGCATAATGACTATAATAGTTGATATTGGTCATATAAATTAAACAGATTTTTAGTATCAACAGTATTGATTTATTCTGGATAATAAATTCTGCACATTGGATGTTTATGTTGTAATACAATGTTCGTAGCGCCGCGCTCTGAGTGGTGCGGTGCAACTATGAAAAGTTTGTCAATATTACACCGTTTGTATATATGTTATAGTAAAGGTGTTATGGGTTTTTCTGATGGCTGTATTTTTAAAGTAATTTTTAAAATTATTCTCTTTTAATACATGTGATGTTTAATAAATATATTCGCACGGTTACTATGACAACCAATCTTACTGAGGTCATAGGGGTTGGCCTTTGGTCTTGGATTGATGATGTCAGAGTAATCCATACACCGGTGATCGGGGTGATTTTCCCGCTTGATTCTTTCCTGCTCCTGATGTGGTATGTCTATATAAATGTTTTGCATTTCTTGTTGTATCACTTCCTGATGACAATTTGACACAAATTGAAACGTTGAAGCAACCAGGACTCTGGTCCGTTTAATACTGAATTTAGCATGAGTGCCGCACCGTGGACTTGATATTACTAAATTTTCGTGAGGGCACCTGCGACAGTTACTACTATGGCTCACATGGAGTGCCGGACCGCAGCTTTCTATATATATATATATATATATATAAAATAAGAATTTACTCACCGGTGATTCTATTTCTCGTAGTCCGTAGTGGATGCTGGGTACTCCGTAAGGACCATGGGGAATAGACGGGCTCCGCAGGAGACTGGGTACTCTAAAAGAAAGATTAGGTACTATATCTGGTGTGCACTGGCTCCTCCCTCTATGCCCCTCCTCCAGACCTCAGTTAGGGAAACTGTGCCCGGAAGAGCTGACACTACAAGGAAAGGATTTGGAATCCAGGGTAAGACTCATACCAGCCACACCAATCACACTGTACAACTCGTGATAACTATACCCAGTTAACAGTATGAACAATAACTGAGCCTCTCTCAACAGATGGCTCATACAATAACCCTTTAGTTAAGCAATAACTATATACATGTATTGCAGAGAGTCCGCACTTGGGACGGGCTCCCAGCATCCACTACGGACTACGAGAAATAGAATTACCGGTGAGTAAATTCTTATTTTCTCTGACGTCCTAGTGGATGCTGGGAACTCCGTAAGGACCATGGGGATTATACCAAAGCTCCCAAACGGGCGGGAGAGTGCGGATGACTCTGCAGCACCGAATGAGCAAACTTAAGGTCCTCCTCAGCCAGGGTATCAAACTTGTAGAATTTTGCAAAGTGTTTGATCCCGACCAAGTAGCAGCTCAGCAAAGTTGTAAAGCCGAGACCCCTCGGGCAGCCGCCCCAGAAGAGCCCACCTCCTCGTGGAATGGGCTTTTAATGATTTAGGATGCGGCGGTCCAGCCGCAGAATGTGCAAGTTGAATCGTGCTACAGATCCAGCGAGCAATAGTCTGCTTTGAAGCAGGAGCACCCAGCTTGTTGGGTGCATGCAGGATAACAGCGAGTCAGTTTTTCTGACTCTAGCCGTCCTGGAAACATAGATTTTCAGGGCCCGGACTACGTCCAGCAACTTGGAATCCTCCAAGTCCAGAGTAGCCGCAGGCACCACAATAGGTTGGTTCAAATGAAACGCTGATACCACCTTTGGGAGAAATTGGGGACGAGTCCTCAATTCTGCCCTGTCCATGTGGAAAATCAGATATGGGCTTTTACAGGACAAAGCCGCCAATTCTGACACACGCCTAGCTGAGGCCAAGGCCAACAGCATGACTACCTTCCACGTGAGATACTTCAACTCCACGGTCCGAAGTGGCTCAAACCAATGTGATTTTAGGAAATCCAACACAACGTTGAGATCCCAAGGTGCCACTGGAGGCATAAAAGGGGGCTGAATATGCAGCACTCCCTTAACAAACGTCTGAACTTCAGGCAGTGAAGCCAGTTCTTTTTGAAAGAAAATAGACAGGGCCGAAATCTGGACTTTAATGGATCCCAATTTTAGGCCCATAGTCACTCCTGACTGTAGGAAGTGCAGAAATTGACCCAGCTGAAATTCCTCTGTTGGGGCCTTCCTGGCCTCACACCAAGCAACATATTTTCGCCATATGCGGTGATAATGTTTTGCTGTCACATCCTTCCTAGCTTTTATCAGCGTAGGAATGACTTCATCTGGAATGCCCTTTTCCATTAGGATCCGGCGTTCAACCGCCATGCCGTCAAACGCAGCCGCGGTAAGTCTTGGAACAGACAGGGCCCCTGCTGTAGCAGGTCCTGTCGGAGCGGCAGAGGCCAAGGGTCCTCTGAGATAATTTCTTGTAGTTCCGGGTACCAAGTTCTTCTTGGCCAATCCGGAACGATGAGTATAGTTCTTACTCCTCTCTTTCTTATTATCCTCAGTACCTTTGGTATAAGAGGAAGAGGAGGGAACACATAAACCGACTGGTACACCCACGGTGTCACTAGAGCGTCCACAGCTATCGCCTGAGGGTCCCTTGACCTGGCGCAATATCTTTTTAGCTTTTTGTTGAGGCGGGACGCCATTATGTACACCTGTGGCCTTTCCCAACGATTTACAATCAGCTTGAAGACTTCTGGATGAAGTCCCCACTCTCCCGGGTGGAGGTCGTGCCTGCTGAGGAAGTCTGCTTCCCAGTTGTCCACTCCCGGAATGAACACCGCTGACAGTGCTAGCACGTGATTCTCCGCCCATCGAAGAATCCTTGTGGCTTCTGCCATTGCCATCCTGCTTCTTGTGCCGCCCTGTCGGTTTACATGGGCGACCGCCGTGATGTTGTCTGACTGAATCAGCACCGGTTGGTTTTGAAGCAGGGGTTCTGCTTGACTCAGGACATTGTAAATGGCCCTTAGTTCCAGAATATTTATGTGTAGGGAAGTCTCCTGACTCGACCACTGTCCTTGGAAGTTTCTTCCCTGAGTGACTGCCCCCCAACCTCGGAGGCTTGCAAATGTGGTCACCAGGACCCAGTCCTGAATGCCGAATCTGCGGCCCTCGAGAAGATGAGCACTCTGCAGCAACCACAGCAGAGACACCCTGGCCCTCGGGGACAGGGTGATCAACCGATGCATCTGAAGATGCGATCCGGACCATTTGTCTAACAGATCCCACTGAAAGATCCTTGCATGGAACCTGCCGAAGGGAATTGCTTCGTAAGAAGCTACCATCTTTCCCAGGACTCACGTGCAGTGATGCACCGACACCTGTTTTGGTTTCAGGAGGTCCCTGACCAGAGATGACAATTCCTGGGCCTTCTCCTCCGGGAGAAACACCTTCTTCTGTTCTGTGTCCAGAATCATGTCCAAGAACAGCAGACGCATCGTAGGAATCAGCTGCGACTTTGGGATATTCAGAATCCAGCCGTGCTGTTGTAGCACTTCCCGAGATAGTGCTACTCCGACTAACAACTGCTCCTTGGACCTTGCCTTTATAAGGAGATCGTCCAAGTACGGGATAATTATAACTCCCTTCTTTCGAAGGAGTATCATCATTTCGGCCATTACCTTGGTAAATACCCTCGGTGCCGTGGACAGACCAAACGGCAACGTCTGGAATTGGTAATGACAGTCCTGTACCACAAACCTGAGGTACTCCTGGTGAGGTGGGTAAATGGGGACATGTAGGTAAGCATCCTTGATGTCCAGGGACACCATAAAATCCCCCTCTTCCAGGCTTGCCATAACCGCCCTGAGCGATTCCATTTTGAACTTGAACTTCCTTATATAAGTGTTGAAGGATTTCAAATTTAGAATGGGTCTCACCGAATTGTCTGGTTTCGGTACCACAAACATTGTGGAATAGTAACCCCGTCCCTGTTGAAGGAGGGGAACTTTGATTATCACCTGCTGAAGGTACAGCTTGTGAATTGCCGCCAGTACTACCTCCCTTTCCGTGGGGGCAGCTGGCAAAGCTGATTTGAGGTAACGGCGAGGGGGAGACGCCTCGAACTCCAGCTTGTATCCCTGAGATACCACTTGTAGAACCCAGAGATCCACCTGTGAGCGAACCCACTGGTCGCTGAAGTTCCGGAGACGCGCCCCCACCGCACCTGGCTCCACCTGTGGAGCCCCAGCGTCATGCGGTGGACTTAGTGGAAGCAGGGGATGATTTTTGTTCCTGGGAACTGGCTGTCTGGTGCAGCTTTTTCCCTCTACCCCTGCCTCTGGGCAGAAAGGACGCGCCTCTGACCCGCTTGCCTTTCTGAGGCCGAAAGGACTGTACTTGATAATACGGTGCTTTCTTAGGCTGTGAGGGAACCTGAGGTAAAAAAGTCGACTTCCCAGCTGTTGCTGTGGATACGGGGTCCGAGAAACCGTCCCCAAACAATTCCTCGCCCTTATAAGGCAAAACCTCCATGTGCCTTTCAGAATCAGCATCACCTGTCCACTGCCGAGTCCATAATACTCTCCTGGCAGAAATGGACATTGAATTAATTCTAGATGCGAGCCGGCAAATGTCCCTCTGTGCATCCCTCATATATAAGACGACGTCTTTAATATGCTCTATGGTTAGCAAAATAGTATCCCTGTCAAGGGAATCAATGTTATCTGACAGGGTATCAGACCAAGCAGCTGCAGCACTACACATCCATGCTGAAGCAATTGCAGGTCTCAGTATAGTACCTGAGTGTGTATACACAGACTTCAGGATAGGCTCCTGCTTTCTATCTGCAGGCTCCTTTAAGGCGGCTGTGTCCTGAGATGGCAGTGCCACCTTTTTTGATAAACGTGTGAGCGCCTTGTCCACCCTAGGGGATGTTTCCCAACGTAACCTGTCCGTTGGCGGGAAAGGGTACGCCATTAGTAACCTCTTAGAAATCACTAATTTCTTATCTGGGGAACACCACGCTTCTTCACACAATTCATTTAACTCATCAGATGGGGGAAAAGTCACTGGCTGCTTTTTCTCCCCAAACATAATACCCTTTTTAGTGGTAACCGGGTTAATGTCAGAAATGTGCAACACATTTTTCATTGCCGTAATCATGCATCGGATGGCCCTTGTGGACTGTACATTTGTCTCATCCTCGTCTACACTGGAGTCAGACTCCGTGTCGACATCTGTGTCTGCCATCTGAGGTAGCGGGCGTTTTTGAGCCCCTGATGGCCTCTGAGACGCCTGGGCAGGCGCGGGCTGAGATGCCGGCTGTCCCAAAGCTGTTACGTCATCAAACCTTTTATGCAAGGAGTTGACACTGTCGTTTAATACCTTCCACATATCCATCCACTCTGGTGTCGGCCCCGCAGGGGGCGACATCACACTTATCGGCTCCTGCTCCGCCTCCACGTAAGCGTCCTCCTCAAACATGTCGACACAGCCGTACCGACACACCGCACACACACAGGGAATGCTCTGACTGAGGACAGGACCCCACCAAGTCCTTTGGGGAGACAGAGAGAGAGTATGCCAGCACACACCAGAGCGCTATATAACAGAGGGATTTACACTAACAGAAAGTGAATTTTCCCCCAATAGCTGCTTATATCACCTTTTGCGCCTAAATTTATGTGCCCCCCCTCTCTTTTTTACCCTTCTTGTAGTGTATACTGCAGGGGAGAGCCTGGGGAGCGTCCTTCCAGCGGAGCTGTGAAGAAAAAATGGCGCCGGTGTGCTGAGGGAGATAGCCCCGCCCCCTCCGCGGCGGGCTTCTCCCGCTTTTTTAATAATATTAATGGCGGAGGATTAGGCACATATACAGTTTATAACTGTATTATGTGCACTTATGCCAAAAGGTATACTTTTTGCAGCCCAGGGCGCCCCCCCCCCCAGCGCCCTGCACCCACCAGTGACCGGAGCGTGTGGTGTGCTGTGGGAGCAATGGCGCTCAGCTGCAGTGCTGTGCACTACCTTATTGAAGACCGGAGTCTTCAGCCGCCGATTTTCTCCTGGTTCTTCCGTCTTCTGGCTCTGCAAGGGGGACGGCGGCGCGGCTCCGGGAACGGACGATCGAGGTCGGGCCCTGTGTTCGATCCCTCTGGAGCTAATGGTGTCCAGTAGCCTTAGAAGCACAAGCTAGCTGCAAGCAGGTAGGTTTGCTTCTCTCCCCTCAGTCCCTCGTAGCAGTGAGTCTGTTGCCAGCAGATCTCACTGAAAATAAAAAACCTAACAAATACTTTCTTTTCTAGTAAGCTCAGGAGAGCCCACTAGGTGCATCCAGCTCTGGCCGGGCACAGATTCTAACTGAGGTCTGGAGGAGGGGCATAGAGGGAGGAGCCAGTGCACACCAGATATAGTACCTAATCTTTCTTTTAAGAGTGCCCAGTCTCCTGCGGAGCCCGTCTATTCCCCATGGTCCTTACGGAGTACCCAGCATCCACTATGACATCAGAGAAATATATATATATATATATATATATACACCAAACAGAAAGCTCAGCACTCTCCTAAGCAGCTTCGTTCACCTTAATGCTTTAATATACATCTAAATAAACAATGGGGTTTTGGTTTATGAATTGTACAATGCATGTAAGCTTGCGGCCCACTCCACGGGACCCCATTTCACCGCAAGTCTTACTCTATCACAAACTTTCACATAGATTTTATAGAAACCTGGCAACTGCTGTCTCATAGAGGAAAACCCCATTGTTTATTTAGATGTATATTAAAGCATTAAGGTGAATGAAGCTGCTTAGGAGAGTACTGAGCTTTCTGTTTGGTATATTTGAGTTCGGTGGTCACAGCCCACAGCACCCCAACCCCTGGGAATGGCAACCTGGATCAGCTGCTATTTAGGTGTGTTTTTGACTGTCTCACTTTGAAAGCCAGTAGTCTGTTGGCCGGTGAGATGTAAACCAGGTAAGCACACTTGTGTTATTTGTGTTGGTGACTGTCTTACCTTTTAAAAGCCATAAGTGTGGCAGGTAAGCTTTAAACCAGATAAGCACATTTTCCTCTATGAGACAGCAGTTGGCAGGTTTCTATAAAATCTATGTGAAAGTTTGTGATAGAGTAGGACTTGTGGTGAAATGGGGTCCCGTGGAGTGGACCGCTAGCTTACATGCATTGTACAATTCATAAACCAAAACCCCATTGTTTTTTTAGATGTATATTAAAGCATTAAGGTGAATGAAGCTGCTTAGGAGAGTGCTGAGCTTTCTGTTTAGTATATTTGAGTTCGGTGGTCACAGCCCACCGCACCCCAACCCCTGGGAATGGCAAGTGCAGTGATTCCTCGTGTTTGTTTGTATAACAGGGTTAATTTTTAATTGGCCCATTTGTGACCATATCTCTCTCTCATGCACCCCTAAGCTCATTTACCTTTAACCTGGATCAGCTGCTATTTAGGTGTGTTGGTGACTGTCTCACTTTGAAAGGCAGTTATCTGTCAATTAGTCGTCCATACGAGTAAACACTTGTATGGACGACTAATTGACAGATAAGCTGTTTTTAATCTTTTATATGGTACGGGCAATGTTTTTACTGTTGGACTAGTTCTAAATAAATGTGTGTTTTATGTAAAACGTATTGCACCATCGGTCCTTTTTCTGCTCTTGTCTCCACTATGTGAGTTAAAACGAAGGAGAAATATCACCAGGATATTACTGATGACATCGCTCATTTGAAATTGTGACATTGTGCCATTGAGAAAGGTGGTACCATATACGGTACACCTTTACTTCACAGGGTGATACTAAGGGTGACGGTTACATCCTATATACAACACTACACTCGGAGGCGCCTATTCTCACTTTTTTTGTTATATATATATATATATATCTATACACACACACACACACACACACACACACACACACACACACACACACACACACACATATACATACATATATATTATATAAGACAGTAGTGGAAAAGAGCCAAAGAGGTGTGGATACACCCTCCAACAACTAATCAACCCACAATTGTGACAGGGGACAGTTTCTTTACAATGTCGAAGAAATATACAATGTTCCAATCCAATAGATTCATGAAAAGAGTCCTTTCTTTTATAAAAACCAAAAACATTTCATATATTCGATCAACCAAATAAAACAGCATTCATGTTATGACAGTAAGCCTTTCTCCCAAGCTCTTGCTAGGAAGATCTAGGAGTCACAAAATAATGAATAAACCCAATGCGTTTCGTCTCTCAACGAGACTTCATCAGGGGTATGTGCAAATACAGTTAGAGAATAATCTCCAACTGTATGACCTGGAGCTATATAAAGTAATAAAATTACTAAATAGGGATATACAATAAATAGTGAGCTGTGGAGCTGCTGAGCAAAAACAGCTGGTTAGACTGAAATGAAATTTAATGAAGAACAAGAGGGAAGGATGCTCTGCGCTCCAAAAATCACTTGGAATTAATTAATTAATTAGTTAAGTGCAGTCTAGCAAGGAGAATAATTGACTCAATGCATCTCGATTGTAAGAAACAGATTGTTTTATCAAAATATTATTTGAAACAGACACACAACTAAACAAGCAGTTAATACATATATAGCAAATTAAAAGAAACAGAAGTTGGAACTTCTTAAATGCACAATAGAAGGTAATAATGTAACTATCTCTCAGAATGTGCTAGTTAAGACAACATGCAATAGAACTGAGTTAAAATTCAAACAAGGACAACGCTCTCTCTTAATTGGATAATTGCTAATTGTAACACTGGCGTCCCAGTGTAATATTTGAATACAAATAGCTCCACACTGTGAGTTGCATTGAGTCAATTATTCTCCTTGCTAGACTGCACTTAACTAATTAATTAATTCCAAGTGATTCTTGGAGCGCAGAGCATCCTTCCCTCTTGTTCATCAGGGGTATGACTTCATATAAAGCGTTGATTAAAAACATCATTTATGGGGATGCTGATAATGTAAACTCACTTGACTGATTTAAGGAGACATTAGATGTCACATTAATAAAACCTGACTTCCCAATACAGTATAATGCGATCAAATAATTGAGGGGAGGAGTCCCAAAAGTAGATTCTGCCTGACTTCCTGATAAATTGTGATAAAACGTTCAAATAACTGGTCAGTCCAATTAAGGGTAGAATTTCAAACAGAGAAGTAGCTCGTAGTGATCCCAGAATCTGAATCTATCAGGAAGTCAGGTGACTTATACTTGAAAAAGGGGATTCATTCTCTGAAACGTTGCACAATAAACTGCACTAATCTGAAATAAGCCCTAGAGTGCCGTGCGTTGACTCACCTCACAATCACAAGGTTTGATCATCACAGTTATATATATATATATATATATATATATATATATATATAAAATAAGAATTTACTCACCGGTAATTCTATTGCTCGTAGTCCGTAGTGGATGCTGGGTACTCCGTAAGGACCATGGGGAATAGACAGGCTCCACAGGAGACTGGGCACTCTTTAAAGAAAGATTAGGTACTACATCTGGTGTGCACTGGCTCCTCCCTCTATGCCCCTCCTCCAGACCTCAGTTAGGGAAACTGTGCCCGGAAGAGCTGACATTACTAGGAAAGGATTTGGAATCCCGGGTAAGACTCATACCAGCCACACCAATCACACCGTACAACTTCTGATAACTATACCCAGTTAACAGTATGAATAACAGCTGAGCCTCATTCAACAGATGGCTCAGAACAATAACCCTATAGTTAAGCAATAACTATATACAAGTATTGCAGAAGTCCGCACTTGGGACGGGCTCCCAGCATCCACTACGGACTACGAGAAATAGAATTACCGGTGAGTAAATTCTTATTTTCTCTGACGTCCTAGTGGATGCTGGGTACTCCGTAAGGACCATGGGGATTATACCAAAGCTCCCAAATGGGCGGGAGAGTGCGGATGACTCTGCAGCACCGAATGAGCAAACTCAAGTTCCTCCTCAGCCAGGGTATCAAACTTGTAGAATTTTGCAAACGTGTTTGATCCCGACCAGGTAGCAGCTCGGCAAAGTTGTAAAGCCGAGACCCCTCGGGCAGCCGCCCAAGAAGAGCCCACCTTCCTCGTGGAATGGGCTTTTACTGATTTAGGATGCGGCAGTCCAGCCGCAGAATGAGCCTGCTGAATCGTGCTACAGATCCAGCGAGTAATAGTCTGCTTAGAAGCAGGAGCACCCAGCTTGTTGGGTGCATGCAGGATAAACAGCGAGTCAGTTTTCCTGACTCTAGCCGTCCTGGAAAATAAGAATTTACTTACCGATAATTCTATTTCTCATAGTCCGTAGTGGATGCTGGGGACTCCGAAAGGACCATGGGGAATAGCGGCTCCGCAGGAGACTGGGCACAAAAGTAAAAAGCTTTAGGACTACCTGGTGTGCACTGGCTCCTCCCCCTATGACCCTCCTCCAAGCCTCAGTTAGGATACTGTGCCCGGACGAGCGTACACAATAAGGAAGGATTTTGAATCCCGGGTAAGACTCATACCAGCCACACCAATCACACCGTACAACTTGTGATCTGAACCCAGTTAACAGCATGATAACAGAAGGAGCCTCTGAAAAGATGGCTCACAACAACAATAACCCGATTTTGTAACAATAACTATGTACAAGTAATGCAGACAATCCGCACTTGGGATGGGCGCCCAGCATCCACTACGGACTATGAGAAATAGAATTATCGGTAAGTAAATTCTTATTTTCTCTAAAGTCCTAGTGGATGCTGGGGACTCCGAAAGGACCATGGGGATCATACCAAAGCTCCCAAACGGGCGGGAGAGTGCGGATGACTCTGCAGCACCGAATGAGAGAACTCCAGGTCCTCCTCAGCCAGGGTATCAAATTTGTAGAATTTAGCAAACGTGTTTGCCCCTGACCAAGTAGCTGCTCGGCAAAGTTGTAAAGCCGAGACCCCTCGGGCAGCCGCCCAAGATGAGCCCGCTTTCCGTGTGGAATGGGCTTTTACAGATTTTGGCTGTGGCAGGCCTGCCACAGAATGTGCAAGCTGAATTGTACTACAAATCCAACGAGCAATCGTCTGCTTAGAAGCAGGAGCACTCAGCTTGTTGGGTGCATACAGGATAAACAGCGAATCAGATTTTCTGACTCCAGCCGTCCTGGAAACATACATTTTCAGGGCCCTGACTACGTCCAGCAACTTGGAATCCTCCAAGTCCCTAGTAGCCGCAGGCACCACAATAGGCTGGTTCAAGTAAAAAGCTGAAACCACCTTAGGGAGAAATTGAGGACGAGTCCTCAATTCTGCCCTGTCCGTATGAAAAATTAGGTAAGGGCTTTTATAGGATAAAGCCGCCAATTCTGAGACACGCCTGGCTGAAGCCAGGGCTAACAGCATTACCACTTTCCATGTGAGATATTTTAAGTCCACAGTGGTGAGTGGTTCAAACCAATGTGATTTTAGGAATCCCAAAACTACATTGAGATCCCAAAGTGCCACTGGAGGCACAAAAGGAGGCTGTATATGCAGTACTCCCTTGACAAAACGTCTGAACTTCAGGAACAGAAGCCAGTTCTTTTTGGAAGAATATTGACAGGGCCGAAATTTGAACCTTAATGGACCCTAATTTGAGGCCCACAGACAGTCCTGTTTGCAGGAAATGCAGGAAACGACCCAGTTGAAATTCCTCCGTAGGGGCCTTCCTGGCCTCGCACCACGCAACATATTTACGCCAAATACGGTGATAATGTTGTACGGTTACATCCTTCCTGGCTTTGATCAGGGTAGGGATGACTTCATCCGGAATGCCTTTTTCCTTCAGGATCCGGCGTTCAACCGCCATGCCGTCAAACGCAGCCGCGGTAAGTCTTGGAACAGACATGGTCCCTGCTGGAGCAGGTCCTTTCTTAGAGGTAGAGGCCACGGGTCTTCCGTGAGCATCTCTTGAATTTCCGGGTACCAAGTCCTTCTTGGCCAATCCGGAGCCACGAGTATAGTCTTTACTCCTCTCCTTCTTATGATTCTCAGTACTTTTGGTATGAGAGGAAGAGGAGGGAACACATACACTGACTGGTACACCCACGGTGTTACCAGAGCGTCCACAGCTATTGCCTGAGGGTCCCTTGACCTTGCGCAATATCTGTCCAGTTTTTTGTTGAGGCGGGACGCCATCATGTCCACCTTTGGTTTTTCCCAACGGTTCACAATCATGTGGAAGACTTCTGGGTGAAGTCCCCACTCCCCCGGGTGAAGATCGTGTCTGCTGAGGAAGTCTGCTTCCCAGTTGTCCACTCCCGGAATGAACACTGCTGACAGTGCTATCACATGATTCTCCGCCCAGCGAAGAATCCTTGCCACTTCCATCATTGCCCTCCTGCTTCTTGTGCCGCCCTGTCTGTTTACGTGGGCGACTGCCGTGATGTTGTCCGACTGGATCAACACCGGCTGACCCTGAAGCAGAGGTCTTGCCTGACTTAGGGCATTGTAAATGGCCCTTAGTTCCAGGATATTTATGTGAAGTGACGTTTCCATGCTTGACCACAAGCCCTGGAAATTTCTTCCCTGTGTGACTGCTCCCCAGCCTCTCAGGCTGGCATCCGTGGTCACCAGGACCCAATCCTGAATGCCGAATCTGCGGCCCTCTAGGAGATGAGCACTCTGTAACCACCACAGGAGAGACACCCTTGTCCTTGGAGACAGGGTTATCTGCTAATGCATTTGAAGATGCGATCCGGACCATTTGTCCAGCAGATCCCACTGAAAAGTTCTTGCGTGGAATCTGCCGAATGGAATCGCTTCGTAAGAAGCCACCATCTTTCCCAGGACCCTTGTGCATTGATGTACTGACACTTGGCCTGGTCTTAGAAGGTTCCTGACTAGGTCGGATAACTCCTTGGCTTTCTCCTCCGGGAGAAACACCTTTTTCTGGACTGTGTTCAGGATCATCCCTAGGAACAGAAGACGAGTCGTCGGAATCAGCTGCGATTTTGGAATATTTAGAATCCATCCGTGCTGTCGTAGTACTACTTGAGATAGTGCTACCCTGACCTCTAACTGTTCTCTGGACCTTGCCCTTATCAGGAGATCGTCCAAGTAAGGGATAATTAAGACGCCTTTTCTTCGAAGAATAATCATCATTTCGGCCATTACCTTGGTAAAGACCCGGGGTGCCGTGGACAATCCAAACGGCAGCGTCTGAAACTGATAGTGACAGTTCTGTACCACAAACCTGAGGTACCCTTGGTGAGAAGGGCAAATTGGGACATGGAGGTAAGCATCCTTGATGTCCAGAGACACCATATAGTCCCCTTCTTCCAGGTTCGCTATCACTGCTCTGAGTGACTCCATCTTGAACTTGAACCTTTTTATGTAAGTGTTCAAGGATTTCAGATTTAAAATGGGTCTCACCGAGCCGTCCGGCTTCGGTACCACAAACAGCGTGGAATAATACCCCTTTCCCTGTTGTAGGAGGGGTACCTTGATTATCACCTGCTGGGAATACAGCTTGTGAATGGCTTCCAATACCGCATCCCTGTCGGGGGGAGACGTTGGTAAAGCAGACTTCAGGAACCGGCGAGCGGGAGACGTCTCGAATTCCAATTTGTACCCCTGAGATACTACCTGCAGGATCCAGGAGTCCACTTGCGAGTGAGCCCACTGCGCGCTGAAATTCTTGAGACGGGCCCCCACCGTGCCTGAGTCCGCTTGTAAGGCCCCAGCGTCATGCTGAGGACTTGGCAGAAGCGGGGGAGGGCTTCTGTTCGTGGGAAGAGGCTGTCTGCTGCAGTCTTTTTCCCCTTCCTCTGCCCCGGGGCAGATATGAGTGGCCTTTTGCCCGCTTGCCCTTATGGGGACGAAAGGACTGAGCCTGAAAAGACGGTATCTTTTTCTGCTGCGAGGTGACTTGGGGTAAAAAGGTGGATTTTCCAGCCGTTGCCGTGGCCACCAGGTCCGATAGACCGACCCCAAATAACTCCTCCCCTTTATACGGCAATACTTCCATATGCCGTTTGGAATCCGCATCCCCTGACCACTGTCGTGTCCATAATCCTCTTCTGGCAGAAATGGACATCGCACTTACTCTTGATGCCAGAGTGCAAATATCCCTCTGTGCATCTCGCATATATAGAAATGCATCCTTTAAATGCTCTATAGTCAATAAAATATTGTCCCTGTCCAGGGTATCAATATTTTCAGTCAGGGAATCCGACCAAGCCACCCCAGCACTGCACATCCAGGCTGAGGCGATTGCTGGTCGCAGTATAATACCAGTATGTGTGTATATACTTTTAAGGATATTTTCCAGCATCCTATCAGCTGGTTCCTTGAGGGCGGCCGTATCTGGGGACGGTAACGCCACTTGTTTTGATAAGCGTGTGAGCGCCTTATCTACGCTAGGGGGTGTTTCCCAACGCGCCCTAACCTCTGGCGGGAAAGGGTATAATGCCAATAACTTTTTAGAAATTAGCAGTTTTTTATCGGGGGAAACCCACGCTTCATCACACACCTCATTTAATTCATCTGATTCGGGAAAAACTACGGGTAGTTTTTTCACACCCCACATAATACCCTTTTTTGTGGTACTTGTAGTATCAGAAATGTTCAAAACCTCCTTCATTGCCGTGATCATGTAACGTGTGGCCCTACTGGAAAATACGTTTGTTTCCTCACCGTCGACACTGGAGTCAGTGTCCGTGTCTGGGTCGACCACCTGAGGTAACGGGCGCTTTAGAGCCCCTGACGGTGTTTGAGACGCCTGTACAGGTATTAACTGATTTGCCGGCTGTCTCATGTAGTCAACAGTCTTTTGTAAAGTGCTGACACTATCACGTAATTCTTTCCATAAGACCATCCAGTCAGGTGTCGACTCCCTAGGGGGTGACATCACTAACACAGGCAATTGCTCCGCCTCCACACCATTTTCCTCCTCATACATGTCGACACAACGTACCGACACACAGCACACACACACAGGGAATGCTCTGATAGAGGACAGGACCCCACTAGCCCTTTGGGGAGACAGAGGGAGAGTTTGCCAGCACACACCAGAGCGCTATATATATACAGGGATAACCTTATATAAGTGTTTTTCCCTAATATAGCTGCTGTATATATTTATATGCCAATTTAGTGCCCCCCCTCTCTTGTTTTACCCTGTTTCTGTAGTGCAGGACTGCAGGGGAGAGTCAGGGAGCCTTCCTCCAACGGAGCTGTGAGGAAAAAATGGCGCCAGTGTGCTGATGAGATAGGCTCCGCCCCTTTTTCGGCGGCCTTTCTCCCGCTTTTTTATGTAAAAATAGGAAGGGGTTAAATACATCCATATAGCCCAGGAGCTATATGTGATGTATTTTTTTGCCAAAAAAGGTGTTTTTATTGCGTCTCAGGGCGCCCCCCCCCAGCGCCCTGCACCCTCAGTGACCGGAGTGTGAAGTGTGCTGAGAGCAATGGCGCACAGCTGCAGTGCTGTGCGCTACCTTATTGAAGACAGGACGTCTTCTGCCGCCGATTTTCCGGACCTCTTCCGTCTTCTGGCTCTGTAAGGGGGACGGCGGCGCGGCTCTGGGACCCATCCATGGCTGGGCCTGTGATCGTCCCTCTGGAGCTAATGTCCAGTAGCCTAAGAAGCCCAATCCACTCTGCATGCAGGTGAGTTCGCTTCTTCTCCCCTTAGTCCCTCGGTGCAGTGAGCCTGTTGCCAGCAGGTCTCACTGAAAATAAAAAACCTACTTTAAACTTTTACACTAAGCAGCTCAGGAGAGCCCCTTAGCCTGCACCCGTCTCGTTCAGGCACAAAAATCTAACTGAGGCTTGGAGGAGGGTCATAGGGGGAGGAGCCAGTGCACACCAGGTAGTCCTAAAGCTTTTTACTTTTGTGCCCAGTCTCCTGCGGAGCCGCTATTCCCCATGGTCCTTTCGGAGTCCCCAGCATCCACTAGGACGTTAGAGAAACATAGATTTTCAGGGCCCGGACTACGTCCAGCAACTTGGAATCCTCCAAGTCCCGAGTAGCCGCAGGCACCACAATAGGTTGGTTCAAATGAAATGCTGATACCACCTTTGGGAGAAATTGGGGACGAGTCCTCAATTCTGCCCTGTCCATATGGAAGATCAGATAGGGGCTTTTACATGACAAAGCCGCCAATTCAGACACACACCTAGCCGAAGCTAAGGCCAATAGCATGACCACTTTCCACGTGAGATATTTTAGCTCCACGGTCTGAAGTGGCTCAAACCAATGTGATTTTAGGAAATCCAACACAACGTTGAGATCCCAAGGTGCCACTGGAGGCACAAAAGGGGGCTGAATATGCAGCACTCCCTTGACAAACGTCTAATCTTCAGGCAGTGAAGCCAGTTCTTTTTGAAAGAAAATAGACAGGGCCGAAATCTGTACTTTTATGGATCCCAATTTTAGGCCCATAGTCACTCCTGACTGTAGGAAGTGCAAAAATCGACCCAGCTGAAATTCCTCTGTTGGGGCCTTCCTAGCCTCACACCAAGAAACATATTTTCGCCATATGCGGTGATAATGTTTTGCTGTCACAGCCTTCCTAGCTTTTATCAGCGTAGGAATGACTTCAACCGGAATGCCCTTTTCCATCAGGATCCGGCGTTCAACCGCCATGCCGTCAAACGCAGCCGCGGTAAGTCTTGGAATAGACAGGGCCCCTGCTGCAGCAGGTCCTGTCGGAGCGGCAGAGGCCAAGGGTCCTCTGAGATCATTTCTTGTAGTTCCGGGTACCAAGTTCTTCTTGGCCAATCCGGAACGATGAGTATAGTTCTTACTCCTCTCTTTCTTATTATCCTCAGTACCTTTGGTATGAGAGGAAGAGGAGGGAACACATAAACCGACTGGTACACCCACGGTGTCACTAGAGCGTCCACAGCTATCGCCTGAGGGTCCCTTGACCTGGCGCAATATCTTTTTAGCTTTTTGTTGAGGTGGGACGCCATCATGTCCACCTGTGGCCTTTCCCAACGATTTACAATCAGCTGGAAGACTTCTGGATGAAGTCCCCACTCTCCCGGGTGGAGGTCGTGCCTGCTGAGGAAGTCTGCTTCCCAGTTGTCCACTCCCGGAATGAACACTGCTGACAGTGCTATCACGTGATTTTCCGCCCATCGGAGAATCCTTGTGGCTTCTGCCATCGCCATCCTGCTTCTTGTGCCGCCCTGTCGGTTTACATGGGCGACCGCCGTGATGTTGTCTGACTGAATCAGCACCGGCTGGTTTTGAAGCAGGGGTTTTGCTTGACTTAGGGCATTGTAAATGGCCCTTAGTTCCAGAATATTTATGTGTAGGGAAGCCTCCTGACTCGACCATTGTCCTTGGAAGTTTCTTCCCTGAGTGACTGCCCCCCAACCTCGGAGGCTGGCATCCGTGGTCACCAGGACCCAGTCCTGTATGCCGAATCTGCGGCCCTCTAGAAGATGAGCACTCTGCAGCCACCACAGCAGAGACACCCTGGCCCTCGGGGACAGGGTGATCAGCCGATGCATCTGAAGATGCGATCCGGACCACTTGTCTAACAGATCCCACTGAAAGATCCTTGCATGGAACCTGCCAAAGGGAATCGCTTCGTAAGAAGCTACCATCTTTCCCAGGACTCGCGTGCAGTGATGCACCGACACCTGTTTTGGTTTCAGGAGGTCTCTGACCAGAGATGACAACTCCTTGGCCTTCTCCTCCGGGAGAAACACCTTCTTCTGTTCTGTGTCCAGAATCATACCCAAGAACAGCAGACGCGTCGTAGGAACCAGCTGCGACTTTGGGATATTCAGAATCCAGCCGTGCTGTTGTAGCACTTCCTGAGATAGTGCTACTCCGACCAACAACTGCTCCATGGACCTCGCCTTTATAAGGAGATCGTCCAAGTACGGGATAATTATAACTCCCTTCTTTCCAAGGAGTATCATCATTTCGGCCATTACCTTGGTAAATACCCTCGGTGCCGTGGACAGACCGAACGGCAACGTCTGGAATTGGTAATGGCAGTCCTGTACCACAAACCTGAGGTACTCCTGGTGAGGTGGGTAAATGGGGACATGTAGGTAAGCATCCTTGATGTCCAGTGATACCATATAATCCCCCTCTTCCAGGCTTGCAATAACCGCCCTGAGCGATTCCATTTTGAACTTGAACGTCCTTATATAAGTGTTCAAGGATTTCAAATTTAGAATGGGTCTCACCGAACCATCTGGTTTTGGTACCACAAACATTGTAGAATAGTAACCCCGTCCCTGTTGAAGGAGGGGAACTTTGATTATCACCTGCTGGAGGTACAGCTTGTGAATTGCCGCCAGTACTACCTCCCTGTCCTGGGGAGTAGCTGGCAAGGCTGATTTGAGGTAACGGCGAGGGGGAGACGTCTCGAACTCCAGCCTGTATCCCTGAGATACCACTTGTAGAACCCAGAGATCCACCTGTGAGCGAACCCACTGGTCGCTGAAGTTCCAGAGACGGGCCCCCACCGCACCTGGCTCCACCTGTGGAGCCCCAGCGTCATGCGGTGGACTTAGTGGAAGCAGAGGAGGATTTTTGTTCCTGGGAACTGGCTGTCTGGTGCAGCTTTTTCCCTCTACCCTTGCCTCTGGGCAGAAAGGACGCGCCTCTAACCCGCTTGCCTTTCTGAGGTCGAAAGGACTGTACTTGATAATACGGTGCTTTCTTAGGCTGTGAGGGAACCTGAGGTAAAAAAGTCGACTTCCCAGCTGTTGCTGTGGATACTAGGTCCGAGAGACCGTCCCCAAACAATTCCTCACCTTTATAAGGCAAAACTTCCATGTGCCTTTTAGAATCAGCATCACCTGTCCACTGCCGAGTCCATAATACTCTCCTGGCAGAAATGGACATTGCATTAATTCTAGATGCCAGCCGGCAAATGTCCCTCTGTGCATCCCTCATATATAAGACGACGTCTTTAATATGCTCTATGGTTAGCAAAATAGTGTCCCTGTCAAGGGAATCAATGTTATCAGACAGGGAGTCAGACCATGCGGCTGCAGCACTACACATCCATGCTGAAGCAATAGCAGGTCTTAGTATAGTACCTGAGTGTGTATACACAGACTTCAGGACAGCCTCCTGCTTTCTATCTGCAGGCTCCTTTAAGGCAGCCGTATCCTGAGAAGGCAGTGCCACCTTTTTTGATAAGCGTGTGAGCGCCTTGTCCACCTTAGGGGATGTCTCCCAGCATAACCTATCCGTTGGCGGGAAAGGGTACGCCATCAGTAACCGCTTAGAAATCACTAGTTTCTTATCTCGGGAACCCCACGCTTCTTCACACAATTCATTTAACTCATCAGATGGGGGAAAAGTCACTGGCTGCTTTTTCTCCCCAAACATAATACCCTTTTTTGTGGTAACCGGGTTAATGTCAGAAATGTGCAACACATTTTTCATTGCCGTAATCATACATCGGATGGCCCTAGTGGATTGTACATCTGTCTCATCCTCGTCGACACTGGAGTCAGACTCCGTGTCGACGTCTGTGTCTGCCATCTGAGGTAGCGGGCGTTTTTGAGCCCCTTATGGCCTCTGAGATGCCTGGGCAGGCGCGGGCTGAGATGCCGGCTGTCCCAAAGCTGCGTCATCGAACCTTTTATGCAAGGAGTTGACACTGTCGGTTAATACCTTCCACATATCCATCCACTCAGGTGTCTGCCCCGCAGGGGGCGACATCACACTTATCGGCACCTGCTCCGCCTCCACGTAAGCGTCCTCATCAAACATGTCGACACAGCCGTACCGACACACCGCACACACACACAGGGAATGCTCTGACTGAGGACAGGACCCCACAAAGTCCTTTGGGGAGACAGAGAGAGAGTATGCCAGCACACACCAGAGCGCTATATAACAGGGATATACACTATATACAAAGTGAATTTTCCCCCAATAGCTGCTTATGTCACAATATGCGCCTAAATTTTTGTGCCCCCCCTCTCTTTTTTTACCCTTTCTGTAATGTATACTGCAGGGGAGAGCCTGGGGAGCGTCCTTCCAGCGGAGCTGTGAAGAGAAAATGGCGCTGGCTGTGCTGAGGAAGATAGCCCCGCCCCTTCAGCGGCGGGCTTCTCCCGCTTTTTTAATGAAAATTATGGCGGGAGATTAGGCACATATACAGTTTAGAACTGTATTATGTGCAGTTTGCAATGTAAGGTATACTAATTGCAGCCCAGGGCGCCCCCCCCCCCCCCCCCAGCGCCCTGCACCAACCAGTGACCGGAGCGTGAGGTGTGCTGTGGGAGCAATGGCGCACAGCTGCAGTGCTGTGCGCTACCTTATTGAAGACCGGAGTCTTCAGCCGCCGATTTTCTCCGGTATCTTCCGTCTTCTGGCTCTGCAAGGGGGACAGCGGCGCGGCTCCGGGAACGGACGATCGAGGTCGGGCCCTGTGTTCGATCCCTCTGGAGCTAATGGTGTCCAGTAGCCTTAGAAGCACAAGCTAGCCGCAAGCAGGTAGGTTTGCTTCTCTCCCCTAAGTCCCACATAGCAGTGAGTCTGTTGCAAGCAGATCTCACTGAAAATAAAAAACCTAACAAATACTTTCTTTATAGTGAACTCAGGAGAGCCCACTAAGTGCATCCAGCTCTGGCCGGGCACAGATTCTAACTGAGGTCTGGAGGAGGGGCATAGAGGGAGGAGCCAGTGCACACCAGATGTAGTACCTAATCTTTCTTTAAAGAGTGCCCAGTCTCCTGCGGAGCCCGTCTATTCCCCATGGTCCTTACGGAGTACCCAGCATCCACTAGGACGTCAGAGAAATATATATATATATATATATATAATATTATTTTTGTTTGAGTGTATGATTTATTTAATATACAATTTATTTTACAAATGTTCTTCTAACTTGAGTGAGCAATTTAAGATTTCTAGATTACTATCAGATACGAGTTTCTTTTATCCCACGAATGGCAGAGATTTTGTCTTACTGCTGAACCATTTACCATCTATAAAATTGTTCTTTTTATGTTCCATCTCTCAGCCTTTACAGAAGTGCTGTTCCTATTATATTGTATTTGTGTGTAACAACGTTAAAGGCTGACTCCACCTAAACATTCCTTTTTATTTAATACCCCTCTTCCCAATGCAATTATGGGAGGATTTTACCCCTCCGGTGCTGTGATGTCTTCTCCTGACATTAACAACCAGGAACAGATCAAACTCAGAATGTGCTGTATCAGCTGCTGATTGGACAGAGCGAGCTGTATCTTTCTAGGTCACACTGGTCTGTTTGAACATCTGTCCATTATTTAATATAAAGAGACAAGAACCATTGCTGAGGAAATGAAATTACATTCTCCCAAATTGCAGGTGTCAATGGAATCCCACCCCTCACATACCTGCTTGTGGGCAACGGGATGGGAGAATGTTTGGTAAGTTTATTAGAATTCTATGTAAATTATCATTAGTATGAATCCCGAGAAAAACCAAGATGGAAGTATTTTTCCAGCAAGTTAAATTTATTTTTAAATGTAGAG
Source organism: Pseudophryne corroboree (assembly GCF_028390025.1). Classification (NCBI taxonomy): domain Eukaryota; kingdom Metazoa; phylum Chordata; class Amphibia; order Anura; family Myobatrachidae; genus Pseudophryne; species Pseudophryne corroboree. Next base: position 254,248,766 of record NC_086452.1, on the reverse strand, counting down.
TAGCATACCCAGAAGAAGAGTCCCGGAGGTAGTTTGGAGGACAAGGAGTGTCTATGCATTGGTGACTTCCTCTCATGTTGAAACACATCTGGTTCACACCACATTGAATGTCCTGGACAAGGCATTCATCAATATCTGTTGGCAAAAGGAGAAATTAGACACGGCTTTTGAAGAAAAAAAACGTTTTTGCCTTTTGCTCTGACCCATTACTAATTTTGTTCCAAGAAATGAAACACATCACTGACACACCCTACATATGACCTCTTTACTCTGGCAATCATTAATTAAAAAATCTGGAATAAAAAAAAATAGCGGAAATAACACATTTTGAACTGTGTTCAAACTCTAAAATGATTTTTAGAAGCACACATAATGAAGACTATTTTGTTTGAAAGTGTTATATATTTTACAGCTAAGCTCCTGTTTAAATTATGGTCATTACAGGGTAGGACAAATTGTAAGGAGATTAATTTATTATTCTACTGCTGCCAGGAACAAATGAAGGATGGGATAATGAGGGCGACGGCCCCCGGGTATCGGAAAGTGGGGGCGCAGAGAGAAAGACTTTGCTGGCTTCTGCACAGCAGTCGCACCCTGTCAGACTCTCAGCTTCTGCCAGTTCCTGGACATGGTGCCTGTTTGAGTTCTGGTCTGTTGGATAGTGGTGCGATAACATGAAGATACTGATGTTCATGGCATGGGAGATGGGGATACATGGACATAAAAGGAGTTCATAATGGGAAGGATGATGGAATAGGGACATAAAGTGCTGGAGCTAGGAATGTACAGATAAGGGATAATTGTGAGCAAGAGGGTACAAGAACAACTGTAAGGGGCAGGGGCGGATTGGAAACAAAAATCGGCCCTGGAAAAATTTGTATTAGTGGCCCCACATGGGCAGCACCAGAGGTGTAAGGTCTAGCCATGGGCCATGGCAGCAGCACCCTCCCCCCAAGACTTTCCAGATAGTGGGCATGTCCAGCATCAAGGGGGAAGTTAAAAATAAATAAAATTAAATATTATGAGCATATTATATGATACACCTTCAGAATTTAGGAAACTATATCATTCTTTAGAAAGATATATTTTCTTGCTTATTACACCAACCGTATTCCAATCACTATTCACTCAATCTTATATGTCAGCCAAGCAGGCAGACAGAGCATACACTAGATCATCTGCAATCACAGGCTAAGTGGCAAAGTCATTTTCATATATGCAAATTATTTTGAATCTTATTCATTATGTCTATAAAAAGGACCACATGTCCTCAAACAAAACAGGCCCCGCGGGTGCGTCGGCCCACCGGGAATTTTCCCTGTGAACCCTATGGCCAATCCGCCTCTGGTAAGGGGTATTCGGGTAGGTAGAGATGGGGTAGGTTCTGAGTAAAATTAAGAATTTACTCACCGGTAATTCTATTTCTCGTAGTTCGTAGTGGATGCTGGGTACTCCGTAAGGACCATGGGGAATAGACGGGCTCCGCAGGAGACTGGGCACTCTAAAGAAAAGATTAGGTACTATATCTGGTGTGCACTGGCTCCTCCCTCTATGCCCCTCCTCCAGACCTCAGTTAGGGAAACTGTGCCCGGAAGAGCTGACACTACAAGGAAAGGATTTGGAATCCCGGGTAAGACTCATATCAGCCACACCAATCACACTGTACAACTTGTGATAACCATACCCAGTTAACAGTATGAATAACAACTGAGCCTCACTGAACAGATGGCTCATAACAATAACCCTTTTGTTAAGCAATAACTATATACATGTATTGCAGAGAGTCCGCACTTGGGACGGGCTCCCAGCATCCACTACGGACTACGAGAAATAGAATTACCGGTGAGTAAATTCTTATTTTCTCTAACGTCCTAGTGGATGCTGGGTACTCCGTAAGGACCATGGGGATTATACCAAAGCTCCCAAACGGGCGGGAGAGTGCGGATGACTCTGCAGCACCGAATGAGAGAACTCAAGGTCCTCCTCAGCCATGGTATCAAACTTGTAGAATTTTGCAAACGTGTTTGATCCCGACCAGGTAGCAGCTCGGCAAAGTTGTAAAGCCGAGACCCCTCGGGCAGCCGCCCAAGAAGAGCCCACCTTCCTCGTGGAATGGGCTTTTACTGATTTAGGATGCGGCAGTCCAGCCGCAGAATGAGCCTGCTGAATCGTGCTACAGATCCAGCGAGCAATAGTCTGCTTAGAAGCAGGAGCACCCAGCTTGTTGGGTGCATGCAGGATAAACAGTGAGTCAGTTTTTCTGACCCTAGCCGTCCTGGAAACATAGATTTTCAGGGCCCGGACTACGTCCAGCAACTTGGAATCCTCCAAGTCCCGAGTAGCCGCAGGCACCACAATCGGTTGGTTCAAATGAAACGCTGATACCACCTTAGGGAGAAATTGGGGACGAGTCCTCAATTCTGCCCTGTCCATATGGAAGATCAGATAGGGGCTTTTACATGACAAAGCCGCCAATTCTGACACACGCCTAGCCGAAGCTAAGGCCAATAGCATGACCACTTTCCATGTGAGATATTTTAGCTCCACGGTCTGAAGTGGCTCAAACCAATGTGATTTTAGGAAATCCAACACTACGTTGAGATCCCAAGGTGCCACTGGAGGCACAAAAGGAGGCTGAATATGCAGCACTCCCTTGACAAACGTCTGAACTTCAGGCAGTGAAGCCAGTTCTTTTTGAAAGAAAATAGACAGGGCCGAAATCTGGACTTTTATGGATCCCAATTTTAGGCCCATAGTCACTCCTGACTGTAGGAAGTGCAGAAATCGACCCAACTGAAATTCTTCTGTTGGGGCCTTCATAGCCTCACACCAAGCAACATATTTTCGCCATATGCGGTGATAATGTTTTGCTGTCACATCCTTCCTAGCTTTTATCAGCGTAGGAATGACTTCAACCGGAATGCCCTTTTCCATCAGGATCCGGCGTTCAACCGCCATGCCGTCAAACGCAGCCGCGGTAAGTCTTGGAACAGACAGGGCCCCTGCTGTAACAGGTCCTGTCTGAGAGGCAAAGGCCAAGGGTCCTCTGAGATCATTTCTTGTAGTTCCGGGTACCAAGTTCTTCTTGGCCAATTCGGAACGATGAGTATAGTTCTTACTCCTCTCTTTCTTATTATCCTCAGTACCTTTGGTATGAGAGGAAGAGGAGGGAACACATAAACCGACTGGTACACCCACGGTGTCACTAGAGCGTCCACAGCTATCGCCTGAGGGTCCCTTGACCTGGCGCAATATCTTTTTAGCTTTTTGTTGAGGCGGGACGCCATCATGTCCACCTGTGGCCTTTCCCAACGATTTACAATCAGCTGGAAGACTTCTGGATGAAGTCCCCACTCTCCCGGGTGGAGGTCAGTGCTATCACGTGATTTTCCGCCCATCGGAGTATCCTTGTGGCTTCTGCCATCGCCATCCTGCTTCTTGTGCCGCCCTGTCGGTTTACATGAGCGACCGCCGTGATGTTGTCTGACTGAATCAGCACCGGCTGGTTTTGAAGCAGGGGTTTTGCCTGACTTAGGGCATTGTAAATGGCCCTTAGTTCCAGAATATTTATGTGTAGGGAAGCCTCCTGACTCGACCATAGTCCCTGGAAGTTTCTTCCCTGAGTGACTGCCCCCCAACCTCGGAGGCTTGCATCCGTGGTCACCAGGACCCAGTCCTGTATGCCGAATCTGCGGCCCTCGAGAAGATGAGCACTCTCTAGCCACCACAGCAGAGACACCCTGGCCCTCGGGGACAGGGTGATCAGCCGATGCATCTGAAGATGCGATCCAGACCACTTGTCTAACAGATCCCACTGAAAGATCCTTGCATGGAACCTGCCGAATGGAATTGCCTCGTAAGAAGCTACCATCTTTCCCAGGACTCGCGTGCAGTGATGCACCGACACCTGTTTTGGTCTTAGGAGGTCTCTGACCAGAGATGACAACTCCTTGGCCTTCTCCTTCGGGAGAAACACCTTCTTCTGTTCTGTGTCCAGAATCATACCCAGGAACAGCAGACGCGTCGTAGGAACCAGCTGCGACTTTGGGATATTCAGAATCCAGCCGTGCTGTTGTAGCACTTCCTGAGATAGTGCTACTCTGACCAACAACTGCTCCCTGGACCTTGCCTTTATAAGGAGATCGTCCAAGTACGGGATAATTATAACTCCCTTCTTCCGAAGGAGTATCATCATTTTGGCCATTACTTTGGTAAATACCCTCGGTGCCGTGGACAGACCAAACGGCAACGTCTGGAATTGGTAATGGCAGTCCTGTACCACAAAACGGAGGTACACCTGGTGAGGTGGGTAAATGGGGACATGTAGGTAAGCATCCTTGATGTCCAGTGATACTATGTAATCCCCCTCGTCCAGGCTTGCAATAACCGCCCTGAGCGATTCCATTTTGAACTTGAACTTCCTTATATAAGTGTTCAAGGATTTCAAATTTAGAATGGGTCTCACCGAACCGTCTGGTTTCGGTACCACAAACATTGTGGAATAGTAACCCCGTCCCTGTTGAAGGAGGGGAACTTTGATTATCACCTGCTGGAGGTACAGCTTGTGAATTGCCGCCAGTACTACCTCCCTTTCCTGGGGAGTAGCTGGCAAGGCTGATTTGAGGTAACGGCGAGGGGGAGACGTCTCGAACTCCAGCTTGTATCCCTGAGATACCACTTGTAGAACCCAGAGATCCACCTGTGAGCGAACCCACTGGTCGCTGAAGTTCCGGAGACGGGCCCCCACCGCACCTGGCTCCACATGTGGAGCCCCAGCGTCATGCGGTGGACTTAGTGGAAGCAGGGGAGGATTTTTGTTCCTGGGAACTGGCTGTATGGTGCAGCTTTTTCCCTCTACCCCTGCCTCTGGGCAGAAAGGACGCGCCTCTGACCCGCTTGCCTTTCTGAGGCCGAAAAGACTGTACTTGATAATACGGTGCTTTCTTAGGTTGTGAGGGAACCTGAGGTAAAAAAGTCGACTTCCCAGCTGTTGCTGTGGATACGAGGTCCGAAAGACCGTCCCCAAACAATTCCTCACCCTTATAAGGCAAAATTTCCATGTGCCTTTTAGAATCAGCATCACCTGTCCACTGCCGAGTCCATAATACTCTCCTGGCAGAAATGGACATTGCATTAATTCTAGATGCCAGCAGGCAAGTGTCCCTCTGTGCATCTCTCATATATAAGACTACGTCTTTAATATGCTCTATGGTTAGCAATATAGTGTCCCTGTCAAGGGAATCAATGTTATCAGACAGGGAATCAGACCACGCTGCTGCAGCACTACACATCCATGCTGAAGCAATAGCAGGTCTCAGTATAGTACCTGAGTGTGTATACACAGACTTCAGGATAGCCTCCTGCTTTCTATCCGCAGGCTCCTTCAAGGCGGCCGTATCCTGAGAAGGCAGTGCCACCTTTTTTGATAAACGTGTGAGCGCCTTGTCCACCTTAGGGGATGTCTCCCAGCGTAACCTATCCGTTGGCGGGAAAGGGTACGCCATTAGTAACCGCTTAGAAATTACTAGTTTCTTATCCGGGGAACCCCACGCTTCTTCACACAATTCATTTAATTCATCAGATGGGGGAAAAGTCACTGGCTGCTTTCTCTCCCCAAACATAATACCCTTTTTTGTGGTAACCGGGTTAATGTCAGAAATGTGCAACACATTTTTCATTGCCGTAATCATGCATCGGATGGCCCTAGTGGATTGTATATTTGTCTCATCCTCGTCGACACTGGAGTCAGACTCCGTGTCGACATCTGTGTCTGCCATCTGAGGTAGCGGGCGTTTTTGAGCCCCTGACGGCTTCTGAGATGCCTGGGCAGGCGCGGGCTGAGATGCCGGCTGTCCCAAAGCTGCGTCATCGAACCTTTTATGTAAGGAGTTGACACTGTCTGTTAATACCTTCCACATATCCATCCACTCAGGTGTCGGCCCCGCAGGGGGCGACATCACACTTATCGGCACCTGCTCCGCCTCCACATAAGCATCCTCATCAAACTTGTCGACACAGCCGTACCGACACACACACACACACACACACACACACACACACACACACACACACACACACACACACACGCACACACGGAATGCTCTGACTGAGGACAGGACCCCACAAAGTCCTTTGGGGAGACAGAGAGAGAGTATGCCAGCACACACCACAGCGCTATATAATCAGGGATTTACACTAACAAAAGCGATTTTCCCTATAGCTGCTTTTATATATAGTATTTTGCGCCTAAATTTAGTGCCCCCCCTCTCTTTTTTACCCTTGATGTCTTGAAACTGCAGGGGAGAGCCTGGGGAGCTGTCTTCCAGCGGAGCTGTGAAGAGAAAATGGCATCGGTGTGCTGAGGAAGATAGCCCCGCCCCCTTCTCGGCGGACTTCTCCCGCTTTTTTATCTGAATAATGACGGGGGATTATGCACATATACAGCTTAAAAGCTGTATTATGTGCCAATTTGCCATGTAAGGTACTCTAATTGCTGCCCAAGGCGCCCCCCCCCCCAGCGCCCTGCACCCATCAGTGACCGGAGTGTGTGGTGTGCATAGGGAGCAATGGCGCACAGCTGCAGTGCTGTGCGCTACCTTAATGAAGACCGAAGTCTTCAGCCGCCGATTACCTCCGGTTTCTTCGGTCTTCTGGCTCTGCAAGGGGGACGGCGGCGCGGCTCCGGGAACGGACGATCGAGGGCGGGCCCTGTGTTCGATCCCTCTGGAGCTAATGGTGTCCAGTAGCCTTAGAAGCACAAGCTAGCTGCAAGCAGGTAGGTTTGCTTCTCTCCCCTAAGTCCCACGTAGCAGTGAGTCTGTTGCCAGCAGATCTCACTGAAAATAAAAAACCTAACAAATACTTTTCTTTCTAGGAAGCTCAGGAGAGCCCCTAGAGTGCATCCAGCTCTGGCCGGGCACAGATTCTAACTGAGGTCTGGAGGAGGGGCATAGAGGGAGGAGCCAGTGCACACCAGATATAGTACCTAATCTTATCTTTAGAGTGCCCAGTCTCCTGCGGAGCCCGTCTATTCCCCATGGTCCTTACGGAGTACCCAGCATCCACTAGGACGTCAGAGAAATGAGGATGCTGTGTAAGTAAATAAAAGGAGGGATTTCCAGCTGGGTTTCATGCTGAGATAAGGATGGAAGAACATAACTGGAATTTGTGGATGGGGAAAAGGGGTTTATGATCTGATGCTGGAACAGATTTAAGGGGCTTAGGCATGGAGTTTATCCTAGGAATAATGAGATGGGCTGCAGAAGTTGTGATAGGAGCCTATAGGAATGCAATGCACTGTGGTACTCATTGTGTCAGTGAGGTAAGTGTGGTGCTGACAGGGACACACACAATAGTAATGTTTTGCAGGTAATGCAGAGTATTGTGATGTGATTTGCTGCAGATGGGGAGAGCTGAGGCTGACTAAGGACATAGCATGATGCTGCAAGTCCCTGGGTGATTGTATTATTTTGTTGTATTATAAGAGCTGCACTGTGTCTGACAATCCCGTGACACTGGTATAATACAGACAATGGGGTGTGTTTTTGAAACCTAGTGAAGATGTGGTGTTTGAAAGGGAGGCGTTCCACCATTTAGGGACATGTTTGTGGAGCATTTCAGTCATGAGAACATGTTATGCCCTTATCATATGAAAGCTACCACTTTCAGCAGGTACGAGGACAGCCTTTCCAGACTGCAAGTGTTCAGGAATACAGGTAATACCTGTAAATATTTAGCATTTATGTTTTATTTAGCAGATACCCCACAAATGTAAAATTAGTCATTAAATGTTGCTAAAAGGTATTCATCTAAAATAGAAATGATTTTTAAAATAAAAGTATAAATACTATATAAGTAAACTGGTATGCATTACACATGAGGTCGCATTATTAGAAGACATCTCATAACTTAAAAAGGAAACTCAAACCAAATATTAAAAAAAAAAATCTTTGCGTTAGACACAGTGGGAGGCAATCACGAGACCGCCTGTCGGGATCCCGGCGGTCACAATGCAGACGCCTGAATCCCGACAGGCAGTGAAATGCCGCTGGAATACCGGCGCCACAGGCTTTTCTCCCTCTGTGTGTGTCCACGCTACCCATAGAGGTAGAATATAGCCTGTGGCAAGCGCAGCAAGCCACCGTGCTCGCAACGTGGCAAGCGCAGTGAGTCCGCAAGGGGCATTCTAGTGCTCGTCCCGCTACCGGCATACTGGTGGCCGGCATCCCGCTGTCGGGATCATGACAGCCAGGATCTTGGCCGCCGGTAAATAGCATATATTCTGACATAGTGCTTTGTATAATGTGAGAACTGTGAACATGAATAATGAGAGGGATTTAGGGGTAAGGGCACCCCTAACTATAATATTTTCCTTGATTGGCTATAAGCGCTCGTGATGATAGCCACTTTAATAGAATATTAAAAAAGCCACTATGACATTTTTTTTTATTAATTACTGTATGTATACATATTAAAGCAGGATGGCTTACAGGGGCAGTATGTGTATGTCCTACCCGTTTAAACTCCATTCAAGATGGTATACGGTGTCGAACCTAGGCACGTGCCTCATGTGCCTAATGGAAAATTTGCCACTGATATTAAAAATGATCTCTTATTTTACTGTCACAATCAACTCTGTTTTTAAAACCATCATTATTGCTTTGAAGAGATGTGTGCTACATTAATGAAGAAAAGTGTTTGTTTACAGCAGACATTGGAAGTTTTTGAAGATTTTAGACAGTAGTGACACCAGCATTAAGAAGTGGCAAGTGCAAAGTATAGGCATGGCTGCCACACACTGCAGATTTTGGGGCTGATTCAGAGATGGCTGCAGTCGTGCATCCATGAGCAGCGGCGGCGTCCTTCTTGTCTGTGCACACGCAATAACCACAGTGCACGTGCACAACCCTTCTCCTTGTGGCCGCATCCAGGAAGGATGCGGCCACAGGATGGTTGACAGTGGCGGGCGTTCCAGGACCAGAACCAGACATGCGGGGGCACACCCAGCACAGGCTAGTCCGCCCCGCATGTCTGGTTCTGCCCTGCCGCAAAAGTATAAAAGCATCGCACAGCTGCAACGCTTTTGTACTTGACGAGTAGCTCCCTACCAGCACAACTCCTGCGTGCTGGCAGGGAGCTACTTGTCGCTGTCCGGGTCGCAGCGGCTGCATGTAATGTCACGTTGTTGCCACGGCCCACCCCCCACATGGTACGGGCAGCCTGTGTTGCCCGGACCGTGCCCCTAAAACGGCTGCAAAACGCAGCTGGCCTGCCCCCTCCTGCCCAGCCCTGCGAGGTGATCGCAGGGCTGAGATGGCCGTTGGGTGCCTGGAATGCGGCAGTGCACTGCAGCACCGGTGCCGGCGCAGTTCAGACCTTTTTCGCACAGCAACGATCAGGTCTTATTTAGGCCCTATATACGGATCTGTGTTCTATTGAATCATGTTAGCAGTGTTTCCTAAAGCATTAAGGGCCATATTCAGAGATGGATGCAGATCGCTGCGTCCATCTCCTCACATGCCGGGGTCCACCCAGCACAGGGCAAGGCCTCCCAGCATGTGTGAGTCCACCTCCTGATGTGTCCGCAATTAGATTGAGGACTCATCAGAACTAAGGTTGACCCCTGGCAGTGCAGCCTAGCCGCGGTGTCAGGTGGTCGGCTGCTATTTTTTAAATAGGAGCGGCTGCGTGTGACATCACGCAGCCGCCCCGAAAATGTCCAGTCCCGTCCCAGTTCGGCCCGCCCTGCCCCCCCAACAATGCATTGCCACCCTGTGAACGCCCACCTCTGTCAATCACATTGCGGTCGCATCCAACAGTGATGCGAATGCAATGTGTCTGCCTGCGCAGCCGCAATGCGGTTGCTGTGCATGCACAGTTTGCCTCCATCGGCAAACTGTGCTGTGGGCCGCATCAGCATTAAGTCCAAATTTCCTACCATCAGATCATCAATTACACTGAAATACAGAGTAAAACGCTGTCCTTGGATAGAAATAGTTTATTATACTGTAGGTGCATAGCAAAATAAAACAAATTGGCAATTGTTGATACCTCTGGAATAGGGGTGCTGTGCCAAGAATGGGATGAGGTGAGTACTAAATACACGGCTCTGGGCTTGTTGGATGAGCCAAGGTCACCTGCTAGGGGGGACACTGACTCCCTTTGCAGTGCTGATAAGGGGGACAATGTCCCCTGTGCGACTCCAGGAAATGAGGGGCATGGTTATGCCTATTCAGATTTGGTCACACCCCCTCAGTACCCGGTCCAACTCTGTTCATAGTTAGCCCCAGTGCTGGACACCTGGATTGGTTCCCACTGAAACAGTGAAACAATGGGCACAGTTAAAGTTGCTAAAGTGGAAACCAGCCCAATGCATAGGGTCATAATGTGACAGTCTTGTCAGTATTGAACACCAAGGGCTATATTTATGAAGTGCTTCTCAGCTGGATTTTAGGTGAAAGTAGCAATAACATTAAGTGTAAAGCCTGTTACTTATTGTTAGTGCCGCTTTAAATTTTTACCTCAAGCCCACCAAGAAGTTTTGCCTTGTAAGTGATTGCCTCTTTAAAAAAACATCCAAGTTCAGCCGGCATCCCGCACGGCCGCCAAACTCAGGCGTCATTACATCTGGCCCTTAGTGTTTAAATCGCTTGCGTAGAGTGCTGTTAATTTTACTACAATGGCACTTAGTCAGTGAAGATGGTGGAAACTTACACTACATACAGTATTTAGCGATAGCTCACCAGTTAAATGTCTTACATGGCAATGTCTGGAGTTTGAATCCCTTGCATAACGAGCTGTGATGTGTGTATTTTAATAGAATGAATGATGTACACTTGTACAATATGCTGGTTTTATGTAATTCTATTTGTGTTGTATGGACTAAAGTGATATATTACCTGTTCGATGGAAAGGCCGATATATCTAAGTTTTCGGTGGGTGTGTACACCCTATTTGTCTGTGACATAGTTCACAGACATATCGCGTCAGCCCTGCAGCATATCCGATGTCGATATATCTTGCAGATATACTGGCATGTCTGGCTGTGTTTACGGACAACCTGCCAACCGCCAGAACACTGGCTGCAGAGACTGACATCACAGTTGGGTGGGCCCAACATATTGAGCAGCTGATTGGTAAATATGTATCCTTACTTAATCAGCCACTTTGTCTGCACAACGGCAGGTTGCCAGACAAGTTGGCTAGGTATGTACCCAGCCTAAGAAGATGGAGAAGACAGGAATAGAAAGAGGAGTCATTAAAGTTTCCATTCCAGGTTCCCGTTAGATAGCATATGGGAGAGAAAGACTAGCAGTTTGATTTGGGGAAGAAATGCACGATAATGGCTAACATATCTTAGCACCAATGCATCTACCCTGTTCATGAAATCTAATGTAATGTATAGTAAGAGTGCTTCAAGAGGCTAGAACTGGTTCAACAAAAAAATGGAAAAATGGTAATGCACGAGGTGTTATGTATCAGGTGTCCCTTTAATGCATCTGTATGAACTTGCATAATTTGCAAAACTCTCACGCATAGTGAGGTAGCAGGGAGGTTTTAACCTGCATAACCTATAATACTTGTTATAGCATTCTTGTGAACTTTACTAATGACCTTTAATAAACTTGACACATATTGCACAGCCATACCTTGACACGTCTTTCCATTGGCCATTAGCTGATAACCGATTGGGCAGAGACACTGGTAACTTCCAAGAACATTTTTGCATTCATGTTGACATGCATCTTGCTTTTCGCATTCATTGATATCTGTACAATGATTTAAATTTGTTAAAACCATTTAAAAGGTCAACACAAACACAGAAAATAAATGTATGCACACAATGTAACACATACCTACACAAGGCTTCCCAGGATCTTCAGACTTGAACCCACGGGGACAAGTGCAAAGATACTTGCCGTGCGTGTTTTCACATATTTGATTGTTTTGACATCGATGTGTAGCATCTCTGCACTCATTAATATCTAAGATGGATACAAAAGAATGCCTGTAAGCAAGCATGAGTCACACTCATACATCTGTAAGTCTACTTACTTTCCCCCCAATAACCCTCCTTGTTTGCAACCTAACCCTAACCCCCCGCAGCCTAAACCTAACCAGCCCCAGTGGTGCCTAACACCCCTCCCCGCTGCCTAAAGTTATTTCCCCCCCCCCACCCTTCCTGGGAGAGGGCCTAATACTAAGCCCCTCTACCTGCATCCTAACCCTAACCTTCCTGGGCCCCACCTTAGCCCTAACCCTCCCTAAACCTAACCTTCCCCCACTACCACGGCTTACCTCTCCGGCGGCTCGGCAGTGTAGCGATTGGGACCCCAGGTGTCGGGATGCCGGTGCCGGGATTATGATCTCTGTTGGTATTTTGGTGCTGGCATTCCATTACATGCTGGGATTCTGGCGTCAGTATTTTGATAGCTGAGATCCCAACTGCCGGGATTCTAACCTGATCCCTCACCATTAAGTGAGTGTAGTTTAAGCCAGGTCATTTTCCAATATTCCAATATGCTGCTCATTCATCAGATGGTGGAACCAGGGGCAACATGACAATGAATGATGGCACCCAAAGTGGCTTAATTTCAGCAAAGGACATGAAACATGCGAAAGTCTTGCTTGCCATCGAGACGCTTCCAAAGTAAGCAAACACCCAAGGACCAACCACACAATTTCCATAACTTTTATTTGAGGAGGTGCATGGTTTATTTTGAGCAGTCTGCCCCTGTTGTATTTGCAATGTCCCCTCAACAAGCTCGGAGATTTGAATAATCTGCCCTGGACCACCCATTGGTTGGGATTCATTCAATGATTGCAAACCTTGCTCAAATAATTGCACCAATCCACCAATGTTGGATTAGTGAGATAGCTGAGCAGGGCTTTAGTCTGTCTCAAAGGACAACACTTTGACCAAAGGTAAATGGTCTGTAGCAAAGTATGACTGAAATTTGTTTATTGCATCTTTTACTTGACTGCGTTTTATGCAGAATGGTAGTGGTGAGACATTCATCAACAGATATAGGTGGTCATTCCGAGTTGATCGCTCGCTAGCAGTTTTTAGCAGCCGTGCAAACGCTATGCCGCCTCCCACTGGGAGTGTATTTTAGCTTAGCAGAAGTGCAAACGAAAGGATCGCAGAGCGGCTACAAAGTTTTTTTGTGCAGTTTTAGAGTAGGTCAATACCTACTCAGCGCTTGCGATCACTTCAGACTGTTCACACGCCCTGCGTTCGGCCAGCCACGCCTGCGTTTTTCCTGGCACGCCTGCTTTTTTTTGAACACTCCCTGAAAACGGTCAGTTGACACCCAGAAACGCCCACTTCATGTCAATCACTCTGCGGCCAGCACTGCGACTGAAAAGCTTTGCTAGACCCTGTGTAAAACTACATCGTTGTAATAATATGTTGCGCCGCGTACGCATGTGCAGAAGTGCCATTTTTTTGCCTCATAGCTGCACAGCGAACTAATGCAGCTAGCGAACAACTCTGAATGACCCCCATGGGGTGTTGACATGCTTTACTAATACCGTGAGCACATCTGGAACATACAAATTATGCTGTGAATGGCACTGCAGTGACGATTCTGGCTGCAGGGTGCCGTACCAGCTAGCCAGATGCAGGGTCCATTGGTGAGGGAATGAGCTGCCCACAGGGCTATTCGGTCTGTGCTGCAGCACCACTCGAACAACCCCAGTAATGGGCCTGAATGTTGTTGACTCATGTCACTCAGTCCTTCATTAGTTTCATTTAAATTATTTGCTCTTATATAAGGCACAACAAATATTCATTAGAAACACTCACCTACACATGATCCATTCTCCACCTTGGTAAATCCAGAGGGACATATATCAATGCATTTATAACTACCACGTGTGTTTTTACAAAGCTGGTCTGGCTTGCACACTGTCTGGCGGCATTCATTTAGATCTTCAAGAAAATATAGATGTCAGTAAAAATTAATAATTAGTTTGTATCCCACATATTTAAGTTTGCATACAGTACTGTAGGTGCATGTGATAGACTACAATATAATTTTTGAATCAGGCCTTCTTACGCTTATGTTTGTTAATACCCAGTCTTGTTTTGTATATAGTACAGATAATAGTACTGATATGTGACGTGTATGACAAGAACACAATGTCTGCATGTACACACTTAAGTTAGATATTTCTACACAATTTTATACACAACTAGAGATGAGCGGGTTCGGTTCCTCGGAATCCGAACCCCCCCGAACTTCACCCATTTTACACGGGTCCGAGGCAGACTCGGATCCTCCTGCCTTGCTCGGTTAACCCGAGCGCGCCCGAACGTCATCATCCCGCTGTTGGATTCTCGCGAGATTCGTATTCTATATAAGGAGCCGCGCGTCGCCGCCATTTTCACTCGTGCATTGGAGATGATAGGGAGAGGACGTGTGCAGCATTCTCTCAGTTGTGTTCAGTGTGCTGCAAATATCTGTGCTCAGTGTGCTGCAAATATCTGTGCTCAGTGTGCGTGCAAATATCTGTGCTCAGTGTGCTGAAAATATCTAAGTTCTCTGCCTGAAAAATGCTCCATATCTGTGCTGCATTGTAGTATATAGTAGGAGGACAGTGCAGAATTTTGCTGACCAGTGACCACCAGTATTATATCAGTACGGTATAGTAGTCCACTGCTCTACCTACCTCTGTGTCATCAAGTATACTATCCATTGTCAAAGTAGAAAAATATCACGCTACACGTTGCCATATATTCACCCCATGCGCTTGCCCGCTGCACGTGCACATTCTCTCCCGTGCGTGCGGATACTCGCAGCTGCGTGATGGCACTTCCACGGCCATGCGCTCGAGCGCGTGGTATGTGCATTTACGGTAGAGTTTGTGTGCGTCTAGTCGGCGACTCAATCGTTACATAGTAAAACCAAATAGTATGTTTTATAGGTAATGTCCCCCTTAATAATAACTGTAAGTTTGTTTAATGTAACTGGTCCCTGGACAGAGGAATTCCTCTTTGCATGATACGAAGGGTCAGACAGGGTTTGAGCAGTGGTGTTTGGTACCTAACTAAAGAACATTTTATTAGAAACAATCCGGTGCTGGTTAGGTAAAGAGTAATCGCTCCTGCGTATAGTTATGTCTATTAGTAGTTTCTGGACATTTACTATATTTGCGGTTCATTATCCATGCAGCGGGAATTCTGAGATTCCCTCCCACCTGAGCAGTTTGATATAGTCACAGCCCACCTGTTCAAACTAACCTATGACCTTTTGTTATGGTGCGAGGAGACATTCCTGTGTCCAATGAACAATAAGATTGTAGGGCCCTTTGTAGTACACTGTATGTTGTGTATATAAGGGTCACTGTCCCCAGACCGGCCAGTACTCTCTCTCTTCAACATTTATCTCTGATAACTGGAGGACTGGATCCGGTTGCGCTAGCGAGTGTTCCCCCGTATGGTATTTTTCTCTGTGGCCACTTTGTTACCCGTTTAATGTAAGCCATTCATTCTTAGCCTATGTATTTGTGTTTGCGATCGTTCGCTGTTGTGTATATTTCTGTTTAGTTATTCTGTTAGTCATTAATGTTAGCCTGTAGTGTATAAGCTGTTACTGTATCTTTTTCCTTTTACTTACTTACATCGTTTAGTAAAGGTGTTGGAACCTTAGCAAGGAGTGTGTTTCACCATTTGTTATTAAGGGTTGCTGAGCATCTCAATCGCTCAAACAGCTAGCTTACAGACCAAGGTTAAACAGTTATATCATTGTAGTATCTCAACACTAAGAATTACAGTATAAGCATACTCTGTGTAAGGTTTAAAAGGTTATTATCTGTGTGTACGCTCGCTGTGTGTATCCCGTACTCACAGCGCAGCGTGTGTACGTAACTTGCGTACCACGTGCGAGGTCTTTGTACGCAAATAGCGTACGAAGTGCGTAGCACGTGCACGAGGGACAGCGGCCATTACGGCTTCACGATATTAGTAAATAGCTTGTGTTCTAAGGTAAATAATCAACTTTATCAATTGGGGCCTCGTCCGTCCTCCACATATCCACACTAGTGCACACAGACTTTGTCTGTCAGCAAAGGGTGGGAAAGCAGTATCCTTCGTATCCGTATTGGTGGTGAGGGATACAGTGGTGCTGACTAGATAAGCGTCTGTTACGCTACGCTGTAGGAGTGCTGGGGTGGAATCCGAAACCGGAAGGTAGGAAGGTAAGAACAATACGCTATTATCTTTTATAACTGTTTATTTCTGTTTTGCGTACGCACACACGCACGCACGCACGCACACACCTGCATTGTTGCGGCTCACTCTCTTGTTGCCATTAGAATCGATTATTAGAGACGTGCTGAGGAAATCTGGTGCTATTTAGTTGAGATTATAAAGGATAATTTTTAAGGGAATAATTGTAAAGGACACGCACACAGCATAGCAAATACTGTGTGGTGTACGGTAAGCGATTAGTTGAACATCGTTTACATTTATAGAAGCGTGTTAGTTGCATTGCTGTGGGCATATCTGGACTTTGTGCATACGTGTCTCGGGCAACGTGCGAGATTACGTACTAGAGATGAGTGCCGGAAATTTTTCGGGTTTTGTGTTTTGGTTTTGGGTTCGGTTCCGCGGCCGTGTTTTGGGTTCGACCGCGTTTTGGCAAAACCTCACCGAATTTTTTTTGTCGGATTCGGGTGTGTTTTGGATTCGGGTGTTTTTTTTAAAAAACACTAAAAAACAGCTTAAATCATAGAATTTGGGGGTCATTTTGATCCCAAAGTATTATTAACCTCAAAACCCATAATTTACACTCATTTTCAGTCTATTCTGAATACCTCACACCTCACAATATTATTTTTAGTCCTAAAATTTGCACCTAGGTCGCTGGATGACTAAGCTAAGCGACCCTAGTGGCCGACACAAACACCGGGCCCATCTAGGAGTGGCACTGCAGTGTCACGCAGGATGTCCCTTCCAAAAAACCCTCCCCAAACAGCACATGACGCAAAGAAAAAAAGAGGCGCAATGAGGTAGCTGTGTGAGTAAGATAAGCGACCCTAGTGGCCGACACAAACACCGGGCCCATCTAGGAGTGTCACTGCAGTGTCACGCAGGATGTCCCTTCCAAAAAACCCTCCCCAAACAGCACATGACGCAAAGAAAAAAAGAGGCGCAATGAGGTAGCTGTGTGAGTAAGATAAGCGACCCTAGTGGCCGACACAAACACCGGGCCCATCTAGGAGTGGCACTGCAGTGTCACGCAGGATGTCCCTTCCAAAAAACCCTCCCCAAACAGCACATGACGCAAAGAAAAAAAGAGGCGCAATGAGGTAGCTGTGTGAGTAAGATAAGCGACCCTAGTGGCCGACACAAACACCGGGCCCATCTAGGAGTGGCACTGCAGTGTCACGCAGGATGGCCCTTCCAAAAAACCCTCCCCAAACAGCACATGACGCAAAGAAAAAAAGAGGCGCAATGAGGTAGCTGTGTGAGTAAGATAAGCGACCCTAGTGGCCGACACAAACACCGGGCCCATCTAGGAGTGGCACTGCAGTGTCACGCAGGATGGCCCTTCCAAAAAACCCTCCCCAAACAGCACATGACGCAAAGAAAAAAAGAGGCGCAATGAGGTAGCTGTGTGAGTAAGATAAGCGACCCTAGTGGCCGACACAAACACCGGGCCCATCTAGGAGTGGCACTGCAGTGTCACGCAGGATGGCCCTTCCAAAAAACCCTCCCCAAACAGCACATGACGCAAAGAAAAAAAGAGGCGCAATGAGGTAGCTGTGTGAGTAAGATAAGCGACCCTAGTGGCCGACACAAACACCGGGCCCATCTAGGAGTGGCACTGCAGTGTCACGCAGGATGGCCCTTCCAAAAAACCCTCCCCAAACAGCACATGACGCAAAGAAAAAAAGAGGCGCAATGAGGTAGCTGTGTGAGTAAGATAAGCGACCCTAGTGGCCGACACAAACACCGGGCCCATCTAGGAGTGGCACTGCAGTGTCACGCAGGATGTCCCTTCCAAAAAACCCTCCCCAAACAGCACATGACGCAAAGAAAAAAAGAGGCGCAATGAGGTAGCTGTGTGAGTAAGATAAGCGACCCTAGTGGCCGACACAAACACCGGGCCCATCTAGGAGTGGCACTGCAGTGTCACGCAGGATGGCCCTTCCAAAAAACCCTCCCCAAACAGCACATGACGCAAAGAAAAAAAGAGGCGCAATGAGGTAGCTGTGTGAGTAAGATAAGCGACCCTAGTGGCCGACACAAACACCTGGCCCATCTAGGAGTGGCACTGCAGTGTCACGCAGGATGGCCCTTCCAAAAAACATTCCACAAACAGCACATGACGCAAAGAAAAATTAAAGAAAAAAGAGGTGCAAGATGGAATTGTCCTTGGGCCCTCCCACCCACCCTTATGTTGTATAAACAGGACATGCACACTTTAACCAACCCATCATTTCAGTGACAGGGTCTGCCACACGACTGTGACTGAAATGACGGGTTGGTTTGGACCCCCACCAAAAAAAAAGCAATTAATCTCTCCTTGCACAAACTGGCTCTACAGAGGCAAGATGTCCACCTCATCATCATCCTCCGATATATCACCGTGTACATCCCCCTCCTCACAGATTATCAATTCGTCCCCACTGGAATCCACCATCTCAGCTCCCTGTGTACTTTGTGGAGGCAATTGCTGCTGGTCAATGTCTCCACGGAGGAATTGATTATAATTCATTTTAATGAACATCATCTTCTCCACATTTTCTGGATGTAACCTCGTACGCCGATTGCTGACAAGGTGAGCGGCGGCACTAAACACTCTTTCGGAGTACACACTTGTGGGAGGACAACTTAGGTAGAATAAAGCCAGTTTGTGCAAGGGCCTCCAAATTGCCTCTTTTTCCTGCCAGTATAAGTACGGACTGTGTGACGTGCATACTTGGATGCGGTCACTCATATAATCCTCCACCATTCTTTCAATGTTGAGAGAATCATATGCAGTGACAGTAGACGACATGTCCGTAATCGTTGTCAGGTCCTTCAGTCCGGACCAGATGTCAGCATCAGCAGTCGCTCCAGACTGCCCTGCATCACCGCCAGCGGGTGGGCTCGGAATTCTGAGCCTTTTCCTCGCACCCCCAGTTGCGGGAGAATGTGAAGGAGGAGATGTTGACAGGTCGCGTTCCGCTTGACTTGACAATTTTCTCACCAGCAGGTCTTTCAACCCCAGCAGACTTGTGTCTGCCGGAAAGAGAGATCCAAGGTAGGCTTTAAATCTAGGATCGAGCACGGTGGCCAAAATGTAGTGCTCTGATTTCAACAGATTGACCACCCGTGAATCCTTGTTAAGCGAATTAAGGGCTCCATCCACAAGTCCCACATGCCTAGCGGAATCGCTCCGTGTTAGCTCCTCCTTCAATGTCTCCAGCTTCTTCTGCAAAAGCCTGATGAGGGGAATGACCTGACTCAGGCTGGCAGTGTCTGAACTGACTTCACGTGTGGCAAGTTCAAAGGGCATCAGAACCTTGCACAACGTTGAAATCATTATCCACTGCGCTTGAGACAGGTGCATTCCACCTCCTATATCGTGCTCAATTGTATAGGCTTGAATGGCCTTTTGCTGCTCCTCCAACCTCTGAAGCATATAGAGGGTTGAATTCCACCTCGTTACCACTTCTTGCTTCAGATGATGGCAGGGCAGGTTCAGTAGTTTTTGGTGGTGCTCCAGTCTTCTGTACGTGGTGCCTGTACGCCGAAAGTGTCCCGCAATTCTTCTGGCCACCGACAGCATCTCTTGCACG
Source organism: Pseudophryne corroboree (assembly GCF_028390025.1). Taxonomy (NCBI): domain Eukaryota; kingdom Metazoa; phylum Chordata; class Amphibia; order Anura; family Myobatrachidae; genus Pseudophryne; species Pseudophryne corroboree. The sequence goes on along the minus strand of NC_086452.1, from coordinate 254,228,975 downwards.
CCCCTGTCGTTTTTTAAATAATTCTGCACCACCAAATTCAAGGTATGTGCAAAACATGGGACGTGCTGGAATTTGCCCATATTTAATGCACACACAATATTGCTGGCGTTGTCCGATGCCACAAATCCACAGGAGAGTCCAATTGGGGTAAGCCATTCCGCGATGATCTTCCTCAGTTGCCGTAAGAGGTTTTCAGCTGTGTGCGTATTCTGGAAACCGGTGATACAAAGCGTAGCCTGCCTAGGAAAGAGTTGGCGTTTGCGAGATGCTGCTACTGGTGCCGCCGCTGCTGTTCTTGCGGCGGGAGTCCGTACATCTACCCAGTGGGCTGTCACAGTCATATAGTCCTGACCCTGCCCTGCTCCACTTGTCCACATGTCCGTGGTTAAGTGGACATTGGGTACAGCTGCATTTTTTAGGACACTGGTGACTCTTTTTCTGAGGTCTGTGTACATTTTCGGTATCGCCTGCCTAGAGAAATGGAACCTAGATGGTATTTGGTACCGGGGACACAGTACCTCCAACAAGTCTCTAGTTGGCTCTGCAGTAATGATGGATACCGGAACCACGTTTCTCACCACCCAGGATGCCAAGGCCTCAGTTATCCGCTTTGTAGTAGGATGACTGCTGTGATATTTCATCTTCCTCGCAAAGGACTGTTGGACAGTCAATTGCTTGGTGGAAGTAGTAAAAGTGGTCTTACGACTTCCCCTCTGGGATGACCATCGACTCCCAGCAGCAACAACAGCAGCGCCAGCAGCAGTAGGCGTTACACGCAAGGATGCATCGGAGGAATCCCAGGCAGGAGAGGAATCGTCAGAATTGCCAGTGACATGGCCTGCAGGACTATTGGCATTCCTGGGGAAGGAGGAAATTGACACTGAGGGAGTTGGTGGGGTGGTTTGCGTGAGCTTGGTTACAAGAGGAAGGGATTTACTGGTCAGTGGACTGCTTCCGCTGTCACCCAAAGTTTTTGAACTTGTCACTGACTTATTATGAATGCGCTGCAGGTGACGTATAAGGGAGGATGTTCCGAGGTGGTTAACGTCCTTACCCCTACTTATTACAGCTTGACAAAGGCAACACACGGCTTGACACCTGTTGTCCGCATTTCTGTTGAAATACTTCCACACTGAAGAGCTGATTTTTTTGGTATTTTCACCAGGCATGTCAGTGGCCATATTCCTCCCACGGACAACAGGTGTCTCCCCGGGTGCCTGACTTAAACAAACCACCTCACCATCAGAATCCTCCTGGTCAATTTCCTCCCCAGCGCCAGCAACACCCATATCCTCCTCATCCTGGTGTACTTCAACACTGACATCTTCAATCTGACTATCAGGAACTGGACTGCGGGTGCTCCTTCCAGCACTTGCAGGGGGCGTGCAAATGGTGGAAGGTGCATGCTCTTCACGTCCAGTGTTGGGAAGGTCAGGCATCGCAACCGACACAATTGGAATCGGACTCTCCTTGTGGATTTGGGATTTCGAAGAACGCACAGTTCTTTGCGGTGCTACTGCTTTTGCCAGCTTGAGTCTTTTCATTTTTCTAGCGAGAGGCTGAGTGCTTCCATCCTCATGTGAAGCTGAACCACTAGCCATGAACATAGGCCAGGGCCTCAGCCGTTCCTTGCCACTCCGTGTGGTAAATGGCATATTGGCAAGTTTACGCTTCTCCTCCGACAATTTTATTTTAGGTTTTGGAGTCCTTTTTTTACTGATATTTGGTGTTTTGGATTTGACATGCTCTGTACTATGACATTGGGCATCGGCCTTGGCAGACGACGTTGCTGGCATTTCATCGTCTCAGCCATGACTAGTGGCAGCAGCTTCAGCACGAGGTGGAAGTGGATCTTGATCTTTCCCTAATTTTGGAACCTCAACATTTTTGTTCTCCATATTTTAATAGGCACAACTAAAAGGCACCTCAGGTAAACAATGGAGATGGATGGATACTAGTATACTTATGGATGGACTGCCGAGTGCCGACACAGAGGTAGCTTCTGCCGTGGACTACCGTACTGTGTCTGCTGCTAATATAGACTGGATGATAATGATATGAAATCAATATATATATGTATGTATATATAATATCACTAGTACTGCAGCCGGACAGGTAGATAATAAGAATTTACTTACCGATAATTCTATTTCTCGTAGTCCGTAGTGGATGCTGGGGACTCCGTAAGGACCATGGGGAATAGCGGCTCCGCAGGAGACTGGGCACAAAAGTAAAGCTTTAGGACTACCTGGTGTGCACTGGCTCCTCCCCCTATGACCCTCCTCCAAGCCTCAGTTAGGATACTGTGCCCGGACGAGCGTACACAATAAGGAAGGATTTTGAATCCCGGGTAAGACTCATACCAGCCACACCAATCACACCGTATAACTTGTGATCTAAACCCAGTTAACAGCATGATAACAGAGGAGCCTCTAGAAAAGATGGCTCACTACAGCAATAACCCGATTTTTGGTAACAATAACTATGTACAAGTATTGCAGACAATCCGCACTTGGGATGGGCGCCCAGCATCCACTACTGACTACGAGAAATAGAATTATCGGTAAGTAAATTCTTATTTTCTCTGACGTCCTAGTGGATGCTGGGGACTCCGTAAGGACCATGGGGATTATACCAAAGCTCCCAAACGGGCGGGAGAGTGCGGATGACTCTGCAGCACCGAATGAGAGAACTCCAGGTCCTCCTCAGCCAGGGTATCAAATTTGTAGAATTTTACAAACGTATTTGCTCCTGACCAAGTAGCTGCTCGGCAAAGTTGTAAAGCCGAGACCCCTCGGGCAGCCGCCCAAGATGAGCCCACCTTCCTTGTGGAGTGGGCATTTACAGATTTTTGGCTGTGGCAGGCCTGCCACAGAATGTGCAAGCTGAATTGTACTACAAATCCAACGAGCAATAGTCTGCTTAGAAGCAGGAGCACCCAGCTTGTTGGGTGCATACAGGATAAACAGCGAATTAGATTTCCTGACTCTAGCCGTCCTGGAAACATATATTTTCAGAGCCCTGACAACGTCTAGCAACTTGGAGTCCTCCAAGTCCCTAGTAGCCGCAGGCACCACAATAGGTTGGTTCAGGTGAAACGCTGAAACCACCTTAGGGAGAAACTGAGGACGAGTCCTCAATTCCGCCCTGTCCGAATGGAAAATCAGATAAGGGCTTTTACAGGATAAAGCCGCCAATTCTGACACGCGCCTGGCCCAGGCCAGGGCCAACAGCATGACCACTTTCCATGTGAGATATTTTAACTCCACAGATTTAAGTGGTTCAACCAATGTGACTTTTGGAACCCAAAAACTACATTGAGATCCCAAGGTGCCACTGGAGGCACAAAAGGAGGCTGTATATGCAGTACCCCTTTTACAAACGTCTGAACTTCAGGGACTGAAGCTAGTTCTTTTTGGAAGAAAATTGACAGGGCCGAAATTTGAACCTTAATGGACCCCAATTTCAGGCCCATAGACACTCCTGTTTGCAGGAAATGTAGGAATCGACCCAGTTGAATTTCCTCCGTCGGGCCTTACTGGCCTCGCACCACGCAACATATTTTCGCCAAATGCGGTGATAATGTTTTGCGGTTACATCCTTCCTGGCTTTGATCAGGATAGGGATGACTTCATCCGGAATGCCTTTTTCCTTCAGGATCCGGCGTTCAACCGCCATGCCGTCAAACGCAGCCGCGGTAAGTCTTGGAAAAGACAGGGTCCTTGCTGGAGCAGGTCCCTTCTTAGAGGTAAAGGCCACGAATCCTCCGTGAGCATCTCTTGAAGTTCCGGTTACCAAGTCCTTCTTGGCCAATCCGGAGCCACGAATATAGTGCTTACTCCTCTCCTTCTTATGATTCTCAGTACCTTGGGTATGAGAGGCAGAGGAGGGAACACATACACTGACTGGTACACCCACGGTGTTACCAGAGCGTCCACAGCTATTGCCTGAGGGTCCCTTGACCTGGCGCAATACCTGTCGAGTTTTTCCCAACGGTTTATAATCATGTGGAAGACTTCTGGGTGAAGTCCCCACTCTCCCGGGTGGAGGTCGTGTCTGCTGAGGAAGTCTGCTTCCCAGTTGTCCACTCCCGGAATGAATACTGCTGACAGTGCTATCACATGATTTTCCGCCCAGCGAAGAATCCTTGCAGCTTCTGCCATTGTCCTCCTGCTTCTTGTGCCACCCTATCTGTTTATGTGGGTGACTGCCGTGATGTTGACCGACTGGATCAACACCGGCTGACCTTGAAGCAGAGGTCTTGCTAAGCTTAGAGCATTGTAAATGGCCCTTAGCTTCAGGATATTTATGTGAAGTGATGTCTCCAGGCTTGACCATAAGCCCTGGAAATTCCTTCCCTGTGTGACTGCTCCCCAGCCTCGCAGGCTGGCATCCGTGGTCACCAGGACCCAGTCCTGAATGCCGAATCTGCGGCCCTCTAGAAGATGAGCACTCTGCAACCACCACAGGAGGGACACCCTTGTCCTTGGTGACAGGGTTATCCGCTGATGCATCTGAAGATGCGACCCGGACCATTTGTCCAGCAGGTCCCACTGGAAAGTTCTTGCGTGGAATCTACCGAATGGGATTGCTTCGTAGGAAGCCACCATTTTTCCCAGAACCCTTGTGCATTGATGCACTGAGACTTGGCTCGGTTTTAGGAGGTTCCTGACTAGCTCGGATAACTCCCTGGCTTTCTCCTCCGGGAGAAACACCTTTTTCTGGACTGTGTTCAGGATCATCCCTAGGAACAGAAGACGAGTCGTCGGAACCAGCTGCGATTTTGGAATATTGAGAATCCAACCGTGCTGCCGCAACACTACCTGAGATAGTGCTACACCGACCTCCAACTGTTCTCTGGATCTTACCCTTATCAGGAGATCGTCCAAGTAAGGGATAACTAAAACTCCCTTCCTTCGAAGGAGTATCATCATTTCGGCCATTACCTTGGTAAAGACCCGGGGTGCCGTGGACCATCCAAACGGCAGCGTCTGAAACTGATAGTGACAGTTCTGTACCACAAACCTGAGGTACCCTTGGTGAGAAGGGTAAATTGGGACATGAAGGTAAGCATCCTTGATGTCCAGAGACACCATGTAGTCCCCTTCTTCCAGGTTCGCAATCACTGCTCTGAGTGACTCCATCTTGAATTTGAACTTCTGTATGTAAGTGTTCAAAGATTTTAGATTTAAAATCGGTCTCACCGAGCCGTCCGGCTTCGGTACCACAACAGTGTGGAATAATACCCCTTTCCCTGTTACAGGAGGGGTACCTTGATTATCACCTGCTGGGAATACAGCTTGTGAATGGCTTCCAAAACTGCCTCCCTGTCGGAGGGAGACGTCGGTAAAGCCGACTTTAGGAAACGGCGAGGGGGAGACGTCTCGAATTCCAATTTGTACCCCTGAGATACCACCTGAAGGATCCAGGGGTCCACTCGCGAGTGAGCCCACTGCGCGCTGAAATTCTTGAGACGGGCCCCCACCGTGCCTGAGTCCGCTTGTAAAGCCCCAGCGTCATGCTGAGGGCTTGGCAGAGGCGGGAGAGGGCTTCTGTTCCTGGGAACTGGCTGATTTCTGCAGCCTTTTTCCTCTCCCTCTGTCACGGGGCAGAAATGAGGAACCTTTTGCCCGCTTGTCCTTATGGGAACGAAAGGACTGCGCCTGATAATACGGCGTCTTCTTATGTTGAGAGGCGACCTGGGGTAAAAACTTGGATTTCCCAGCTGTTGCCGTGGCCACCAGGTCTGAAAGACCGACCCCAAATAACTCCTCCCCTTTATAAGGCAATACTTCCATATGCCGTTTGGAATCCGCATCACCTGACCACTGTCGTGTCCATAACCCTCTTCTGGCAGAAATGGACAACGCACTTACTCTTGATGCCAGTCGGCAAATATTCCGCTGTGCATCACGCATATATAGAAATGCATCTTTTAAATGCTCTATAGGCAATAATATACTGTCCCTATCTAGGGTATCAATATTTTCAGTCAGGGAATCCGACCACGCCAACCCAGCACTGCACATCCAGGCTGAGGCGATTGCTGGTCGCAGTATAACACCAGTATGTGTGTAAATACATTTTAGGATACCCTCCTGCTTTCTATCAGCAGGATCCTTAAGGGCGGCCATCTCAGGAGAGGGTAGAGCCCTTGTTTTGACAAGCGTGTGAGCGCTTTATCCCCCCTAGGGGGTGTTTCCCAACGCACCCTAACCTCTGGCGGGAAAGGATATAATGCCAATAACTTTTTAGAAATTGTCAGTTTTTATCGGGGGAAACCCACGCTTCATCACACACCTCATTTAATTTCTCAGATTCAGGAAAACTACAGGTAGTTTTTCCTCACCGAACATAATACCCCTTTTGGTGGTACTCGTATTATCAGAAATGTGTAAAACATTTTTCATTGCCTCAATCATGTAACGTGTGGCCCTACTGGAAGTCACATTTGTCTCTTCACCGTCGACACTGGAGTCAGTATCCGTGTCGGCGTCTGTATCTGCCATCTGAGGTAACGGGCGCTTTAGAGCCCCTGACGGCCTATGAGACGTCTGGACAGGCACAAGCTGAGTAGCCGGCTGTCTCATGTCAACCACTTTCTTTTGTAAAGAGCTGACACTGTTAATTCCTTCCAACAGTTCACCCACTCAGGTGTCGACCCCCTAGGGGGTGACATCCCTATTACAGGCAATTTGCTCCGCCTCCACATCATTTTCCTCCTCATACATGTCGACACAAACGTACCGACACACAGCACACACACAGGGAATGCTCTGATAGAGGACAGGACCCCACTAGCCCTTTGGGGAGACAGAGGGAGAGTTTGCCAGCACACACCAGAGTGCTATATATATACAGGGATAACCTTATATAAGTGTTTTTCCCCTTATAGCTGCTGTATTGTTAATACTGCGCCTAATTAGTGCCCCCCTCTCTTTTTTAACCCTTTCTGTAGTGTAGTGACTGCAGGGGAGAGCCAGGGGAGCTTCCCTCCAACGGAGCTGTGAGGGAAAATGGCGCCAGTGTGCTGAGGAGATAGGCTCCGCCCCTTTTTCGCTGACTTTTCTCCTGCTTTTTTATGGATTCTGGCAGGGGTTAAAATTCATCCATATAGCCCTGGGGGCTATATGTGATGTATTTTCGCCAGCCAAGGTGTTTTTATTGCTGCTCAGGGCGCCCCCCCCTAGCGCCCTGCACCCTCAGTGACCGAAGTGTGAAGTGTGCTGAGGAGCAATGGCGCACAGCTGCAGTGCTGTGCGCTACCTTGGTGAAGACAGGATGTCTTCTGCCGCCGATTTTCCGGACCTCTTCTTGCTTCTGGCTCTGTAAGGGGGCCGGCGGCGCGGCTCTGGGACCGGACTCCATGGCTGGGCCTGTGTTCGATCCCTCTGGAGCTAATGGTGTCCAGTAGCCTAAGAAGCCCAATCCACTCTGCACACAGGTGAGTTCGCTTCTTCTCCCCTTAGTCCCTCGATGCAGTGAGCCTGTTGCCAGCAGGTCTCACTGAAAATAAAAAACCTAAAACTAAACTTTTCACTAAGCAGCTCAGGAGAGCCACCTAGTGTGCACCCTTCTTGTTCGGGCACAAAAATCTAACTGAGGCTTGGAGGAGGGTCATAGGGGGAGGAGCCAGTGCACACCAGGTAGTCCTAAAGCTTTACTTTTGTGCCCAGTCTCCTGCGGAGCCGCTATTCCCCATGGTCCTTACGGAGTCCCCAGCATCCACTAGGACGTCAGAGAAAATATATTTATTAGGTAATGATGACTGATGACGGACCTGCTGGACACTGTCAGCTCAGCAGCACCGCAGACTGCTACAGTAAGCTACTATACTATAGTAGTATGTACAAAGAAGAAAGAAAAAAAAAACCACGGGTAGGTGGTATACAATTATGGATGGACTGCCGAGTGCCGACACAGAGGTAGCTACAGCCGTGGACTACCGTACTGTGTCTGCTGCTAATATAGACTGGATGATAATGATATGAAATCAAAATATATATGTATGTATATATAATATCACTAGTACTGCAGCCGGACAGGTAGATAATATATTTATTAGGTAATGATGACTGATGACGGACCTGCTGGACACTGTCAGCTCAGCAGCACCGCAGACTGCTACAGTAAGCTACTATACTATAGTAGTATGTACAAAGAAGAAAGAAAAAAAAAAAACCACGGGTAGGTGGTATACAATTATGGATGGACTGCCAAGTGCCGACACAGAGGTAGCTACAGCCGTGGACTACCGTACTGTGTCTGCTGCTAATATAGACTGGATGATAATGATATGAAATCAATATATATATGTATGTATATATAATATCACTAGTACTGCAGCCGGACAGGTAGATAATATATTTATTAGGTAATGATGACTGATGACGGACCTGCTGGACACTGTCAGCTCAGCAGCACCGCAGACTGCTACAGTAAGCTACTATACTATAGTAGTATGTACAAAGAAGAAAGAAAAAAAAAAAACCACGGGTAGGTGGTATACAATTATGGATGGACTGCCGAGTGCCGACACAGAGGTAGCTACAGCCGTGGACTACCGTACTGTGTCTGCTGCTAATATAGACTGGATGATAATGATATGAAATCAATATATATATGTATGTATATATAATATCACTAGTACTGCAGCCGGACAGGTAGATAATATATTTATTAGGTAATGATGACTGATGACGGACCTGCTGGACACTGTCAGCTCAGCAGCACCGCAGACTGCTACAGTAAGCTACTATACTATAGTAGTATGTACAAAGAAGAAAGAAAAAAAAAAACCACGGGTAGGTGGTATACAATTATGGATGGACTGCCGAGTGCCGACACAGAGGTAGCTACAGCCGTGGACTAACGTACTGTGTCTGCAGCTAATATAGACTGGATGACAATGATATGAAATCAATATATATATATGTATGTATATATAATATCACTAGTACTGCAGCCGGACAGGTAGATAATATATTTATTAGGTAATGATGACTGATGACGGACCTGCTGGACACTGTCAGCTCAGCAGCACCGCAGACTGCTACAGTAAGCTACTATACTATAGTAGTATGTACAAAGAAGAAAGAAAAAAAAAAACACGGGTAGGTGGTATACAATTATGGATGGACTGCCGAGTGCCGACACAGAGGTAGCTACAGCCGTGGACTAACGTACTGTGTCTGCTGCTAATATAGAGTCTAGACTGGATGATAAATTATTGATAATGAGATGAAATCAATATAATATCACTAGTACTGCAGCCGGACAGGTACTATATATATTTATTATGTAATGACTGATGACGGACCTGCTGGACACTGTCAGGTCAGCAGCACCGCAGACTGCTACAGTAAGCTACTATAGTAGTATGTATAAAGAAGAATGAAAAAAAAAAAACCACGGGTAGGTGGTATACAATATTATATATATATATATATTATATACAATTATATATATATATATATATTAAACTGGTGGTGATTGATTATTAAACTGGTGGGCAGGTCACTCACGTTGCAACTTGCAACTAGTACTCCGAGTCCTAAGCAGACAATCACAAAATATATTATTATACTGGTGGTCAGTGTGGTCACAACAATGGCAGTGTGGCACTGACTCTGGCAGCAAAAGTGTGCACTGTACGTTATATGTACTCCTGAGTCCTGCTCTCAGACTCTAACTGCTCCCCACTGTCAGTGTCTCCCCCACAAGTCAGATAATACAATACACTTACAGTCACACTATCTAATCTATATCACTTCAGCAAGTAGTATAGTAGTATAGTAGTACTCCTCCTAATAATGCTCCCCAAAATTACTACTACTGTGTCTCTCTCGTCTCTACTGTGTCTCTCTCTTCTCTAAACGGAGAGGACGCCAGCCACGTCCTCTCCCTATGACTCTCAATGCACGTGTGAAAATGGCGGCGACGCGCGGCTCCTTATATAGAATCCGAGTCTCGCGATAGAATCCGAGCCTCGCGAGAATCCGACAGCGGGATGATGACGTTCGGGCGCACTCGGGTTAACCGAGCAAGGCGGGAAGATCCGAGTCGCTCGGACCCGTGAAAAAAAACATGAAGTTCGGGCGGGTTCGGATTCAGAGGAACCGAACCTGCTCATCTCTATTACGTACGCAACACAAAGGCATACGCACGTAGCGTGTTTACGCAACGGAGCGTACGGATACGCCCACCGAGACTCAAATCACACGATAACATTGTTTTAGTGGGGGCGGTATAGTATAGCCACCTGATAATAGCACAGGTTTGTTCAGTTTCCAAAAAGCTTAGTTAAAAGAGAACCTTTTTTCTATTTGCAATACTCAGGGATTGGACTACTGCCTGTATGAAAGGAATTTCTGTACAGAAAGATCAGTGTGCATATGAGTGAGTAGGAGTGAGTGTGGAAATAAAGGTATTATTTTGTGAACCCAGAAATCGGGATCCCGTCGGAGACCACATCAGGTGAGTGGACACTTGGTGGCGTGGGACTGGCTTGCCCGCGTTAACATTATACAAGGTAAAAGGAGCAAGTAGTATCCGCAGACAAAAGGACTGCGAAGGTTTAAGCGCAGCCCGGGGGGTTTTGCGTAGTACCCATATAGACAAGTTGAGCTCCGGCTGAAGGTTTCGCAGCCTAAACAACCGATTCCGTTGGTCATACAGCGTATAAATATTAAGTTACTTATGCGCAGTGCGACTGGACCGCACGTAATTGTGTGCATTAGTTTGTTACCTTGATACCCATTAAAATTTACTGTGGGATCATAAACGCTATTTGTACATTCTAACGTGATTTGTGTAGGTTTTTGTTATTTTAAGGGAGTTTCGCTGTTCACTCAGGAAATCTCCAACAACCAATACTTACTGGGGAGGGTAGCATACTCCCACACGCCCCAGTAAATAGAGGTTACAAAAAGATCCCGCGAATTGGGTACGTCCAGTGGTGGGCACATTGCTGGAACTCGTATTGGCCAATTGGGGCGTAAAGTGAGTGAAGGCACTAGTTGAACTTTCACCGTCGCCTTACCGCGGGCAACTTGGTTTGTTTGTAAGAATTCGCTGAGACAGCAATATCTGCAAACGATGGGGGCCAGTTGTTCAAAGAAGGGACGTCCAACAAGGGTTCACGTTGGTATTTGTTGGCCCAAAGGGTCAGCACGGTATATAATGTGTGAAAAATACGGATCACACACACAGGTATTTTGCAAAGAATGGGAACGAATGACAGAGGATGATGGGGAGCAGTTTCCCCGGGTAGGCAGTATGAACCCTGAGGTATTGCAGAATCTAAGAACAAGGATAGGTCTAATAAAATCTGCAAAGCAGAGGATTAGACATTATGATTGTTTACAGGTATGGCAACAGGAAAGTGAAATACAACAGGAATTAGCTCAGAAAGCAAATTCAAATCCTGGTAGGAGTCTGATAGCAACGGCACCACCACCGTATATAGTAGGGGAAAAAGTGGCTGCAGAGAATGACATGCGGGTGTACGATAAGGGTGCACTTAACCAATGTAGTAGTGATAAGAATAAAATGAAAGTTAATGCAAATGTTGATACTAACGCTAACCCATGCAAGTTGTATCCCATTTTAAACTTCCCCCAGGAATACGACCAGGAAGATGAGCCCACTACGATTTCAGCTCGCTCTCTAGCGGCCACCATAAACGATACTCTAGTGGGCACCGCCCAACCAGTAAGAGTGGTATCAAAGGCCCATAGTTCAGGGACAGGTGAGGTTGTATCTAGAGGTAAGTACGGCACTGTACAATATGCTGAAACTGTTGCACCACACACTGTAGAATCTACCCAGAGTGAAGTAATTAATCTTAATCCTGTTAGAGTGATAGCGGTCCCCAATGGGAAGACCGACACAAATGGGGTCACACCCATCAGGAATATTGCAATGCACTGTCCCTGGTCCCGAGCAGAATTAAGAACAATTTTGTCTGAATTTCCTGATCCCAGAAAAGATTTAGCCGCATGTCAGAGGTTCATTAAGGACCTGGGTAACTCCACTGAACCTAACAACAAAGATTGTCGGACACTACTGAGGGCATGCCTGCCCTCTAGTATTGACCCTGTGAAATTTATAGCTGACTGTAAATTAGATGAAGAGGTACCCCTTACGGATGAGTATAATCAAGATAATGTAACCAGGATCAATCTGCAGCTGGGAGTATACTTCCCAGCTGTGGTAAAGTGGAACAAAATTTTCTCCATCAAACAAACGGAAGGAGAAACAGCCTCTGACTATTTCCACCGGGCTCTGGAGGAAATGGCTAAATATACTGGGATCGTGGACATTGAGGCAAATATACACCATAGAGAGGTAGCGGTGTCCGTCTTGATGGACGGTTTAAAGGAGGTATTAAGGAATAGGGTACAAACCACTCAACCTAACTGGAGAGGTATGTCGGTGGCTGCCTTAAGAGAGACTGCTGTTGGGCACGACAGGAACATCACAAGACGCAGGGAATCACAGGGTGATAAACTGATGGCGATAAGTATCCAAGCCCTTACAACAAGGCCGCCTCAGTCTAAATCTCAGACCCCTGGTGGTAAGCCGCATATGGTAAAATGTTACAATTGTAACAGGGTAGGTCATTTTGCACGTAACTGCACCAGTAACCCACACAATACATATAAAAACCCTAGACAATGACATGACATACGAGATTGGGATCAAGGACCGCAGAGACTTAGTTATGAGCCACACGCAGGGGAAACAAGAAGGTATCCCCCAAGAAGAGACTGGCAAGTCTCTGATAGTTCCCATTTACCCCCTTCACAGGTAATAGCTGCCAGCGCAATGCAGGGAGGTCACCACGCACCATAGGGGTGGGGCCACACCTGTAATCTGCAGCCAGTAAAATTAATTGCGAGCCTTGGAAGTGAACCCGAGGTCACAATTGATGTAGCTGGTAAATCTCTAAATTTCCTTGTAGATACGGGGGCGGCCAAGTCAGTGATAAATTCGACCGTGGGCATGAGAACCACTGGTAAAACAATTCCAGCCATGGGAGTAACAGGAGTAGTGCGACAATATCCTTTAAGCAAACCAGCAGAGATTACGATAGGGCCTTTGCATACCAAGCATTCTTTTCTGCTGGCTGCATCAGCTCCGACTAATCTCCTAGGGAGAGATTTACTGTGCAAAATGGGATGCGTCATATACTGTACTCCTGAAGGTGTGTTCTTGGACATACCCGAAAACCACGCTCAGGAAGCGCAGGATATGCTAGACTCCCCAACAAGATTAATGTCACACACTGTTGTTGTAAATAGGTGTCCGTCCAAGGTAGAAGAAATGACTTCCCAGATACCGGAGTCACTTTGGACCAAGGATGGACAAGACACTGGATTGATGGCAAACGTAGCCCCAGTAGTTGTGCAAGCAGAAGATGGTAGGATAGCTCCAAAAATCCCACAATACCCTCTGAAGCCAGAGGTGGAGTTAGGAGTTTACCCTGTAATAGAGCGCTTGCTACAACAGGGCATTCTGGTAAGGATGTTCAGCACTGCCAATAGTCCCATTTTCCCTGTTAAAAAGAGTGGGGGGAGGGGTTACAGATTAGTGCAGGATCTAAGGGGGATCAACAAAATAGTTGAGAGCCAATTCCCTGTAGTGCCAAATCCAGCTGTTATCCTTATGCAAATCCCTCCCACTGCCAAATTTTTCACTGTGATTGACCTCTGCTCCGCTTTCTTCTCGGTACCTCTGCACCCTGACAGTCAATACTTATTCGCATTCACATACAGAGGAGTTCAGTACACTTGGACTCGCTTACCACAAGGTTTCATAGATAGTCCAAGTATTTTCTCACAGGCCCTGCATGATTGTTTACAGTCTTTCCAACCAGAGAGTGGATCAATATTGATACAGTATGTAGATGATTTACTGCTGTGTTCAGATTCACTGGAAGCGTCCCTGAGAGATACGAAACAACTCCTGTTTCATCTTTCAGACACAGGACACAAGGTTTCCAAGGACAAGTTACAATTATGCCAGACCCGTGTGAAGTATTTGGGACACTGTCTAACACAAGGACTGAGACACCTTACCGCTGATAGAATTCAAGCAATTCGTGACATGACCCTGCCACAAACCCAGCAACAGATTAGAACGTTTCTAGGAATGTGTGGGTATTGCCGTAACTGGATCCCAGGTTTTTCCATAATGGCCCTACCTTTGCAGGAGATGGTCTCATCAAACAAACCTGATCGGATTTCGCACACAGACGAATCCGAGATGGCATTTGAGAGACTTAAACAGTGCCTAACACAGGCACCGGCATTAGGTATGCCAGACTATGGGAAACCCTTTGAGCTGTACGGAACAGAGAGTGCTGGGTTCGCAGCAAGTGTCTTAACCCAGAAGCATGGTGATGCCAGCAGGCCGGTAGCCTACTATAGCGCTCAGCTAGATACGGTAGCGCGATCCCTCCCCACATGCTTGCGAAGTGTTGCAGCGATAGCATTGCTTGTAAGTAAAAGTGAAGATGTAGTGCTAGGACACAACCTCACAATTCATACACCAAATGCAGTGTCAGCCTTACTGAATTCGGCCCAAACCAGACACGTCTCATCAGCGCGGTTTACAAGATGGGAATTGGCATTGATGGCCCCCGTAAACATCACCATAAGGAGATGCAGCGCATTAAATCCTGCAACGTATCTCCCAGGTGTGCCTGGACAGGCACAAAGGGTTGAGGATGAGAGTGATGGTGAAGGAGGATTTAATACAGGGGATGACACTCATGATTGTATGGAATATTTGACCCAAAATTTCACGGCAAGGCCTGACATCAGTGACAACCCACTGGAAGATGTAGATTTTACTTTCTACACTGACGGTAGTTGTCACAGACAGACGGACTCGGGAGACTTGTGTACTGGATACGCAGTCGTAGATGACCAAAGTACCATAGAAGCAGAACCGCTAGGCCCACCACACTCAGCACAAGTTGCTGAACTGGTTGCCCTAACCAGAGCATGCGAATTGGCTAAGGGCAAGTCAGCCAATATTTACACAGATTCTAGGTACGCCTTCGGAGTAGTCCATGATTTCGGGGCCCTATGGCGCCTCAGGAATTTCATGACGGCAGCTGGCACACCCGTAGCGCATGCAGCCCACATCAAAAGACTTCTAACAGCGATACAGGAACCCGACAGAGTGGCTGTTATCAAGTGTAAAGCTCACACATATAGCCAAGACCCGGTATCACTTGGTAACAGCCGAGCAGACGAAGCTGCTAAATCAGCAGCAAGTACCCCCATACAGACAGACACCACACAACTGATGGTATTTAATACTGTAAACACACAGAAATTGTGTGAAATGCAAAACTTGTGTTCCCCACAGGAAAAGGCAGTTTGGAGGTCAAAAGGATATGGCCAGGGGTCCTCAGGACTCTGGACAGATGGACAGGGTAAACCAGTGGCACCCAGAGCATACCTTCCAAGTCTAGCGGAAGCGGCACATGGGCTGACTCATCTAGGCAAAGAAGGAATGTGTAAGTTGGTAAGAGCTTATTGGTGCGCCCCAGGATTTTCTTCCCATGCGGGTAAAAGAGCGATGACATGTCTCACCTGCTTGAGGAAGAATATCGGAAAGGCAATACCAACAGAGCCATCCCATATCCCTCTGACAGATGGCCCTTTTCAGGTAATACAAATTGATTTCATAAAATTGCCACCTTGAAGAAATTTAAAGTATGTATTGGTCTGTATTGATGTGTTCTCAAATTGGGTTGAAGCATTTCCCGCGGCCACAAATACCGCTGTGTTTACTGCAAAGAAAATTGTGCAGGAATTTGTGTGTAGGTACGGTATCCCTAGAATAATTGAAAGCGATAGGGGTACCCATTTCACAGGTGAAGTCTTTCAAACAATGTGTAAGTTGATGGGAATTAATAGGAAGCTGCACACTCCGTACCGCCCCCAGGCGAGTGCGAAGGTGGAAAGAGTAAACAGCACTATTAAAAATAAATTGAGCAAGGTAATGACTGAAACAGGACTGTTATTGCCTGAAGCTTTGCCAATCGTATTATACAGCATCAGAACCACTCCCAGGACCCCTCTTAATCTGTCTCCTTTTGAAATTCTGTTTGGTCGACAACCCCATGTTATGATTAACCCCCAGGATGATTTGAAATGTAACAATGAAGTCACTGTAAAGTACTTGGTTAAGATGAGTAAGCAATTGAGGAATCAGAATGATAATCTAAAGTTGGTGATTCCTGATTTGCCAGACAGTAATTGTCATGACATTGAACCTGGGGATTATGTAATGATACAGAATTTTCTACGCTCAGGTTGCCTTGTGGACAGATGGGAAGGACCATATCAAGTCTTATTGACCAGCACAACTGCATTGAAGGTTGCCGAGAGGGAGACTTGGGTCCATTCGTCTCATTGTAAAAAGGTCACTGACCCAGAGAGGTCTCGTGATAAAGAACAGACGGTAGAGGTTGTATCACTAGAGTGTCTGTTCAGGGAGGATTGAGACGACACCTGAGCACTGAGAATAATAAGACCAGAGGCGTTTGTCGAGCCAGATTTCTTTTTCCCATTTGTTATTTTCTCCAGTTCCCACCTCCCTCCTATTTCCTTTCCCCCTTCTTATTTTTCTCCTTTTACTCCTCTAAGATGGACTTGCCCCAAGAGACTGTGATCCGGATTTTCCTGTTGACCATGATGTTGACCAGAGCAGTCTGTTTCGGTGAGAGTACCATGGAGGTCGAGAAAGGATCGGGAATGGGTTTTGATGACCAGGATGGAGGCATGGTTTTCCAAGAGCAACATAATCTCCGAGTAAAGGCGAGTATCAGAAAACGATCTGGTAGCATTGACAATAGAAGGAATTGTGAAGGATTGTTAGCTGAAGAGAACTGCATCTGTAGGCATTGTGACAATATAGTTGAGGATGGGTGCATCAAGAAATGTCAGTCCAGTTTTAATATCCACATGCCCCGGCATCCATTGAGTGACTATCACTCCTTAGTGGGTAAAGTGTTAAATCAGACAGACTGTTGGGTATGCTCTCAAGTACCTCAAGGTCATAGCAAATCAGGACTAGTACCATTCCCTTTAACTGTAGGAGAGGTACTTGAGTTAAGTGGTGGGAGGCCGGTGGACAAGAGGTTTAATATCTCTAGTCCTCCTAGTTTGAAGCTCCACCAATATCATGTGGATAGGTCTTTAGTATGCTTTAACATTTCCAATCCCCGAAAGCCGGGAAATTGGGAAGTGTCATGGAGTAATCAAACCATGACCTTTTCATACAGAGCCGACAGAATGCCCATAGACACAGAACTTATACGCCAGATAGCCGACCATGGAAGATTTTTCCGGTATAGGTACACTCTAGGAAGTAGGACCATGCGAGTTGGAGAAGTATCACCAGGATACTGTGCACACATATCGTACAAACAGATACGTGTACTAAACAGATGGGAGAATTAGGGTTAGGAGGTTTCACATGGAAAATTTGTAACATGGTAATGTCATACTCTGTCCCATATGTTCTCCCCGATGATGCATATTTCATATGCAGGAGGAAGGCGTGTAAGTGGCTTGCCCCAAACTCAGAGGGATTGTGTTATATTGGAAAAGTACTGCCTGAAGTAATGACTGTAAC
This sequence comes from Pseudophryne corroboree, assembly GCF_028390025.1. Classification (NCBI taxonomy): domain Eukaryota; kingdom Metazoa; phylum Chordata; class Amphibia; order Anura; family Myobatrachidae; genus Pseudophryne; species Pseudophryne corroboree. The sequence goes on along the minus strand of NC_086452.1, from coordinate 254,211,317 downwards.
CCATAACAAAATGAAAGATATCCACCGCAGTGCCCAAGCTCCTTATACTCACACTCATTACGAGCACATCGTTAAACGGCACCTGATAGAAAGAACAGAGCATCCGGCCTCTGATCTGATCCATGAATCCACCGGGATTCAATTCCTACTCGCGTTAGATATCACTCGTACCGCCAGAGGAGTGATAAATTATAGATATATATCTGCGCTTGCAAATTTATTAGACAATATCACCGAAATGTATGACGACACATTCAGGTATACTGGGAAAGAGTTACAAGCCTACAAAACAGAACTGGTTCAGCATAGGATGATTCTCAATTACCTCACAGCTGTGACAGGCGGGTATTGTGTTACCCTAGCAACTCAATATGGAATAAAGTGCTGCACGTATATCACAAACAGCACAGAGGACCCAGCCGAGGTCATAGACCAAAAGATGGATGACATTTTACAATTAAAATGGGAGTTCCGGAGGAGACATAATCTCACTCTCACCGCTGTGGGTAATGAGCTGACCAGTTGGGTGTCATGGTTTAACCCACGAAATTGGTTCTCGGGCTTAGGAGAATGGGCCCAAGGTATTATTATGGATGTAGGGAAATTTCTCTTGTGTATATTGGGAGTCGTCATATTTGTTGGTCTGATATTTAGATGCGTTCGGGTTTTGACGAAGTGTAAAAGTAATACCAGGGTGATGAGTTTAAGGAGCGAAGACACTATAATAACAACAACAAATTTGATTTATGACCCAACGATAGAGACAATGTTGTGATGAAAATGTGATTCCATGGTCCATTTCTTTCACCCGTTTCTCCTTTGCTTTCCTCCAAGGTACAAAGACATCCGCTTGGAAGAAGAATTTGACAACCTCTTTTATACAGACCACTGATGAACTATGCCACAGACCCCCAATTTCCCTAGTGACTTTAACTTTTACGATAGCCCAATACTTTAGAGACTGTAACTTTATGGACAATGGAAAAGCTTTTTGCTCGCTATTTATAGCAAAAGCACCGAGAGACATCAGACAACATGTACATCAAGACAAAACATCAGACAAGACCTCAATCGGCGACTGTTTATTTAAACTCACATAGTTTATGACTGCATTTATAATAATTGCTTCTTATCTTCACCTCTACAACCTTTAGGTAATGACACACATAGTCGATAGGGAATATAGACACAGATACCAGCACTCACATATCCCCCCATTCATGTATCATCAACTAAATGTGCTCCCCTATTTGTTGCAACCAAAAGCCGAAAAGAGCTCGGTAAAGTTTGACAGCCCATCCACAGACCCGTAATACGGGATAAGAAGGATTCAAATGTATACTTCGCAATACCTCGAAGCTTGATGTAAAACACGTACGGCACGATGATACATGACCCCTCAGACATGGATTCATACACACATGCTTCTACTATTTCACTAGGTCCTACTTTTCTCACCTTCTCCTCTCCTCCCTTTACCCAATCATAAAATGGTATTTACATGATGACATATATTTTTCTTTTTTTGAACTGTTTTAGGAAGTGGCAGTTATTGATGACTGCCAAAGGGTGGACTGTCAAAGTCGAAAAATATCACGCTACACGTTGCCATATATTCACCCCATGCGCTTGCCCGCTGCACATGCACATTCTCTCCCGTGCGTGCGGATACTCGCAGCTGCGTGATGGCACTTCCTCGGCCATGCGCTCGAGCGCGTGGTATGTGCATTTACGGTAGAGTTTGTGTGCGTCTAGTCGGCGACTCAATCGTTACATAGTAAAACCAAATAGTATGTTTTATAGGTAATGTCCCCCTTAATAATAACTGTAAGTTTGTTTAATGTAACTGGTCCCTGGACAGAGGAATTCCTCTTTGCATGATACAAAGGGTCAGACAGGGTTTGAGCAGTGGTGTTTGGTACCTAACTAAAGAACATTTTATTAGAAACAATCCGGTGCTGGTTAGGTAAAGATTAATCGCTCCTGCGTATAGTTATGTCTATTAGTAGTTTCTGGACATTTACCATATTTGCGGTTCATTATCCATGCGGCGGGAATTCTGAGATTCCCTCCCACCTGAGCAGTTTGATATAGTCACAGCCCACCTGTTCAAACTAACCTATGACCTTTTGTTATGGTGCGAGGAGACATTCCTGTGTCCAATGAACAATAAGATTGTAGGGCTCTTTGTAGTACACTGTATGTTGTGTATATAAGGGTCACTGTCCCCAGACCGGCCAGTACTCTCTCTCTTCAACATTTATCTCTGATAATTGGAGGACTGGATCCGGTTGCGCTAGCGAGTGTTCCCCCGTATGGTATGTTTCTCTGTGGCCACTTTGTTACCCGTTTAATGTAAGCCATTCATTCTTAGCCTATGTATTTGTGTTTGCGATCGTTCGCTGTTGTGTATATTTCTGTTTAGTTATTCTGTTAGTCATTAATGTTAGCCTGTAGTGTATAAGCTGTTACTGTATCTTTTTCCTTTTACTTACTTACATCGTTTAGTAAAGGTGTTGGAACCTTAGCAAGGAGTGTGTTTCACCATTTGTTATTAAGGGTTGCTGAGCATCTCAATCGCTCAAACAGCTAGCTTACAGACCAAGGTTAAACAGTTATATCATTGTAGTATCTCAACACTAAGAATTACAGTATAAGCATACTCTGTGTAAGGTTTAAAAGGTTATTATCTGTGTGTACGCTCGCTGTGTGTATCCCGTACTCACAGCGCAGCGTGTGTACGTAACTTGCGTACCACGTGCGAGGTCTTTGTACGCAAATAGCGTACGAAGTGCGTAGCACGTGCACGAGGGACAGCGGCCATTACGGCTTCACGATATTAGTAAATAGCTTGTGTTCTAAGGTAAATAATCAGCTTTATCACCATCCATACCTGTGGTGCATTTTAGTTGTTGTGCGCAGTAGTAGGAGGACAGTGCATAATTTTGCTGACCACCAGTATATAATATATAGCAGTACGGTACAGTAGTCCTATGCTCTACCTACCTCTGTGTCGTCAAGTATACTATCCATCCATACCTGTGGTGCATTTAAGTTGTTGTGCGCAGCAGTAGGAGGACAGTGCATAATTTTGCTGACCACCATTATATAATATATAGCAGTACGGTACAGTAATCCACTGCTCTACCTACCTCTGTGTCGTCAAGTATATTATCCATCCATACCTGTGGTGCATTTTAGTTGTTGTGCGCAGTAGTAGGAGGACAGTGCATAATTTTGCTGACTACCAGTATATAATATATAGCAGTACGGTACAGTAAGCCATTGCTATTGATATATTACTGGCATATAATTCCACACATTAAAAAATGGAGAACAAAAATGTGGAGGGTAAAATAGGGAAAGATCAAGATCCACTTCCACCTCATGCTGAAGCTGCTGCCACTAGTCATGGACGAGACGTTGAAATGCCATCAACGTCGTCTGCCAAGGCCGATGCCCAATGTCATAGTAGAGAGCATGTAAAATCCAAAAAACAAAAGTTCAGTAAAATGACCCAAAAATTAAAAGCGTCTGATGAGAAGCGTAAACTTGCCAATATGCCATTTACGACACGGAGTGGCAAGGAATGGCTGAGGCCCTGGCCTATGTTCATGGCTAGTGGTTCAGATTCACATGAGGATGGAAGCACTCATCCTCTCATTAGAAAACTGCAGTGCCACTCCTAGATGGGCCAGGTGTTTGTGTCGGCCACTTGGGTCGCTTAGCTTAGCCACACAGCTACCTCATTGTACCTCTTTTTTTCTTTGCATCATGTGCTGTTTGGGGACTATTTTTTAAATCTGCCATCCTGTCTGACACTGCAGTGCCACTCCTAGATGAGCCAGGTGTTTCTGTCGGCCACTTGGGTCGCTTAGCTTAGTCACACAGCGACCTTGGTGCACCTCTTTTTTTCTTTGCATCATGTGCTGTTTGGGGACTATTTTTTAAATCTGCCATCCTTTCTGACACTGCAGTGCCACTCCTAGATGGGCCAGGTGTTTGTGTCGGCCACTTGGGTCGCTTAGCTTAGTCACACAGCGACCTTGGTGCACCTCTTTTTTTCTTTGCATCATGTGCTGTTTGGGGACTATTTTTTAAATCTGCCATCCTGTCTGACACTGCAGTGCCACTCCTAGATGGGCCAGGTGTTTGTGTCAGCCACTTGGGTCGCTTAGCTTAGTCATTCAGCGACCTCGGTGCAAATTTTAGGACTAAAAATAATATTGTGAGGTGTGAGGTGTTCAGAATAGACTGGAAATGAGTGGAAATTATGGTTATTGAGGTTAATAATACTATGGGATCAAAATTACCCCTAAATTCTATGATTTAAGCTGGTTTTGAGGGGTTTTTATAAAAAAACACCCGAATCCAAAACACACCCGAATACGACAAAAAATTTTCAGGGAGGTTTTACCAAAACGCGTCCGAATCTAAAACATGGCCGCGGAACCGAATCCAAAACCAAAACACAAAACCTGAAAAATGTCCGGTGCACATCACTATGTAACACAACGAGTTGATGTGATGTGCAAAACTTAGAGCACTCATTAACCACTGATTAATGGGCCTAAGAATTGAGTCACAAAGCATTATTCCGAGCAGCATCATCTGCAAAATCAAAGTGCATTTTTCCATTCTTATCCTCCTTGGCCTATCAGCTGCCTTTGACACAGTTAATCACCCTCTTGTTCCTTCAAACCTCTCTTGCACTCCATGACTCTGCCGGCTCTGCAATGTCCTCCTACCTCTCTAATCATTCTTCCTCTATCCCTCCTTCCAACTGTACCCCCCCCCCCCCTCCCCCCCCCACCACCACCATCTTCCTCTGGCTGCTGCTTTCTCTTTTTTCTCTACACCTTCTCCATTAGTGAGCTCCTAAGCTGGTGATACACAAATCCTCTACTCCTCCTCTGACCTCTTCCCTTCCACCCTCACTCATATTTCCAACTGTCTCTCTCTTCCATCCATTACTGAATGTCTCATTGTTTCTTAAATTTAACAGACCGAGGGCCTAATTCAGCATGGATCATAGATGTGCAAAAAAATGCACATCTACGATCCATTACCCTGACATGCGTGGGGACGCCCAGCACAGGGCAAGTCCGTCCCGCATGCCGGATCCAGCTCCCCCACAAACATGCGAAAGCATCGCACGGTGGGGATGCTTTCTCATGTTTAGGGTAGCCCTCTACCTATGCAGGCTAACTGTGAAGGCAGGCTGCTTCCCATCATATTTCAGTTCGCAGTAGCTGCGTGTGATATCACGCAGCTACCGCACCCCGTCATGCAAATGGTCTGGACACGCCTAAGTTGTCCGGACTGCGCCCTCCCTCCGCCCCTTTAATGCTGCCGCAATTTCTGTCTATCAGGCAGAGGGGTTCGCACAAGTGAGATGCTTTCGCATCTCACTGTGTGCACACGCACAGTGCGGCTGCTGCACATGCGCACACTTAACAGGGCATTGGAATGCGGCAGCGTTCTATGCTGAATTAGGCCCTGAGCTCATTATCGCCACCCTCCAGTGTATCCTCCTCCTGCTCCCCCAAGTCAGCTGTAATATTTTCTAATAAATTGTGACGGATATTTCCAAGACTCTTCGGGGGTGCCTCACAGTGAGACCAGCAGATTTCTTTAGCTCTGTTTTAAAAGGCCTGCAGAGGTATCAGGGGTTCCAGAGGAGAGGAGACAGAGTGCCACACACTGTAACAACCTCTTGATGAAAGAGGGTTGCAGGACAAGAGCATGTGGGTGTGAGGAAATAAATAATAACAGGGCATTAAATTGTGCAGGATTATTTAATGTTGAAGTTTGTGCACTGTAGGTATTAAGTTGACTTCTTTTACGGTAGCGAGGGCACCCAATCCGTTACGCAGCTAAACCTGATTACTATGGGCGCGATATGCGTGATAATGGGGATCACTAAGAAAGGAGATTGGGCGTGATATATCGTTTGCATTCCGCCCTACGTGTTTATGTGGATGCTTGTTCTCAAGGACTACACTAAAGTCAGTCAGTTTGTCTGGTTATTTACTCTGTCTCATTATCTCATAGTAACAACAAATATGTAATCCATACCAAAACATCTTCTGCCTTTCAAATGAAAGCCTGGATCACAGCCACAGTGGTAACTTCCAATGCTATTAATGCAGCGCTGATGACAAGGGTTTGACTCTTTGCACTCATTAATGTCTGTGTAGGTAGCAAACAAAAAACAAAAACATTGTTGCAGTAGAAGAAGAAAGTAGTTGCTAATGCCCTCTGCAATACAACTGGTTCAGGTGGTATTTGTAAATGTATGTTTAGTAATTTGTAACCATTTAAGAATGGTATAGTAATCAAAGCATTATACAGTATGTATAAGACATATCTAAATAAACCCCTAAAAAAATACTTCTCCTCCATATAAAACATTAGTCTCATAGATACCATTTATTCTGACTATAGAATGCATTTCAGATAGACTTATACAGTGTCACATATACACTACCATGCATATATGTGTATATTAGACACTTACTAAAACTACATACTGTTTACATTTCACAAATATCTCCATTATTACAAACTTTATATCAAGGTGTACAGTATATTAGGTACAGTGGATAACAGATAAACAAGACATCAGTCAGTGAGAGGCTGGAGACACGATCTTAAACTGGGATGCTGATGGATTACACAGGTTCTGTAGTTACTTCAAACCAGGGGAAATGCAGGTTTGAAGTCAACCAGCCACAGAACTTGTGTAGTTCCTTAGTGTCCCAGTTTAAAGGGATAGAATGATAAGCCTACGAATAGTCTAAAAATATGGTATTACATAACATGATATAAATTATTCACATTGGTGAAAAGTATAATAATATTATACTTTAATGTAAACTTCAAAGGGTGCCATCAATATAAATCAGATTTTGCAGGGTTCTTCTGTGTCCATCTCTTTATGGACACATTATTTATGATGCAGCTTGTTTCCATTTCCACTTCAAGCCTGCATTTCCTCTGTGTACTGTACCAAAGAAACCTGTTCAGACAAATCTAATAAAAGGTGGTAGAGCACAGTGATTTTACAGTCTTGCATATATTTATTCAGCCTTAGAACTTGAGAGGCTGACCCAGTTGACTACAGCAGAGGTGTAGCTAGGTGCCATGGTGCCTGGAGCAAGGGTATATTTCGGCACCCCCTCCCCTGTACTGAATTGGGTGCATGTTAAATTTGAAAAGAAAAATATTTAAAAATCCTAAATTGGTGACAAGGCCGATTCTAGACCTATTGAAGCTGAGGGCGAAAGTTTCTTTTGAGCGCCCCCATGTTTAAAATAGGTAAAATATAGGGGCGTGACTTCATGGGGATGGGGTGTGGACACAGAATAGTACCAATTCACATTACTCCTCACAGAAGTACCCCTTATACACTTTACGCCACACAGTGGAGCCCCTTATACAAGTTACACAACACAGTAGAACCATTTATACACGTTACACCACAGTAAGCCACTTATACATGTTACACCACAGTAGAACCGTTTATACACATTACACCACAGTAGAGTCACTTATATATGTTACTCTGCAGCTTCTAATACAGAGATAGGTTCTGAGGCAGCAGCAGCTGGGGCAGAGAGAGGTGCTGTAGCATCAATTTAGAGAGAGGTATTGTAGCAGCCGGGGCAGAGAGAGGTGCTGCAGCAGCTGGGGCTGAAAGAGGTGCTGCAGCAGCTGAGACAGAGAGAGGTGCTGCAGCAGCTGGGGCAGAAAGAGGTGCTGCAGCAGCCGGAGCAAAGAGTGGTGTAGCAGGACAGAAGTAACCCTGCTGCACAGCAACATTACAAGCAGACAGTGAGACCAGAGCCGGCCCTAACCAATATGCTGCCCTAGGCAAGATTTTGGCTGGTGCCCCCTAGCACCACCGCTAGTACTGCAGGACATGCCCGGCATGAGTCAGCTGGCAGCTCTGCTAACGTCGGGCACCTTTTATTTATGAAAATACATCTTATTTGCATTACTATGTGGCTAGGATGCCCAAGCAGCTTCTGCTCATTAAAATGATATACAGCATGCCTATATTCTGTGTGAGACTGTGGCTGTATCTGCATACGAATTGCTACATTACAGTGATTTCCAGGAATACACTGCAACGTAGCATTTCATATGCAGATACAGCCGCAGTCACACACAGAATATAGGCATGCTGCATATAATTTTAATCAGCAGAAGCTCCTGGTGCCCTTAAGCATACCAAATGCCTTAGGCATTTGCCTAGTTTGCCTATGCCTAAGGCCGGCTCTGAGTGAGACATAAAGAGGGTGGCAGAGCTCCAGCATGTGCTGGCTGTCAGTGTCTCCCGCTGTAGCCTTTGGCCTGACCTGTAACCTACCTAGTCTCCGAGTCAGTGTGCACCTCTCTGCTTCTGTGGCTGCCTATACAGCAGCCCACACTATAGCGTGTAGAGGGAGGGGGGTGTTAAGGCAGCAGCACGCCCTTTTGGTTTTCCAGCGCCTGGAGCTCGCGCTCCGCCGAAGCCTCCCTCGCTACACCCCTGGACTACAGTATGTGTACTTTTCCATGTGTACCCATTACATCTGATTCCCAGCAAATTAGTTTGTTATCCTGATCTAGGCTTGTTTTCTGATTATCATACTAAGCTGCCTGTTCCAGACTGAGTTATGTGTCCTAATTCTATTATTCCCTTCTTTTGTCCCTTATTAGCTGTCTTGTAGAACTATGTTGTGGTATGAAGGTTTTATGTGGCTTCAGCAACATCCTGCTTTAATAGTTTAAATATCCAGACCCATCTGTAGAATTATGCTGTATATGGTGTGCGAAAGTTTTCATCATTGCCATTCCCTTGTTATACAGGAAGTCTTTCTGCAGTCATTGTTCAGCATGACCTGCAGCTAATGTTAAACTTCTGCAGCTCTCCAGAGTCCTGTGGTAATTGTATACAGACTCAGTGTCAGATAAACCATACCTCCCAACTGTCCCGATTTTGGTGGGACAGTCCTGTTTTTCACGGTCTGTCCCGCTGTCCCACCCATGGGTCGCAGTGTCCCGCGGGTGGAGGGGCAGTTGGGAGATCCCCCCTCCCTGCCACTTGCTGCTCTGATCAGGCTCCCCGACAGAGAGGGACAGGGAGCATGCCAGCAGCTGACTGAGCGCTGGCCATGACCCCACAGTGACAAAAATGGGGGGGCGTGGTTTGCAATCGTGGCGTTTACCGTGAGGCCATGCCCTTTTCACGAGGCAATGCCCCCTTATTGTGATGTCACGCCCCCAACTTCAGGTGTTGTTGTCCCTCCTTACATGTCAAAGAAGTTGGGAGGTATGGATTAAGGCTTTGGTGGGGGGAGTGTAGATTAGATTGTGCATACTTCCTAACATGGCCCATTTCAAGAGGGACAACATGCTCTCTACCTGGACTTCCCTCTTAATATGTTTTTAGTCATCTGTGTTGAACTACAGGATTTAATTGATTGAAAGGTATTTCAACACAGGTGATTGCAATCATAAATTAAGAGGAAAGTCCAGGTAGAGAGCATTTTGTTCCTCCATTTTATTCCTCCTGAAATGGGTCATGTTGGGAAGTATGGATTGTGAATATTAAATTTAAACCAAAGGGGTCTATCAAATTGAAACTGCAGATGGAGCCACGGTAATCGTGGCTCCGTCTGTGCCTGGGCGCGCCTATAACCGCGTCCGGGACATCTCTGTGCGCTCCTGGCGTGACTATGTGTGTGCAATGGAGCCGCACTAGATGAGTGCGGCTCCATCTGTACAGCAAAAGTTTAATAATGCCTGGGCACTGTCTATAGTGCTACCTAATTGAGAGACAACTATTTGATGTTTTCTTGTATTGGAACAAAGATAACTTATCCTTAAAAGACACACAAAAATAAAATCGATAATTTATCTTGTCACATGCAAGAATAGCAGCAGCCTTTGCACTACTTACACACTGAGAAAGGACACAGGAGGACTCTGTGTGTGTGTGTGTGTCTCTCTAGGCCCAAATGTTCTCATTAGATAACAGGTTAAACAGGACCCAGACACCCAGGAGGGGTGGAGGAGAAGCTGGGATCCCTGGGTCACTTACAGCTCTGATACTCCTTACTCTCTGCATGCATTGCACACTGTCCTGCTTGCTTTCTGGCTGTTGCTGTACAAGCGGGAGAGCTAGTGATGTCATGCTCTGGATGGGGGGTCACCTAACAGAGGGGGGCCTAGGGTACAGTATTCCCTTACCACCACCCCCCCCCCACACACACACACACACACACACACACACACACACACACACACACACACACACACACACATTTAATCTGGCTGTGTACAGACTTCTTTAAAGTATTCTCATTTGGGTCTGTTTGGCTATATTTTGAAAATGCAGATATGTCCTTAGCTGCAGTCATGCCAAACAGACTCTCTTGGTACGCCAGGTCACGTCAGAATCTTCTAGCATCTGATGACTTTTTTGCTGAAAATGCATCTTTGTCACAACGCAATGCAACGAGGAGACTGTGCTGATTAATATGTTTGACACTTGGATATCTGGTTGCCACTGATTTTCTGAATCTGTATACAAAGTGCTACAATGTAGCAGCCACAGCCTTTTTCCAGTACAAGTTCTATTCTGCTCCATATACAGACTCAGTCAAACACAATATACAAGTGTCAAACCATACTGTGTATCAAATTAATCAACACAGACTCCTCATGCGTCCTAGTCGCATTGCGGCTAAAAATAAATTGCCCAACGTTAGCAGAGTTGCACAGGAACTGGCTGCTCACTTACTCCAGGCAGCTCTCACTGCATGGCGTATTGATGCTAGATGTATCCATATGCTTCATTTCATAACCAATATTATCAGTCCACATTTGCACCAGCCTTATCCTTTGCACAAAAGATCTGTCTGAAAACAGCATTAATTACATGTTATTACAACTCTCCATAGCCTACAATTCTGTTTAATCACCCTCAATAAACTGAGGTTAAGTGTGAACACCACAGTGCTGTAATAAGGCTCGATGCCACCCTGTGCTAGTCTCACCCCTTACCACATGATGTCATGCAGTTGGGGCAGAGCTGGCAAGCACCGGTATATGCAGTACTGCTTGGAGCATTCCAGACACTTTGCTAACCAAAAGCAAGGGCTATGTGGGGGCAATGGTGCCACCCACAGAGCCTGACACTCTTTGCAGCGGCACTGCTCACACGGATGTAGATCATCAAATCGACAGTGTCTAGGTCGACAATGTTTAGGTCGACCACTATAGGTCGACAGTCACTAGGTCGACAGGGTTTGAAGGTCGACAGGGTTTCTAGGTTGACATCTGCTAGGTCGACAGGTCAAAAGGTCGATGTCAGATTTTCCTTTTTTTGAACTTTTTCATACTTAACGATCCACGTGGACTACGATTGGAACGGTAATCTGTGCCGACTAACATCAACTGAATACAAAAGTTCCAAATGACTGTAGGGAACATGTACAAAGCACCTTGGACCCTACTTGTACTTTAGCTCCTGTCTCCTCCTCAGCCTCCTATATCAGTCACCTACTGTACCTTGACAGTCTAGGCCATTCGTAGCAGCTGTGAATCCAACTCCGCACTTCAGAACACATGTATAAGAACCAATTGTGTTTTTACACTGCTGATTTTTATGACAGATGGAATCTTCCAGAGTACACTCATCAATGTCTACGAAACAATATTAAAATTAATAATATATATTAATTTACTATTTCTATCACAAGTGCATGCATCAATGCATTATTGCATAAACATATAACAAACATGTGTGGCTAATAAGGATAGGAAATGTAGGCATTGCATGAGTGCTTCTAATGCATCTATGCTACAGTATATTTAACCTGAGCTGTAATCACCATATGGTGAAAATAATATTACTGGTACAGTATTAAGAGTAACAGTAATCAACATGAGATATAAAAAACCCACAAACAACCTCATTAATCATTGAATATTTGTGGCTTAATCCCCCAAAACACCCATTTTCAGGGGTTAACAACAAATATTTAGCATCCTCTGAATGTATCACAGAGGGATTGCAGCAGATATTTCTGATACTTGCTGCGTTCCCTCCATTTCCGCCAGCAGCCGCACCCCCTCATAAAAATCTATGGGGGTTGCGGGTGCTGGATTTAGCAAGATTGACCTTTAAAGTTGGAAGCCATGGGCACTTTAAGAGTTTAATAGTGTGGACTGGCTCCTCCCTCTATGTCCCTCCTACCAGACTCAGTCTAGAAACTGTGCCCGAGGAGACGAACAACTTCGAGAGAAGGAATTTACACAGATAGTGGTGAGATTCATACCAGCTCACACATACAAGGCAAACCAAGCTAACCAGTTTGAAAACTCAGCAACAGCTGAACAACATTACTTAACCAAGTAACAACAGTACTAAACCAAGAATAAAGCAGTATTGAATTAACCACAGCAGGATAACGAAGCGCTGGGCGGGCACCCAGCATCCTCTATGGACTGCGAGAAAAGGATTTACCGGTAGGTAATTAAAATCCTATTTTCTCTTACGTCCCAGAGGATGCTGGGGTCCACATTAGTACCATGGGGATGTACCAAAGCTCCCAGTACGGGAGGGAGAGCGCGGAGGCTCTTGCAGAACTGATTGACCAAACTTTAGGTCCTCAGAGGCCAAAGTATCGAACTTGTAGAACTTAGCAAACGTGTTCGACCCTGACCAAGTTGCTGCTCGGCAAAGCTGTAAAGCCAAGACACCCCGGCCAGCCGCCCAGGAAGAACCCACTTTACGAGTAGAGTGGGCCTTAACAGATCTTGGACAGGGCAAGCCTGCCATAGAATAAGCATGCTGGATAGTAAACCTAATCCAGCGAGAAATCGTCTGCTTAGAAGCAGGACACCCAATCTTGTTGGGATCATAAAGGACAAACAGAGAGTACGACTTTCTGTAACGTGAAGTCCTCTTCACATAAATCCTCAAAGCCCTCACAACATCCAAGGACTTTGAGGGAATTGAGGAGTCAGTAGCCACTGGCACCACAATAGGTTGGTTGATGTGAAAAGCCGACACAACCTTTGGAAGAAATTGCTGATGCGTCTTGAGCTCAGCTCTATCTTCATGGAAAATCAAGTAGGGGCTTTTGCAGGACAATGCCCCCAATTCAGACACCCACCTATCCGAAGCTAACGCCAACAGTGTGACCACCTTCCAAGTGAGAAACTTAATATCAACCTTCTGTAGAGGCTCGAACCAATTCAATTGCAGGAACTGCAACATCACGTTAAGATCCCAATGTGCCGTGGGAGGCACAAAAGGAGGCTGGATGTGCGACACCCCTTTCAAGGAAGTCTGAACCTCAGGGAGGGAAACCAATTGTTTCTGGAATAAAATGGACAAGGCCGAAATCTGGACCTTTATGGAGCCCAAACGTGAGGTCCACATCCACACCTGCTTGCAGGAAGAGGAGAAACCGCCCAAGTTGAAACTCCACCGTAGGAAACTTCTTGGATTCACACCAAGACACATACTTTTTCCAAATGCGATGGTAGTACTTAGACGTAACTCCTTTCCTAGCCTGTATCAGGGTAGGAATAACTTTTTTTGGAATGCCCTTCCGACCTAAGATCTGGCTTTCAACCTCCATGCCGTCAAACGTAGCCATGGTAAGTCTTGATAAGTGAAATGGCCCCTGTTGAAGAAGGTCCTCTCAAAGAGGAAGAGGCCTCGGATCTTCCAGTAGTAAATCCAGAAGGACCGCGTACCAAGCCCTTCTTGGCCAGTCTGGAGCAATGAGGATCGCCTGAACTCTTGTTCCTTTGATCAATTTGAGAATTCTTGGAATGAGCGGAAGTGGAGGGAACACATACACTGACTGGAACACCCACGGAGTTACCAGGGCATCCACCGCCACTGCCTGTGGGTCCCTCAACCTGGAACAATACCTCCAAAGCTTCTTGTTGAGGTGTGAGGCCATCATGTCTATGTGAGGTACGCCCCCAAAGACTTGTCACTTCTGCAAACACCTCTGGGTGGAGGCCCCACTCTCCTGTATGGAGATCGTGTCTGCTGAGGAAGTCTGCTTCCCAGTTGTCTACTCCCGGAATGAAGATTGCTGACAGCACCACCGCGTGCTTTTCCGCTCAGAGGATGATTCTTGTTACCTCTGACATTGCAGATCTGCTCTTCGTTCCACCTTGTCGGATTATGTAGGCCACTGTCGTTACATTGTCCGACTGAACTTGAATGGCCCGATCTTTTAGAAGATGAGCCGCCTGTAGAAGACCGTTGTATATGGCTCTTACTTCCAGAATGTTTATCGGAAGGCCAATCTGTGTCACCCCTGTCTGTCTACCCCTCCCCTTAGAATGTAAGCTCTCATGAGTAGGGCCCTCTTCCCTCATGTGCTTATACTTTTCTTTCTTTAATAATCCTCAACTGCCCAAATCCCGCAGTTTTTGGCCACCTGGAACTTATCTCTATGTTGTTTACTGGTGTAATTATGCTTAGTTACCCTGTACTTGTCCTATATTGTCTTCAACTGTAAGTCGCTGTTTTCCTGTTTTGATTATGTGTATATGTACTCTGTTATTGGGCACTGCGGAACCCTTGTGGCGCCATATAAATAAAGGATAATAATAATAATAAAGGCTGGATTCCAGACTTGACCACCTTCCTTGGAAGTTTTCCCCCAGGGTGACTGCTCCCCAACCCCTGAGACTGGAATCAGTGGTTAGAAGGATCCAATTCTGAATCCTGAACCTGCGGCCCTCCAGGAGGTGAGAAGTTTGAAGCTACCAGAGGAGCGAAATTCTGGCTTTCGGTGACAGACGTATCCTCTGGTGCATGTGAAGATGAGACTCCGACCATTTGTCCAGGAGATCCAGCTGGAAAGACCGTACATGAAATCTTCCGTACTGTAGAGCCTCGTAAGAGGCAACCATCTTCCCCAGAAGGTGAATGCACTGATGAACCGATACTCGGGCTGGCTTCAGGACATCCCGTATCATTGATTGGATCACCAATGCTTTCTCCACCGGCAGAAATACCCTCTGCACTTCCATGTCGAGAATCATTCCCAGGAAGGACAGTCTTCTCGTCGGCTTCAAATGTGACTTTGGAAGATTCAGGATCCAACCATAATCCTGGAGCTGCAACAACTTCTCCCTGGACGATGCTTTTATCAGCAGATCATCCAGATATGGGATTATGTTCACACCCTTTTTTCGGAGTAGAAGCATCATATACGCCATTACCTTGGTGAACACCCTCGGAGCAGTGGATAGGCCGAATGGCAGTGCCTGGAACTGATAGTGACAGTCCAGCAGTGCAAACCTGAGGTAAGCCTGGTGTGGCGGCCAAATAGGAATGTGAAGGTAAGCATCCTTGATGTCCAAGGACACCAGGAATTCCCCCTCCTCCAGACCTGAGATCACTGCTCTCAGAGATTCCATCTTGAACTTGAATTCCCTCAAATATGGATTTAACGATTTGAGGTTCAGTATTGGTCTGACCGAACCGTCCAGCTTCGGTACCACAAAAAGGTTTGAATAGTAACCTTTGTTTTCCAGGTGAGATGGAACTGGAACAATAACATTTGTCCTTTCCAATTTTTGAATGGCTTCTTGTAAGATAGCCCTTTCTGTCAGCAAAGCTGGTAAGCCTGACTTGAAAAATCTATGAGGTGGGTGCTCTTGAAACTCCAGTCTGTACCCCTGAGATGCAATATCTAGTACCCAGGGCTCCAGGCCTGAGGACGCCCAGACCTGACTGAAATTTCGTAGACGTGCTCCCACCTGCCCGACCTCCAGGCTGGGAGGTCCACCGTCATGCTGAGGATTTTGAGGAAACAGAGCTTGGCTTCTGTTCCTGGGAACCTGTCGGTGCAGGTTTTCTGGATTTTCCCCGACCACCTCTGAAGAAGGTGGTCGGGGATTTGGACTTCTTCACCTCTGCGGTCCGAAAGTACTGCATTGTAGACGCTGAAAAGGATTTCTTTGGCGTTGGAGTGGCTGAGGGAAGAAAGGTTGACTTACCCGCTGTTGCCGTGGAGACCCACGCATCCAAAGCCTCCCCAAATAGAGCCTGACCTGTTTAGGGTAGGTTCTCCACAATCTTCTTGGATTCTGCATCCGCAGACCATTGGCGCAGGCAGAGTCCCCTGCGTGCCGACACAGCCATGGAAGACGTCCGTGCTGTCAGATTACCAAGGTCCTTCATGGCCTCCACCATGAAACCTACAGAATCCTGTATGTGACGTAAAAACAATTCAGTGTCACTTCTATCCATAGTCTCTAAATCCTCTAGTAACATGCCTGACCACTTTACTATGGCTTTAGATATCCATGCACAAGCAATAGTGGGCCTAAGCGCCACGCCTGAAGCTGTGTATATGGATTTGAGCGTAGTCTCAATTTTGTGGTCTGCCGGTTCTTTCAAAGCGGTAGACCCAGGGACAGGTAAAACCACCTTTTTAGACAATCTAGAAACAGAAACGTCTACTATAGGAGGGTTTTCCCACTTTTTCCTATCCTCTACAGAGAAAGGAAAGCAACCAGAATTTTCTTTGGGATCTGGAATTTTTTTTCCTGGGTCTTCCCAGGATTTTTCAAATATAGCGTTTAATTCCCTAGACACAGGAAAGGTAAGGGAGACCTTCTTATTATCAGTAAAATAAGCCTCCTCGACCTGTTCAGGAACTTTGTCAGTAATGTGTAAAACATCCCTAATGGCCTCAATCATTAGTTGTACCCCTTTAGCAAGGGATGCCTCCCCCCGCAGTATGTCCCCATCACCGTCACCTGTATCAGAGTCGGTATCCGTGTTAACATGCATTACTTGGGCAAGAGCATGCTTTTGGGGGCAAAACCAGGGGACTTAGATGAGGTAGTGGGAGCTGAATACAACAAAACCTCCACAGATTGTTTTAAAACCTGTGTTTCAGTCTCATAATGAGCTATCCTAGATAAAATCTGGGATATCATCCCCTTAATAGAAGCCACCCACTTGGGTTTGGGTTCAGAGGGCTGAGACAGTGTATTGCATTCCTGAGTACATAGAATGGACTCTTCTGGAGAAGATATATACTCTGTAGCACAAGATACAGAGTCCCTGGACATGGTAATGTGGATTAAATAGCATACACACACACACACACACACACACACACACACACACACACACACACACACACACACACACGAAATTGTCAAACACAGTTTCCCCAAGTGCCTTCAGAGAGACACAGAGTTATGGAGGCAGCCCACACAGCGCCCCAGTAGACAGATATATAATAAATGCCTGGCGCTGACTGTGCAACCTTAATAGACTACACAGTAATGTTGATCGCACAGGATAGCTGGAGTTATGTGGAGGGTCAGTGCTCCCTGTCAGCGTCTCAGTAGTGTGATCTGCAGGGAGAAAATGGCGCTGGTGAGTGCTGGATCTGCTCTGAGGAGAAGTTCCGCCCCCTGTAATGGCGCGTCTTCCTGCACTTACAGAGATTATACTGACCTGAGGTAAATGTTGCTAGCAGTAGCCCAGTGTCCCTGATAGCGCTGTGACCAGTTTTAGGGGTGTCTGCGCTGGCTCAGCGCGCCGCTCACAGCGCTGCGCTCTGTACCTCTGAGCCCTCTGGAATGCAGCCGCAGCGATGCGCTTCCACCCTGATGCCGCCATTCTCACCGGATCCCCACTTGTCGGGTCACCAGCGTTCAACTCACCACCGACGTCTTCTGGCTTTGTTAGGGGGTGGCGGCAGTGCCTCGGCGGCTTGCGATCGACACCCTCAGGAGCTTAGTGTCCTGTCAGCAGCGTTAGTGGCCACTAATCTCGGAGGGTTGGACACTACTCCCCCCCTAAGTCCCACGAAGCAGGGAGGCTGTTGCCAGCAGCCTCCCTGTGCCTAACTCTAAGAAAAACAAGAAAACTAGAAAAACTCCTATGGAGCTCCCATAGCAGTGACTGGCTCCTACGGGCAAATTTTCTAAACTGAGTCTGGTAGGAGGGGCATAGAGGGAGGAGCCAGCCCACACTATTAAATTCTTAAAGTGCCAATGGCTCCTAGTGGACCCGTCTATACCCCATGGTACTAATGTGGACCCCAGCATCCTCTAGGACGTAACAGAAATAAGCATTTCAATGTAAACTTCAAGTAATAGAATGAAATACTGTCTGGGAGGGTTGGGTATCAGTGGCAAACGCAAGATTTCTAGAGGGGGGGTTTCCAAATGTAATCCACAGTCTACCACTCTGCAGAACATGGAATACAGTATTAATATGTAACACTATAGATGGTCTATAGTATAGATTGTATCAAACATTTAAATAGTATAAATAAGATAAGTGGTCATGAAAAGGTTAAACATATTATAATAAATAAATACGCAAACACAATGGAACCAGTACTGCACTTTCTAAACACACATTCTCCCACCTCATGAGAAGTCTCTTCTTCCTGGTAGCTACTTTTTCTGGTCCAGTGCAGTCAGGGGCGGATTGGGAACAAAAAGCGGCCCTGGAAAAATTTGTACTAGTGGCCCCACTTGGGCAGCACCAGAGGTGTAAGGTCTAGCCATGGGCCATGGCAGCAGCACCCTCCCCCCAAAACTTTCCAGATAGTGGGCATGTACAGCATCAATGGGGAAGTTAAAAATAAATAAAATTAAATATTAAGAGCACATTATATGATACACCTTCAATTTAGGAAACTATATCATTCTTTAGAAATATATATTTTCTTGCTTATTACACCAACCGTATCCCAATCACTATTCACTCAATCCTATATGTCAGCCAAGCAGGCAGACAGAGCATACACTAGATCTTCCGCAATCACAGGCTAAGTAGCAGTAATTTTCATATATGCAAATTATTTATCATCTTATTCATTATGTCTATAAAAAGGACCACATGTCCTCAAACAAAACAGGCCCCGCAGGTGCGTCGGCCCACCGGGAATCTTCCCTGTGAACCCTATGGCCAATCCGCCTCTGCACTGAGTGCTCAGATCCACACACAGCAAACTTGATAGAAGAAGCTGCTACCACTGGGCATGTGTAGCAGCTATGCTCTGTCTCTTAATTTGCATGATGTGGCAGCAGCTCTAGTAATCGTACTATGGCCCTCATTCCGAGTTGACCGCTAGCTGCCGTTGTTCGCTGCATAGCGATCAGTTAAAAAAACTGCAAAACTGCGCATGCGTATACACCGCAATGCGGGTATGGGTACAAAGAGCATTGTGGTTTTGCACAGGTTCTAGCGACGCTTTCATTCGCACAGCCGATCGCAAGGAGATTGACAGGAAGTGGGAGTTTCTGGGTGTCAACTGACCGGTTTCTGGGAGTGTTTGGAAAAACGCAGGTGTGGCTGGGCGTTTGCTGGGCAGGTATCTGACGTCATTACCGTGTCATTCGTCGCAGCAATCATTGCACAGAATAAGTAACTACAGGGCTGGTCTTGTTCTGCACAAAATGTGTTTGCAGCTGCTCTGCTGCACAGGCGTTCGCACTCCTGCAAAGCGAAAATACACCCCCCCGTGGGCGGCGACTATGCGTTTGCATGGCTGCTAAAAGTTGCTAGTGAGCGATCAACTCGGAATGAGGGCCTATATACCGTTGCTAATGTCAAAATTTGAGCCACTTGCCAACAGAAGGGGGTTTCCAGGCAACCGGAAATTCCCCCAGAGTTTGCCTATGGGTATGCTGGACCGGTGGTCAGGAGACCGCAGGTCACCATACCGACGCCGGAATCCCAGCTTGCAGATGGCCGGTGGGGGGTCCGAGCAGAGCGAAGCCCCTTGCTGGCTCGGTGGCGAGCTGCGTCTGCCACAGGTTATATTCCCACTCTATGGGTGTCGTGGATACCCACCAGTGGGAATAGTCCCTGTTAGTTGGCATGTCGACTGTCGGTACTGTAAGCGGGCGGGTTTCTGGCATCGATATTGTGACCGGTGATCTCCTGACGGTCATGTAACTGGCTCCCATCTGGGAAATGCTAGGAAAAGGTAGCACCACACAAGGTCCACATGGAAACGATTAAATGATGTCAAAAAAAGACCAACCCCAAAGACTGCTCATATTATTCTGACATTTCATTTACTTTGATAAAATGCACTTGCTAGTAATAGAAAATTATTATTTTAAGTTGTAAATCATGAGTATGCTATTGTTTCTATAACATAATGTCTATCATTATTTCTGAGCTTCTCCTCATCAACTTCATAGCATATTCACTTTGAATGAGAAACATTTGGTTGGTATGGTAGAGTGATATAATAAACTATTGGAGAGAACTATAGAGACATTTTGTAGGCATTTGTAATGATCATATACTGTATTTACTTTACTAACAGAATGGTATCAGAGTACTAGGCCCTTCATGTGTTCATAGGTACTGTACGCAAGGTTAAATGACAAAGTACTTACCATGACAGGTCCTTCCATTATCTGAGATCATGAGACCTCTGGGACAAGAGCAGTAGTAACTTCCCATAATATTGTGGCATAAATGTGAGCATGGTTTGTGGGTGGCACATTCATCATCATCTGGAAGTATTTAATAAATATGTGTTACACAGCCTACACAGATTACACCAGTTATTTGTGGAAAAGCTTTAAGGGCAGAACCCTGGCACACGCTGACGGGTCTAAATAATTGTAAAACTAAAACCAAGAACACAATGTCCAAATTCTGATTTTGGCTGTTTCTTACATTTTCCATCATCTTTAATCCAAAGTGTCTTATGTGGCACTATCTGACTCTTTACAGAGCCTTCTAAATATGCTTAGTTATTTCCAAGAGAAAGGTTATGGAATTCGGCTCATAAACCAACATGAAATATATTTCTAAGAGTGCTGTGGGAATCTGTTGACTGTTGAAACATGACATATACTTATATACTGTCCAGTATCTATACAGACAAGAACATTACTAGTCAAATAAATAACATACAAAAAAACAGAGCTTAGACAGTGCTACTACTCTGGATGTCTGTAGTAGCTAAAGAAATGTGCACGTTTCAAGTTTTTATTTTATGGGATGTGTTACATCCTCTTAGATACCTCTTAGATACTGCCTTAAACCATGAATAGCTGCTGAGGTGTCCCAAATCTGATATTCCAGAGTTGATAAAAAATATTTGTGCCATCTATGCGGGCCAGGTACTGTAGGCCTCTACTACATCATTACCACACAACTACAAGGAGAGAATATTCTCATTCTTTGTGGGCTTCAATTATGCCGGATAATTTAGAGCAAAGGCATACAACAATCTCACTTTGAGGTTCCACATCTACCACGGCTGTCGCATGAACATGCTGTAAAACACTGAACACAAGATCAACCACCAGTGCGTATGGTAATGTCGCAACTGCATCTCTGGTCAAAGTAGAGAATAACTTAGCGTTGCCCTTTTTAACACATATGCTTATGCAGACTACATTTTGTTGTCATTCTCCACCCAGTCCTTGTATACTATATTTACTGCGCAATATACTTACTAGAGGAGTTGCCATATACAGTAGGTAAAAAACTGCAAAATGTTATTTTATTGCAATCATATGCACCTATAGTCTGCAACATATTTACTACACCAAATGTGCAGTGCTGGAGAAACTGGTGCCAAGCAGACAATGGCTCAAATTTGGTGGCATATTAGCAAAGCCAACCTAGACAGTAGTTCACATTTTTAATAAGGTTATGACTATTAATATCCTATTGCCCTAGTGTACCTTCTTATTGCTTCTCCTTTTACCAGGCATTTATACTCCCAATGATAAATCAATTGACAATCCCTCACCTTCTTTAGAATGCGGATTGCTCCATTGCAGCAGAGTGAAAAAGCCTTACCAGATTCCATACGTTTTACCAGTGGACGGGATGCAGAGCTCCTGCTTTTAAATTAATATTTGCACCCTTACTACCGTACTGACTCCCTGTGGGCACACTAACTGGTCTCTACTACGTCCCTAAGGTCCCCCCGAGTCAAGCACCGGGGAGCCGGGGGACAACTCTGTCCTTGCAGGTTGCGGCCTAAGTGTGTCCAGAAGCCGGGGACTCAAGTTTCTATTGTGCACGTGATTTGAGCTACGGAGCGCGGGCGGATCATGGTCCGGAAGTACGCGACCGTGGGACTTACTCAGTTTTTCCCCACCGCCTACCAGCCTCCCCGGACCCCCGGAGGTGGACATCAGTTGGGACTCCGGGCTTGGTGGACCCTGGGCAGAGAGAGTCAGCGGCGGGACCGGCATCTGGTAGCCACGGCTGCCATCTTGAGTCTCCCTGCCAGTGCTGGGACTATTTCAGCTGTGTGCCTGACTGCCTTGGGAGAGCTTGGACACTGGCTGGTCCATGTCTAGAGCCCTTATTGCGCAGCACAAGGTCCCATAATCCAAAAAGGCCAGCTTCTAGTGGAGGGTGAGTGCCCCATAGATCTTACAGAAGTCATTTTGCATCTATAATAAACTGTGGGCAAACTGCTGTCTTCATAGAAAGTATATTCCTATGTTGCAACACCCCAATCTTGTGGTCACTGGGTGTAAATTACTTGCTCTGTACTGCACAGTTGTTTATACAATTAACCAAGCTGCTGGTTTTGTGAAGGCAAAGTTATTTTGGAACCCACTGAGGATTTCTGATAAGATGTTCTCGCGGTGAATTAATACACCCATGTCACCATTGCTCTGCATATATGTGAATACTAAATGTGACGTTCTAGAACGGAATAGTACCTGCAACATACCACCCTGTTCTAGTCTGTCATGGTCAGCTTACTTGGATATTTTCTTCTCTTAATTACGTAATGCCACCTAAACATCAGAAAGATTCAAACGGGGTCCCCCTGGTGAGCTTTTTCAAACAGACACGTTTGTCACAAGGTACCAAGGGCAAACTCCCTACTGATAAAGTTCATAAGCCTCTTTCTACAAATTCATGGCTCACCTGATCCACCGGGATGGTGGTGGCATCCAAGATGGGGGATGATGCCCCGTTAATGATTGGCTCTATGAAACAACTTCTAGCCTCCTTTAAGTCGGACATCTCGCAGGAATTTAAACTGGCATTGCAAAACTGCCAACAATCTGTAGACGCTATAGGCCAGCGTACAGACCACTTAGAAAACAAACTTGAAGAAGTGGTCAAATCCCACAACAAGCTTATCTCCCTTCATGAAGACCTTCAGGTGGAGGTTACGAAACTGTGCAGTAAAGTCGAAGATGTGGAAGATATATCACGTCGGAATAACATGGAGATCAGAGGAATTCAGGCGTCTGTATCAAATTCCAACTTAACAGAATATGTCACTGATCTCTTCAGGAAATTGCTGCCTACTGTCCATATTACAGACTTTCTGCTGGATCGTATCCACCGACTGCCTAAAGCAAGATCTGCCCCAAGGGATGCGCCAAGGGACACTCTCATGCTGTTCCATTATTATCATGCCAAGGAACAGGTGCTCCAAGCTGCTAGATCCGTGGACACCGCCTACTCAATACTTGGAGATCTTCAGGTCTTTGGGAACTTATCTGCTGCTACGTTGGATCAAAGAATGTCCTTCACTCCACTCACGAGAGCTCTCTGGAAGGCAAATATCCAGTATCGCTGGGGTTTCCCTACCCATCTGATTATCAGACGAAGTGGTAATACAAGTGTCATTACTTCTCCAGAGAAAGGTACCCAACTTCTAGTTTCCTGGAACTTAGAAGCGATTTCTTCTGGGCTCCCAAGCACGTCCAAATTAACCCAGGACTGGTCAAATGTGAGCAACTACACCTGTCGATATTCTCAATGTTCTATTTGTTCATTTATATCTTCTAATAGGCCCGAAGTCTGTTGGTCCTTCATATGAGGATTCATATTTGCGGACTGATGAACAGACTTCTTTTGATATTATGGATATCATAGGGTTTCTCTCTACGTATGTGGAATTATGTTCTTTTACTTACTGTTTTCCTCTTCACAGCATACTTTTTTGGTACTCGCTTTTTCTGTTGCAATGGTACCTAATGACATAGTTTGCACAGGTTCGGTTATATGTTTCGCTGATGTGTCCCTCATCCGGTTATCCATTCTTCCGTTTATTTGCGGGAGGGTGGAGCACCAGTAGATTTCAGTTTAATATGTACATCATTCCATTTTCAGTTCTAGGTTGAATGGTGGTGGTGGTTATGGATGCCACATCCCCCAAGGTGCCACCACTTTTGGTGGTCTAAAGTTGCACCTATATGGTGCATGGTTTGTTTATTTTCTATTTTTTCCCATCCTCTCTCATTCCCCCCCCCCCCCCCCCCCCTTCCCCTACTTTAAATTTGAGGTTGCTGAAAGAGACTACAGGGAAGCAGGTATCAGTGTATATTCTCCCACGAGTGACGATGTTTGCACTTTTGTTTTGCTATTACCTTACTAGTC
The DNA here is from genome assembly GCF_028390025.1 of Pseudophryne corroboree. Taxonomy (NCBI): domain Eukaryota; kingdom Metazoa; phylum Chordata; class Amphibia; order Anura; family Myobatrachidae; genus Pseudophryne; species Pseudophryne corroboree. The sequence continues at coordinate 254,186,914 of NC_086452.1, read as the reverse complement.
CGTACTAATATGCAATTTTGTTAGGATTTATTATGGTTAATGTAATTTCTTTGAATGTCAAGGGTCTAAATTCTCAGAATAAGCGCAAACTAGCGCTATCTCATTTTGCTAAGCTTAAAGCCCACTTTGTTGCACTGCAGGAAACCCACTTTATGTCCCCTTCTCCCCCAACATTCTACAATAATAAGTTTCCACTGTGCTATATGTCTAACGGCCAAAGCAAAAAAGCAGGGGTGGCTGTTTTAATATCTCACTTCTGCAATTTTTTAGTGACCAAGCAGCTCTCTCACTCCTGATGGCAGATATTTGATATTAGTGGGCTAACTAGATTAGAAACCCGTTACCATAGTGGTAATCTATGCCCCCACTTCCAAGCAGATCCCCTTTCTTCTGAAGTTCTGTAATGTCCTTCAGTCCTTTTTAACCGGGTCCTTGCTCTATCTAGGGGATTTCAATATGGTATTTGACCCAAACTTAGATAAAACATCCAAGCACCACCCCCTGAAGGCTTTACCTAAATGCGATAATTCCGCAGCGTTTATATGCATAATTCATGAATATGAACTATATGATGTGTGGAGAGCCAAAAACCCTACCGGTAGAGATTATACTTTTTATTCCCCTGTACATGGGTCATTTTCCAGGATTGATTTAGTGTCCTCAGATACTATCCTGCCAGTTGCATGGTCCGATCATTCAGCCCTGTCTTTATGCTGGGACCCCCATTCTTTTGAGACTCCACCAGGTCCCTAGTGTCTCGGTGAACACCTTCTTTCTAACCAGGATACTACAAACTCAACTGCCCAAACGCTTACTCTGTACCTAAAAACCAATAACCCAGCTGACACTTTTGTGTTTACGCATTCAGGCGGCTGCACGTCTGCGTAAACAGAAGGAGGCCTATCAGAGGGATGTAGAGACTAGGTTAACTGACATCGAGACTAAACTCAAATCCTCCACTTCTAGTAAATCCCTTTACCGTGAACTTCTTAAGGTTAGAGAGGAATGGAACGTTCTTGCTCTGACAGAAGTTCAAAAGAATCTGTTTAGGTTGAAACATAGGTTTTACGTTCAAGGAGATAGAGCGGGCAGATTATTAGCTAGGAAACTAAGAGCAAAAACTGCAAAGGATTGGGTGAAGGTGGTCACCAATTCCCAAGGTACAAAAGTGACAGACCCAGTAGACATAGCATCAGCCTTCGCTGATTACTATGCTTCTCTGTATAATCTAAAAAAATATTTTTCAACTCCACAACTGACATCTGAAGATATTAATAATTTTTGGGGGAAGATGTCCCTGACCCGTCTGGAGAAGTCAGATCTCCAGACCAATGAACTCCCCTGGTCAGAGAGCGAACTTCGACAGGTTATTAAAACCCTTCCATCAGACAAATCATCTGGCCCAGACGGCTATATTAACAAATTCTATACCTGCTTCCAAGAGAATTGATCCCGGTGTTGACTCCGGTTTTAAATGAAGCCTCTACACTGGGGTTATTCCCCACTGAAATGTTAGAAGCTAGGATAGTCATATTCCCTAAACAGGAAAAAAACCTCAACTTTAGTAACTAACTACCATCGGATAGCCCTCTTGACCACGGACATAAAGATCTACACAAAGCTAATAGCGAATATGCTGAATCCGTTTATCTCTGCCTTGGTCACATGTGATCAGGGGGTTCAGTATGGTATGCCGGCGACCAGCATACCGGCGCCGGGAGCCCGACCGCCGGATTACCGACAGTGTGGCGAGCGCAAATGAGCCCATTGCGGGCTCGCCACGCTATGCACACGCTATTTTATTCTCAAGTGTCGGTAATCCGGCTGTCGGGATATCGGCGCCGGTATACTGTGCGCCGGGATCCCGTCAGTCGGCATACTGAAGACCACCCGTGATCAGGTCGGGTTCGTTCAGGGCAGACAGGCTCCAGATAACACCAGGAGGATCATTGATGTATTGGATGCCTTCTCCGTGTCCCCACGGCAGCTGTTACTGCTTTCGCTGGACGCGGAGAAGGCATTTGATAGACTTCACTGGGGATATCTTTATGCAGTTCATGGGAAGTTTGGGATGGAGGGCAGAGCTCTCTTCTCTATAGCAGCATTGTATTCAAACCGGACCACCAGAGTCTTTGTGAACGGTATCCTTTTTTCCATGTTCCAAATCACTAACGGCACGTGTCAGGGTTGTCCATTATTCCCACTGGTTTTAGCTTTAGCGACAGAACCTCTAGCGGAAGCTATTCGATCCAAGGGGACCGTGCAGGGTCCAGTTGTCTATGGCCACGAATATAAAATCAGCTTATTCGTGGATGATATTCTCCTCACATTAATAAATCCAGACACATCGTTATGACATCTACAAACGGTTTTGGAGGAATATTCTTCTGTTTTGTATTACCAGTTGAATACCTCCAAAATGGAAGCATTATCGATATTTTTTTCCCTGTCCCAATTACATTAGTTGAAATCCCATTATGAATTTGCCTGGCAGGATAGGAGCTTAAAATATCTGGGGATTCAGATCACTCCGAGAGTCTCAGACCTCATTCCCAGTAATAACCTACCCCTTCTCAATAAAATATCCTTATTATTATCAAACTGGATGATGCACCATGTGACTTGGATGGGCTGTATTGCCGCTTTAAAAATGATGGTACTTCCCAAATTATTTTACCTGTTCAGAACGATCCCTATTCTGATTCCCAAAGCTCTACTATCCAAATTTAATTCAGCCTTCATAAAATATGTATGGAAGGGAACAAAACCTAGATTAGCTCGGGCCACGATATCACTACCCAAACTAAAAGGGGGTCTAGCGTTCCCTGATATCTATTTATATCAACTAGCGTGTATTCGTTCTCATGTGGTTGCTTGGTTGGTAGGAGATAATCCCAAGCCCTGGGTGATTTTGGAAAGGGGCTTGGTCTCCCCACTTCCATTAGCTGATGTTCTTTGGCTTCTGGAGTCAGAGGGTCTGTGTTATTGTCTCGCTCGGTGGTGGTACTCTCAGCATGCAAGGCCTGGCTAGAACTGGTTTCTAAAATGACTGATACCCATCTTCCCTCATTTGATTTGTCGCTAACTGGTATAGCTTACCTGATCCCGGATTTAAAATTGGATGTCTGGGTTTCCCACCGCCTACCCTAGCTTGGTGGAGCGATAGTGGATGGTGCCCTCCTGCCATATAGTTAACTTCAATCTCGATTTTCCCTACCCCATAGGGACTTCTATAAATATCTACAATTTTGTCACTGGTTACATAGCGTTATGCCGACCCCCCATAGAGTTACCCATCTTCCTAAACACTTACGGGTTTTATTAGGTAGAGTTGATAGTAAAGTGGGTGTTAGTAGGTGGTATAATCTCATTATCGCCCTCTATTCTCCTTCGAAACTAAACTCATTAGAGAAATGGGAAAAAGATCTTGCTTGCACAATCTCGGTTAAGGAATGGCGGGGGGTGTACCATACCTGTTTCCATTTATCTAAATGCATGTCCTATTTGGAACATTTTTATAAACTCTTACATCGCCTTTATTTCAGCCTGTCTAGACTCCACTCCATCTGGCCGTCCAACTCTAATATGTGTTGGCGCAACTGTAATAATGTTGGTCACTGCTCCATATATTCTGGTCCTGCTCTGCGTGCACTCACTAATTTTTGGTCAGCGGTATATACCCTTTTATCTAAAGTCCTGGGATTTCACATAACCGCTGCCTAAACTAGCTCTTCTTCATATATTCCAAGACGATCTCTCACCAAACGATCGATATGTGATGGGTCATATTTTAATCTCAACCAAACTGCTGATAGCACAAAATTGGCACACAGCCTAAATTCCCACCTTAGCAGTTGTCGAACGCGCAGTCCAATCCCATTACGAATTTGAGACTGCAGGTTTGATCTATCCCGGACATCAGTCAAACCATCTCACCCGCTGGTCTCCTTGGTATACATCTAAGTCTCTTAACCCATCGGGATATACCCCTTACACTACCCACCTCCACTGATCCCCCTCAGGTGCCCCCCAAGTTCACTTTATGTTTTACAACTGTATGATGGCTTTTCTTTACTGACCAGTATATGACTATGGGGGTCATTCTGACCCGATCGCTGGCAGCAGTTTGTCGCAGCGCAGCGATCGGGTCAGAACTGTGCATGCGCTGGCAGCTTTCATTACCTAGCAATCGCCTCTGAGACAGAGGCGTTTGCTAGGTGGGAGGGGGCTGAACAGCGGCGTTAAGCCGCCGTTTAGGGGGAGCGGTCCGGGCAACGCAGCCGTGGCCAGACCGTTGGGGGGCGGGCCGCGGCGGCAGGAGCTGCGCTGGCCGGGAGTTACTCCTCAAATACAAAGGCATCGCCTCTGTGCGATGCTTTTGTATTTGTGTGTGGGGGCCGGCACTGACATGCGGGACGGACTAGCCCTCTGCTGGGTGTCACCCGCATGTCTGAGTTAACGGTCGCAGCTGTGCTAAACTTAGCACAGCTACGATCAACTCGGAATGACCCCTCTATCTGTATGTCAACTCTCAGTTCGAACATGTGTTGGCAGACTGTCTTGTAACATTGTATTTATATGATTGTATCCCCCCCCCCTTTTTGTCCCAATTTCCCTTTTCTTCTTTCTATATTCCCCCCTCCTATCTTATACTTTACAAAAATTCAATAAAAATCTCATTTAAAAAAAATAGTACCTATCCTCTCCACCCTATCTTGGTGGGCAACATTTCCTAGGTTTTGACTGCTGACAGATATCTAATTGAGAAATGTGTAACCATGAGCAGGTATTTTTCTCTTTTTCTCAAAAAGTACTTTCCTTGCTCAAATCACCCTCAATACCATTTTCCTTTATCCAACTCCCTTTTTTTTGTCAGTATATACTGCATTCGAAAAACAATAATAATTTAATTTAAGTTTCTATGGGGGAGATGTACTAAACCTTGGAGAGAGTTAAAGTGGAGAGTACCAGCCAATCAGCTCCTAACTAAGGATGAGCGGGTTTGGTTCTCTGAGAACCGAACCTTACCGGACTTTACCATTCGAGTCCGGATCCGAGTCAGGCTCGGGATTTCCCGCCTGACTCGGAAACCAGAACGAGGCAAAACGTCATCATCCCACTGTCGGATTCTCGCGGGGTTTGGATTCCATATAAGGAGCCGCGTGTCCCCGCCATTTTCACTCCGACATTGGAGAGTGTAGAGAGAGGACGTGTCTCCATTCTCTCGGTGTCCTCAGTGTCCGTGTCTTGTGCTGAATCTGTCCAGTCACAGTGCTTGTGTCCTCTGCTGCCATATGTCCAGTGCTGCTGTATAGGGTGCTGTGTTGTGCTGCATCAGTTCAGGGTGGTGTATTGTGCTACATCAGTCCAGTGCTAGTGTCCTGTGCATCAGTCAGTCCAGTGACCATTCACTGTGGTGGTGGCGGCGGTGGTGGTGGTGGTGGTGTTATCCGCTGCCATATGCCCAGTGCTGCTGTATAATTATCTGTGTTGTCCTGCATCAGACCAGTGCTAGTGTCCTGTGCATCAGTCAGTCCAGTGACCAATCACAGTGGTGGTGGCATCTGCTGCCATATGCCCAGTGCTGCTGTATAGGGTGCTGTGTTATCCTTCATCAGACCAGTGCTAGTGTCCTGTGCATCAGTCAGTCCAGTGACCATTCACAGTGGTGGTGGCATCTGCTGCCATATGCCCAGTGCTACTGTATAGGGTGCTGTGTTGTACTGCATCAGACGAGTGCTAGTGTCCTGTGCATCAGTCAGTCCAGTGACCATTCACAGTGGTGGTGTCATCTGCTGCCATATGCCCAGTGCTGCTGTACAATTATTTCTGTTGTCGTGCATCAGACCAGTATTAGTGTCCTGTGCATCAGTCAGTCCAGTGACCATTCACAGTGGTGGTGGCATCTGCTGCCATATGCCCAGTGCTGCTGTATAATTATCTGTGTTGTACTGCATCAGACGAGTGCTAGTGTCCTGTGCATCAGTCAGTCCAGTGACCATTCACAGTGGTGGTGTCATCTGCTGCCATATGCCCAGTGCTGCTGTATAATTATTTGTGTTGTCGTGCATCAGACCAGTATTAGTGTCCTGTGCATCAGTCAGTCCAGTGACCATTCACTGTGGTGGTGGCATCTGCTGCCATATGCCCAGTGCTGCTGTATAGGGTGCTGTGTTATCCTTCATCAGACCAGTGCTAGTGTCCTGTGCATCAGTCAGTCCAGTGACCATTCACAGTGGTGGTGGCATCTGCTGCCATATGCCCAGTGCTACTGTATAGGGTGCTGTGTTGTACTGCATCAGACGAGTGCTAGTGTCCTGTGCATCAGTCAGTCCAGTGACCATTCACAGTGGTGGTGTCATCTGCTGCCATATGCCCAGTGCTGCTGTATAATTATTTGTGTTGTCGTGCATCAGACCAGTATTAGTGTCCTGTGCATCAGTCAGTCCAGTGACCATTCACTGTGGTGGTGGCATCTGCTGCCATATGCCCAGTGCTGCTGTATAGGGTGCTGTGTTATCCTTCATCAGACCAGTGCTAGTGTCCTGTGCATCAGTCAGTCCAGTGACCATTCACAGTGGTGGTGGCATCTGCTGCCATATGCCCAGTGCTACTGTATAGGGTGCTGTGTTGTACTGCATCAGACGAGTGCTAGTGTCCTGTGCATCAGTCAGTCCAGTGACCATTCACAGTGGTGGTGTCATCTGCTGCCATATGCCCAGTGCTGCTGTACAATTATTTCTGTTGTCGTGCATCAGACCAGTATTAGTGTCCTGTGCATCAGTCAGTCCAGTGACCATTCACAGTGGTGGTGGCATCTGCTGCCATATGCCCAGTGCTGCTGTATAATTATCTGTGTTGTACTGCATCAGACGAGTGCTAGTGTCCTGTGCATCAGTCAGTCCAGTGACCATTCACAGTGGTGGTGTCATCTGCTGCCATATGCCCAGTGCTGCTGTATAATTATTTGTGTTGTCGTGCATCAGACCAGTATTAGTGTCCTGTGCATCAGTCAGTCCAGTGACCATTCACTGTGGTGGTGGCATCTGCTGCCATATGCCCAGTGCTGCTGTATAATTATCTGTGTTGTCCTGCATCAGTCCAGTGCTAGTGTCCTGTGCATCAGTCAGTCCAGTGACCATTCACAGTGGTGGTGTTATCTGACCCAAAAAAAGAAATTTAAATCGTCTGAGGAGAAACGTAAACTTGCCAATATGCCATTTACGACACGAAGTGGCAAGGAACGGCTGAGGCCCTGGCCTATGTTCATGACTAGTGGTTCAGCTTCACATGACGATGGAAGCCCTCATCCTCCTGCTAGAAAAATTAAAAAGAGTTAAGCTGGAAAAAGCACAGAAAAGAACTGTGCGTTCTGAGATGGTATCACAAATCCCCAAGGAGAGTCCAAGTGTGTCGGCGGATGCGATGCCTGACCTTCCCAACACTGGCTCCTTCCACCATTTGCACGCCCCCTGCAAGTGCTGGAAGGAGCACCCACAGTCCAGTTCCTGATATTGAAATTGAAGATGTCACTGTTGAAGTACACCAGGATGAGGATATGGGTGTTGCTGGCGCTGAGGAGGAAGTTGACGATGAGGATTCTGATGGTGATGTGGTTGAAGTCAGGCACCGGGGGAGAAACCTGTTGTCCGTGGGATGAAGAAGCCCATTGTGATGCCTGGGCAAACTACAAAAAAAAACACCTCTTCGGTGTGGAATTATTTTTCCACAAATCGAAGCCATCTGTTGCCTATGTCAATCTGTAATAAGTAGGGGTAAGGATATTAACCACCTAGGAACATCCTCCCTTATACATCACCTGCAGTGCATTCATCATGTCAGTGTCAAGTTGTGAAACTTTGGGTAAGAGCGTAAGCAGTCCACTGACACCTAAATCCCTTCTTCCTCCTGTACCCAAGCTCCTGCAAGCCACACTACCAACTCCCTCAAGGTCAACTTCCTCCTCAGTCCGGAACGTCAGTAGTCCTGCAGGCCATGTCACTGTCAAGACTGAGGAGTCCTCTCCTAAGCGGAATTCCTCCGGAGGATCCTTGAGTGGTACGCCTGCTGTTGCTGCCGCTGCTGTTGTTGCTGCTGGGAGTCAATCGTCATCCCAGAGGGGAAGTTGGAAGACCACTTGTACTACTTCAACTAAGCAATTGACTGTCCAACAGTCCTTTGTGAGGAAGATGAAATATGACAGCAGTCATCCTGTTTCAAAGCGGATAACTGAGGCCTTGACACTTATGTTGGTGTTAGACATGCATCTGGTATCCACAATTAGTGCAGTGGGATTTAAACAATTGATGGAGGTATTGTGTCCCCGGTACCAAATCCCATCTAGGTTCCACTTCTCTAGGCAGGCGATACCGAGAATGTACAAAGACGTCAGAAAAAGAGTCATCAGTGTCCTACAAAATGCGGTTGTATCCAGTGTCCACTTAAACACGGACATGTGGAACAGGGCAGACTAAGGACTATATGACTGTGACAACCCACTGGGTAGATGTATGGCCTCCCGCAGCCACAACAGCAGCGGCAACAGTAGCAGCATCTCGCAAACGCCAACTCGTTCCTAGGCAGGCTATGCTATGTATCACAGCTTTCCGTAAGAGGCACACAGCTGACAACCTCTTAAGGAAACTGAGGGACATCATCGCAGAATGGCTTACGTCAATTAGACTCTCCTGGGGATTTGTGATATCGGACAACGCCACCAATATTGTGCGTGCATTACATCTTAGCAAATTCCAGCATGTCCGATGTTTTGCACATACAATTAATTTGGCGGTGCAGAATTTTTTGAAAAATGACAGGGGTGAACAGGAGATGCTGTCGGTGGCCCGAAAAATTGCGGGCCACTTTCGACATTCTGCACCGCGTGCCGAAGACTGGAGCGACAGCAAACACTCCTGAACCTGCCCTGCCATCAACTGAAGCAAGAGGTGGAATTCAACACTCTATATGCTTCAGAGGATGGAGGAGCAGCAAAAGGCCATTAAAACCTATATATCCACCTACGATATAGGCAAAGGAGGGGGAATGCACCTGACTCAAGCGCAGTGGAGAATGATTTCTGTCTTGTGCAAGGTTCTCCAACCCTTCAAACTTGCCACACGTGAAGTCAGTTCAGACACTGCCAGCTTGAGTCAGGTCATTCCCCTCATCAGGCTTTTGCAGAAGCAGCTGGAGAAATTGAAGGAGGAGCTAAGACGGAGCGATTACGCAAAGTTTATGGGACTTGGGGATGGAGCCCTTCATTTGCTTTGCCAGGATTCAACGGAGGTCAATCTGTTGAAATCAGAGCACTACATTTTGGCCACCGTGCTCGATCCTAGGTTTAAAGCCTACGTTGTATCTCTCTTTCCAGCAGACACAAATCTGCAGAGGTGCAAAGACCTGCTGGTGAGTAAATTGTCAACTCAAGCGGAACCTGACCCGTCAACAGCTCCTCCTTCAATTTCTCCCGCCACTGGGGTTGCAAGGAAAAGGATAAGATTTCCTAGCTCACCCGCTGGCAGTGATGTAGGGCAGTCAGGAGCGAGGGCTGACATCTGGCCCTGACTGAAGGACCTGCCAACAATTACTGACATGTCTACTGTCACTGCATATAATTCTGTCACCATTGAAAGAATGGTGGAGGATTATATGAGTGACTGCATCCAAGTAGGCATGTCAGACAGTCCGTATGTATACTGGCAGGAAAAAGAGGCAATTTGGATGCCCTTGCACAAACTGGCTTTATTTTACCTGAGTTGCCCCCCCCCCCCCCCCTCCAGTGTGTACTCCGAAAGAGTGTTTAGTAATACTCTGTGAGGAGGAGGATGTACACAGTGAAAGGGGTGAGGAATCGGAGGATGAGGATGAGGTCGACATCTTGCCTCTGTAGAGACAGTTTGTGCAAGGAGAGATTGATTGCTTCTTTTTTTGGTGGGGGCCCAAACAAACCAGTCATTTCAGCCACAGTCGTGTGGCAGACCCTGTTGCTAAAATGATTGGTTTGTTGAAGTGTGCATGTCCTGTTTATACAACATAAGGGTGGGAGGGCCCAAGGACAATTCCATCTTGCACCTTTTTTTCTTCTTATCATCATGTGTTTTTTGGGGACTATTTTTTTTAAAGTGCCATCCTGTCTGACACTTCCTTATATGTCCAGTGGTACTGCCATTTAATTCCAGTGATTTGGAGGTATAATTCCAGTTATTTTTCTGTATAATTCCAGTGATTTGGACGTATAATTCCAGTGATTTTGCCATTTAATTCCAGTGATTTTGCCATTTAATTCCAGTGATTTGGACGTATAATTCCAGTGATTTGGATGTGTAATTCCAGTGATTTTGCAGTATAATTCCAGTGATTTGGACATATAATTAGTGATTTTTGCAGTATAATTCCAGTGATTTTCAGTATAATTCCAGTGATTTTGCCATTTAATTCTAGTGATTTGGATGTATAATTCCAGTGATTTTGTCATTTAAATCCAGTGATTTGGACATATAATTCCAGTGATTTGGACGTATAATTCCAGTGGGAATTTTTTGTGTCGCTTGGCTTAGTCATACAGCTACCTCATTGCACCTCTTCGACATCTTTGCATGAGGTGCTGTTTGGGGCCCAGTTTTTGAAAAGTGCCATCCTGTCTGAAACTGCCATATGAGTCCAGGGGTACTGCTGTATTAGTCCTGGGGTACTGCCGTATAAATCCACCAATTGCAGATTTTTTTTTTTAAATGACAGGGGCATACTGGAGATGCTGTCAGTGGACCGAACAATTGTGGCCCACTCTCGACATTCAGCCACTGCGTGACACTACTAGATGGGCCAGGTGGTTGTGTCATTTATCATAGTCATACAGCAACCTTGGTGCATCTTTTTATCTTCTTTGCATCATGTGCTGTTTGGGGTCCTTTTTGATATCTGCCCTACTGTCTGCCATTGCAGTGCCACTCCTAGATGGGCCAATTGTTTGTGTTGCTTGGCTTAGTCATACAGCTACAGTACCTCATTGCACCTATTCTACATCTTTGCATAAGGTGCTGTTTGGGGCCTAGTTTTTGAAAAGTGCCATCCTGTCTGACACTGCAGTGCCACTCCTAGATGGGCCAGTTGTTTGTGCCGCACACTTGTGTCGCTTGGCTTAGTCATACAGCAGCCTCAGTGCACCTCTTTTTCTTCTTTGCATCATGTGCTGTTTGGGGACTAGTTTTTGAATAGCGCCATCTTGCCTGCAACTGCAGTGCCACTCCTAGATGGGCCAGGTGTTTGTGCCGCACACTTGTGTCACTTAGCTTAGTCATACAGCCAATTTGGTGCAACTTTTAGGCCTAAAAACAATATTGTGAGGTGTGAAGTGTTCAGAATAGACTGGAAATGAGTGGAAATGAATGTTATTGAGGTTAATAATACTGTAGGAGCAAAATTTCCCCCCAAATTCTGTGATTTTAGCTGTTTTATGTTTTTTCAAAAATCATCCAGATCCAAAACCAAAACCACAATACGAAAGGGTGGTTTTGGCAAAACCAAGCCAAAACCAAAACACGAAAGTGGAATTAGAACCAAAACCAAAACAGAAAACACGAAAATTGCCAGCCGCACCTCTCTACTCCTAACTGCATTTGAAAAATGACAGGAGCTGATTAGCTGGTACATGATCTCTCTCCAAATCTTAAGTTGACACTAAATCTTGACAATGGGTTCCATCTTCCCTTTTTCATGAAAAAAGGACAAATAATATGAAAGAAAATATTTGACATTATGACACTATTTATCTTTTTTTTTACCTGCACAGTAGAGTCCCGAAACATCATTAAATCCAGAAGGACACTGACCATCCAGATCACCTTTAGGATAAAAATCAATGAACTGTTATAAGTAAAATAATGAAAGCGTATTCCTGATTGCAGTGCAATTGCATTCAGTTTTTTTTATTTTTGCAAAATTAGATTTCATGAGTTTCTAGCACACTGTTTAATGAGAATTTTGTTTTCTCAGAATTTTAACTTTGAGAGCATATGTACAGTGGGGCAAAAAAGTATTTGGACAGCCACTGATTGTGCAAGTTGACCCACTTAAAAAGATGAGATAGGTCTGTAATTTCCATCATATGTACACTTCAACTGTGAGAGACAGAATCTGAAAAAAAACAAAACTAGGAAATCACATTGTATGATTTTTAAACAATTTATTTGTATATTCTTGCAGAAAATAAATATTTGGACAATCAAAAAGTTTAACTCAATACTTTGTAATATAACCTCGGTTGGCAATTACAGAGGTCAAACGTTTCCTGTAGTTCTTGACCAGGTTTGCACACACTGTAGCAGGTATTTTGGCCCACTCTTCCATGCAGATATTCTCTAGATCTGTCATGTTTTGGGGCTGTCGCCGGGCAACACGGACTTTCAACTCCCTCCACAGATTTTCTATTAGGTTGAGGTCTCGAGACTGGCAGGGCCACTCCAGGATCTTGAAATGCTTCTTACGGAGCCACTCCTTAATTGCCCGGGCAGTGTGTTTGGGGTCATTGTCATGCTGGAAAACACAGCCACATTCCATCTTCAATGCTCTTACTGAGGGAAGGAGGTTTTTGCCCAAAATCTCACGATACATGGCCCCATTCATCCTCTCCTTAATATGGATCAGTCGTCCTGTCCCCTTTGCAGAAAAGCAGCCCCAAAGCATGATGTTTCCATTCCCATGCTTCAGAGTGGGCATGGTGTTCTTCGGATGCCATTCATCCTTCTTCTCCCTCCAAACACGGCGAGTGGAGTTTATACCAAAAAGTTTGATTTTGCTCTCAGCTGACCTCATTACATTCTCCCAATCCTCCTCTGGATCATCCAGATGGTCACTGGAAAACTTTAGATGGGCCTGGACATATACTGGCTTAAGCAGGGGGACCTTTCGGGCGCTGCAGGATTTCAATCCATGACGACGTAGTGTGTTACTAATGGTAACCTTTGTGACTGTGGTCCCAGCTCTCTTGAGGTCATTGACCAGGTCCCCCCCCCCCCCCCCCATGTAGTTCTGGGCTGATTCCTCACCTTTCTCAAGATCATTGATACCCCACGAGGTGAGATCTTGCATGGAGTCCCAGGTCGAGGGAGATTGTCAGTGATTTTGTATTTCTCCCATTTTTTTATAATTGCGCCAACAGTTGATCTCTTCTCACCAAGCTGCTTGCCTATTGTCGAGTAGCTCATCCCAGCCTTGTGCAACTCTACAATTTTGTCCCTGGTGTCCTTAGACAGATCTCTGGTCTTGGCCATGGTGGAGAGGTAACAGTCTGACTGTTTGAGGGTGTGGACAGGTGTCTTTTATACAGATAACTAGTTCAAACAGGTGCCACTAATACAGGTAACAAGTGGAGGATAGAAGAGCTTCTTAAAGGAGAAGTAACAAGTATGTGAGAGCCAGAAATCTTGCTGCTTGGTAGGTGTCCAAATATTTATTTTCCACAAGAATATACAAATAAATTGTTTAAAAATTACACATTGTGATTTCCTGTTTTTTCCCCCCTCCAGATTCTGTCTCTCACAGTTGAAGTGTACGTATGATGGAAAGTACAGACCTCTCATCTTTTTAAGTTGGTCAACTTGCACAATCGGTAACTGTCAAAATACTTTTTTGCCCCACTGTACAGTACAAGATATACAAAGTGACTGACTGATATACTGTGTGTGCCTGCATGGCCATAGATACGTAAGAATCTGCAGGCACAGTGCTGTTATATGGGTCTTGGAACTCTAGTTTGTGATATTTATATCAACACAAGTGGTTATTTTTGGAATGGGCCACCACAATAGTGGGTAAGTCCTCACAGTGTGGTCCCATGCTCCTCGCTGAGGGCCGCTGGCACTGCCTGCTTGGCCAGCTGACATGAGCTGCTGGCTCTCTGGCCACAGCGCATCCGGTATTTGCATTCATCAGTTCTGGCTATTGTCCAATTCTGGCTCGCTTTAGGCGGGAGCATCAGCAGCACAGCAGAATATAAGGTCCAGACACAGACTTCGGTGGGGGGGCTATAGTTAACCAGCCTACCCTGTGGCCTCACAGTACCAACCCTAATCATCACCGCAGCCTCTGGAACTCATACTGGCCTCCAGAACACACATACAGGCCAGGTATATATACTACACACCCCCACATTGCATCCCCCCAGCCCAAGGGACATATACAGTGCTACCCACCTCCCCCTCAGCATTCTAGAAGACAGTAATTCCCCCAGTCCAGGTACACATATAACCCATCCTACTACACTGTTTCCCTGCCCCAAGGGACATATACTCCCCCAGCCCAGGTACATATACTACCCACCCTAACCACCTCCCTCCCTACCGGCCCATGGGACATATACTACCCACCCTATTTCCCTTGGCTTTCTAGACATACAGTACCCCCCCAGTCTAGGTACATATACTGTACTGTATGTCCTACCACCCTGCCCCCCAAGCCCCAGGAACATATACTACCCACACTACTCCCCCTGGCTTTATAGACATAAAGTACCCCCCCAGCCCAGATACATATACTATATTCCCTACCACCTTGCCCCCTTTCCCCTAGCCCCAGGGACATATACCACCCACCCTTCTCACCCAGGCTTTCCAGACATACAGTACCACCAAGCCCAGGAACATATACTACCCACCCTCCTGTTGCGAGTCATTGTGTTTGTTTTCTATAGGGGCCAATGTGTTTTATTTTTTCCTGTGTGGAACAATGTGTTTCTTTTCCTTTTGAAGGCTAATGTGTTTGTTTTTTCTGTGAGGGCCGATGTATTTTTTTCCTACAGGCACTAATGTGTGTTTATTTTTTTCTCTCTGGGCCAATGTGTTTTATTTTTTCCTGTGGAGAACAATGTTTTTTTTCTTGTGCAATGGTTTTTGTCTGCACATGCATCTGTGCAATGTGTCTCGGTGTTCATACAGAGTTACAGTACAGATTCTTTATTTTTCTTGCAGGGGCTAATGTATGTTTTTTATTTCCTGTCAGGGGCCAATGTGTTTTCTTTTTTGTTTTCTTTCTTGTGGGGGCTAATGTGTATTTTTTCCTGTGGGGGCTTATGTGTTTTATTATGTTTTTTATATAGTGCAAGAAATCTGTGCACTAGATGAATTGCTTAATTCTCGATGTTAAACAGTACAGAGTTTAAATTAGAAAACACAAAAGCAAAGTGTATGCAGCTATCCCCTTTTCAAATCAACAGCAACATAAACAGGAACTGTAACCATGGCAACAGCAACCCCGCAAAGATTGAAAACCTAACTGACCAATGGGAAACCTACACATGGCAACAATAACCCATCAAAGATTGACAACCTAACTGACCAATGGGAAACCTACACATGGCAACAGCAAAGACTGACAACCTAACTGACCAATGGGAAACCTACAATCCTGACTAATCAAGAACAAGCACTGGTACCATGATGGCCTCTTAACCCTCCTCATGCAAGAACCTAAGCACACACTACTCCCTGAGGAAGTGTTGGAGCACAAACCAACACCAATCAACACCAACCACCGACCACTAACCCCGCAAGACTCCTCGCCAACCGGCGTGTTGAGTGGCCAGTAACTCACCAACTGACCATGGAACCAGTGCGATCTTGCAATAGCGTGAGTTTCCAGAAATCAGTGCAGGACCGGTGGCCCCCCATGCAACCGCCCACGTGAGAAGAGATGCTCATCGGTGAAGCACAGATGCCAGGTGGATGGAAGATAACAAATCGCAGTTTACACGATTAATATCCAGGAAATGCACGTCCTGTACATTGGTGGTGTAAGTTCTGCAGAGAGTGGATGGTATGGGAAGCTGGCCCTCCCACATGGAACCCATACCACCCACGCTCATAAACATCAATAATCCATGTATAGTAACTACCACCAGTAACATCCTACTGGATTCCAAACCTGACATTGTAACTTTGACATTTTCTTTATGAACTTGAAACGGACAAACATTTGTTTTATTTTTGCCAATTTTTCTACTTCTTTTTACTTTTACTTTTTTCGTTGCTTAACATACCATATAACTTCGTGTTACTGTGTAAACTTTTGATGTTTCATTGTACCTAAATAAATTCCTGTCATGCACATACCTATTGTGTATTCATCTATAGAACACCGACCATAATGTAAATCACATAGATACAAGTCTGAGTGCTGCATAATCAGCCATCCTTTTATTTTCTTGCAGGGGCCAACCTGTTTTTTTTCTGTTGGGTCCAATGTATTTTATTTTTTTTCCTGTGGGGGTCAATGTGGTTTTTTTTTCTGTTGAGGGCCAATGTGTTTGTTTTTTCCTGTGTGGGCCAATATGTTTTATTTTTCCAGTGGGAGTTAATGCGTTTTATTTTTTCCTGTGGGGCCCAACCTGTTAATTTTCCTGTTGGGGCCAATGTATTTAATTTTTTTCCTGTGGGGGCCAATTTTTTTTTCCCCCTGTGGGGGCTAATGTGTTTTTTCTGTTGAGGGCCGATGTGTTTTTTTCCCTGTGAAAGCCAGTGTGTTTTATTTTTTACTGTTGTGGCCAATGTGTTTTTTTTTTCAGTTGATGGCCAATGTGTTTGTTTGTTTTTTCCTGTGTGGACCAATGTGTTATTTTACCTTTTGGGGGCCAATGTGTTTTATTTTTTCCCTGTGGGGGGCAATGTGCTTTATTTTTCCTGTGGGGAATAATTTATGTATTTAGTTCATGTCAGGAGCCAATGTGTTTCAGTTTTTTCTTGCAGGGGCTAATATGTGTTTTTCACTGTCTGTGGTCAATGGATACACATGGATAGGTGCTATCTAATTGCATAGTTGTCCACCAGATTGCAAAGGTTCTTGGTGGGCTGTATGATATGGTCATACAGCAATGATGAACCGGAGTTGAGAGGAAGGATGAAAAGACATGTGAGGATATGTGTGGACTGTGCAGAGTGGATGCAATTTGATAGGAAGGTTTACGAAAGTTATGTGGGCGGTTCTGGAATTTGATACGCTTGCCTGAAGAGGTGAGTTTTCAGGGAACGCTTGAGGGTTTGGAGACTAGAGGATAGTCTTAATGTACATGGTAGGGCATTCCACAGAGTGGATGCAGCCCGATGAAAGTCCTGCAATCGTGAGTGGGAGTGAGTAATGAGTGTGGATGAGAGACACAGATCTTGTGAAGAGCGAAGAAGTCGGATTGGGAGATATTTTGAGATAAGCAAAGTGATGTACATTGGTGTAGTTTGGTTAATGGCCTTGTGTGTGAGTAAAATAATTTTATATTGAATACGGTAGAATACAGGTAACCAATGGAGGGACTGACAGAGTGGATCTGCAGACGATGAACGTCTAGCGAGGAAGATTAGCCCATGGCCGCAACTAGGGGGGGCTATAGGGGCATGCACCCCGGGTGTAGAATCTGAGAGGGAGCAGAGATGGGTTCTCTGCCTTCCCTCCTTCCTCTCAGCCCTGAGGGGCTACCTTCTGCCAGCTCCAAGAACCCTCACTGCAGGTATCAGCACCACCAATAAAACTCCCCCATCTCCGGCATCTAGAACGCTAATGAATGGGTCAGAGGCGGTGACCAAGGACTCTCCAGCTGCCTTTAATTTCCAAAGTGCTGGTCCATGGGCGCTCACACACTCCTGTGCCTGTGTAAGCGATGTCTGCCCCCAGGCCTGTTCCCCAGCACCTCCCACTTCCTACACGCAGCTCCACCAGCGGAGGACAGGGTCCTAAGGGGCTACCTACTGCCGGGTCCCAGAACCCTTGCTGCAGGGCCCTGCTCCCCAGTACCACCAATGTGGATGCCTGGGAAACCAACACCCCCCTGGCAACTATATCACTTATGAATGGGGCGGGGGTGGTCACTCACACTCTCCTGTGCCTGTGTAAACTATGTCTGCACATGGCCCTGTTCCTCAGGGTCTCCCCCTTCCTGCACAGCAGCTCCACCAGAGGAGGACAAGGCGAGAGGAAGCAGCAGCAGACAATAATTAGTGTGGGAACTGTGGTGAGTTCTCTATATGCCAGGACAGCTGCTGACTCCTAAAGTGTGGTCCTTAGTCCCAACTTGCATGCAAGGCTTTGTAGTCCTACAGCAGTTGGAGTCCCCCCAGTGTGCGAAACAGTGATTGCATGGCTTATATCAGGTATATAACACTGGCCACTGCTCTCTGCAGCCAGGATAACCCACATTGTGTGTGTCCCCTCCCCAGAAAGTTGGTACTCCTCCTCTTTAATTGGTCCTAGGCCCTGACTGGCAGACTGGGCTTTGTATTCCTACAGCGGTTGGCCAGTCAGAGTCTCCCACAATACTGTATCTGAGGTGCATGTTAATTTTCTCATGTTCCTATCCATTTTCCTAGGGAATGTGTGTTGGATGCACCCTGACGGTGCTGGTTGTCACTTTGCCAACTGTTTATTAGTGTGTTTTTGTAAAAGTTCCAAAGTATATGTGTGCGCGCGCATTGGGGGGAAGGGGGGGGGGGGATTACTGCGTTCCCCTGGGTGCCAAAAATCCTAGTTTTGCCCCTGATTAGCCTCACAGCTGCATTCAGAATGTATTGTAGTGGTGAAAGTCTCATTTTGGGATATGTTTTTTAGATGAATGTAACATGATTTTGATACAGATTGAACGTAGGGAACAAAGGACAGATCAGAGTCAAGGATGACGCCTAGGCAGCGAGCTTGTGGGGTAGGATAGATTGTCGAGTTTTCAACAGTGATAGAGATATCAGGTTGGTACCTACTATTGGCCGGCGGAAATATAATTAACTCTGTCTTTGAAACATTAAGTTTGAGGTGGCGAGATGTCATCCAAGATGAAATGGCAGATATGCATTCAGTGACACGGCCCAGTACAGATAGACAAATCAGGGGAGGATAGGTAGATTTGAGTATCATCTGCGTACAGATGATACTGAAATCCAAAAGAGCTGATTAGTTTACCAAGAGATGAGGTATAGATAGAGAAAAGCAGAGAACCCAAGACTGAGCCTTGCGGTACTCCAACTGAAAGAGCTAACGTAAAGGAGGTAGATTCAGAAAAGCGAACACTGAAGGAGCGATTAGATAAGTAGGATAGGAACCAAGAAAGGGCTGTATCTTTAAGACCTAGGGATTGTAGTGTTTGTATGAGAAGAGAGTGGTCAACAGTGTCAAAGGCAGCAGATAGATCTAGAAGAATAAGTAGTGAGTAATGGCCTTTAGACTTCGTAGTGACCAAATCATTAACCACTTTAGTCAGTGTTGTCTCTGTGGAGTGTTGGGAATGGAAGCCTGACTGAAGTGGGTCCAATAAATTGTGTGAGTTAAGAAAGTGTGTGAGTCGAGTGTAGGCAAGTCTCTCAAGTAGCTTAGAGAGACAAGGGAGCTGAGAGATAGGGCAGTAGTTTGAGAGAGAGTTAGGGTCAGAATTGAGTTTTTTTCCAAATGGAAGTAATCACTGCATGCTTGAAGAGTGAAGGAAAAATACCGGAAGAGAGAGAGAGATTACAGATGTTAGTTAAGGTAGGGATGAGCACCAGAGACAGAGCTTTACCTATTTGTGAGGGTAAAGCATCAAGAGGAGAGGTAGTAGAGAAGCAGGGTGAGAAGAGTAATGATACTGTACTTCATCTTTATTTGTAGGATCAAATGAAGAGAGAATGCCAGAGGGTTCAGGTAAAGAACTGAGCAGGGCACTATCTGCCGAAGAGCATACCTTTTCATCTCGGATCTTATCAATCTTCTCCTTGAAGTAGGAAGAAAGATCTTGTGCCTTGATAGTGGCTAGTGGGATAGGTGAGGGAGGAGTCAGAAGTGATTTAAATGTATTAGAGAGTTGTTTGGGGTTAGAGGCTTGAGCAGAGATACGAGTTTGGAAATATGTTTGTTTGGCAGTGTCCAGGGCATTTCTATAAGAGTGGTAGACAGTCTTATATGTGAGGAAGTCACTTGAAATATGAGATTTATGCCACTGACGTTCAAGTTTACGTGTGAGTTTTTGTAGTTGTCTTGTTAATTTAGAGTGCCATGGTTGACATCAAGGTCTACGTGGAGTGTGATGGGTAGCTGGAGCCACTTCATCAAGGGCTAGTTCTAGAGTCTCGTTCAGGTGTGATACAGCCATCTCAGGAGAGGTGAATGCATAAATAGGTGAAAGCAGTTTTTGGAGTGAGGTGGAAAGTTCTTGAAGATTAATTGTGTTAATATTTCTGCGGGTTTGAAGAGGATTGGAGGACTTCAGCAACACAGAGTTTGAATTAACGGAGGAGAGCATGCAGGTGATAAGGTGATCTGAGAGGGGGAAAGGAGTGTTAGTGAGTTCGGAAATGGAGCATAGTCTGGTGAATACTAGATCAAGGCAGTGACCCTCCCGATGAGTAGAAGAGTCAGTCCATTGGGAGAGGCCGAGAAAGGAGGTTAGAGAGAGTAGTTTGGAGGCGTGAGAAGCAGATTTTGGACAATCAATAACAATATTGAAATCACACATGATGATGGTGGAGATGTCAGAGGATAGAAAGTGAGAGAGCCAGGCAGAAAAATCTTCCAGAAATTGTTTGGTATGCCCAGGTGGGCGATAGATAGCTGCAACACACAGAGAGAAAGTAGAGTGAACCCTGATGGAATGTACTTCAAATGATGTAAATGTGAGTGATGGAACCTGTGGTAGAACAGTGTAAGCGAAAGATTGGGAAAGTAATAGTCCAACTCCTCCTCCTTTATAGTTTCCAGGCCTGGAGGTGTGTGTAAAGTGGAGACCACCATGTGACAGTGCTGCAGGGGAGGCTCTTCTCTTCTCCCTCTACACCACTTTCCTGGGTGAACTAATCAGCTTATTTGGCCTCTAATATAATACCCAAATTAACCTCTCCCTACTGTATCACCTGCTCTCTGTCGACCAACTCTTTTTAATTGACCCACTGCTTCCTGAAACTGAACACTCCCTGCAAAGACCTCCTTTCATTTAATGTTGACAATACCTCCCTCTTCAATATTCCTCAAGTCAAATTTCTCATCCTTGACTCTCCCCTCTCTTACTGTTTTCACATTAATCCCTCTCCCAATCATGTCACTTCTAACTAAGCAATATTTCAGAGAGCCAGTAATTTCTTACTCTAGATCCCACTAAAAACATGTCCATACCCTTATCATCTCTCACCTTAACTACTGTAATCTACTTACTGGCCTACATATCTCCTATCTCACCCATCTTAAAACTATCCATAACTCTGTCATTCACTTTATATTCCTATCTCATCACTCTACTTCTGCTACCTCATCTGTCACTCACTTCACTGGTTCCCTGTCGCA
The DNA here is from genome assembly GCF_028390025.1 of Pseudophryne corroboree. Classification (NCBI taxonomy): domain Eukaryota; kingdom Metazoa; phylum Chordata; class Amphibia; order Anura; family Myobatrachidae; genus Pseudophryne; species Pseudophryne corroboree. Next base: position 254,165,641 of record NC_086452.1, on the reverse strand, counting down.
CTCAGAATCAAATTTAAACTCCTTTCACCTTCAAAGCCCTCATCTACTTCAACATACCTTACATCTACAGTCCCATACCTGTTTACATGCTCTTCTGCTATTAACTCTACCAATTACATTTGCTTCTCCTCTTCGATCTGTGATCACCTCCTCCTATGCCTGACTCCAGGATTCTTCCTGTGCTGCTCCAATCCTCTGGAATACCCTACCATGCTCTAATAGATACTACTCCAGCCTTTAAACACACCCTTAAAAGTTCTCTCTTCCTAATGCTCCTGTTTTGCATTTATACAACTCTGATTCCTTATGCGTTTATGTGTCTCATCATTGCTCCTTCAAAATATTAGTGCTTGTAAGCAGGGCCCTCTTTTGATCTGTGTCTCCACATAATTATGTAATCTGCAGATTTTAATTGTCCTGTTTGAATATCCTTGTACCATAAGTTTCTGTACATGGTACAAGGATATTCAAATACAAGATACAATGCTACAGAATCCTTGTGGAGCTATATAAATAAAAGAAAAAGAGGATTTTAATTACCTACTGGTAAATCCTTTTCTCAGAGTCCAAAAGGGATACTAGGGACACTTAGTACGATGGGGTATAGGATGGGGTCCAAAGGATCCGGTGCACTTTAAATTGTGCTGGCTCCACCCTCTATGCCCTCCCTCACAGCTCAGTCTAGGAAAACTGTGTCCGAAGGAGATGGACATACTTGAGAGGAGGAAACATGACAACTAGTGGTGAGATTAACGAACCAGCACACAGCAGAACAAACACACTAGCAACAGCTAGTGAAACCAGAAAGCAGCAACATCTGTGTAACCAACTTCAAACAAGAACAAGAACTTGCAGGAAGGCGAAGCACAGAGGCGGGCGCCCAGTATCCCTTATGGACTCCGAGAAAAGGATTTACCGGTAGGTAATTAAAATCCTCTTCTCTATCATCCATAAGGGATACTGGGAACACTTAGTATGATGGTTATGTTCCAAAGCTCCCAGGATGGGTGGGAACATGCTGAGATCACTGCAGCACTGTATGTCCAAACCGGACATCCACAGTAGCCAGGGTATCAAACCTGTAAAATTTGACAAATGTGTTTGTCCCTAACCAGGTAGTGGCCCGGCACAGTGGCAAGGCAGAGACACCACGGGCAGCCGCCCAGGAAGAACCCAAAGACCTGGTAGAGTGGGCCTTGACAGACCGAGGAATAGGCAAGGCCGCCGAAGCATAGGCCTGTTGAATAGTAAGCCTAATGCAACGGGCATTAAACTGTTTTGAAGCAGGACGACCCTTTTTGTGAGCATCATACAGCACAAAGAGGGAATCTGATTTTCGGACAGTAGCATTCCTCCTAAATCCTCAGGGCTCGTACCACATCCAAGGACTCAGGAATTGAGGAAGTGGACGAAGCTGCCAGAACCACAATAGGTTGATTTAGGTGGAATGCAGAAACCACCTTAGGCAGGAACTGTTGTCGAGTCCTGAGTTCCGCTCTTTCCTCTTGAAAGATCAGGTAAGGACTCCTACAGGACAAAGCAGAAGCTAAGGCAAGAAGCAAGACATTCTTCCATGTAAGGTACTTGTACTCCACCGACATCAGAGGTTCAAACCAAGAGGACTGTAGAAAGGTCAGAACCCATGGGGTTGCACAAAAGGAGGCTGGATGTAAAGGATACCCTGCAGGAATGTCTGTACCTCAGGCAAAGCAGCCAATTTCTTCTGAAAGAAAATGGACAAGGCCGATATCTGAACCTTAATAGAGCCCAACCTTAGGTCCATATCCACACCAACCTGTAAGAAATGCAAAAAGCACCCCAGGTTGAAATCCGCAGGTGGATATTTTCGGCCCTTACACCAGGAGATGTATCGTTTCCAGATATGGTGGTAATGCTTCGACATGACAACTTTTCTGGCTTGAATCATGGTTACAATAAACTTAACCGGAATTCCCTTCTCAGCTGGAAGGTACCGCTCAACCGCCATGCCGTCAAACGAAGCTGCCGTAGTCCGGGTACACAAACGGTCCTTGCAGAAGAAGATCCTCCCAAAGTGGCAGGGGCCAAGGATCTTCTATTGCCATGGCCAAAAGATCTGCATACCAAACCTTTTGAGGCCAGTCGGGGGCAATGAGAATTGCCTCAACTCGCTCTGTCCTGATTTTTTTTAGAACCCTAAGTAGCAACGGAATCGGAGGAAACAGGTACACCAGCCGGTAAATCCATTGCATTGTCAGTGCCTCCACTGCCAGAGGGTCCCTCATCCTGGAACAATAGCACTGAAGCTTGTTGTTGAGCTGAGAAGCTATCAGATTGATCTGTGGACAACCCCACCAATCTGTTATCAGTCGAAATTCCTGCGGGTGGAGACTCCACTCTGCTGGGTGTAGGTCGTGACGACTTAGGAGGTCTACCTCCCAGTAGATTACTCCTGGAATGAATATGGATGATACCACCCTTGCATTTTGACCCAGAGCAGAATCTTGGATACCTCCCGCATGCAGGCCCTGCTTTTCGTCCCTCCTTGCCGATTAACATAAGACACTGCCGTGGCATTGTCTGATTGAACTTGAATGGCTTGACTATGGAGCAGATGATAAGCCTGCATCTGAGCATTGTATATTGCTCTGAGTTCCAGTATGTATGTTTATAGGTAGGCAGGCCTCGAGGCTTGACTACCAGCCCGGAAACTGTGCCCCTTGGGTGACAGCTCCCCAGCCCGGAAGGCTCACGTCCGTGGTCAAGAGAATCCAATCCTGGATCCCGAAGCTCCGCCCTTCCAAGAGGCTGAAGGGTTGCAACCACCACAGAAGAGAAATCCTGGCCTGCGGTGAGAGACGTATGACCTGGTGCATCTGCAGATGTGAACCCGACCACTTCTTCAGGAGATCCAGTTGGAATGTTCTTGCATGGAATCTGCCAAATTGAATGGCCTCGAAGGAGGCCACCATATTTCCAAACAGACAGGTGCAAAGATGTACTGAGACCCTGTTTGACTGCAGAACTGCGCGAACCAACTCCTGAAGTGCCTTCATCTTGTCTGCAGGAAGGAAGACCTTCTGAGCCACCGTGTCCAAGATCATTCCGAGGAACTGGAGACACTGGGTTTAGCTCCAGGTGGTATTTTTGAAATTCGGAATCCAACCGTGGTGTGACAACAGAGATGTCATGCGGCAGATGCTGTCCAGCACTTGTTCCTTTGATCTTGCTTTGATCAGCAGATCATCCATGTAGGGGACAATGTTCACACCCTGAATCCTGAGTTGGAACATCATTTCTGCCATCACTTTAGTGAAGACCCTTGGGGCCGTGGACAGGCCGAAGGGTAGCGCCTGGAACTTGTAGTGTTCCTCCAACAGAGCAAACCTGAGGTAGGCCTGAAGAGGTGGCCATATCGAAATATGGAAGTAAGTGTCCTTTATGTCCAGAGAGATTAAGAACCTCCTCCATACCAGAGATCACTGCTCTCAGAGACTCCATTTTAAACCGGAAAAACCCGCAGATATGGGTTTAATGATTTGAGGTTCAAAATGGGACTCACTGAACCGTCCGGTTTTGGTACCACAAAAAGATGGAATAGTTTCCCTCGCCTTGTTGCTGAAGTGGCACAGGAACAATGACCTAGGTCTGAGCTAACTTTTGAATGGCCTCCCGTAGCGTGAGGTGCATGATTTCTGAAGCCGGTAAACCCGACTTGGAAAACCTGTAAGGCGGTGGACATACGAACTCCAGTTTGTATCCCTGGGAGATCAGGTCTTTTACCGAGGCATCCTGGCAGTAGGTGTTCCAAATGGAGCTGAAGAATCTCAGACGAGCTCCCACCCTGAGAATCCCCTGTCGCGGAGGGACACCATCATGCTGAGGGTTTTGAGGAGACAGAGCTGACGCCCTGGTCCTGCTCTGTCTGGCAGGTTTACGTGACTTCCCTCTGGAGCCTTGTGCCACATTTGCAGCACCTCTTGCCTTACCCTTAAAGCACGCTGTCTGAAAGGACTGCAGTGAAGGCCCAGTGTAAGAACGTCTAGACGGTGGAGCAGCAGAGGGTAGGTACGTGGACTTTCCAGCAGTAGCCTTCGAAATCCAGGTTTTTAATTCACCTCCAAACAGCCAATCACCTGTGAAGGGCAAGGCTTCCACACTCCTTTTAGACTACGCGTCTGCCACCCACTGACGCAACCACAACGCTCTGCGTGCAAAAACCGCCATGGTAGAGTTACGGACATTATTAACGCCAATTCCTTTGATGGTATCACAGAGGAAGTGGGCAGATTCTTGGATGTTCTGAATCAGCCTCGCCATATCAGCCAGGGACTTATCAACAGTGAGGCCTTCCTGAAGATTACCAGCCTATGTATGGCGTGAGTCACCGAACAACCTGCAATAGCAGGTCTTTGGGAGGCCCCTACTGCAACATACATAGATTTTAAGGTTGTCTCAATTTTCCTGTCTGCGGGTCCCTTTAAGGCTGTAGCCCCTGGAACCGGCAGTTCTGTCTTTTTTGATAGATGTGATACTGACGCATCAACAGCAGGGGGAGTTTCCCAGACCTTTCGCCCCTCATGAGCAAAAGGAAAGGTGGCCACCCATTATTTTGACACTTGGAATTTTTTGTCAGGAGTAGCCCATGGCTCCCTGAAAAGATCATCCAGTTCCTTTGAGTCAGGAAATGCGACCTGCACCTTTTCTTGTGCAGAACAAAAAGGATTGCGGCACATCTGTCTCATTCCCAGGAATATTTAGGACATCCCTTATTGCAATGATAAGTGACTCTACACCCTGTGCAGCAGAGGAATCATCTAACTCAGTATTAGATTCCAGCTCCTCGCCCTCTTCCACCTCTGGCACCTCCTCCTTGGATTCCGAGAGGATATCAGGAAAATCCCTTTTTTGGGGTAATGGATTTGGAAGAGGAGAAACATGTCTGCCCTATCTTTTGTCAGAGCAGCCATAGACTGTTGTAACTGCTGCCTTTCCTGTCTGGCAGTAGTCAATTCATTTGACATGTCAGCCATCATAGTTTTAATGGAACTGGTTCCTGCAAATCACCCCCAGAAGCCCCACTACCTTGTGAAGGCTGACTGCATTGTTCACACATGAGAGATTCTGCAGGGGAGGGGAAAACCTGGTGTGGCAAATAGTGCACACAACTTTTTTCACCATACTGACAGAGGACATTTACATTCACACACACATACACAGAGACACAGGTACAAGCAAGCCTTCCTAGATGTGTGGAGAGACTCAGAGAAGAGAAACCAGCACACAGCCTGAACCTAATAATTGTACAGTTAGAAGAGAGGCAATTTGGTGTACAGTGCATGAAGAGCCTAATACAAGTGTCCCATAACAGGCTCTTCCCTTTACTACATCCCTGTACCAGTGTCTGGCCGTGGAGAATCACTTGGAGGAGTTGGCAGTCCTGCAGCAACACTGAGAGTGCAGGAAATGGTGCCAGGAAGCCGCTGGTCCTGCTCAGAGGAAGCTCCGCCCCTTGCAATGGCGCTAGAGCTACATGTATATTTATACTGGCAAAAGACCCCAATGTGTGTAAAATGAGGCACCCACACCTATTTTCAGAACCGCTGGCCAGTTTACGCAGGGGGGAGGGGGCTATGGGATCACCCCAAGGGAGTCCGTATGCCCACCCTGTGATCGTGCCACACATAGATCCGGGGCCACCGCAAGCGGGGTCCCCGGTTGTCACTCACAACTCTGTCGACCTTTAGGCTCTGTACTGGGGGGGTGCGGCGTGCTGCGGGTGTGTGAGCGAGAGCACAATGCCTGCGGTACACAGACCCTCGGGACCATTGTCCTGTCAGCAGGATCCAACTCAGCACCTCCGGGAGGCCAGTATCGGTCCCCTCCCAGTGTCCCTCGGTGCAGGTAAGCTGTTTCCCAACAGCTTACCTGAAAATAACCAACATTAAAATAAACTGAAGAAAAACTCTCTGCAGCTCCAGAGTGTGCATCCTCTCATGAGGGCACATTTTTCTAAACTGAGCTGTGAGGGAGGGCATAGAGGGGAAGAGCCAGCACACCTTGTTGAAGAAATTTAATGTGCACCAGCTCCTTTGGACCCCATCTATACCTCATCGTACTAAGTGTCCCCAGTATCCCTTATGGATGATACAGAAATAATAATAATAAATTAATACTGTTATTACATTAAAAATGTTAGGTCAAATATATTCATGAAAAAAGTACTGGTCAAAGATTAAATGGTCAGCTGTTATTAATAGAACAATAGTTCTTAGCAGTGGTTAGAATACAGAACTAAATCTCACTGCTTCAGCACTGAGTAGTAATAATCATTTAACAAGAGATAAATTAATTTGTACTTAAGTAGGAGTCTTTCAAAAGGCTTGGACCTCAAACATGAAGCAACTTAAGTTCATAAGCTGCGCAGCCACAAACAGATTTCATTTTATTAACTGCCTGAACAGCTTTGGATAAGCAGAGTGGAGGTTAGCACTGAAAAAAGGGAACTTACTGTATATGTATCATTCATGACATTCAATGTGATTCCCCAAAGACACTCATGTGCAGTAACTGAATATTAATATGACTTTCTATCTCTTTTTAATCAAATTCTAACTTTTGCAATCCATACTGTACCTTTGGATATGGAAGCATGCATCTGAAAGCCAAGAGTTTCTTCTAGAGGGTTGTATTCTGCTTCTACAGAAGACACATGTAATGTCTCCACCATAAAAGGCATTTTCCCATGGCTGGGAGCATAACTAATAGAATGATTCCAGGCATATGGTACACTCACTCCGCCCAAGTAGAACATTCGTGTTGAGTATGCATAGATTTCACCAACACCTGTTTGGACATAATCCTCTGTGTAATCCTAAAAAAAAAAATATATTAAGTACATGTATATAAATGAAATGACCTTCAAAAGTTTAAGCGCTCTCTCAAGACCTGCCATTTCACTATCCTTCCACACCTGATATTACTACATCTTCCAGCAGCTCCAGTCCCATGCTCACTCCTGTCACCTGTCTATATGATCAGCTTCGCCCTCTTCACCCTTTGTCTCACATCTGCATCTCCTTAACCAAACTTGTCTGTACTTGTCCTCCATTTATGTGCTATTGTATTATACATAACTTGTAACACTGACTGTCTGGCACTATGGAGTCTTGCGGCGCATTAAAAACAAACAATGATTATAATTACCACAATAATGTATGTCTGCTATGAAGTCAGTTGAATATTCTGAATAAATATTGTAGTAAATTGGAAACGACTACTTTTTACTGTTCTCCTTTTACCTTTATGTCAACAGAAGACTGTAGTTGCAGTATATATCCCTTCACAACTGTATCCAGCAGAATGGAGCCATCAGCATCAAGGCCTCGTGCAATGTGAGTGATCTGCACGATTTCTCCTACAGATTTATGCAGGATAGATATATAGACAGTATATTTACTTTATCGTTTTCATTAGTTGCTTCTATTTACCTTTAAATTGTAATTTCAGAGTAACAGTAGAATATATATATATATATATATATATATATATATACAAACACAAACAAACACACATACATACAATACATCAACAACTTGCCTATAAATTAGGGGTATGATTGTCCTTCTTTTACATGGTTGATTGCTACTGAAGTGCCATCTACCTCACCGCGATATATATATATAGATAGATAGATAGAAAGAAAGAGAGAGAGAGAGCAGTGAAGCCCGCCTACTCTCTGTAGGTTACTTGCTGCGGTGCCCTCTGTAAACTACTGGTATGATTTGTTTTTAGGTAGTGAAAACTCAGCGTCACTCCACAGTCTGATGCAGTGAAAAAAGATTGTTTTATTTGGTTCTACGCAATTTCGGGAACTAGCCCCGTCGTCAGGGATAAGCGTTCCACCAGGGATAACGCTTATTCCTAACGACGGGGCTAGTACCCGAAACAGCATAGGACCGAATAAAACAATCTTTTTTTCACTGCATCAGACTGTGGAGTGACACAGATTCTCTCTCTCTCTCTCTCTCTCTCTCTCTCTCTATATATATATATATATATATATATATAAATTATGCAAGGTAGGCCCATGGGTGACATACTATTTTGGGGTGCAGTGCAGGCATATTGACTGGGGGCAGGGTACTGACATACACACCGACAAGCATTCATTCAATGGCACAGTTGACATTATCTGACATATATCTGGCGATAAAGTATTACATTATCTCTGTGATACTTTGCTGGCATACTCTGTGGGGGCACAGTGTCCTCATACATTGTACAGGCAATGTGTTGCCATGTTCTGTTTGAGGGACAGTGCTAGCATACCCTAAGGGCACAGTGCTGGTACTGTACTCTGAGTACACAGTGCTGGTACTGTCAATGGAGCATCATCCTGTCATAATCACTGTTGAGAGTTCCATCATAATTAATGTTTTTCATTGGGTATAGGACCATCTCAGTGAATAAAAGCATGGTCTCAGCATTCAAGCAGGAGGCTGACAATGTACAAACCAAAGTAATCCCGCTACAGTATAAATGTATATGAATATATTCACTAGGTCTTATATTTCTCTTCATAGGGATATAATAATAAATCCCTTATCTGATATGTAGGAGCTGCTACCTACTACTCCATAGAGACCATAAACACAACACATGAGAAAGAGAGTATGTGCGTAGGTGAACTAAAGACCTAAATTATAAATAAAATGAATAGATGTCATTGAAATGTTTTAAAATTCTATTTACAGCAAATAAAATAGGTGAAATATATTAATATATTTCCTCTGTGTATTATTCATTAGAATAGATGATTAATAACGCTCAACATTTGTTATCTTCTTGTGTCACTTGTATCACACATTTCTTAACACTGCTTCCATCTAAAAAAGGAAATTTTATTTATTAAAGTGGTTCTTTTACTTTTTTTTTAAGACTACTTTATTTTAGTATTACTTCTATGATCTGTATGCAATAAACATTACAGAATATTGTAGTACTAACATATAAAGTATTACTGTATTAAGTCTTTACTTTAATTATTCTCAGTACTGCAATGTTAGATTTTCAATATATTGTATTGTATCAAATAAACTCAATTTGTATAACAGCAACATTTGTATCAATATATGTAATAGTTTCAGCCCACTGAATATCCTTGGAAAGATTATGAATGTAATCTCATTGCATGTGAATATAATATCTATTTCTTCCAGGGATATATTGTTGGTACTTCAGTATCCGTAATGTTTATTACATACAAATAATAGAAGTAATGCTGAAATAAAGTAGTTTTAAAAATAAGACACAAGTAAAAGAACCACTTTAATGAATGGATGGAAGCAATGTTAAGAAATAGATTATACAAGTGACAGAAGAAGATAACAAATGTTGAGGGTTATTAAACCTTTATTCTTTAATAATACATAGAGAAAACAGGCAACAACCAAAAGTTTTCTTAAATTGTTTTAATATACAAATTACCTTCTTCTCACACTTTCCAACTTTTAATATATTTCACCTATTTGATTTATTGTAAATATTACTTTAAAGCATAACAATAATATCCATTAGTTTTATTTATAATTTAGGTCTTTAGTGCCCCTACACACACAGGGGTATATTTACTAACATTCGTAATTCTCCCGATTTGGTGGGAGAATAATCACGAATGACATCGAAAGTGTAAAACTGCAACTTTTTTAATTTATTACGACTAATTTACTAAGCTGCCGTATTCTGCATTTTCGGGTTTTCCGATGTCAATGTCATTCGCTTTTTTAGGCAGTGTTTTACGTGAGTGAATTGTAAAACACTGCCGACTTTAATACAATGAATCTCGGCCGGATCTGAGAGATCCGTGCTGGGCTTCATTGTGCACTTTGTTTAAAAAATAAATAAAGTTTAAATGTTAAAAAAAAAATGCGTGGGGTCCCCCCTCCTAAGGCAAACCAGCCTCGGGCTCTTTGAGCCGATCCTGGTTGCAGAAATATGGGAAAAAAATGGACAGGGGTTCCCCCATATTTAAGCAACCAGCATCGGGCTCTGCGCCTGGTCCTGGTTCCAAAAATACGGGGGACAAAAAGAGTAGGGGTCCCCCGTATTTTTAAAACCAGCACCAGGCTCCACTAGCTGGACAGATAATGCCACAGCCGGGGGTCACTTTTATATAGTGCCCTGCGGCCGTGGCATCAAATATCCAACTAGTCACCCCTGGCCGGGGTACCCTGGGGGAGTGGGGACCCCTTCAATCAAGGGGTTCCCCCCCAGCCTCCCAAGGGCCAGGGGTGAAGCCCGAGGCTGTTCCCCCCATCCAATGGGCTGCGGATGGGGGGCTGATAGCCTTTGTTGAAAATGTAAAGATATTGTTTTTAGTAGCAGTACTACAAGTCCCAGCAAGCCTCCCCCGCATGCTGGTACTTGGAGAACCACAAGTACCAGCATGCGGCGGAAAAACGGGCCCGCTGGTACCTGTAGTACTAATACTAAAAAAATACCTAAAAAAAGACAAGACACACACACACCTTGAAAGTAAAGATTTATTACATACATCCACACAAACATACATACATACTTACCTTATGTTCACACGCAGGTCGGTCCTCTTCTCCAGTAGAATCCATGGGGTACCTGTTGAATAAATTATACTCACCAGATCCAGGGTACCAGGCTCCTTGGCGAATCCATTTGTAATCCACGTACTTGATTAAAATAAAAAAACGGAGACCCGAGCCACGCACTGAAAGGGGACCCATGTTTTCACATGGGCCCCCTTTCCCCGAATGCCATAAACCCACTCTGACTTCTGTCTAAGTGGGTTTCTTCAGCCAATCAGGGAGCGCCACGTTGTGGCACCCTCCTGATCGGCTGTGTGCTCCTGTCCTGACTGACAGGCAGCACACGGCAGTGTTACAATGTAGCGCCTATGCGCTCCATTGTAACCAATGGTGGGAACTTTCTGCTCAGCGGTTGACCGAAAGTGACCTCACCGCTGAGCAGAAAGTTCCCACCATTGGTTACAATGGAGCACATAGGCTTAAATATGGGGGAACCCCTGTCAATTTTTTCCCCATATTTCTGCAACCAGGATCGGCTCAAAGAGCCCGAGGCTGGTTATGCTTAGGAGGGGGGACCCCACGCAATTTTTTTTTTAAAATAACCACTTTCCCACCCCTTCCCACTGATGTCTGTTTTTTTTTAGCACTTTTTTACGAGTTGTAATTTTTCACGGCAGTGTTTTATTTTTTTTTGCTTTGCAAATGACCGAGATTCATACTTAAACAGCCGCGTTTTGACCGATGGTGTATTCATTCGTAATTTTTTTCTTGGACTTCCCAAAAAATACGAATGCCCTCATCACTGCCGTGATTTGAGTTTAGTAAATTACAGAGATGACACTTTGAAGAAAAAACGGCATCTCGGTCAAAATCGGGACCTTAGTAAATATACCCCACAGTTTCTTTTTCTTGTGTTTGTGTTTATGAAGTTGACAATGTGCTAATTTACCATGAGCAGATAATTTGCACATCTTGACTAGCACGCCCCTTCATACAATACTGTATATCATGTATGCCTTAACCTTCATTTTCTCTCTTCAGTTCTAGAGTTTTTAACTTTACATAAAGTACAAGAAAGTGGCTTACTGCCCCCTAAATAAAGACTGAGGGGAATAAACTGTATATCAATTCACAGAGAAAAGAGATAAGTAATTCCCAATTTTATTGGGATCAATGGGTCAAACTGACCTGTTAGGAATTAGGTATGCCACCAACAACATCCTTGCCTTGTACTCACTACCATCTTAAAGCAGACATTATTTTAGATTTGTTATAACATATTGTACAAGGTTATGTTATAACAAATCCTATCACCCATTAATAAATAGATCACCATTTCATGATGGATAGGTGGCACTAGGGGGATGCAGCCCACAAGGGGTGACACCAAAACAGTGGAGCTACTCTGAATAGATTTTAGATAATCCCAACACAGTGCTCTAATAGAAAAGTAACATTTGTTGGACTGAAAGTTACCAGTAATGTATTCATATTTATGATTAGTCCTGCAACTAAAATATTATAATTATCTTGAGTTCACAGTGCACTTAGATTATAGAACATTTCACCAATATTGTAATAATATTGCACATTTGTGTATACAGTATGATTGAAGTGATGAAAATAATTGCAGTATTTAAAAGTTTAAAGATGAACAGATACAAAGAAATGTGTTTTATATGAAGAGCTGTCTAGCCATTGGTTGGTGTAACATGCCATACTTAAAAATAGAATTATGATAATTGAAAAAGTCCTGCCTTTCTAGATGACATGAACCTGGATTTGTGAAAAGGCCACATAGTCCTAAACCTGGAGTACTTTTTATATTATAGTTTTTAATTTGAAATGTGCATATTAATGATTTGCTATTTGCATATTATTATCTTTAAATTAATAGGATTTAGATATTACTTATAGTTTCAAGTATGGAATGCTGTGCAGTGGACCATATAGAGCTACATAGGGGGAATGTTGGATGAATGTGGCGGCACAGTAACAATGGCCTTGTGTTCCGCTAAAATATTCAGGAGTGGGAAGGGGTAATTGATGGTATTTGATGGTTGAACAGAAAATAATGTTGCTTGCACAAACCTGTTGCAAACTCCACTTGAGATTCTCTTTTAAATTCACCACCTGTGAGCGTAAAGCCATTAACTGCTTCTCCAGTCTCTTTTGCTACTGTCCAATATATAGGATTCAGAACAGATGCAAGATTCCTCATAGAGGGGCCTAAATTGCACAAGAAATCCATCAAAATATCATCTTACAAATAATGCAATTCTTTCAAATAACATAGTGTGGAGTGTTAATAAAAGTTATTACAAATAGTGCTACAGTTTATTTGCGTAATAGACAGTAATTCATAGTTTAATAGAAGTTGACTTGCATAGTCTACAAATACTACATATGGGTTATGTGACCAACAACGGAATCCCGACACCACTCAGGAGACCGGCGCCGGAACACCGACAGTCGACATCCTGTAGGTAAGTATCAGGTTACAGGTTAGGGTTAGGGCCTGGTGGGGGGCTTGAGGGGAGAAAGGGGGGGTTTACAATTAGACACTGGGGGGGGGGGGGGTTAGCCATAGTCGCCACCTCTGGAGGATTAGGGTAGGGTTAAAATACTTACCCCGTCCGGTGTCAGGCTCTTCAGTGTTGGGATACTGCTGTCGGTCATTTGACTACCGGTATTACATTCTGAACTCCTACATACACAATATGAAAGAAATATTACAGATGTGTCCTCTTGTATCATTGCCGCTATGCGTAAACATGGCGCACGCATCACGGTAACGGTATGCCGCGCACTGGGCTGCATATAGTCGCACCTGTGGGCTTACAATGTAATGAGTATGGACCCCAGGTTCTGGCATATGCTCACACCATGATCTACTTGATGGGCATGCAGGGTGGAAAAGATACAAAAGGACACATTTGTACGTATACCTCTTGATTTGAACAAGTTTGCATATTGTGTTGGCTGGAAAAAAAAGCACATGACGCTTGTGTAGTGCTAGGACTGAAGGGATTCTGTGCCCGTACCTATGAGCATGCTGAGTAAAAGACATTTATGCAGGATGTTACATACACCACTATTCCAGAGTAAGACAATAACTGCACAATCTCTGTGTAGAGATGTGTCCCAGCACTGGTCAAGCAGCAGTGGTGGGCTTTGGAATTTGGCACAGCTCGCGGCCCATCAGCCAGTAGACAGCGTATGTGGCGAGTCAATCATGGCTCACCGCGTCATAGCTCCAACTCCTTGCAGCATGTGGGAGAAGCAAAAGAGCTTAAAATGAAGGTCCCCACTACAGCCTCTCACAGATATATAGGTAGGCCATGATTGAGGCCTATCTATTGTTAACCCCTCCCTAGACTGCCAGGGATCAGGCTCTAGGCCTCTGGGCACAGTCAGGCCTTAGGTCTGTGGAGCAGTAGATGGGCCTTCAGCCAGATGCATAAGAGGGCACTTGGCCCTGTAGATTTTAAATGTTCTCCCATAGCAGGTGTTAGTGACTCTGGGTACTAGGCCCAGGACACTTAAGTGCCCTTCAGTAGGCAGGATTCAAGCCTGAGACCCTTAAGTAGAGTCACTATGGGCATAAGGTTTAAAGCAGCAGTTAGGCAGGTACCAGATCCAGATGATAGTTAACTAGGTTTGCCCCTGTAATATGCCTGGGCAGTAGGACCAGTAAATTAGTCAATGCCCTTCTGGACCTGGGCAACATTCCCCGGTTATTTAATATAGTGAGCCCAGATAGACAGTGGAAAGGCCAGTGCCCACAAATTAGTAGAGCGCTGTTGAAATCTTCAAACAAGGCAGTACAGTTGTTCAACTACTACAATTTATGGTGATGTACCTCCCTCTTATGTGTACGGCTGTCAGGCCCTCACTTATATAGTTTTTTCTTGCCACAATCCAATCGTCCTAATAGCAAAATGGCTGGCCTGCTCTCTGTAGGCAGGTAAATATAATCTTTAAAGAGACAATACTAGTGATGAGCGGATTCGGTTTTACTCGGTTTTACTCGGTTGAACCGAGTAAAACCGAGTAAAACCGAGTAAAACCGAACCTCGCTCATCACTAGACAATACTGTGATTTACCCTTGTGCTGTTTAATTGTCATGTCATTGTAGTTGTTGTGTCCATGCAGGGTAAATTTGTTAGGACAGTTTGTATACTATAGATTGTTCTGCACAACACACACACACTTATAGGTTGAGGGCCATTGTTGTAGTGAGTGTAGTTGGACAAAGAACAAGGGTAGTATTAGTGAGAACCATCTCAGTTTGTTTGTCTCATCCTGTCTATCCTCCTTCAGGTTGGACAGTGGACCTTGCACTCCAGTGCAATGTCAAATCTTCATCTGCTGCGTGAGTACCCATAGGTGAAACGCAAAGTCTGAGGCCAAAAGTGGCAATGATTAGTTTTGATTGGTGGATCGCTTCATTCAGCTCTGTGTGAGCAGTACTTATGGGTTGTTTTTCCTCCTAGACTCCCTCCTTTGTGTCCATGTCCAGCATGCATACCAGGTGCATCCCGTATGACCTAAAAATAGAGGGTGCGCACCAGATTGGCCATTCACTACACCTGCATGACAGCAAGCAACACCACTCCACTGCACCTCTTAAACTGTTTGAAAAAAGAGGATTTTTGGTCACATACTGTTGAATCCTGGAGCATGGGATTACAGGTTGGCTGGAGGAGTTTGCACATAAACTATACTGTAGCTTTAAATTCTAAGCTCCTCCCCCTTCAACCCCAGAATTACAGTACTTCTTCAAAAGTAAAGGAGTAGCAGGAACCCAATGAAACTGATATAACAATCAAATAAACCAGTAGGGAAAAGGCAGTCAAGAACCAAACCTTTCACGACTGAGTGTGAGGGAAGGAATGCCGTGTTCCCCAGCCTGCTTCAGAGAAAAGGATTCAATAGTAATGACCAAAAATCTTCTTTTCTCTTTCAGCAAGGCTGGGGAACACTGGACCATGGGACACTGAACAGGGGACGGAACACTCAGGCAGCCTGACCAGAGAACTGTATGCCCAAAGTAGGTATTGCCAGAGGCCTGAAAAAATGTGTGGACAGGGGCCCAGAGGGCTCCATGACAGACCTGTTTCACCAGGATACGGTCGTTAGGTCGACACAGCTTAGGTCGACAGTCATTAGGTCGACCACTGAAGGTCAACATGCATTAGGTCGTCATGTACTAGGTCTACAGGTCAAAAGGTCAACATGAGTTTTTCTCTTTTTTCCATTTTTTGGATTTTTCCATACTTGACGATCCATGTGGACTACGATTGGAACGGTAACCTGTACCGAGCGAAGCGGTAGCGGAGCGTGGCACCTTGACTGAAGCATGGCGAGTGAAGTGAGCCATGCGGGAGGACTCAGTGCACTAATTGGGGTTCCCTGTCACTTTACAAAGAAAACGTGACCAAAAACAGTCCAAAAACTCACATTGGCCTTTTCACCTGTCGACCTAGTACATGTTGACCTAATTCCCATGTCGACATAGTGCATGTCGACCTAATGCCCATGTCGACCTTCAGTGGTCGACCTGATGACTGTTGACCTAAGTTGAGTTGACCTAAGTTGAGTCGACCCAATTACCCATACCCGTTTCACCAAAGCTTTATGTTGTGTTGCCCTGGAGATCGCCACTTCCCCTACGCAGACACCATGTATGGTGTTTGTTGCCTTGTACTATGTATGTGCATTGCAAATAAACAGAGAATCTGTGCGATGGACAGAAAAGTCTTGTCCAAGTGTACTACAAAGCTCGAACTACAGTATACCTAGTAGAGCCAGATTATCTTGTTCGCAGGCAGTCGCTGAAGGAGGATAAACTGAAAATGACTATTTCTTGTTGAAGTGAAAAACCAAAACAACTTTCTGCTTAAAAATAGGAACAGTACGGAAAGCTGCTTTAACGTCATAGAAGAGGTGACAAGATGACTTGCAAGACAAAGCCCTCAACAGACTGGACTGTGGCATTAGCCATAAGGATGATAGCTTTGCTATAATTTTTCTTTTTATTGCACTTTGAAATTTCATACAAAAACAAAGATTCTTTTACACATTCACTTATTTTCCACACATTTTTTATACATATTTCAGGTTCGTACAGTACAAATTAATACATAATACATGTAAGGTCTGCACTCTTGTATGATTTACATTCTAATCAAATATTATGCCGATCCTTAAATTTACAAACTCCACACTTCTTACTTTCTTTCTGGGTTAGAGACATACCTAAATTCCTCACTTCTTCATCTCTGTTTGATTACCATCCGCCTGGGTTCACATTATATATCAGACTTCCCCTCAAAAATTCAAGGCAGCCGATACTATGTGTTATACCCCTTTCACATTGCACAAATAACCCGGTATCGACCCGGCATATTGCCGAGTTGGCGTGCGGTGTGAAAGGGGCATAGCCGAAATCCCGGGTCACCTGACCCGGCAATTCAACCCGGGTATAAAGCAATGTTGTACCCGGGTTGATTCCTCCACATTTACTTACAGATCAGGCCATCGAAGCAACTGGATTGGGAGGTCAAGCCCTAACCCTGCAAGAAAGCAAGATGATGCCTTTACTCATCAATAATGAAGCCACTCCTGTCCCAGTGGCATTCCTGACCTCACCCACCTGTCCAGTCAACCTTTTTGGGAGCAGATATCCTAGCCTAATCCAGCAACAATCCAGTATACCCCAAAAGGCATTAAGTATACCAGCAAACATTCCAGCAAAGATATAACCTGAAATAGAAGCTGCTTTACAAGTCTACCTTTCACAGGAAAAGAAGTATAAAGAGGAACAACAACTACCACCATGGACATCATTATGTTGAACACCAGCATGGGTGGACTTAGACTAAGTAGGTACAGCCCTATTGGAAACAGGAGCAGCACATGAAATAGCTACAAGACCATCAGAAGCAGTACTACATGGCAAGAATACAGAGGTGATGCCATGAGCAGAAGATTTGGAGCTCCAGCAGCTCCAGAGTTAAAGCAAATAATAACAATCAAAGGAGAAGACAAATGAATGATGCTTCTTCTGCCCACATGAATGCAGGCATCTTCAGGTACCTCCCAGTGAACATAATGTCTCCAGAAGAAACAACAAAAGGTATGGTCACAGTCACCTTGCCCACTGGAGAAGGACGTTTGTGTCTAATGAGTACTGGAGCCAGCAGAAACATATTACAGCAGAGGGAGGTACCACAAGACCTAATGATATCAGAAACACTTGAAGGGACAGGAGATGCAAGAACTACAGTCACCAATACTAGTCCAGTTCTTGACCTCAAGTACATGTCCAGTGACTTTGTTGGGACACAATGTACTGAAGCTTATCCAAGCGAGAATACAGTACACCCCAGCAGAAGTTGAATTTTCCAGCAACTTACCAAAGGAGATACAGAACCATTATACAAAAGACCTAGCTGAATGGATGAAAGAAGTCCCTGCAAAGTGAAGCAAGTTGGAACATAAGTTCAGTAACAATACTGCTAGACCAAGATTACCCCAGGGAGGGGCTACATCACCAAGTGATTTATCCAGAAAACACACAGCTAATACAGTATGTGGATGACCTGCTGATTGCCACCACCACTGAAAATGGTGCCAAGAAGAGAAAGTGTCTTTACTGAAGTGTCTGGAAGAACAAGACTGCAGAGCCTCAAAGGAGAAATTGCAGCTAGCAAAGCAAAAGGTAATCTTCCTAGGACACTCAAGGTACCCGACATCTAACAGAAGAGATAAAGAAATTCATAATGCAAGCTAAGATGCCAACTAGTGTCAAACAAGTCAGATCATTCCTGGGCCTAGTGGGATACTACTGAGAATGGATATCTCTAGCACCAGTCTACATGCAAGCATTGTATGACAACACTGAAAGGGAGGGAGGGTCCACATCCTACACACAACAACAGATAAATTAAGCAATTGAACAATTGGAAGCAGCAGTTGCCTCATTTCCAGCCCTAGGACTACCTGACTACAGAAGGAGGCCATGCACTGGGAGTCCTCATGCAAAAATATGGACTAAGGCAAAGACCAGTGGCCTACCACTCAAGCAAGCTTGACAACATTACTCAAGGAGCACCCACCTGCATCAGAGCAGTGGCAGCAGCAGCAGTTCTAGAAGAGGACAAGAGCACAGACATAGTGCTGAATCATGAGCTTATCATCCAGGTACCACATGCAGGTACAAAGAAGCTTCAACAAGCAAGAACCAAACACCTGTCAGCAGCAAGGCTGACCAAGTATGAAGTAGCACTGCTAAGTGCAACAAATGAGACCATCAGGAGATGTACAACCCCAACCCAGCCACCCTTTACCAGCATTCATAAATAAAGGTGTTGAATCTCAAGATTCAAAAGGAGGGAGAAACAGATTGATGGATCAGCAAGAAGATTATGATGAGGACCAGGAAGGTGGTCCAGAAGAGGAAGATACAGACAGATCATCATGGATGCGGACCAGAGGGCCGGTCCAGAGCAAGATGATAGTTCTACTAATCCAAATTTTTCTTTTTCCCATGATTGTGTGGCTTTACTGGAACAAGAAAACTCAACCCTTGCCACATGTTACAGATACAGTCCTACCTAATGCTCAGCATGAGCTGGATGGATCAAGGTACTATGAGGATGGGATTCCTTATACAGGATATGCAGTAACCACTGAACATGAAGTTGTGGATTCAGGATCCTTACCATCCCAGCACAGGTTTGTGGGCCAGATATGGAATAGCAGAGGCTTCAAGACGGCGAATGGCGAAGACATACAACATGCTTCACTGATCAGACACCAGTTAAGAGCTCTGCAAGGGCCACACAAAAGTTGCAGTAATGAAGATCCAGGCACACGCAAGAAACAATACTCCTGAAACAAGAGGCAACAATCTGGCAAGATGCTGAAGTCAAGAGTGCAGCAAAATGCCCCCAGCAGAAAAGGGAAGCCTATACAGTAACCATTCCAGTGCCAGACCAAATGCCTGATTATGCTACACTGATTAAACTTCAGAACCAAGCAGGAGAGAATGAGAAAGTAGCCTTTGAAAAAAAGAAAGCAACCAACCAGTGAAGGTAGCAATCTACACTACACAGGCAGAAGAAACAGAAGAAGTAAAGACTCAAATGCCTGATCTACAGGATTTGAAGAAACTTCAGGAACAAGCAGGTCCTGAAGAAAAATCAGCATGGCGAGAAGAGGAGCCAGACAGGAAGAAGAAACTGGCTTATGAAATCAGAAAAGAAGATTTGCTTACCCAGAAGCTTATATCCACATATGTGTCAAGTCAGCCATGGACTCACACACCTGGGAAAGGATCAAATGGGAAATTTAGTTAATGAAAGATTAGCTCCAGGATTTTATCCAGCTACAACCAAGTTTATACAAGCCTGCTGGATATGTGGAAATGTTCAATCCAGGACAGAAGGTCAAGACAACCCTTGAAGCAATCCCCAAAACTTATTTTCCACTTCAAAGACTGCAAATCGACTATATCTAGATGCCAACGATGTACTGGTAGCCACAGACATTTTCAGTTATTGGCCAATGGCAAAAGCTACAGAAAAATCAACAGTTAGAAAATTAATTTCAGAAGTTATTTGCAGATATGGAGTACCAGAAGTTATAGTATTCAACAGCAGTATTCATGTCATTGAAAAATAATGTAGCACATAAGGCATGCTTTGGGAATACAACATGCATTCCATGTGTTGTATCGACCACAGGCTAGTGGGTGTGTCACAGAAACCAGAAAGGGATGCTAAAGTGTTTATTTTTAGTACTGGTTAATAGTAGAACCATACTCAGTAAAACCACAGGTTATTCACCTTATGAAATCTTGTTTGGTAGCATACATAAGATAGGATGTTATTATCCACAAGAGTTAAGGCATAAATATGGTGATTTGACTGTATATGTTAAAAAGTCTTACTGAAAAACTAACATCTTTGCATTCTCTAGTTTTTGCCTCTCTCCCAGATTCAGGAGCAGATCTGAATCCCCACAGGCTTTAGCCAGGAGATTGGGTATATCTGGAAAAGACAAATGAGAAAGTCACTTGATGGTCCATATCAAGTGTTGCTCACCGCGCCCACATCTGTGAAGTTGAAAAAGAGAGAGAAGCTTGAATACTGCAAACTTGCCCAAGTTAAGTGTCAACAGTAAAATACACATACATGCAGAGGCTAATTGGGCCTAAACCAGACAGGCCACTATGGGTCATTATATTGGGAACTTCAGTACTCATTATAGTATACCCCTCATAGGAGAGGGCAAAGACTGGTATGTCCACCAGTCCAAAGGTACGTACCAGTTTTTAGTATGTAAGAAGTGTGGTATCAGAACCACTAGATCTTGTGTTAGGCAAGTTAAGGAAAAATCATGAAATCTCTAGGGTTTCAAAGATACCAGTTAGTTAAGAAATGCTGGGCTCGCATGGGTCCACATCTGGAAAAGGAGGGGAATGGACATTTGTCCCCATTACATATAAGCGTATGGGGTTTCTAGATTTCTTTGGGTCAAATACATATTATAGAGTAGAATCTATTGCAGAATTATTAGATAATATTACTGAGGTTTATGATGACACGTTCAGATATGTAGGAAGAGAGCTCCAGGAAGTTAAAAAAGGAGCAGTTACAACATAGACTAGTATTGGACTATTTAACGGCACAAACAGAGGGATATTGTATGACATTATATACCCAAACAGGTAGATTGTGTTGCACATTTAACACCAATGAACCAGGTAATATGCAAGAAGTGGTTCAGAGATATGTACAATAAATAGAAGATGAGAAACAGGCATATGCCAACAGACATAATACCCCTGACTCCCTGGAGGGAACTTGGGGGGAAGGGAGGATGCTTTTCCTCTCTTGGTTAAACCCAGCCAATTGGTTTAGCGGGATCAAAGGATAGATTGTTGGAATTGTGATGTTTTTATTAAAAAAATTGTTGGTTTAGCAATTATTATATATCTGTGTTTTAAGATACTATTTTGTTTCCTTTTAGCTTACAAAGAGTCTATAAACTCAAGATGTGAAACCTCCAAGTTTAAGAAGTTACAGAAGAGCTTGGCAAGAGAGAGCCGTGAGCAGTCTACCTTGATGGATATGAAGCAAACAGTCATTACCCTCCATTGGATAAAGTGAAAAGCACTATCTCACGGAGACATAGCTTTAGTACCATCATAGCTAGACTGTTTGCCTAGACTTGTTAGGTAGAGATTTTGTGATGCCTTGTAGCTCAACTGTAATGTCAGATTATTATAAAAAGGAGGGACTGAAAGAGACAGCATAATGCTAAAGTAGTTTTCAGCCATCTTGTATAACAGTAGCCATTTGTCTGTATATGAAGAACTGCTTTTGCTAAAAAGTTATAAGTAATGCTGACATTTCATTAGTTAGAGAAAAGTTCCTCTGGGATACAAGGTCAAGCTAATCGCTTATCTCCTGGGACATGTTGAGAGAACAGTGTTGTTGTGAGAACAGTGTCTACAGACTGACTCCCAAGGCTGAGTCCCAAGGGATAGCAAGGCCAGGGAGCAACTACTAGAAACATATATGTCTGCTGTCTTCTTATTACTTGGAAATTACACTAATGTGACGTGTGATAAATTCCTGTATATGTCTATATAACCCCTGGACAAATAAACGAGCTTCAGTCTCATCTTGTGGAACTTACCTCATGTCATGTTTACTTTGTGAGCTCCCAATCGATTGGTCAAAGGTATTTAAACAGACAACCAAAGGAAGTTGGTACAGTAGAAGGTTTTATCTCCAACAGATATATAGTGAACAGGTGCTCCCTTCTCCAGCAATTATTGGTAGCACTTGGGCTGGATTCATATGTGTGACAAGCATCATATAAAAAGATTTGTGGCTTTCTCCAATATATTGAGCATGTACTAAAAAAATTGGTTGGCTGTCTCATAACCTTGTGCCCACAATACCACTGTGGTAGGTTATTCCTTTTGGTAATTTCTAAGGTATGCTCCATTTTTTAACATCTATAGGCATCAATTAACACTTTGCCTCCTTCTCCCACTTAGTTGGAGATAAGATCCAGCAATGCCAACAGCAATATGAGGAAAAATAAATAAATAAATAAAATAAAAAAGAAACACAAGAAAAAATATATAAATACTCTATCACCTGAAGCGTTCTTTAGGGCCATATAGGCACCAGACCAGCTTATGTCCTTCTTCTAGGTTTGACTTGCTCTCCCCTCTCTCACAGGGGACTCCTCCTGGAGGTGGCTGAGCAGAACTGCTTGTTGCTGCCTTTAGACTCACAAGGAGGTGAGCAAGCCCCACGTAAGTTCTTCTAATGACATGTGGGCGCCTTCAGTCTGGGTGTCCTGCACAGATGCTGTTCCCTTCTATCACCAGGAGGCACTCAAGATGCTGGAAATTGTGGTGCACCTTCCCCTCTCCTTCGCCAGGGAGAGCTAGCCCTGACCGTCTCCCTTGCTCACCAGGAGATGTCAGGTACTGCCAGGTCCTCTCACTAAATTCGCAGCAGGAGGCCAACAGCACTAACCCACGGGAGGTGCATCCACATCATAGCCGCTGCCTGGGTGTTGAATCCGGAAGGGCTGGTGGATGCAGCACATAAGATGACACTTCTGCTAGCCCGGCACCAGTCCTCCCCTTACACAAGATACGGTCCTACCATGGACCAGACTCTGGGGCGCAATCCCCTTCTCGAGCGCCGATCACGGGCTGGCAGTGTGGTCTCCTTCCTGCTGAATGCGATGAGAGGCAAGCCTGATGGGAGCTCTCCTAAAACGTGGCTGCTACCTGCGCACTGCCCACCGAAATCGAGCTTTGCTATAATTAATTGAAGATCTGCTGAATGTAAAGGTTAAACCGGAGCCTGTTTGAGAGTTGACAGGACCAGATGAAAATCAGTTGGCAGACAATAAACGGTAGTGGAATACACCCACACCCCTTAAACAGGTACGGACCCCTAGAAGAAGGGCCAAATGATGTTGGAATTTTTTTTGATAGAGGTAGAAAAAAGTATTTAGCTTTTAAAAAACTCAGTGTCAAACCCAGGCTGTTAAAACCAACCTAGGCAGGACCAGCCGTAGAAATGGACCTTGTTGCAGTAGATCTGGACAAAAAGGAGACACCATTCGAGACTTGCCAACAATTAAAAAGTGTCAGCATTGCCCGACATGAGTTGCCAGTCTAGAACCACTAGGATTATGGGCGATTTCAAGCGGCAAACTCCAGTTCGGTGGAAATGGATACTATAGAAGAGAATTTCACAGAACTGTAATGGCAGTCACTGCGAAAAGCCACAGGTTTCTACATATATCCCTTACAGCATAGTTTGAAGATGCTTCGAAAATACATGAGATTCACCTGTGGAAAATCTCCACGACTGAACTGGTTGATGGTTTAAAACATGCCCTACTCCATGAGGAAGAAGACTGAAATTCTGGGTTTGCTGGGGGAGGAACTTATGGGCAGATGTATTAACCTGGAGATGGCATAAGGAAGTGATAAACCAGTGTGATAAGTGCAAGGTGATAAACGCACCAGCCAATCAGCTCCAATAAGTAAATTAAGAGATAGAAGCTGATTGGCTGGTGCGTTTATCACCTTGCACTTATCACTGCTTTGTCACTTCCTTATGCCTTCGCCAGGCTTAATACATCTGCCCCATAGATTTTAAAGCTACAGTACAGTTTATGTGCCAACTCCTCCATCCAACCTGCAATACCATGGTCCAGTGTTCTCCAGCCATGCTAAAAGTGAAAAATCTAACAAACTTTTCAATATTTGTTCACTTGAAACCAGTTGAAGTCTGATCATGATACCTCAGGAAATTATTATTACAACGTTGCTAGGTGGGGTCAATCAAGAAGTCTCAGCCAAGATAAAAGTTTATTAGCAAAATATTGATACCAGTATTCAATATGCAGATGTGTAATATGGTATTCATTATCTGCACATGTTTTAAATTCTATGAAAACTCTTAGATGTTATTTATTTATGTATTCTGGTAAAACCATTTTTCATGAATACTTTGTTCAATATGCAGTCAGACTTTTGAGAACTATTCAATATTTCAAACTTCAAATTTTCTATTTGGTATAAGTTCTACTCAAAGGATATACATAATGATGACTTTATAAAAATCATTAAGTTTTTGCATATAATGAAAATGTACTCTTATGGATATTTCATATTTAGCATTATATTTGATATTGTTTATATTCTGTAAAGTGTGTGCTTGTATGTCACTTGAAATTTTAACCTTGATACCTAAAGCAATATGTACTGTATGCAATAACATTTGTAAAGATTAAACAGTTGTGGAATGTTTTAAATTGTAATTCATATGTTATTGGATTTACTTATAAGATACATACTCACCTAGGCTTTTAGGGATGTTGGTAAATGTTGCCTTGATTGTACTACTGTGTGATTCAGGGGAGTTCGTGATTGTACCATTGAGAAGAGCAATGCCAAAGTCTACATCATTGATAGTTCCCACCAGGGTTCCTCTTATAAACTGAGCTCCTTCTAAACAATACAAATATAACATTTCAGTTAGAGAAATTTTGAAGAAATGGTAAGACTGTTTAATTATGAAAATCTGCTAAAACTATTTAATTACAGATAATTGATTTACAGGTCTTTCTGCTACATTGCAAGTCTGAATAGCTCATACATCCCAATCTTCACAGCTATTAGTGTACCTGCTAGCATGATGATAAAAGATGTATAAAAAAATGCCACAGTACTCGTCATTCTTGCTGATAGTGTTTACGTTTATTAGAATATGAAGTGCTTTTTGGTCTAGACTAGCTAAAACAAAAAATCCAACTCTAGAGATTTCACACTCCATGTTTCCTGGTTCAGAACACTGAAAAGGCTGTGTCACGATCCGGGTATCTGGACGCCATTTCTTACCTATCAGATGCCTTCTAAGGCTGGCTCAGCGCTCCAGGACCGGATCCCATCCGTTATCCTGATGTGCACATTCCCGCATCCTCTTCTGTCTTTCTGGACGCAGTTACAGTAACGCCTTATACATATGGCATGGCGTCTCCCGCGGCCTCCGCCGCCGTCCCTGAGCTTCTGCATTCAGAGTGGCGATTACGTCAGCCGCGGCCTCCGCTGTGTCCGCGTGGTCGGATGTGCATCTGTCAGCCTGGCGTCTCCTGTCTCCGGTGGCCGGCGCCGCCATTACTGTTTTCCAGACCACATGGATTACAATCCAAACTTCCCTCCAAGTGTCTGCATGGGCGCAGCCATCTTGGATTCTGTCAGCTGATCTTTCCTACCAATCCGTTGTCAGTATTATTAATTTGCATAATTGCCTAGCCAATGCCTTCCTTGCTGCAGGTATAAATAGGTTGTGCCTGAGCAAGGAAGGCGTCAGTGCTTTGGTTGTCAAACCTAGTTCCAGTTTGTCTCTCTTCTGTGAATGTCTTCCAGGTTCCAGCTCCTGTCTCCAGATTTCTGCTATAGAGACCCGCACCAGCATTCCATCTGCGGTGTAGCCTGACTCTCCGATCCATACTGGACTCACCTGTTTCCAGCTACAACATCACCTGCTTCCAGCTCAGCTTCCAGCAGTGTACAGCTTCTCTTAAAGGGCCGGTGTCCTTTCTGCAGTTTACCACTCTCCACCGGTATTATTATTTCTCCGCTCTCAAATTCTACATTTCATCTACATTGCATCGCTCTCAAGCTTTATTTATTATTTAACTGGTTCCAGCCAGTATCCACTCCGTGCCAACACCTGTCTGGTTCTAACCAGTACCCACAGCAGCATTTTATCTACAGCAGTCCAGCTTTCCCTGGAACACCAGCTGGTACGACCCTGGGCTTTCCTCATTGCTACAGTTGAGCCTGGTAAGAACTTTCCAACTTGCAGATAATAAGAACTGTCTCATACCACCAGAGCTCTGTGGCCCCTGCCACCCTGTAGTACCCAGGAACTGTATTATTATTTCTCTGCTGATTTTTATGTTACTTTTTACTGCTACTGTGATGCATGGAGTTTGTCATAAATAAATATCATTGACTTTTACTCAAGTTGTCGTGGTCACGACTTCGGGCGGTTTCTCTTCATGTTACTTACATGTCCAGGGGTCTGATACAACCTCCCAGGTTCCGGTACATCTCAGCCCCTACAACTGAGGCTGCCTTCCGTCAGCTCAGGCCCTCAGTTGTGACAGTAAGCACTGACCAAATGAATCCAGCCGGAGACCAGGATCAAGCGGCCAGGCCGTTGCAAGAACTGGCAGCCCGACTTGAACATCAGGAGGCTGCACAGGGCCACATCATCCGCTGTCTCCAGGATCTCTCTACTCGGCTGGATGGGATTCAGACAACTCTCCGTGGATCAGGCGCATCTGGGGCGTCAACCACAGTGACTCCAACTATAACCCCACCCACCTTACCCGTTTCTGCTCCACGTCTTCATCTTCCAACGCCAGCAAAATTTGACGGATCTCCAAGATTCTGCAGGGGATTTCTCAACCAGTGTGAGATTCAGTTTGAGCTACAACCTGGCAATTTTCCCAGTGACCGTACAAAAATTGCCTACATCATCTCTCTTCTCAGTGGCTCAGCCCTTGACTGGGCATCACCGTTATGGGAGAGGTCCGACACCCTGCTATCTTCTTACACTGCATTCGTGTCAACATTCAGGCGCATCTTCGACGAGCCAGGCCGGGTAACTTCAGCTTCGTCTGAGATTCTCCGTTTACGCCAGGGATCACGTACTGTAGGACAATATCTTATACAGTTCCAGATCCTGGCATCTGAACTGGCATGGAACGACGAGGCCCTGTATGCTGCATTCTGGCATGGTTTATCCGAGCGTATTAAAGATGAGTTAGCTACCAGAGACTTACCCTCCAAGTTAGATGAGCTAATCTCACTTTGTACAAAAGTTGACTTACGTTTCAGAGAGAGAGCAACTGAGCGTGGAAGATCATCTGCTCCAAAATCTTCTGCTCCTCCTCCTCGCCAACTGTCACCAACTAAAGATGAACCCATGCAAATTGGCCGTTCCCGTTTAACTCCTGCTGAGCGCCGAAGACGTCTCTCTGAGTCTCTCTGTCTGTATTGTGCAGCTCCGTCTCACACTATTAATGCCTGTCCCAAACGTCCGGGAAAACTCCAAATCCTAGCTCGCCAAGGAGAGGGCCGGCTAGGAGTAATGATCTCCTCTCCATCTCCTCAAGATTGTAATCTCCCAGTCTCGCTTCAAGTTGCTCAACGTTATCAGAACGTCATTGCCCTCCTGGATTCCGGAGCAGCTGGGAACTTTATTACCGAAGCCTATGTTAAACGGTGGTCCCTACCCACTGAGAGACTTCCTTCCTCCTTTTCCTTAACTGCCGTGGATGGCAGTAAAATTTTTGATACAGTTATTGCTCTAAGGACTCTACCAGTTCGTCTGAGAGTGGGAGTTCTTCATTCCGAACTTATTTCACTTTTAGTGATTCCAAGAGCCACACATCCTGTGGTCCTGGGCCTTCCATGGCTCCGTCTTCACAATCCTACAATTGATTGGACGACTACGCAAATCCTGGCATGGGGTCCCTCCTGTGCTGAGACATGTTTGTTTAAAGTGTTGCCTGTCTGTTCTTCCTCCCCCAGGTCGTCTGATGTTCCACCTCCTCCATATCAAGATTTCACGGATGTGTTCAGTAAAGCTTCTGCTGATATCCTTCCTCCTCATAGAGAATGGGACTGCCCGATTGATCTCGTTCCAGGGAAGGTTCCACCTCGAGGCCGAACTTATCCGTTGTCTCTGCCCGAGACGCATTCTATGGAGGAATACATTAAAGAGAACCTAGCAAAGGGGTTCATTCGACCTTCTTCTTCTCCAGCCGGCGCAGGCTTCTTTTTTGTAAAAAAGAAAGATGGTGGTCTGCGGCCGTGCATCGACTACAGAGGTTTGAACGACATTACCATCAAGAACCGCTATCCTTTACCCCTGATTACTGAGCTCTTTGACAGAGTTAGCGGAGCTACCATCTTTACAAAGCTGGACTTGAGAGGTGCATACAATCTCATCCGGATCCGTGAGGGTGACGAGTGGAAGACCGCATTTAACACCCGTGACGGACATTATGAGTACCTCGTCATGCCCTTCGGATTGAGCAATGCTCCAGCTGTCTTCCAGCATTTCGTCAATGAGATCTTCAGAGACATTCTATACCGTCATGTCGTGGTCTATCTAGATGATATCCTCATTTTTGCCAACAATTTAGAGGAACATCGTTTTTGGGTAAAGGAGGTTCTGTCCCGTCTCCGTGTCAATCATCTCTATTGCAAATTAGAGAAATGCGTCTTTGAAGTCAAGTCCATTCCGTTTCTAGGGTACATTGTGTCCGGTTCCGGACTAGAGATGGATCCTGAGAAACTACAAGCAATCCAGAATTGGCCAGTACCCTTAACCCTCAAAGGGGTCCAGAGGTTCTTAGGGTTCGCCAATTATTACCGAAAGTTTATACGAGACTTTTCCACCATTGTGGCGCCTATTACTGCTTTCACCAAGAAGGGTGCTAACCCGTCCAAGTGGTCTGAAGAATCCATGCAAGCTTTTCATCTTTTAAAACAGAGGTTCATCTCTGCGCCTGTCCTGAAACAGCCTGACATCGACTCTCCTTTCATCCTAGAGGTGGATGCCTCCTCCGCTGGAGTAGGAGCGGTGTTATCTCAGAGGGCTAAAGATGGCCATTTACATCCTTGCAGTTTCTTCTCACGGAAGTTCTCCCCAGCGGAACGCAACTATGCCATTGGCGACCAGGAGTTGCTAGCCATCAAGCTCGCTCTAGAGGAGTGGAGATATCTGTTGGAGGGAGCTTCTCATTCAATCACCATCCTTACAGACCACAAGAACCTTCTATATCTGAAAGGCGCACAATGTCTCAACCCTCGTCAGGCCAGATGGGCACTTTTCTTTTCCAGCTTCGACTTTAAACTCCAGTTCTGTCCGGGCTCTCAGAATCGCAAGGCCGATGCCCTTTCCCGCTCATGGGAGCAAGAAAATGAGTCAGAGTCTTCAGACAAGCATCCTATTATAAATCCGTTGGCATTCTCCACGGTAGGGATGGACTCTACGCCCCCATCAGGGAAAAGTTTTGTGAAGCCGACACTAAGGAAGAAGCTCATGCATTGGGCCCATGCTTCCCGCTTTGCCGGACATACAGGTATCCAAAAAACCCTGGAGTTTATCTCTAGGTCCTATTGGTGGCCAACTCTGAAAAAGGACGTTTTGGAGTTTATTGCATCTTGCCCAAAGTGTGCTCAACATAAAGTATCCCGCCAGTCGCCTGCGGGGCAACTGGTTCCACTATCTGTTCCCCGTCGACCATGGACCCATTTGTCGATGGATTTTATTACAGATTTGCCCATGTGCAACAAGTTTAATACCATCTGGGTGGTAGTTGACCGGTTCACCAAGATGGCACACTTCATTCCTCTCACCGGTCTTCCGTCAGCTTCCAAGTTGGCTCAAGTATTCATACAAGAGATCTTTCGACTCCACGGTCTTCCAGAAGAAATTATCTCAGATCGAGGAGTTCAATTCACAGCCAAATTCTGGTGAAGTTTATGTCAAGCCCTCCAAGTCAAGCTAAAGTTTTCCACGGCTTACCATCCTCAGACCAATGGTCAAACTGAGAGGGTGAATCAGGACTTGGAGTCCTTCCTCCGCATCTATGTGTCCTCCTCTCAAGATGACTGGGTTCAATTACTTCCCTGGGCCGAGTTCTGTCATAACAACCAGTATCATTCTTCATCTTCCTCAACACCATTCTTCACCAACTTTGGATTCCACCCTAAAGTCCCTGAGTTCCAACCGCTTCCAGCAACTTCTGTTCCCGCAGTGGATATCACCTTGCATCAGTTTGCCAATATCTGGAAGAGCGTACGATCAGCTCTGCTCAAGGCATCGTTCAGGTACAAGAAGTTTGCGGATAAGAAGCGTCGAGCAGTTCCTGCTCTCAAGGTGGGCGATCGGGTATGGTTATCCACGAAGAATTTGAGGTTAAGAGTTCCCAGTATGAAGTTTGCACCTCGCTACATCGGTCCTTTTAAAATTGATCAAGTCATCAATCCTGTTGCTTACAGACTCCAGTTGCCTCCCTTCTTAAAGATACCCAGGACATTCCTTGTTTCCCTGTTGAAACCGCTAATCTTGAATCGGTTTCATTCCTCACTTCCTCCAACTCCGAAAGTCCAAACTCAACGAGGCGTTGAGTATGAAGTAGCCAAGATCCTGGACTCACGTCACCGTTACGGTCAACTTCAGTATCTTATTGACTGGAAGGGTTATGGCCCTGAGGAACGTTCTTGGACCAATGCTTCTGATGTCCATGCTCCTGCCTTGGTCCGGAGATTCCATTCCAAGTTTCCTCAAAAGCCAAAGAAGTGTCCTGGGGCCACTCCTAAAGGGGGGGGTGCTGTCACGATCCGGGTATCTGGACGCCATTTCTTACCTATCAGATGCCTTCTAAGGCTGGCTCAGCGCTCCAGGACCGGATCCCATCTGTTATCCTGATGTGCACATTCCCGCATCCTCTTCTGTCTTTCTGGACGCAGTTACAGTAACGCCTTATACATCTGGCATGGCGTCTCCCGCGGCCTCCGCCGCCGTCCCTGAGCTTCTGCATTCAGAGTGGCGATTACGTCAGCCGCGGCCTCCGCTGTGTCCGCGTGGTCGGATGTGCATCTGTCAGCCTGGCGTCTCCTGTCTCCGGTGGCCGGCGCCGCCATTACTGTTTTCCAGACCACATGGATTACAATCCAAACTTCCCTCCAAGTGTCTGCATGGGCGCAGCCATCTTGGATTCTGTCAGCTGATCTTTCCTACCAATCCGTTGTCAGTATTATTAATTTGCATAATTGCCTAGCCAATGCCTTCCTTGCTGCAGGTATAAATAGGTTGTGCCTGAGCAAGGAAGGCGTCAGTGCTTTGGTTGTCAAACCTAGTTCCAGTTTGTCTCTCTTCTGTGAATGTCTTCCAGGTTCCAGCTCCTGTCTCCAGACTTCTGCTATAGAGACCCGCACCAGCATTCCATCTGCGGTGTAGCCTGACTCTCCGATCCATACTGGACTCACCTGTTTCCAGCTACAACATCACCTGCTTCCAGCTCAGCTTCCAGCAGTGTACAGCTTCTCTTAAAGGGCCGGTGTCCTTTCTGCAGTTTACCACTCTCCACCGGTATTATTATTTCTCCGCTCTCAAATTCTACATTTCATCTACATTGCATCGCTCTCAAGCTTTATTTATTATTTAACTGGTTCCAGCCAGTATCCACTCCGTGCCAACACCTGTCTGGTTCTAACCAGTACCCACAGCAGCATTTTATCTACAGCAGTCCAGCTTTCCCTGGAACACCAGCTGGTACGACCCTGGGCTTTCCTCATTGCTACAGTTGAGCCTGGTAAGGACTTTCCAACTTGCAGATAATAAGAACTGTCTCATACCACCAGAGCTCTGTGGCCCCTGCCACCCTGTAGTACCCAGGAACTGTATTATTATTTCTCTGCTGATTTTTATGTAAATTTTTACTGCTACTGTGATGCATGGAGTTTGTCATAAATAAATATCATTGACTTTTACTCAAGTTGTCGTGGTCACGCCTTCGGGCGGTTTCTCTTCATGTTACTTACATGTCCAGGGGTCTGATACAACCTCCCAGGTTCCGGTACATCTCAGCCCCTACAACTGAGGCTGCCTTCCGTCAGCTCAGGCCCTCAGTTGTGACAGGCTGGTGATCACAGCATTAAGGTTAGGGATGTAAGCAGGGGCATAGAGAGGGTGGTTCCGGTGGAGTGCAAGCTCCAGGCGGCGGAAACTTCAGAGGACCCGTCACCCATGCTGCACATCCTTTGTAGCCTTGACCGGCCCGGCCAGCACCGGCTTTACCCAGACGTGGCCTGGGATGGCAGCAGCAGTGAGACAGAGCAGCACGTGCACAGCAGGGTTGTAACTGGCGGCTGGTACCAGCTTAGCTCCAGTCACACGTGTGGCTGCACAGGAGGAGTCACCGGCTCCATAGGAGAGTCAGGCGATGCTATGAGAAAATAATTAAACTGGAACTGAGGTTGGTGATGTGACTGGGGCATGAGTATGGTTATGGAACAAGGGGCAGAGGATGGTGATGGGGCACGGGGCTGAGGATGGTGTTGGGGCAGGGGGCAGAGGATGGTGAAGGGAAAAGAGGCAGAAGATGGTGATAGGGCAGGGGCTGATGATCGGAGCTGTGGCTGAGGATGGTGATGTGGCTGAGAATGGTAATGGGCTGTGGGTGAGGGCAGCGTTGAGGGACTGAGGATAGCGTTGAGGCACTGAGGACAGCATTGAGGGACTGAGTATGGCGTTGAGGGACTGAGGATGGCATTGAGGGACTGAGGATGGCGTTGAAGGACTGAGGATGGCGTTGAAGGACTGAGGATGACGTTGAGGGACTAAGGATGGTGTTGAGGGGCTCAGGAAGATGATGAAATGCTGAGGTGATGAAGGCTGAGGACAGTTATGAGGTGCTAAAGGCCCTGGGGAAAGGAGGGTGTGGGACCAAGTTTCAACCCACAGGCCTGGACTCTCTGGAAGCTAGTCTCCTGCAATTAGCTCTGCCATTATCTGTGACAGCCCAGCAGGTGAGGTCAGTCTTCTGTAGGGGGCTGGGGGACTCAATGTTTGTTTTATTTTTTTCTGGCTATGGGGGCAATGAATCAGTGAGTTATTAATTTTTCCTGTGGGCGCAATCATTGAATCTAGGTGTCTCATTTTTTGTGTAGGCCAATGTATGTTTTTTTGGGGGTCATTCCAAGTTGATCGCTTACTACCAGTTTTTAGCAGCCGTGAAAACGCATAGTCGCCGCCAACGGGGGAGTGTATTTTCGCTTTGCAGGAGTGCGAACGCCTGTGCAGCAGAGGGCCTGCAAACACATTTTGTGCAGAACAAGATCAGCCCTGTAGTTACTTATCCTGTGCGATGATTGCTTCGACGAGTGACACGGTAATGACGTCAGATACCCGCCCAGCCACGCCTGCTTTTTTCCAAACACTCCCAGAAAACGGTCAGTTGACACCCAGAAACTCCCACTTCATGTCAATCTCCTTGCATTCGGCTGTGCGATTGGAATCGTCGCAAGAACCAGTGCAAAACCACAAAGGACTTCGTACTCGTACAACGCGCGTGCGCATTGCAGTGCATACGCATGCGCAGATTAGCCATTTTTTCACTGATCGCTACTCAGCGAACAATGGCAGCTAGCGATCAACTCGGATTGACCACCTTTCTTCCCTGTGGATGCCAATGTGTGTGATTTTTTTTCCTGTAGGGGACATCGTGTGTGTTTTTTCCCCTGTGGACGCTATTGTGGCTTTTTCCCTTTGGGGGTCAATGCTTTTTTCCATGTTGGGAACTATGGGGGTCATTCCGAGTTGTTCGCTCGCAAGCTGCTTTTAGCAGCTTTGCACACGCTAAGCCGCTGCCTACTGGGAGTGAATCTTAGCTTATCAAAATTGCGAACGAAAGATTAGCAAAATAGCGAATAGACACCTCTTAGCAGTTTCTGAGTAAGCTCCACACTTACTCGGCATCTGCGATCAGTTCAGTGCTTGTCGTTCCTGGTTTGACGTCACAAACACACCCAGCGTTCGCCCAGACACTCCTCCGTTTCTCCAGCCACTCCCGCGTTTTTCCCAGAAACGGTAGCGTTTTTTCGCACACACCCATAAAACGGCCTTTTTCCGCCCAGAAACACCCACTTCCTATCAATCACATTACGATCAACAGAACGAAGAAAAAACCTTGTAATGCCGTGAGTAAAATACCTAACTGCATAGCAAATTTACATGGCGCAGTCGCACTGCGGACATTGCGCATGCGCAATAGCGACTAATCGCTCCGTTGCGAGAAAAAAATACAGAGCGAACAACTCGGAATGACCCCCTATGTGTTTGTGTGTATATGGGGGGGGGGGGGGCGCCATGATGTAAGCTTGCTCTGGTAGCCTTTGCTCCATGCTACACCTCTGGATGTAAGCTATGAAGTCATTGTGGGTGGGCATGAGAAGAGTTTACTGCCCTGAATTCTGTCTAAAATATCTGCCCATTTTACAAATAAACGATAGTAGAAGGGTAAATACTGGCTGCTTTTGCATGTACAGTAGCCCACAAATGTTTGACAGCTTTACTTTTACACTGCAATTTAGATTTAAGTTTAAACATACCCCATCCAAATCTAACTCTCTCTGTTTATGTTACATCTGCTCCAGCTACAGTGCAACATGGTTTTGCCTAGTTGCTTGCTTTTTTGCTTTACCTGCAAACATGAATTAGGCCTTGTCACTGTGTGGCGCAGCATGGAAAATCACCGGAAAAATGGCCACTGTGCCATTTTCACAGATACTTGTGTGATACCCACGCTTGAGTATCCCTGCTGCATGTACTTGCAGCCCTAAATGGCAGCCAGTGCTGCCTGAGAGACTTTTAGTGAGCGGTACCATTAGGGTTAAAACCCCTGCCCGGGTGCCTGTTAACAGCTGGGACACTGGGACCCAAGACCGTCAGCCGAATGCCAAAAAGTGGGAAGCCTAGGATTCCGTGTGATTGGCTGGACAGCGCGTGGGAAGGAGGACCCGTAATAAAAAGAGGGTTGGTGCGGGAAGTAGCTGGGCGCCGCCGGTGGAGAAGAGAAGCCGCTCCGTGTTGTCAGCACGTGGGAGGAGTGACGCAGCTGTCTGGAGCTCCGGACAAGGTGTTGCTGCTGCGGCCACCGAGGGGAGAGAGAAGGCAGAGTGGAGGGACAGTGGCACGTAGCCTGAGGGGAGACACTGCCGCACTGGTAGGAGCCGGCATCCTACAGCTGCAGCCCGCCAGCCAGCCAAGGGGAGAGAGCTGTGGACCATCGCATTGGGGGGTGCCCTGCACAGTCAAGTACCGCAGCCACAAGTGTGGAGCCGTGCACCATCACTAGCCTGCCCGAGACACGGGGTAAGCCCAGGGGAATACCCCATGCACACACACCCAGTTAAGCCCTCACTTCCCAGTCTCTGGACCCTGATAAGGCCAAAAGACTATCAGCCTTACCAGCACTATTAGTGCAATTTGTTCTCCTACCTATCAGCCCTAATAAGGCCAAGAGACTATCAGCCTGACCAACACTATTAGTGCAATAAGTGAGAGACATTGAAGGGATATAGTGATCAGGTCATGCCGACCTGCAGTGTCGCCTCACAGTAAGAAATACTGAGGACCCTCTCAGAGTTACCCCCAATGAGGAAGCCAGAGTTAGTGTCCCAGGAAGTGTTGTTGGTGGGTTAGAGACACTCTATCCCTCATCCATACCAGCGTTACTACTATTGCTGTAAAGTGTATGATCCGACCCACCTTTATGCACCCCTTGAACTCCATTGTGTGCAGGTCACGTTATACTTGGCAGACGAAGCTTGTCCTGTCTGTTGCAGGAACATTTGACGGTTAATGCCTTACCTTGGGAGGATCTTCACCGAGACCTAATACTTTTTCTATAAGCTGTTGATACGCTAGCCTATGCCAATTACCACTTTAGTTATTTATAACCGGTTTCTATATACAAAGTGACTTGTGTGATTAGGCTAAATCGATACTTGGACTTCCTAGGATTGTGCGTAAAGTCAGACTTCTTCATTTGAGTTCATACCACCACCTAGTGGCTCATTAGTATACTGTTTGAACATTTTTGAACCAGCCTTGCTAAACGGTATTTGGGGTTTTAATGCTTTGAAAAGCACTTATGTTGACATTGTGATACGTTTATGTCTACTATGCAAATGATATGTGATATTCGGTAATGTGCCTTCTTGAAGGTAAACTTGATTTATTAGCCAACACTTGAATTCATTGAAACAGTGACTACCCTTTTAATTAATTTGCTGTCACCATAAATTTGCATTTATTTATCCGTAGGGTCCTCCTTGGGGTGTCCATCCTCCAGCCACAGGCACCGGCGGAAGAAGCTCTGAGAGGTCCTGAATCAGCAAGCGTCATCTGGAAACACAGGTACAACACTACACCAACACAGGGGCTGATATCACAACTTGGCATCTACGAACAGGATCACAGATACCCTTGTGAACGGCGAGATGTCACAGCCGCAGGGTGCACCGGACGCGGGAGTTCAACAACAGCCCGTGGATTTTACACCGAGCCGCGATTCTACACCAAGTCGCAGAAGAGCACCTGAGCCACCCAACCCAGCACCCCCAGCGGCAGTAATGCCGACGACACCGATCACCATGCCCTATTACTTTGTGGGCCCCTGGCTTCTCACATATTCAGGTGACAACCGCTCACGGGGGACCAGCTCCTTCAGGGAATTCAAGGAAAAGCTACACTCAATGTTCCGGTTATACACGCTGAGCGAGGAACAATGGGCAGAGATTGTCATACAGCCAGCTAAAGTAATCCGCGCTACGGGAGGCACGATCATGGTCAGACACAGACCGAAAATTGGCCGAAGGGATCCTGAAGAAAATGGCCAGCATCTATAACTCCCAGTCCATTGCAGAATTGAAGGAGTGACTATACGCCCGAAAACAACAACCGCGAGAATCCTTGCGAGATTTTGCCCTGGGATTACAAGAGGCGATGCGGGCAATCCAAGCTAGAGCTCCGAGGGAAGTAGAACACATCGATGAAACATTGACGGACCTGTTTATTGAAGGAGCTAGGAGCGAAGTAACAAGGGCCCAGCTGAGAATGTGGAGAAAACAGAAACCCGAATGCACCTTCCCCGAATATAAAGAAACCTCAGTGGACATATTGGGGTTGAATCAGAACACAGACGCAGAATATGGGGCGACCTCGGACCTGACCGAGGATGAAGAGTGCAACGAGGCGCAACTGTGTTTGATACCCGAACCCAGAAAGCCTAAACGAGTCGTCACTCAGCAGGTCCAAACCAGCCAAGATCCGATCGGGGCTCTCACCGGTGCCGTAACAGAAATGATGTAAGAAATCCGAGATATACACCTGGAACAGGCCGAGAATAAACGCGGAGGATGGCGTCGCGATTCAGGTGGAAGAAACAGATGTCAATGGGACATCCCGCGAGGCTCAGGACGACGCCCCGCCGATCAGTTTGATGCTCAGGGGAGGCCCATTTGTCGACGTTGCAGGTTGAGCAGACATATTGAGCGTGAATGTGAAGATGAGACTTTACACAACGTGACCATGAGGCGAGGGACCGACCCTTGGGAAGAACCTCGCAAATAGGTCCATTGGAACCAGAATGGTGGCCACGATATGTTGGCAAGTGTCCCCACTTGAAGATAAGGGTCAACGGAGTGGAAATGGCAGCTCTCCTGGATACCAGGTCCCAAGTGACGACTATCCAGCTCACCGAGTTTCAATAACACTGGTAAGAGAGCGAGATCGTGACACCACCTAACACCTGGCTATGCCTACTGGCCAGCAACGGCCAGCTGATTCAATTCCGTTGCTACTGGGAGTCCAAATTATCTATTGGCGAGGCACAGCTAGAACACCAAGGCTGTTTAGTTACGACTTCCTACAATGAACACTTGCCTCCTGTCATTCTGGGGATGAACATGCTGAAAATTTGTCCCAATGAGCTGGTAGAGACCCTCAGAATTGAGATGAGGTCCGCGGCCCCGAAAGAACGGAAGACAATGCAGCAGATGGTGCAGCTGCTTGAAGGACACAAGCGTTTCACTAACCCCAAAGGAGAAGTGGGCAAGGCCAGGATCATGGACCGCCAACCCATTATACTTCGATCCAACGCCGAACAGGTGATATGGTATAAGGCCAGGATTGGCCCAGGTGGGCGGGATTATGACCCCGATGGGCAGCAGCCATTCGCAATGGCCAGGAGACTGGCGAGAGTGGAACGTGGAAGAGTTCCAGTCCGGGTACTCAATTCACACAGTTACCCGATCCGGCTGTTCCGGCACTGCTCAGTGGCCAGCGTGGTGCTGGTCAATTTCCAAGACGTGCTGGGAGAAACCGTGTCCAGAACTCAACAAAGAACTGTGACGAGCCAATCCAGCCTAATCACCACAGGCACCCCCTGGTGGAACGAAATCCAAATCGGAGATGTGGATACACCAGAGGACCAATGTGAGGGTGTTATCCAAGTTGTGTGCAGGAATGCCGGGGCTTTCAGCCAACACCCAGCTGAGTTTGGTAGAGCAGAGGGGGTGCAACACCACATTCCCACCGGAGTGAGCCCGCCAATTAAAGAGAGACACAGGCCGCTCCCACCGACCATGTACCAACCGGTACAAACCATGATCAGCGAGATGCAAGAGGCCGGTGTGATCAAGGAAAGCCACCGCCCGTAGGCGGCCCCGCTGGTCATTGTCAAGAAGAAGGATGGCAGCCTTCGTTTCTGCGTCGATTACAGGAGATTAAATGCAGTCACCCACAAGGACGCATATCCACTGCCACGGATTGAGGAGTCCCTGACTGCCCTGAAGACTGCTGTCTATTTCTCAACCTTGGATTTGACCAGCGGGTATTGGCAGATCCCGATGGCCCCAGAAGATTGGGAGATAATGGCTTTTACTACCCCCATGGGCCTATTTGAATTTGATAGAATGCCGTTTGCAATGCCCCTGCCACCTTCCAGAGGGTCATGGAACACTGCTTGGGCCATCGGAACTTCAAGATGTTCCTCCTGTATCTCGATGATGTGATCATCTTCTCAAAGATATACGAGTACCATCTGAAACACCTGGAGGAAGTATTCATACAGCTGACTCGATGTGGCCTGAAGTTAAAACCATCCAAATGCCACCTCTTGAAGCCAAAAGTGCAATACCTCGGGTACATCATGAGCGCTGAAGGGGTGAAACCAGATCCAGAGAAATTCGCGTGGTGCGCGACTGGCCAGTACCGAGAACCATCAAAGATGTACGCAGCTTCCTGGGGTTCGTAGGATACTACCGACACTTCACCGAGAACTTCGCCAAAGTGGCCTGATCACTGCATGAACTCCTGCGTGGCAAGTCAGGCCAAGAGAGGTGAAGTACAGCAGTGGTCGCATGGACCGAAGACCATCAAGCATCTTTTGAACAGCTTAAGTGGTCACTGGTCAAGGCACCCCTCCTGACCTACCCTGACTACGAGAAGCCCTTCCAGGTCTACACTGATGCCAGCCACCGTGGCCTGGGAGCTGTGCTATCGCAAGTACAGAATGATCGGGAAAGGGTGATCGCCTATGCCAGTCGGGGCCTCAGGAAGTCAGAACGCAATAATACAGCACATTCAAACTGGAGCTGCTTGCCCTGATCTGGGCCATGACAGAGAAGTTTAAAAACTTCTTGGCCACCGCCCCTTTCCTAATTGTCACTGACAACAACCCCTTGGCCCACCTATCCACGGCCCGGCTGGGAGAGATGGAGCAGAGATGGTTGTAACGCCTGGCCAACTTCCGCTACACAGTAACATATCGCAGCGGGAAATCCAATGGCAATGTGGATGCCCTGTCCCGCCTGCCCACAGTGGCTATTGAGGAAGAAGAACGAGATTGGGCCGAAGACGTTGAAACTCCGGTCAAGGCTCCTAAGCAACAAAGGCGTATTGTCACCTCCGACCCTGTTGCTGTCGCCACAGACCCCTCGCTTGGACCAAGTCTACAAGACAAGGGGGATTTGATTGGGAGCTGATCCAAAAAGAAAGTTTAGTGATCCAGAACCTTAAAAAGCTTCTCCGCCGGGATGTTCAGCTGACCAAAGTACAAAGAGCTACTGCAGATCATGAGTTGTCAAACTATTGAAACACCGTGATTGCCTGAGTCTTCGACACGGACTTGTCATTCGCACGAGTCTTGATCCTGGGCCCACCAGCCCATCCATCAGATCGTGGTACCAAAAGAACGAGCCCGCTTCTTACTCACCGCCTACCACAACCAGTCCGGCCATTTCGGAACAGAGGAGACAGAGGAGACTCTGAGGAGGTGGTATTTCTGGATTGGAATGCGGGCTAATGTTGAAAGATGGTGCAGCGACTGCGTGAGTTGCAACCTGTAACGCCCAGCTGAAGCCGCCCAGAAAGACACTCTTCACCCGATTCCAAGCAGCCGTCCAGCCGAATTGATGGTATTAGATCACGTAAAGCTTGAACCAAGTTCCACCGGCGTCCAATACGCCTTAAAGATTATGGACCACTACAGCAGATTCCTGGTGGTGGTCCCCGCACGCAACCTAACTACAAAGACGACAGCTGAGCTCTTCATTAAACATTTTGCCCAGCCCTACGGGTATCCCGATCGGGTCCTGGCGGATCAGGGTCCAGCATTTGAATCTCAACTGTTCCATGAACTGTGTAACATGAACGGGTGCCGCAAGTTGAGGACCACTGCCTATCACCCACAAGGGAACGGACTCTACGAGAGAGTCAATCAGACGGTGAAAAGAATGCTTCGAAGCCTCTCCGCGGAATCAATGGCCCAAATTCCTATCTGAGATGACATATCTGTATAACAATATAGAACACTGCTCAACAGGCTTCACGCCATTCTATCTGATGTTTGGGAGACAAGGCAAACTCCCCAAGGACCTGGAGCTGACTCCAGAGGTTGAAGAACCCGATATTCCTCAAACTGACTGGGTACAAGAACACCTGCACTGCATCGAGACCGCCAGACAAATCGTAAAAAAGCATCTGGGAGTCGTACATGCTCAACAGGAAAGAAACTATAATGCTAACTCACAGCTGGTGCCTCTACAAGTAAGCGGCAGAGTGTGAAGGAAGAAAAACCGCAGAATTAGTAAACTCGACACCATGTGGGAGGCTGTGCCATACACCAACGCAAGAGTCCCGACTGACGGCCTGTATATGTACCAGATCGAGGGAGAAGGTGGTCGACTGTACCCCGTGACCAACTAAAGTTGTAGACTTCCGAAGAACCTGTACCGCAGAAGGAGGGGAGTCCTGTGGCGGATGGATGGGGGCCCCAGGGAGGTACACCGCTTGATGACCCCATTAAGTTATTGATGTTTATGGGAAGCACCATTCCCTACCCCATTACTCGGAGCGTGGCTCCAGAGTCGTCAGATGACGAACCCACCAGTGACAGACAGTACTTTTCTTCTGGTGTCTCTGATTCTGAAAGTGGATGTAATGTAATCAGTGTCAGGAGGTCACAACGCAGCACTAAAGGCGTTCTGCCCTTGCGCTACCAAGAATAGAATATACAATGTGCTGAATGTAGATATGTTCATGCTTAATTTGATTACCTCTTATCGTCCAGAGTTGTTTCCCAACGACTGTAGTCCGGGACTGTTAAGTCACTTTAATAAAAACACGTGAGGACATGCATAATTCCACCAGGGGAACATGTGATACCCACGCTTGAGTAACCCTGCTGCATGTCCTTGCAGCCCTAAATGGCAGCCAGTGCTGCCTGAGAGACTTTTAGCGAGCGGTACTGTTAGGGTTAAAACCCCTTTCCTGGTGCCTGTAAACAGCTGGGGCACTGGGACCCAAGACCGTCCGCCGAATGCCAAAAAGCGGGAAGCCTAGGATTTCGTGTGATTGGCTGGACAGCGCGCGGGAAGAAGCAGGACCCGTAATAAAAGGAGGCGGGTTGGCGTGGGAGAGAGAGAGAGAGGCAGACTACCGCTGATCACCACTGTACCGCAGAAGGAGGAGAGCTGCAGCCGAGCTGGGCGCCGCCGAAGGAGAAGAGAAGCCGCTCCATGTTGTCAGCACGTGGGGGGAGTGACATGGCTGTCTGGAGCTCCGGATTAGGTGCTGCTGCTGCTGCAGCCGCTGATGGGAGAGAGCAGGTAGAGTGGAGCAACAGCGGCACGTAGCCTGAGGGGACACACCGCTGCGCTGGTAGGAGCAGGCATCCGACCTCTGCAGCCCGCCAGCCAGCCAAGAGAGCTGTGGACCATCGCATCGGGGGGAGCCCTGCACAGTCAGGTACCGCAGCCGCAAGTGTGAAGACGTGCACCATCACTAGCCTGCCCAAGACATGGGCACACACACCCAGTCAGTTAAGCCCTCACTTCCCAGCCTCTGGACCCTGATAAGACCAAAAGACTATCAGCCTTACCAGCACTATTAGTGCAATTTGTATTCCTACCTATCAGCCCTAATAAGGTAAAGAGACTATCAGCCTGACTAACGTTATTAGTGCAATAAGTGACATTGAAGGGATATAGTGATCAGGTCATGCCGACCCCCAGTGTCGCCTCACAGTAAGAAATACTGAGGACTCTCCCGGAGTTACCCCCAATGAGGAAGCCAGAGTTAGTGTCCCAGGAAGCCAAGTGTTGTTGGTGGGTTAGAGACACTCTAGCCCTCATCCATACCAGCGTTACTCCTATTGCTGTAAAGTGTATGATCCGACCCACCTTTATGCACCCCTTGAACTCCATTGTGTGCAGGTCACGTTATACTTGGCAGACGAAGCTTGCCCTGTCTGTTGCAGGAACATTTGACGGTTAATGCCTTACCTTGGGAGGATCATCACCGAGACCTAATACTTTTTCTATAAGCTGTCGATACGCTGGCCTATGCCAATTACCACTTTAGTTATTTATAACCGGTTTCTATATACAAAGTGACTTGTGTGATTAGGCTAAATCGATACTTGGACTTCCTAGGATTGTGCGTAAAGTCAGACTTCTTCATTTGAGTTCATACCACCACCTAGTGGCTCATTAGTATACTGTTTGAACATTTTTGAACCAGCCTTGCTAAACGGTATTTGGGGTTTTAATGTTCTGAAAAGTACTTATGTTGACATTGTGATATGTTTATGTCTACTATGCAAATGATATGTGATATTCGGTAATGTGCATTCTTGAAGTTAAATTTGATTTACTAGCCAACACTTGAATTCATTGAAATGGTGACTACCCTTTTTCCTGATTTAATAAACTTGCTGT
The DNA here is from genome assembly GCF_028390025.1 of Pseudophryne corroboree. Taxonomy (NCBI): domain Eukaryota; kingdom Metazoa; phylum Chordata; class Amphibia; order Anura; family Myobatrachidae; genus Pseudophryne; species Pseudophryne corroboree. The sequence goes on along the minus strand of NC_086452.1, from coordinate 254,122,170 downwards.
CAACATAAATTTGCATTTCCTTTATCCGTGGGGTCCTCCTTGGGGTGTCCATCCTCCTGCCACAGGCTCCGGCAGAAGAAGCTTCGAGAGGTCCTGAATCAGCAAGCGTCATCTGGAAGCACAGGTATGACACTACACCATCACAGGGGCTGATATCACACTTGCGCACCACCTAGTGCTCAGTCACTGTCACTGCTGTTGCCTGCTAGAGAGGAGGAGGGGGCCTGGACAGAGGCTGCCCCTTCCTCTCTTAATACACCCCTGCTTAATTCACTATGCCTGTCTTTATACTGTATACCACATTAATTCCCTGTGATAAGGGACTCTGGCTGACCGCACAGTGGCCCTCATTCCGAGTTTATCGCTCGCTAGCTGCTTTTAGCAGCATTGCACACGCTAAGACGCCGCCCTCTGGGAGTGTATCTTAGCTTAGCAGAATTGCGACCGAAAGATTTGCAAAATTGCGAATAGAAATTTCTTAGCAGTTTCTGAATAGCTCGACACTTACTCTGTCACTGCGATCAGTTCAGTCAGTTTCGTTCCTGGTTTGACGTCACAAACACACCCAGCGTTCGCCCAGGCACTCCCCCGTTTCTCCAGCCACGCGTTTTTCCCAGAAACGGCAGCGTTTTTTTACACACACCCATAAACGGCCAGTTTCCGCCCAGAAACACCCACTTCCTGTCAATCACACTCCGATCACCAGAACGAAGAAAAATCCTCATAATGCCGTGAGTAAAATACCTAACTTTTGAGTAAAATAACTAAGCGCATGCGCTCTGCGAACATTGCGCATGCGCAGTAAGCGACTAATCGCAATATAGAGAAAATCGGCAATGAGCGAACAACTCGGAATGAGGGCCCGTGTCTAAAGCTCAATAAGGCGAAATACATGTCAATGTAAAAAAAAAAGCTCTTACCACTGGATGACTTCATTGTAGGATAGTGAATAAATGCAAAGCTACAATGCAATTACAATCACTGGCAGGAACTGTATTCTTTATGCTAAAGCCCACATTCAACAAGAGGATTGGACAGTGGTGTGGCATTACTGCTCACTTTGGTTGGCAGGGTGGCTAAACTTGGTATAGTTTATTTACAAGTTAAACAAGCACTCCTACTCCACCAGGTACAGAGGTAGCCTGCCTCATTGTTGCTGCGATGCATATGCACGTGCAGACGCATTGTGGCAGTGACTAGGTATGGAGATCACAGAGGAAAGAGAGTCACTTAATTACTGATCCCACCTTTGCATGCATGAACATTACATCTCAGCAGCTGCGTGGAATCTCCTTGGCAGGTACGACCATTGTTAGATTGGATGGGATGTTTACACAAACGTGTCCGAATCTGCTGTCCACCTCCACAAGAACTAGAGCATTTACTCCAAGCTTCCCATGGACCCCAATTTCCATTAACTGCAACAAAAATAATTGTAAGATGAATATGGACAATCTTGCCTCATTATTTGGTGGCATGCACAGAAGGGCAATGTATACAGATGTGTCCATCTAGCCTTAATACGCCACATAGCACAAGATGATTGGTGCCAGTGAACTGGCAGACTCCTTGCAACTCTGCTAAAATTAGGCATCTTTTTTTGCCAAAAATCTGTCTTAGTCACAATGTGATATGTCTAGGATGCACAAGGAAACTGTGCTGATTAATTAGATATGCGACAATTGTATATCTGTGTGCGACTGAATCTGTATAGGAAGCACAATGAAACTTGGCATGGAATAATGCTGCGCCCACTGCACTGTAACACTTTGTTTACAGATTGAGAGACTCAGTTGCACACAGATATAGAGGGTCACATATCACAATTATCAGCACACTCTCCTGGTGCATGCTAGTCACTTCCCATTGTGACTAAGACACATTTTCATCAAAAAGACACACACAAAAACACCCGGTGCCAGCAGTGTCTCACGGAACTTGGCGCACTACAGCAATAATGTATGAGGACACTTCTGGATCTATGCCAAAGAAACATTTTATTGCAAATCTCCTCCGCTGTGGATAACCATTTTACATTTATTACAAGATTGTAGAGGTGAAGCTATGAGGGGTGTAGCGTCACACAAGACTAAGAATTCAGAGATTCCGCATTTTAGCTTTCTCTGAGAAGACCAACTATATGCCAATTAAACCTTGAAATAGGTATTTAACATTTGTTGTGTTGGTGGTGCTCCCAGAGTCAGTATAATCAATAAAAAAAGGAGGAAAGAAAAGAAAGACTCTATGTTGGGGCACACTTGAACAATGAAAATGCGTTAAAATATAACTTTTGTTCTTGATAGATAAAAATAGTTTGACATGCAGTTTAGTGTAACATAGAACTCCACCTCAAGGAGGGCAAGGTTTAATCAGTGTTAACTATATGTGGGTTTCACTTTCAATGCAGGCTCAATCTAGCACCGGCGATAGCGATGCGCGGCTATCGCTGGGGGGCATACACACGACAGATCTGTGTTTAAAATCGAAGCAATCTAGTGAGATTGCTTAGATTTTAAACACGGATCTCTCCGTGTGTACCCCCCTTTAGGAGTACAAATGATTTCTAATCAAGACAGTGAGATTAGTCATTTGTAGTGTGCTCAGGTGGTGAAAGCTCTCTGGGTAACCACTGATGGTTATACCTTCTGGTATCGCTCTTTACTGTTGCTGGAGAGAGGTAAAGTTCTGCCTCTTTTAGCTACTGGTAAGTATAATATAGTGCACAGAGGGAAAGAAAATGCCTCTGACTTGGTCTAATTGTGTCTTGCATGTGAGCAGCTATTAAATAACTGCCAGGCCCTTGTGCCAGACTGATCTAGAGAGAAATAAAGTGTGTGATATCACAAAGGCAAGGCTAGGGATTAACTAGGGTTTATTGAAACCCACACATAGTTTACACTAATTAAACCTTGCCCTCCTTGAGCTGGAGTTCTATATTACACTAACCTGTGAGTCAAACTATTAGATTGTAGAGGTGCCCAAGGTTTCTCTGTAAAATGTCCCCAGGCCTACCTAACTCATGTTGGCAGGGGAGTAGCTATTCTTAATGGGGCCCCATAGCAAACTTACTGTCAGTGTCCCGGCAGACTCCGTGACTCCATGCCCACTGATGCTAGGAGGAACCAGGCTAAACAATGCCATGACTCCTGTCAGCACCAGCGTGAACGGAGAGACAGAGCCAGCGCTAACAGTATACAGTATGTCCATGCAGCAGCATGCTGCCAAAAGACAAGCTATGGGGCACAGGAGGTGGCAAGATCATTGTGAGTGCAGGGGGAGGGCTTGGCCTCAGAGACGGCCTGGGCCCTGTAGCAGAGGCACCCCCTGTACCTACTTTTCCTAAGCCTATGCATGTTGGTGATGTGGGGGTACGCTGGGTTACCACGTCCATAAATGACAGAAATGTCCCATGACTCATGAGTTGTAGGATATGGTTGTCTGAATCTCCAGGCTGAGGCTGGAAGGGGACACCATCTGACACTGGATCCTGGCTGCTGAATCTTATTGACCCATCTCTAAATACGAAAAAAAAAAAAAAAACCATTGCTCAAACGTATTATTAATGAAGCTAAAGCTGTAATACCAGTTTACTGGAAGCCCCTCATCCTCCTCCAATCTCAGTGTGGTTTAACAGAATAGATCTGTATATGGAAAAAGAGGACTTATCCCTTCCCAGATAGGAGTTTGTTGCTACATGATTTGTTAGGTTAGAACACAAAAAGACTCTGCTGAGTATAAAGCTGGGTACACACTGGCTGATACATAGGTCATTCAATTGAATGGTAAATGTGTACCAGAGATATGTCTGTGAATAATGTAGTTCAGACATACAGGCACATGTAAATGCCCATCCAGCTGTGACGTCAGGCACGACACAACCGACCGACGATTGGTAAGTGTGTATGCACTTACCAATCGTTAAATAGGTTGGAGAATCAGCCAGACGGCCGAGCCATCATCCTCATGCGTACCAAACATAAAGCTTGTCTGCAGGGACTGGCTTGCAACTTTTAGCCTGGAGGGCAAGTCCAGAGCTCTGGCCCATAAGTAATGGCGCCATCTTAAATGGAGGTTTTTTTTGTTTAAAAAATATTTATTAAAAATATTTATTAATAAAAGAAAAATTAGGCCTGGTGTAAATTATCCCAAAGATACTTTATTATAAATTTGTCAGTGTGGCTGCTGCTTCAGCAGATCTGTGTAGTGCAGGGGTGGCCAACCAGTCAGTGGCAAAGAGCCAGAAAAGATCTGTAGTCAAGGGTAAGAGCCATATCATGCGCGTGCCAGAGTATGACCTTGTGTCATGACCCCATTTTTAGTCATGTTGTACAGTGCCACATGCAAATAAAGCCCCTGTACAGTGCCACATATATATAAAAACACCAAAAAATGGGTGCCTCCACAGTGCCAAATACATATATGCCCCCACAGTGCAAGATACATATATGTCCCCACAGTGCCAGATACATATGTCCCCACAATGCCAGATACATATGTCGCCACAGTGCCAGATACATATATTCCTCCACAGTGCCAGATACATATATTCCTCCACAGTGCCAGATACATATATGCCCCCACAGTGCCAGATACATATATGCCCCCATAGTGCTAGATATGCCCCCACTGCCAGAAACACATCTCCCCAATGCCAGATATGCCCCCACTGCTAGATACACATCTCCCAGTGCCAGATATGCCCCCAGTGTAAGATATACATGTCCCCCCAGTGCCAGATAGGCCCCCAGTGCCAGATAGACATGTTCCCCCAGTACCAGATATGCCCACAGTGCCAGATACACATGTCCCCCCAGTGCCAGATATGCCCCTAGTGCCAAATATGCCCCCACTGTCAGCTACACATCTCCCCAGTGCCAGATACACGTCCCTCCTAGTGTCAGATATGACCCCAGTGCCAGAAACACATGTCCCCCCAGTGCCAGATATGCCCCAGTGTCAGATACACTTCCCCCCAGTGCCAGATATGCCCCCAGTGTGAGATACACATGTCCCCACACTGCGCCCCCCCCCCTCCCCAAGTGCTGCTCACAGCCGCTCTACTGCTCTGCTCAGTCTGCTACTTGTGAGGAGAGGAGAGCGCAGCATGCGCCTCTCCTGCTCCTTAGTCTCCACTCTCCGGTGGCGTTGATTCTCTCTAATTAGGCACCGGTCCGTGAGCCAATCAGAGTTCACGGACCGGCAGCTAAGACTCCTGATTGGCTGCCGGTCCGCGAGCTCTGATTGGAAAGAGCCGCAGGTTGGCCACCGCTGGTGTAGTGGAAGGTGGCGGCCGGTCCATGACCCTTGGCAGTAGCGTGGCCCGGGGGACACATGGCACCCTGCCCCCTGGGCCAACCCGCCTCTGCTGGTCTGTAAAAGCTGGATGGTGTGCTTTTGATCTATTACAATTTCCCCACATGTAATAAGTGATCTGTGAGCTGTGATTTACCACCCTCATACACCTTTCTCAAACCCTCCTTTGTTTGTATATTCCCCCCCCCCCCCCCCCCTCATGTCTTGTTGAAAAGTTATGGACATGATTGTATTTTTTGATTTGCATACCATCCATGTTTCTTTGCTACTACCAATAAGCATTGACTACACAAAATAGAAGCAGATCCAGTCAGGATCCCGGCGGTCGTGATCCCAGCAATCAAAATACCAACGCTGTAATCCCGACACCACTCAGAATGCCAACAACAGCACCCCGAATAGGGTCACATGCCGGAATTGCGACTGCCAGGATCCCAAACGAACGTGTGCTAACCCGCATGTCAGGTCAGCTACAGGGGGGTGGGGTGGCATGGTTTTAGTTTTAGGCTGCGGGGGGAGTTAGGGTTAGGCTGCAGGTTAGGCGGGGGTTAGGTTTAGGCCCCCCCGGGGAGGGCTAGGATTAGGCTGCAGGGAGGTGGGGCTAGGTTTAGTCACCCTCGGGGAGGGTTGCGGTTAGACTGTGAGAGGGAGAGAGGGATGAGTTTAGGTTGCTGCAAGTGAGGCTTAAAGTTAGAGGGTTATTGTGGGAAGGTAAGTATACTTACTTTCCTCCGATTGGGATTCTCAAGCTCGGGATACATTTTATTAGTGTTAGATACAATGTAAAACAATGATTTTATTTATCATTATCTCATATTCCAAGAGGGCACGGCAAATAAATGTGGTATTTTCAGCAAGGAAATCAGCATATCCATACTATTTCTATGGAGTGTGTTGTCACTCAAAACCTGCTGCTAGATACAGCTGCCACACTTGCTATATGAAAAACCTCTTTGTGGAGGTGTTTTGTGATAAAAAACAAAAAAAGATTATTGTGTCATTGTAATATTCTCTGCACCAGCAGTGGCTGCAGCCTGGGATCGTATGCTATATTACGCCGCTATGCATCACTTGGGACTCAGCACAATGCTTCACTCTCCTTCTAAGCCCGCCCCCAGACTCCCATTGGCTAGTTTCACAGGAGTTTGGGTGTGGCCTTAGAAAGAGAGTAAAGCATAATGCTGAGCCCCGGATGCTGCACAGAGGCTCAATATACACACAGCGCTGCGATCCTCAAGGACCACCAGCCAGCACATATATAACATACATCATAACATGTATGTTTATATTTCTGTTAAGCATTTCGCCCCACCTCCCCGCCCTGTGTGGTTGGCGCTGCAGCTATCACTGCAGTCTACAATCTTTCCTTTTTGCAGCAAATAGGGAAGGTTACTTTATCAGACATGCCCTGTTACCATAAGCCAGAAGAAGATTTAATACAAGCTCTGTTTTGCTACATAAATTAAGAAATTAAGCAGAGAGAAACTATTAAAAAGTACCTTCTTATTCAAAGCTATTATAAACTAATTTAAGACTGAATGAAGTCAGTTACTAAGATGAAGTTATTGTTCACAATTACATTCAAATTGTGCATCTCTAAAGGTACTGTACATGAACATTATACTTACTAGGACACTTGTCTGTGTTACATTTGTGTACATCTGTGTCAGTGCCAGCACAGCCTCTACCACTGTTCGAAGGAGCAGGGTTGTCACATGTCCGATATCTCCTCATCTGCCCCCCATTACAGGTACGGCTGCAGGTTCCCCATGAACTCCAAGTCCCCCAGTTTCCATGAACTGCAATTAAAAAAAAAAATGCTAACTGCATGATTCAAAACTGTGCTGTTATACAGCTTGTAACTGTTGTCAAGTTTTTATGCTCTGTGTACTGTATATGAAAAATCAGTATTTCTCAGCCTAGAGGCAGGATGCATCAAGAATTGCATTTTACATGCCATGCATCCCGCCACTCATCACAAGCATAGCAGTGTTCAGTAACGCATGCTTGAAACAAATTGCAAAGAACTGCTCTGCTGAAAAGAGATGTCCTTTGCGATACAAAGATTCCCAGGTTTATGACCCTGGAGTCCTTCTGCGCATGTGTCGGATGATGCGTGTTCCACAAGGGACACTGGAACATATCTGATTGGATCCCTCTCAGTGCACATTGTGAAGAAAAGCCCATAGGCTTCTATTAGGCAACACCATCTTCAGAGACCAAAGAGAAAGAGTGACCCCTGCATGTGAATTCTCTGAAAGTCAAGCTAAGCTAGCTTTGGAGAGAGATAAATTACCACAAATCTGCTGCTGTGCAAAACAATGGGTAAGATGTATTAACCTGGAGAAGGCATAAGGAAGTGATAAACCAGTGATAAGTGCAAGGTGATAAAGGCACCAGCCAATCAGCTCCAATATGTAAATTAACAGTTAGGATCTGACTGGCTGGTGCGTAATCACCTTGCACATATCACTGGTTTATCACTTCCTTATGCCTTCTCCAGGTTAATACATCTGCCCCAGTGACTGTTTGAAGCTGCTAGGTAGGTACTTTATCTGTCTCCACTTTCTCTCTCTTTCCAAGGCGTGATACATCTTCCCCCCTAGTGTTTTATGATCACTTCTAGGTGTCTTATTCTCCTGACAGGAATGACCATAAATCACTATTATCTCTGACTCAGAAGCCAAACAAAGGGGTGGAGCTTCCTTGACTAGCTGGAAGGGAAGCACGGGCAGATGGGGACACCAGAACAGCTGGCAAGTTGGTGCCATTAGACGGAAGCAGAGGCATTGCGTTGGCGAGCAATATGCTCACCCCTGCCGCAGTGCAGCCACGCTTATATTGCCGATATGTGAAAGCCAGTGCATGTTTGGAGGCACTGTGTTATATTGCTTATTGCCCATGTCGAAGTCAAAAATATTACATAGAAAGAACATACAAACTCTACACATATAAGTCGCTATACTTGCAAATACGCGCAGCGAGCACAGCAATATATGGTAACACACGCATTTACACGGACATGCCACAGAGATGGATTCGACACTTATTTCATACAGTACATAATTATAATAATATCAAGCGCCAGACATCATACTGATTCAACATTATATAATGGAGTAATGTCATGTATGTGTATTATTGGAATGAAGCAAGATAGGCCTGTCATATTTGGTATTAAAGCAAGCAGATTAATGTGTAGATTCATTTGATACTTGTTATTAAGTTGTAGGACATTGTAACACATAGTTATAATTACATGTACGAAAGCTAAAATCACTCTTATTAGTACAATGGACAGGAAACTCAGGCCAGCCCCTTTTGATGTCTTCAAGGCTGAACCTGTTTAGCATACGAACAGACTAGTGACTCATCATAAATGAGAAAGTTCCCTCCCCCAAAACTAGATAACACATTACAGAGACACACAGTTGCCAGTTGCTGTTTTGTGCCAGACGATGATGGAGGTGCTTCTAGATCAGTTCCTGTATTTATTTGCTGAGAGAGATATATTAAGAGGAAGATGCATTGAGGGAATGGTATGGTATGCTGGCCTGTAACTGTATGTATTTTGTATTAACTGATTACTGTATAAATTGTAACCATATAACTATATGTATACTGTACATTGTAATATATTGAATCCATATCCTTTTAATAACAAATACAGTATATACATCAATGAGCTTTGGAACTCAGATAATGTGTGGGTGTATTCTTTTCTCTTATGGGATGCAGTGTTTTGCGATGTATAGCGCACATTCATCGTATATGGTAATAAGATGCGCCTGGCGTCTGCAGTATATATTAGAGTGGGCATTTTAAATATTTGTTAGAAAGCAATTTGGTATTTATAGATGAGAGCTCGTCCACAATATCAAGGTCTTAATGATGCACTGTACATTACAAACGTGGCTGTGATCGACCGGCTCCGATGGACGCATCGCGATGCTGATGAATAACATCCACGTGTATTGTTGTGTTATCAGTAAGCCAATGATATGAAATTTCAAGGGACAATGTGTTTCTCATAATATTTAAGATGCTAAAATTTATTTTTTATTGTTGCAAAACAAAGTTCAAATAAGTCATATTGTGTTTGGTTCAGATTGGATTGTTTATCTGTTAAGTAGATTTAAAATTACATTTCAAAGTTGCTGCATAGCCTTGATATAGTTTTTTTTTTTAAAACTCAGGCCTAAAAAAACTTCTGGTGCTTGTATAATGTGTGATTTCTTTGTGACAAAGGAAGCCGCATGGTCTGTCCTCCATTTTGGACTAACCACATGGCCTGTCCACCATCTTGTGTAAACCTCATGGATGTGGAAGGGGGAGGAGCAGTGGCCATTTTAGGAAGGTCATTTTCTAAATAGCTGATTTTCAGTCTGCTCAGAACAATCAGTTTCCTTTGTCACATCAAGCACCATTTATGAGTTACCAATGCATTTATTTAACCCATGCCATAGTAAATTACAAATAGTTTAAATTGGGCCTAGTGAGAGTAAATGGTGAGATAAATGCTTGGCTTGGTGTAAGAAATTGCACACAGAAATAAAAGAAAAAATACTTTTTTTTCCTTCTTCTTTCCCAGGATTTAGTTAACTCTCTGTTTGCTATAGGATAGCCATTGAAATGCAAATTAACCCGTGAAACTGCTTTTTTTTAGCAGTGAAAAGCACATAGCTTTGATATACAAATAAGAGGTAAGGTGTCACATAGAAGGCCAGTGAATGATACATATATATAATATTATTATAATTATGTGTATATTTATATCAGTGTATCTTCTGCAAGACAGCTATCCAATCTGAATCATATCTTTTAAATTATCGATTATTGCAGTCATTATAGATCTGTGTGAAATCGGATACATTTGTTGCTATATAGGTAAATTTGAAATAACAGTGTTCGAGGAAGTAAATATAAAGCAAAACATGCAAGTCTGGCCCGGTCTGATAGGAGCCCTAAGTTGGGTACATCGCCTTCGCTATCGACAGTGTATGGTAGTACCGGCCAACGTGGGCGAGAGTGGGTGGAAGCGCTCGGAGAACTTTCACCGTCGCCTTATATTGAGTATTTTGGTATTTGTGGGAATAGCCGAGAAGGCAAGACCCACAAATTATTAGAGATGAGCGCCTGAAATTTTTCGGGTTTTGTGTTTTGGTTTTGGGTTCGGTTCCGCGGCCGTGTTTTGGGTTCGAACGCGTTTTGGCAAAACCTCACCGAATTATTTTTGTCGGATTCGGGTGTGTTTTGGATTCGGGTGTTTTTTTCAAAAAACCCTAAAAAACAGCTTAAATCATAGAATTTGGGGGTAATTTTGATCCCAAAGTATTATTAACCTCAAAAAACATAATTTACACTCATTTTCAGCCTATTCTGAACACATCACACCTCACAATATTATTTTTAGTCCTAAAATTTGCACCGAGGTCGCTGTGTGAGTAAGATAAGCGACCCTAGTGGCCGACACAAACACCGGGCCCATCTAGGAGTGGCACTGCAGTGTCACGCAGGATGTCCCTTCCAAAAAACCCTCCCCAAACAGCACATGACGCAAAGAAAAAAAGAGGCGCAATGAGGTAGCTGTGTGAGTAAGATTAGCGACCCTAGTGGCCGACACAAACACCGGGCCCATCTAGGAGTGGCACTGCAGTGTCACGCAGGATGGCCCTTCCAAAAAACCCTCCCCAAACAGCACATGACGCAAAGAAAAAAAGAGGCGCAATGAGGTAGCTGTGTGAGTAAGATTAGCGACCCTAGTGGCCGACACAAACACCGGGCCCATCTAGGAGTGGCACTGCAGTGTCACGCAGGATGGCCCTTCCAAAAAACCCTCCCCAAACAGCACATGACGCAAAGAAAAAAAGAGGCGCAATGAGGTAGCTGACTGTGTGAGTAAGATTAGCGACCCTAGTGGCCGACACAAACACCGGGCACATCTAGGAGTGGCACTGCAGTGTCACGCAGGATGTCCCTTCCAAAAAACCCTCCCCAAACAGCACATGACGCAAAGAAAAAAAGAGGCGCAATGAGGTAGCTGTGTGAGTAAGATTAGCGACCCTAGTGGCCGACACAAACACCGGGCCCATCTAGGAGTGGCACTGCAGTGTCACGCAGGATGTCCCTTCCAAAAAACCCTCCCCAATCAGCACATGATGCAAAGAAAAAGAAAAGAAAAAAGAGGTGCAAGATGGAATTATCCTTGGGCCCTCCCACCCACCCTTATGTTGTATAAACAAAACAGGACATGCACACTTTAACCAACCCATCATTTCAGTGACAGGGTCTGCCACACGACTGTGACTGATATGACGGGTTGGTTTGGACCCCCCCCAAAAAAGAAGCAATTAATCTCTCCTTGCACAAACTGGCTCTACAGAGGCAAGATGTCCACCTCATCTTCACCCTCCGATATATCACCGTGTACATCCCCCTCCTCACAGATTATCAATTCGTCCCCACTGGAATCCACCATCTCAGCTCCCTGTGTACTTTGTGGAGGCAATTGCTGCTGGTCAATGTCTCCGCGGAGGAATTGATTATAATTCATTTTAATGAACATCATCTTCTCCACATTTTCTGGATGTAACCTCGTACGCCGATTGCTGACAAGGTGAGCGGCGGCACTAAACACTCTTTCGGAGTACACACTTGTGGGAGGGCAACTTAGGTAGAATAAAGCCAGTTTGTGCAAGGGCCTCCAAATTGCCTCTTTTTCCTGCCAGTATAAGTACGGACTGTGTGACGTGCCTACTTGGATGCGGTCACTCATATAATCCTCCACCATTCTATCAATGTTGAGAGAATCATATGCAGTGACAGTAGACGACATGTCCGTAATCGTTGTCAGGTCCTTCAGTCCGGACCAGATGTCAGCATCAGCAGTCGCTCCAGACTGCCCTGCATCACCGCCAGCGGGTGGGCTCGGAATTCTGAGCCTTTTCCTCGCACCCCCAGTTGCGGGAGAATGTGAAGGAGGAGATGTTGACAGGTCGCGTTCCGCTTGACTTGACAATTTTGTCACCAGCAGGTCTTTCAACCCCAGCAGACCTGTGTCTGCCGGAAAGAGAGATCCAAGGTAGGCTTTAAATCTAGGATCGAGCACGGTGGCCAAAATGTAGTGCTCTGATTTCAACAGATTGACCACCCGTGAATCCTTGTTAAGCGAATTAAGGGCTGCATCCACAAGTCCCACATGCCTAGCGGAATCGCTCCGTGTTAGCTCCTTCTTCAATGCCTCCAGCTTCTTCTGCAAAAGCCTGATGAGGGGAATGACCTGACTCAGGCTGGCAGTGTCTGAACTGACTTCACGTGTGGCAAGTTCAAAGGGCATCAGAACCTTGCACAACGTTGAAATCATTCTCCACTGCACTTGAGACAGGTGCATTCCATCTCCTATATCGTGCTCAATTGTATAGGCTTGAATGGCCTTTTGCTGCTCCTCCAACCTCTGAAGCATATAGAGGGTTGAATTCCACCTCGTTACCACTTCTTGCTTCAGATGATGGCAGGGCAGGTTCAGTAGTTTTTGGTGGTGCTCCAGTCTTCTGTACGTGGTGCCTGTACGCCGAAAGTGTCCCGCAATTTTTCTGGCCACCGACAGCATCTCTTGCACGCCCCTGTCGTTTTTTAAAAAATTCTGCACCACCAAATTCAAGGTATGTGCAAAACATGGGACGTGCTGGAATTTGCCCATATTTAATGCACACACAATATTGCTGGCGTTGTCCGATGCCACAAATCCACAGGAGAGTCCAATTGGGGTAAGCCATTCCGCGATGATCTTCCTCAGTTGCCGTAAGAGGTTTTCAGCTGTGTGCGTATTCTGGAAAGCGGTGATACAAAGCGTAGCCTGCCTAGGAAAGAGTTGGCGTTTGCGAGATGCTGCTACTGGTGCCGCCGCTGCTGTTCTTGCGGCGGGAGTCCATACATCTACCCAGTGGGCTGTCACAGTCATATAGTCCTGACCCTGCCCTGCTCCACTTGTCCACATGTCCGTGGTTAAGTGGACATTGGGTACAACTGCATTTTTTAGGACACTGGTGAGTCTTTTTCTGACGTCCGTGTACATTCTCGGTATCGCCTGCCTAGAGAAGTGGAACCTAGATGGTATTTGGTAACGGGGGCACACTGCCTCAATAAATTGTCTAGTTCCCTGTGAACTAACGGCGGATACCGGACGCACGTCTAACACCAACATAGTTGTCAAGGACTCAGTTATCCGCTTTGCAGTAGGATGACTGCTGTGATATTTCATCTTCCTCGCAAAGGACTGTTGAACAGTCAATTGCTTACTGGAAGTAGTACAAGTGGGCTTACGACTTCCCCTCTGGGATGACCATCGACTCCCAGCGGCAACAACAGCAGCGCCAGCAGCAGTAGGCGTTACACGCAAGGATGCATCGGAGGAATCCCAGGCAGGAAAGGACTCGTCAGACTTGCCAGTGACATGGCCTGCAGGACTATTGGCATTCCTGGGGAAGGAGGAAATTGACACTGAGGGAGTTGGTGGGGTGGTTTGCGTGAGCTTGGTTACAAGAGGAAGGGATTTACTGGTCAGTGGACTGCTTCCGCTGTCACCCAAAGTTTTTGAACTTGTCACTGACTTATTATGAATGCGCTGCAGGTGACGTATAAGGGAGGATGTTCCGAGGTGGTTAACGTCCTTACCCCTACTTATTACAGCTTGACAAAGGGAACACACGGCTTGACACCTGTTGTCCGCATTTCTGGTGAAATACCTCCACACCGAAGAGCTGATTTTTTTGGTATTTTCACCTGGCATGTCAACGGCCATATTCCTCCCACGGACAACAGGTGTCTCCCCGGGTGCCTGACTTAAACAAACCACCTCACCATCAGAATCCTCCTGGTCAATTTCCTCCCCAGCGCCAGCAACACCCATATCCTCCTCATCCTGGTGTACTTCAACACTGACATCTTCAATCTGACTATCAGGAACTGGACTGCGGGTGCTCCTTCCAGCACTTGCAGGGGGCATGCAAATAGTGGAAGGCGCATGCTCTTCACGTCCAGTGTTGGGAAGGTCAGGCATCGCAAACGACACAATTGGACTCTCCTTGTGGATTTGGGATTTCAAAGAATGCACAGTTCTTTGCGGTGCTTTTGCCAGCTTGAGTCTTTTCAGTTTTCTAGCGAGAGGCTGAGTGCTTCCATCCTCATGTGAAGCTGAACCACTAGCCATGAACATAGGCCAGGGCCTCAGCCGTTCCTTGCCACTCCGTGTGGTAAATGGCATATTGGCAAGTTTACGCTTCTCCTCCGACAATTTTATTTTAGGTTTTGGAGTCCTTTTTTTTCTGATATTTGGTGTTTTGGATTTGACATGCTCTGTACTATGACATTGGGCATCGGCCTTGGCAGACGACGTTGCTGGCATTTCATCGTCTCGGCCATGACTAGTGGCAGCAGCTTCAGCACGAGGTGGAAGTGGATCTTGATCTTTCCCTAATTTTGGAACCTCAACTTTTTTGTTCTCCATATTTTATAGGCAGAACTAAAAGGCACCTCAGGTAAACAATGGAGATGGATGGATTGGATAGTTTACTAGTATACAATTATGGACGGACTGCCACGGTTAGGTGGTATAAAAAAACCACGGTTAGGTGGTATATATTATAATAATAATACAATTATGGATGGACGGACTGCCTGCCGACTGCCGACACAGAGGTAGCCACAGCCGTGAACTACCGCACTGTACACTGGTTGATAAAGAGATAGTAGTATACTCGTAACAACTAGTATGACACTATGACGACGGTATAAAGAATGGAAAAAAAACCACGGTTAGGTGGTATATATTATAATAATAATACAATTATGGATGGACGGACTGCCTGCCGACTGCCGACACAGAGGTAGCCACAGCCGTGAACTACCGCACTGTACACTGGTTGATAAAGAGATAGTAGTATACTCGTAACAACTAGTATGACACTATGACGACGGTATAAAGAATGCAAAAAAAACCACGGTTAGGTGGTATATATTATAATAATAATACAATTATGGATGGACGGACTGCCTGCCGACTGCCGACACAGAGGTAGCCACAGCCGTGAACTACCGCACTGTACACTGGTTGATAAAGAGATAGTAGTATACTCGTAACAACTAGTATGACACTATGACGACGGTATAAAGAATGAAAAAAAAACCACGGTTAGGTGGTATATATTATAATAATAATACAATTATGGATGGACGGACTGCCTGCCGACTGCCGACACAGAGGTAGCCACAGCCGTGAACTACCGCACTGTACACTGGTTGATAAAGAGATAGTAGTATACTCGTAACAATTAGGATGACACTATGACGGTATAAAGAATGAAAAAAAAACCACGGTTAGGTGGTAGGTATATAATAATAAATAATACAATTCTGGTCGGACGGACTGCCTGCCGTGTGCCGACACAGAGGTAGCCACAGCCGTGAACTACCGCACTGTACACTGGTTGATAAAGAGATAGTAGTATACTCGTAACAATTAGGATGACACTATGACGGTATAAAGAATGAAAAAAAAACCACGGTTAGGTGGTAGGTATATAATAATAAATAATACAATTCTGGTCGGACGGACTGCCTGCCGTGTGCCGACACAGAGGTAGCCACAGCCGTGAACTACCGCACTGTACACTGGTTGATAAAGAGATAGTAGTATACTCGTAACAATTAGGATGACACTATGACGGTATAAAGAATGAAAAAAAAACCACGGTTAGGTGGTAGGTATATAATAATAAATAATACAATTCTGGTCGGACGGACTGCCTGCCGTGTGCCGACACAGAGGTAGCCACAGCCGTGAACTACCGCACTGTACACTGGTTGATAAAGAGATAGTAGTATACTCGTAACAATTAGGATGACACTATGACGGTATAAAGAATGAAAAAAAAACCACGGTTAGGTGGTAGGTATATAATAATAAATAATACAATTCTGGTCGGACGGACTGCCTGCCGTGTGCCGACACAGAGGTAGCCACAGCCGTGAACTACCGCACTGTACACTGGTTGATAAAGAGATAGTAGTATACTCGTAACAATTAGGATGACACTATGACGGTATAAAGAATGAAAAAAAAACCACGGTTAGGTGGTAGGTATATAATAATAAATAATACAATTCTGGTCGGACGGACTGCCTGCCGTGTGCCGACACAGAGGTAGCCACAGCCGTGAACTACCGCACTGTACACTGGTTGATAAAGAGATAGTAGTATACTCGTAACAATTAGGATGACACTATGACGGTATAAAGAATGAAAAAAAAAACACGGTTAGGTGGTAGGTATATAATAATAAATAATACAATTCTGGTCGGACGGACTGCCTGCCGTGTGCCGACACAGAGGTAGCCACAGCCGTGAACTACCGCACTGTACACTGGTTGATAAAGAGATAGTAGTATACTCGTAACAATTAGGATGACACTATGACGGTATAAAGAATGAAAAAAAAACCACGGTTAGGTGGTAGGTATATAATAATAAATAATACAATTCTGGTCGGACGGACTGCCTGCCGTGTGCCGACACAGAGGTAGCCACAGCCGTGAACTACCGCACTGTACACTGGTTGATAAAGAGATAGTAGTATACTCGTAACAATTAGGATGACACTATGACGGTATAAAGAATGAAAAAAAAACCACGGTTAGGTGGTAGGTATATAATAATAAATAATACAATTCTGGTCGGACGGACTGCCTGCCGTGTGCCGACACAGAGGTAGCCACAGCCGTGAACTACCGCACTGTACTGTGTCTGCTGCTAATATAGACTGGTTGATATTTAAAGAGATATTAGTAGTATACAACAATACTATACTGGTGGTCAGGCACTGGTCACCACTCCTGCAGCAAAAGTGTGCACTGTTAATTAATATAATTGTACTCCTGGCTCCTGCTAACAACCTGCAGTGCTCCCCAGTCTCCCCCACAATTAATTATAAGCTTTTAATTTATACATTGATGACTGTGCAGCACACTGGGCTGAGCTGAGTGCACACAGACTGAGTCACACTGTGTGACTGACTGTGCTGTGTATCGTTTTTTTTTTCAGGCAGAGAACGGATATAGCAGAGAGAAGTGAACGGATATATTATATTAAATAAAAGTTAACTAGCAACTGCACTGGTCACTGACTGTGGTAAACTAACTCTGTCTGCGACTCTGCACAATCTCTCTCTATCTAATCTATCTATCTCTATTCTAATGGAGAGGACGCCAGACACGTCCTCTCCCTATCAATCTCAATGCACGAGTGAAAATGGCGGCGACGCGCGGCTCCTTATATAGAATCCGAGTCTCGCGATAGAATCCGAGCCTCGCGAGAATCCGACAGCGTCATGATGACGTTCGGGCGCGCTCGGGTTAACCGAGCAAGGCGGGAAGATCCGAGTCGCTCGGACCCGTGGAAAAAAAAGTGAAGTTCGTGCGGGTTCGGATTCAAAGAAACCGAACCCGCTCATCTCTACAAATTATGGGAGCCAGTTGCTCAACTAAGGGACGTATGGTAGACAGGGTTCAGGCAGAAGAGTTGGGATCGAGAAGGTCAGACTCGGGACCGAGAAGGTCAGAATTGTGGCCGAAAGGGTCAGCAAGGTTTATTATGTGTGGAAAATATGGTCCACACGCTGAAGTTTATTATGACGAATGGGTACGTATGACTGACAAAGATAGGGTACCATTCCCTAGGGTGGGCAGCTTTGAGCCAGAGGTATTGCAGAACTTAAGGATAAGGATATGTCTGATAAAATCCAGAAAACAAAGTGTCAGACATACAAATTGTTTAAACCTGTGGCAGCAAGAGGGGTTGGTGAGTTTTATCCTAAGGTATTGCAGGTGGTATGTCTAACCAAAGTCATATAAGAAAATAATGGAAATATAAGAAATGTTTGAACTTGTAGCAACAATAAACAAGTAGGAAGAAAAAAGAGAATGCAAGTACATCGCCTTATGTATATGTGGAAGCAGTTACGGCCAGCATACAAACTATAGAAAATAATAAAAATATGAAAAATATGACTGTAACCTATATATGTACTAATGAATATTGAAGTTTTATTTAGGAGGAGAAGTTGACCTGATTGTTTTCAGCCATTTCTCATGTACCCAGAGGAGTATCCAACCGGTATAAGAAGAGCAGTAGCCTGTGGGGGAAGTGGCTGAGACCAGTGGAACAGGTAAGTATGGTATCATTCGTGTACATATATAGTAAAAGCCAAAAATAAAAAAATCAAGAAAGTAACGTCAGAAATGGAGAAAAACCTGTCCGCACATTAGTATTTGCCAGTAGGAAAGCGGACAGAGACAAGGTAACCCCCAGGTATTTCTTTCAGTTACCATATAAGAAGTATTCATTCCTAGTAATGCCCCTAGTCAAGATGAGCGGAAATGTTTGTTGGACCATGTACAGACCCCTTAATACGGGATGAGAAGGATTGAATGAATACTTCGGATGACCTAGAAGCTTGTTAAACTTTTTTTTTTGAAACCTCTCCATCTGGATAAGATCACTGGTAAACACTAATTCGGCAAATGGGAGGTGGCTGTCTCTGTGCTAATGGACGGGCTCAATAAGGCATTGAGGGCAGGGTGCAGACTTCTTTGCAAAATTGGAAAGGGGTTACAGTAGCTAATCTTAGAGAGTGTGCTATTGAACATCACAAGAATAGTGCTAGGCGCAGAGAACAACAGGTGGAGAGGTTGAGGACGGTAAGTATACTGGCACATACAGGAAAGACCCATCAGTCCAAACCCCAGATCCCTAATGGTCAATAATATGTTACACTTGTAGGAAGGAAGGGCATTTTGTAGGAATAGTAGAACACATAGTCAATATAGACCCCTAGACAGAGAAAACAAGCCACATTATTAAACACATAGACGGGATCAAGGGATATATAGTAAGGAATTACGAGCCATATAGAAAACAGAGATTCGGTTAATGGGAGTAACAGGAACGGTGCAACAATACCCTTTGAGTAGACCTGCAGAGATTACGATAGGGCCCTTGCAAACCAAACATTCTTTTCTGCTGGCTGCATCGGCTCCGACTAATCTACTCGGCAGAGACTTATTGTGTAAAATGCGGTGTGTCATATATTGTACTCCTGAGGGTGTCTTCTTGGATATACCTGAGAACCATGCTCAAGAAGTACAAGATATACTAGACACCCCTCAAAGGCTAATGTCGCATTCTACTGTTCTAGATGCATGTCCATCACAGGTAGAGGAAATTATCTCACAAATACCGGGTTCCCTATGAACTTAGGATGGACAGGACACTGGATTGATGGCTGGGATAGTACCAATAGCGATACAATAAACACAGAATTTTTTTTAAGGGGAGTAGACCAAGTAGAGAATCACATCCCCATAGTGCCCAATCCAGTTGTCAAATTTTTATAAAATCTTCTCCACCTCTACAAACTTATCTGTCATCAACCTCTATTCTGTTTTTCTACAGTTTCCTCTTCATCTTTTGCGTCCACACAGGGTGGTACAATACATGGACCCAATTACAGTTCAAACTCCACATGCTTAGGTCCTTCAGAGTTCTGCCCGAACCCAGTATATCCCAACAGGATAACACCAGTATTACTGCAGTGTGCCTTGTCATGCACAAAGGGTGGAGGAAGGATGAGAAGACTGGTGAAGGGAAATTTTGTATAGACACTGATATGCCTGTTGGTGAATGACAAACCTGACATTTTCTTTTTCATTTTCTTCTTCTTTCTCTCCTCTAGAGATGTTTTTTTTTTTTTTAGTTATGCTCATGGTACTCTACACTGCAAACACACAATGACTTCGTACAGTTAACACCCTCTAGGAATTATTGTTATGTATTGGTGTGCACTGATGTTTTCTCAAACTGGGTAGAGGCATTTCCTGCCGCCACAGAGGCTGCTGTGTTTACCGCAAAGAAAAATTGCGCAGAAATTTGTGTGTAGATAATGGTATCCCTAGAAGTAGGAGAAAGCTTGATATTGTACTATTGTGATCATAGATACTGCCACTAGTATTATGTAGCATCGGAACCACTCCCAGATCTTCACTTAACGAATCACCCTCTTCGAAATTTGTTTTGGTATTTGTGTTTTTTGTTTTTGGAAGACAACCTCATGTCATGATTGATCCACACAATGATCAGAAATACACCAATGAAGTGACAGTACAGTACCTTATTGAGATGAGCCAGCATTTGAAAACTTGACAAAAGAACTTGAAACTGTTGATTGCTGGTATGCCAAATACTAACTGTCTTGATTGTGAACCAAGAGACTGTGTGATTGTTCTTACGCTCAGGTTGCCTAATAGGTGGGAAGAACCATACCAAGTTTTGTTGACAGCACTATCCCAGTGAAAGTAGCCGAGAGAGAGACTTGGGTCCACGATTCCCATTGCAGGAAAGTCGGTAGTCCGGAAGGAACTCGTAAATGGAGTGAGATCGCAAAAGTATCACCAGAGACTCTGTTCCGTGAAGACTGAGAGGAGGCACTGTTGAACACTACCTGAGCGTACTAAAGGATTGCAGAAAGACCAGTCATTGTAATTGATTTGTTATGAACAAGAGTTGTTTTGTTCTATTTCTCTTTTCCCTCTTTCCCGCTGACAAACATTTTTTTCCAGGACATTCTATTTTTGCGAGGTTTTTTTTATGAGGAGTCGAGTGTGGGACTGGAACTGGTTCTGGAGGAAGGAGTGATTTCCTTATAGGATCCCAGGATTAGCCGATTAGTTAGTTAAAGCCAGAGAAAAATCAAAGGTCTAGTAGTTATGGAGTTCGGAGGTAATCAGGAACAATCAGACAATGGCTATTCACACATTGCAGATAAAGAGCTCATTAATATATGTGGAAGAAAGGTTTATGAGTGGCTCTTCCCGAACTCCGAAGGTTTATGTTATTTAGGAAGGACACTACTTATAACCCTTGTTCAATTATTAAACAGACCTAGCATACATTCCAGAAATGGAAACAATGTTCAGAAAATGATAGGAATATGTAGATCATGAAAATTTTATATGTCACTTTCACGATTTGTTTGTGTCTTCTTCATCTACCCAGCATAACCTCAATCGAATCCAAACATCAGTGTACAAAGACGTAGGTACATGTATGTGTGAAATGTTCGTCACAAATCAGACATTATAGGCCAAAGCACTGTCCCAGCATATTCTATAGGTTGAATGTTGTCCCACACCCAACCAGTGGTCCCGTGACCGCCGAGTGCATATAGAGGATGTCTCGTCCTCCTCCCTGTCTTCCCCAAATACAGTCAAGTGTCTGATTTGCGAAATTAATACATACTTGTGTCTAGGTCACCGATTATTGTCTGAAATATTTTTTTCTTATGTTAATAATTGATGACAGTTATTGTTTGCTGCCAAAGGGTGGACTGTCGAAGTCCAAAATATTACATAGAAAGAACATACAGACTACACACATTATGAGTCGCTATGCTTGCAAATATGCGCAGAGAGCACAGCAATATATGGTAACACACGCATTTACATGGACATGCCACAGAGATGGATTCGACACTTATTTCATACAGCACATAATTATAATAATACCAAGCGCCAGACATCATAATGATTTAACATTATATAATGGAGTAATGTCATGTATGTGTATTATTGGAACGAAGCAAGGTAGGCCTGTCATATTTGGTATTAAAGCAAGCAGATTAATGTGTAGATTTATTTGATACTTGTTATTAAGTTGTAGGACATTGCAACAAATAGTTATGATTAAATGTATGAAAGCTAAAATCACTCTTATTAGTACAATGGAAAGGAAACTCAGGCCAGCCCCTTTTGATGTCTTCAAGGCTGAACCTGTTTAGCATACGAACAGACTAGTGACTCATCATGAATGAGAAAGTTCCCTCCCCCAAAACTAGATAACACATTACAGAGACACACAGTTGCCAGTTGCTGTTTTTGTCCCAGACGATGATGGAGGTGCTTCTAGATCAGTTCCTGTATTTATTTGCTGAGAGAGAGAGATATATTAAGAGGAAGATGCATTGAGGGAATGGTAATTGTATGCTGGCCTGTAACTGTATGTATTTTGTATTAACTGATTACTGTGCTATTGTATCCATGTAACTATGTGTATACTGTACATTGTGATATATTGAATACATATCCTTTTAATAACAAATATATACATCAATGAGATTTGGAACTCAGATAACGTGTGGGTGTATTGTTTTCTCTTATGGGATGCAGTGTTCTGCTATGTATAGCGCACATTCATGGCACATGGTAATAAGAGGTGCAGGCGTTTACAATATATATTAGAGCGGGCATTTTAAGGGGGAGATTCAAATGTTTGAAAAGACGGTTGGGTGTCTGTTTTTTCCTGTCTATTAGATAGGAAAAAACAGACTCCCAACTGACTTTTCAAACATTTGAATCTCCCACTAAATATTTGTTAGAAATCAATTTGGTATTTACACCCACTCCTGTGTAATATGCTAAACACCCTCCCACCCTGCCCGAGGAATATACACTCCCCACCCTACTTCCTGGCCCCCTGGACACTGTGCTCACCCTCTCCCAACCCAGGGACATACAATAATACACTGTACCAACACCCCCTCCCTCCACTGCATGCTCTAGGCCACCAGCCCCAGGGACATAAACTTCCCCCTCTACCCCACGGCCCACCCTAGCCCCCACCCCCAGGGATGTACACTACCCACTCTATCTCCTCTATTGTTC
The DNA here is from genome assembly GCF_028390025.1 of Pseudophryne corroboree. Taxonomy (NCBI): domain Eukaryota; kingdom Metazoa; phylum Chordata; class Amphibia; order Anura; family Myobatrachidae; genus Pseudophryne; species Pseudophryne corroboree. The sequence continues at coordinate 254,099,088 of NC_086452.1, read as the reverse complement.
AAAGGAACATACAATCCCCACCCTACTTCCTGGTACCATAGACACAGTTTCCCCCTCCAACACAGGGACATACACCCTAAAATGCTCCCATGGCCCCTGACTCCAGTGACATATCCTGCCCACCTTACCCCCCTCGGCTCAGCCCCAGGGGCATACACTACCCATCCTACCCCCCTTGCCCAAGTAACATACTGTACATTATTTTTTTCCTATTAAAGCCAATGTGTTTTAGTTTTTCCTGATGGTGTTCATATAGAGTTGCAGTACAGATTCAGACGCATGCAACAAATGTAGTAGAGATATGTTGATAGGGGATGGCTAATCTGACGCAGATGTAACCTAGTATGGTCATGTTATTGGAGTGACAAGGGCGTGTTGCTGAAAGTGGTTGACGCTGAATGCTCACATTGGAGGCCATACTCAGATGGATGATCTGTGCCTAGAATAGGGCTGGTGAAAGTTTCAATGGTCGACTGATGGTATCCTCTCATTCACACATAACATAATTTCAGCATTTGTAGACACTAAAAGTGGGCGTTTGTACACCAATGAAGGACACTGTAGTGGTAGTAGCTTAAAGTCGCAGATGCAACTGCAGCAAAAAATATACGTTATGGTAAGAACTTACCGTTGATAACAGTATTTCTCCTAAGTCCACAGGTTCCACAGGATACATTGGGATATGGTTGAGCGACAGTGGATCTTGCAATAATCGGTCAAAGCTTTCTGGCCTCCCAGCATGCAGTGGGCCCGTCCATATATATCCCCGCCTCCTGGCTCAGGCAAATCAGTTGTTTTCCAAAGTTTAAGGCATGAGCATCATGTAGAGCCCAAATTAGGCGTGAAGAACACACATGGACACCCTTTCGTACAAGAGGGAAGAAGTTAGTGAGTAAAAGGATTCTCAAATCAGGTGCGTCAGGATGAGATCCCTGTGGAACCTGTGGACTTAGGAGAAAATAGGATTTTGATACCTACCGGTAAATCCTTTTCTCTTACTCTGTAGAGGATGCTGGGGACTCCATAAGGACCATGGGGTATAGACGGGATCCGCAGGAGACATGGGCACACTATAAGACTTTGAATGGGTGTGAACTGGCTCCTCCCTCTATGCCCCTCCTCCCGACCTCAGTTAGAAAACTGTGCCCAGGAAGACAGACATTTCGAGGAAAGAATTTATTGTTTAAACACGGTGAGTGTCATACCAGCTCACACCACGAACATACCGCAAAACGTGGCATTCAATAGAATACCAGCCAATGGTATGAAAAAATATACAGCCACATGCTGAGAGAATATGTAACACAACCTGTGTGTCAACACAACCAATAATAAGACACCACATGCCATGGCATGAACAACGTCAGCAACAACCTGACAGAAAAGAAACACCACAAGAGCGTAACCATAACCAATAACTGCAGACACAGTACGCACTGGGACGGGCGCCCAGCATCCTCTATGGACTAAGATAAAAGGATTTACCGGTAGGTATCAAAATCCTATTTTCTCATACGTCCTAGAGGATGCTGGGAACTCCGTAAGGTCCATGGGGTTTATACCAAAGCTCCAGACCAGGCGGGAGAGTGTGGACGACTCTGTAGCACAGATTGAGCAAACAAAAGGTCCCCATCAGCAGGGTATCAAACTCATAGAACATAGCAAAAGTGTTTGAACCCGACCAAGTAGCCGCTCGGGAAAGTTGAACTGCCGAGACTCCTCGGGCAACCTCCCAAGAAGAGCCCATCTTCCTAGTAGAATGGGTCTCCACCGACTTCGGTAATGACAATCCAGCCGTAGAACGAGCACGCCGAATCATATCACAGATCCAGCGTGTAACAGACTGCATAGACGCAGGCGCCCCAATCATGCTGGGAGCATACCAGACAAACAAAGCCTCTGTTTCCCCACTCCAGAAACCACATTTGGCAGAACTATTAACCGAGTTCTCAATTCCTCTCTATCCACATGGAAGATCAAACAGGGCTCTTGTGAGACAAAGCCGCTACTTTGGACACCCGCCTTGCGGACGTCAAAGCCAACAGCATGACCACTTTCCAAAAGAGAAATTTTAACACAACCTTACACAAAGGTTCCAAACAGTGTGACACAAGAAAATGCAACACCACGTCAAGGTCCCACAGTGCCAACGGGGGCACAAATTGAGGTTGGATGTGCAGTACTCCTTTAACGAAGGTCCGAACTTCCGGACAGGGTTGCCAATTCTTTCTTGAAAGAAAATGTATAAGGCCAAAACCGCACTTAAATGGAGCCTAAGTTTAGGCCTGTACCCACACCTGCTTGCAAAGAATGGAGAAGAACGACCCAGCTGAAAGTCTACCATAGTAGGCTTCTTGGATTCACACCAAGACACATATTGTCTCCAAACCCGGTGGTAAGGCTTTGCCGTTACTTCTTTTCTAGCCTGAAGAAGTGTGGAAATGACTTCACTGGGAATAACCTTTCTGACTAGGATATGGCGTTCAACCGCCACGCCGTCAAACGCAGCCACGGTGAGTCTTGATACACGCCCGGATCTTGCTGTAACAGTTCCTCACGTAGAGGAAGAGGCCATGGGTCTTCTATGAGTAAACCTTGAAGAACTGAATACCAAGCCCTCCTTGGTTAGACCGGAACAATGAGGATCGCCTGAACCTTTGTTCTTCCTACGTTTATCACCTTCCGAAGAGTGAAAACGGAGGGGACACATAGACCGACTGAAAACACTCAAGAAGTCCCGAGGACGTCCACTGCTATAGCTTGAGTGTCCCTTGACCCGGAACAAAATCCCTGAGATCTCTCGTTGAGGCGAGACGCCAACATGTCGACTTGAGGCACTCCTCAAAGACTTGTCACTTCAGTGAAAACTTCTCGATGACGACTGTATTTCTCCCGGATGGAGATCGTGTCTGCAGAGGAATCTATTTCTCAGTCGTTCACATCCGGATCGAAGGCTGCTAATATAGCGTTTACCAGTCTTTTCACCCAGCGGAAAACCATTTTCGGCTTCTGCCATTGCCACTTTGATCCTTGTTCCGCCCTAGCGGCTTACTTACACCACTGCTGTCAAATCGTCCGACAAAATTATCACGGGCAGATCACGAAGCATATGTTCATTGAAATTAGCTCTTAATTCAAGAAAGCTTATTGCAGACAAGCTTCCTATCTTGAACTTCTCCTCTGGAAATACTTCCCTTGCAAGGACTGCTCCCCAGTCTCGGAAATCTGCATGCATGGACACCAGGATCTCATCCTGGATTCCGAACCTTCGTCCCTCTAGGAGGTGAGAACAGAGCAGACACCACAGGAGCGATATCCTGGCCATTAGGATTATATTCCGGCACATGTGCAGGGGAGACCCGGGCCACATTTCCAACTTGCCCCGTGAAAACCACCATTTGACAAGCTCACCGAAAAAGGCCTCTTAGGCCGCACCCATCTTCATCATCAACGGAACATATTGATGGATTGTCACTGCAAATCTGATCCGACTCCGGATCCTCAGACCTCTTTCCACAGGAACACACAGAACTTCAACCGTTCTGTATCTACTCTGATACCCACCTCCGACGTCTGCGTCGTTGGGAATAACAGGCTTCCCCTGTGTTGAAGAACAGTCAGAGAGAAAACAACGATTTGCACCACTTGTGTCTTGACCTCGCCTTAATCAGGAAAGTGCCCCAGTACAGAATAACGATGGCTCTTACTATTGAAAGAATACCATCCTACTGCCATCACTCCGGTAAATGGCAAAGACATTCCTGGATATCCACCCAGGTAAGCTGAATGCGGAGAAAAATGCATTTAAACCCCTTTCTATCTTTACGTGCTGGAGCTCCCTGGTCTGAGAGATTCCATCCTGTAGTTCAACTTCGTAAGGAAAAATCTCTTTTTTTTTTAAATAGGGACAGCAGGACAATGCCCTGAACCTGACGCAACTCTGGTATGGCGTCGCGTACTACCTCCCCTTCCAGAGGGGAAACGGCAAGATCTATTTGAAAAATCAGTGAGGGGAAACATCTGTAAATGCCAGAATGTCCCCTTTGGATTCTATAATTAACTCACAGGTCCTAGTCCATTCCCGGACTGACTGAAAAGTAGTAGACGAGTTCCCACCGGAGTGGGCTCCCACCAGATACACCCAGTGACATTCGATGGATGTGGTAGAAACAGAAAACGACATCTGCTTCTGCGAACCTAACAAGGCTGCAGAACTCTTACCTTTTCACCTTCCACTATCTGCACCCGAAAGGGAAAAAAGAACGGTATCGAAACGGTGAAAATGACTGCATCCCACAACAGAATGCGTCACCAACCGTTGTGAAGGAGTCTAACTCACGAAGTTAGATTTACCAGTGGTATCCGCCGAGATTGACTGAACTGAGGCATCCCCAAACAGCTGTATACCGTCCCAGGAAGAAACTCCAGTATCTCTCGGAGTCAGCCTCAGCATTCCCTCGGCCACACCTCCTGCCGTCGCACGGCAGCCTGCCGTAATGTTATAGAGAAGAATCAACATAAGAAACCTCCCCTCTATCTTTAGGGTAATTCTAACGGATGCCTTTCCGAATATAAACACTCCCCCATGTGCATGTAATGCAAATAACTCCAAAGCATAGAAATAAAATATCACTTAGCTTCCTGTGTACGATCCTTTGTGACAGGGCCCCGTGTCGACCAGGAGTTGACTTCCACAGTATTCTATCCTCGGCGGGAAAAGAATAAACATTCGGACTCCTTGTGAGGATCTGAGACCAACTCGTCACGGCCGACCTAGAGCTTTATCAACAGAGCGACCAGCACATGAGAAGGAATACTTTTACTTCAGCATTCATTATAAATCATAATATGAATATACATAATGTAATACACAAATACACACATATCCTATATATATATATATATATATATATATATATATATAAAACATACATATAAGCGGATTGTCGGGAACCATCGGGTCCCTAGTGACATTAATGTGTACTGAATGTGTATGACCATGTACTGAATGCCCCAATTGTGGATCTATCAGGAAACCTTATGGTCGACAGAACACCTAGTATTCGTCGACGGCAGGGAGTAGTAACCAGGCAAAATAACATATTTGCGACCCCGAGGGGTCCGAGGGAAGTATACATAAATAATTTGAATAACACTCTCCCACATATACTACCATGTCTGTGCTCGAGCTACAGGCCAATGGAACCGTACCATACATATACATATAAATATATATACAGGTATAAGGCAGTTACAGCATGTTAATTTACACCCAGTAATAACAGTTGGTGCCGACCGGGTCACCCACATACTACTGTGTCTCCCATACTGTGTTTACTTTTGACAAGCATACAACTACCGACCTGTTGACTCTGCATCTACTGTATCAAGTACCAACAGGCGTCGGCGACGCCGACAGTGATCCCCATAGCTGTTTGTGACAGAGCACTCACGCATGTCGACACACGTGGACTATAGTGGGTATATCTGACAGGGAACACACAGAGAAACATGCACAACAATGATTACATGCCCATTATCTAAAAAAATAGTGCTATATTTCCCTCAATATAATATTAAAACACTGTGCCCCCCCTCGTTTGCACTGTACAGATTTTTGTCGGGGACAGAAAGAAAATGGCGCTGAACACTGTTGTGAGGGCTAAGCTCCGCCCCTTTTCGGCGCGCTTCAGCCCCGTTATGAATATATCTTGTTATGCAGGCAGGGGACGTATATAGTGTCTACGCACTGTATAGCTGTTTTCAATTGATATATATATCAATACCTGCTGTCCAGGGTGCCCCCCCCTGCGCCCTGCACCCATGTAAAACCGTTGGTGTGTGGGAGCAATGGTGCGCAGCGCGACCGCTGCCGTTATACTGGCGGGGGTATTGTACACGGTATCCGGGCACCGAATATGCTTTCTTGCCAGTGTAAAAGAGACCCTCAGTAACTGCTGCCCAGGGCGCTCCCCCCCAGCTCCCTGCACCCTGTGAGTGCCGTTGGTGTGTGGGAGCATGGAGCGCAGCGCTACCGCTGCGCTGTACCTCTGTTACTTAAGTCTTCTGCCGTCTGAAGCCTTCTGTTCTTCTAATACTCACCCGGCTTCTTTCTTCTGGCTTCTGTGAGGGGGGTGACGACGCAGCTCCGGGAACAAGCAGCTAGGAGCACCAAGTGATCGAACCCTCTGGAGCTAATGGTGTCCTGTAGCCTAAGAAGCAGAGCCCTTAACTCAGAAGAAGTAGGTCTGCTTCTCTCCCCTCAGTCCCACGATGCAGGGAGCCTGTAGCCAGCAGGTCTCCCTGAAAATAAAAAACCTAACAATAAAGTCTTTAGAGAAACTCTGTAGAGCTCCCCTAGTGTGTGTCCAGTCACTCCTGGGCACAGAATCTAACTGAGGTCTGGAGGAGGGGCATAGAGGGAGGAGCCAGTTCACACCCATTCAAAGTCTTATAGTGTGCCCATGTCTCCTGCGGATCCCGTCTATACCCCATGGTCCTTACGGAGTCCCCAGCATCCTCTAGGACGTATGAGAAATACCGTTATCAACGGTAAGTTCTTACCATAACGTATATTTTTCCTGCATGGTCCACAGGGTATCTACAGGATACATTGGGTTGTCCCAAAGCAATTTAGTGGTGGGGACGCTCCTGATTAGACAGGAGAATCCTTTGCCCGAATTCAGCGTCCCGAGAGGTAAAGGTATCTACGGCATAATGTCTAATGAATGTGTTAATGGAAGACCATGTGGCTGCCTTACATATCTGTTCTGCTGAAGCACCACGTTGTGCTGCCCATGATGGACCTACATTGCTAATAGAGTGAGCAGAGACTTAATACGGAATCTGGAGATCAGCCTGAGAATATGCTTCTGAAATCATTATCCGAAGCCACCGTGCTAGTGTCTGCTTATCAGCAGGCCATCCTCTCTTGTGAAATCCGTAGAGAACAAAGAGAGAATCTGTCTTACTGATAGCACTGGTACAATCTACGTAGATTCTTAAGGCACGGAATACGTCCAACGATGCATCTCCAGCAAAGAGAGGTCTGACCCCTGGAAAGCCGGGACTACAATTTCTTCTTTAAGGTGGAATTTAGACACCACCTTAGGAAGATACCCAGATTTAGTTCTGAGAACTGCTCTATCTGGATAAAAAATCAGAAATGGAGGATGACATAACAATGCGCCTATAACCTTGAGATACAGCTTCTTGCACCCAGGCATCCGTGGAAGATTTGTGCAAAATGAAGAAGTCGACCTCCCACCCTGGAGTCCCCCAGGTGGAGGCCCGCACCATCAGGCTGATGGCTTATCTTCTGTTTAAGAAGCCGTTCCTCTGGTTGCCCAATTCTTTTTAGACTTACCAGACCTGATATACTGGGACTGTTTGCTATCACCCTTTCCTTTTCTTTGAGACTGAAATGGCCGAAAAGCTGGAATTTTAGGCTTAAGTTTGTAAGTAGAAGGAAACTTAACTTTCTTGAAGTCTGCTTCTGACTCCAAAATACTGGTTACCAAAGAGAATGTCTCCAGTAAAAGGTAACGACTCCAAAACTTTTTTGGATTCTGAATCAGCTTTCCAGGTGTGTAGCCAAACTGCTCGGCGAGTGGCTACTGTTGAGGTTGATGCTTGAGAGGCAATAGTACCCATATCTTAGGTTGCTTCTTCCAAGAATATTGCAGCCTGTTTGATATGTGCCACATGGGATTTTTGCTGTCTAGATGTCATTGAAATTTCCCCTTCCAATGCATCTGCCCAGGCAGCCATTCCTTTAGCCTTCCAGATTGTAGCCATGGCTGGTCTAATGATTGCCCCAGACAGTGAAAAAATGTTTTTTTAGCAAACCATCGACTCTCCTATCCATGACATAATTTAAAGAAGTTGAAAGCATGTGTATCTACTTTAGTGGCTACCTCCCTCTTTAAACTGCCCCCAGTCGGAAAAGGATAATTGGTATTCCATTTCCTAGGAATTCTAAATTTCTTACTGGGCGTAACCCAAGCCTCTTCCATAATTTCCGTCAGCTGTTCTGATCCAGGAAACTCAGTCTTAACTGTTTTGGGACGTTTAAATACAGGTGCCTTGGATTTTAACACAGGCTCCGCTGATTCTTCCAAGGAAAAATTGGATTTCAATGCAGTAATCAACTCAGATACAGTATGTCCACTGAGCTGAGACCTTCTACCTCATATGCAGAACCAGAGTGTAATGAGTCTTCGTCCTCTGATGAATCCTCATCTGAAACATGTGTAGACTGTGAAGATGTTGTTTCATGTCTAAATGATTTACTTACTATTGGCTTTTCAGCCTGTTTCTGTAAAGAGGCTACCGCTTCCCCTGCTGGAAATGATAAACTGCAGGTGGAATGCTGCACATAAGGGTTAATAGTGTAAACTATCGCTGGTACAGAAGTTGGAATTATCCGCACAGCTATACTGGATAATGTCTGTGCAAACATAGCCCATGGGGGATCAACTGCGTCTGCCTTGAATTTTGCAAGAGACGTTGGTGAAAGCTAAAACAGTTTGCACACAATCCATCCTGAACCAGATCCTGAGAGGTTAACCCAGCTTTACATGACAAACATGATATGAGTGTCGGTGCTGCTGTGAGTGTATTTTCCTCACCTTTGCCGCTCTTAGACATGATAAATAATCAGACCCTTTCAAAGTGTAATACACAATTTGTGACTGTAATCACTTTAAGATGTGTTAAAGTGACATACAATCTGACCCTACCCTGCTTAGCACCAACATTGAGTATCGGAGTAAACAGAGAAAACTAACAGAATTTATAGCAAAGTCAGCAATCACACTAGCAGTCAGTCACAGGTTATACATTAGTATAATAAGCAATATGAGCACATATTCAAACACAGATACAGTATGTAGGAGAAACTTATTACTGCATCACTTTATAAAATTTTTTTAACTGTATTCAGGCGCATAGCAAAAGAAACCACAGTAATATTATCAAACTCATATGCATTATGCACTTATCCAACTATCTGTACTCAAAGGTAGACAGAGACTTAGTGCTGTATAGCCCGTACTCAGGAGAGTGGGATACAGGGAGACTTACCCCGCTTCCAGGATCGATCAATACGTTTGCGAATGCTGAGTGGATCCAAGCACTATGAGTGTACACCGCCGCTCCGTGAACCTATAGTGAACACAAACGCCCAAGTGAACACTGACGCACCAGTCACACAGCCGCCTATGCTGCGACTGGGTCCCTTAGTACTTAGCATCTTGGTTGGAAGTGGGAATTCAGTTCATGGCGGGAGACTCAGAGGAAACTGGTCATAAACCTGGGGGGGGGGGAGGCGACCAGGGGAGCGTCTGACTCCCCACTGCTGACATCAACCCTAGGGATCGATGCCTTACCTTCCCTCCGTGCTCTGGCCACAGCCTGGTAACGTCTGCTGGACCTGCTAGTTTATCCGACACAGACGTCCGCCGAAACAGCACTGTACTCATGGGTAAGCATTGTCGCAATCTGGCGGGGAGTTGTTGGAGCGACTCTTTCTAAGATATGTATAAGACGCTGTTTAGAAAGATCACTCAGAAAAAATAGTAAGACTATAAAAAAAAAGCTTATGGCTACTAAAAACCAGCAGCCCTTAGACCATGGTCCGGCTCCTGCCGCACCAAACAAAAAACTGATTTGCCTGAGCCAGGAGGTGGGGATATATGGAAGGGTCCGCTGCATGCTGGGAAGCAAGAAAGGTTTGATCAATTGTTGCAAGATCCGCTGTCACTCAACCATATCCCACTGTATCCTGTGGATACCCTGTGGACCCTGCAGGAGAAAACGAAAGGAAGGCCAAAATTGCGTCCAACTCTATGAGGAAAGATCCAGCCCATCTTAACAAACCTGCCTCCGATTAGGGCTGATTCTATAAATTTCCTGGACGGGTTTTCCATCCCAATCCGCTCCTGGAGGGAAGTGATGGGAAGGCGACAGATGTTGCTGCCTGACTTCCTGCAGTTGAGTAGCACCCCTGGTACTGCCTGGATAGAATAGGTGAACAGCACTGGTGCTGTGTATAAATTAATTTCCCAAGATTTTTGAAATGAGATAAGGGGTGGAGAGTGCTCATTTTAGATGCATTAGGGTCTGGGCAGAGAGGTACACAAATATTTCCACTCTGCAAAGAATCTTTGTACTGGCGGAGACTGGATCACATCCTATACATACAGTGGAACGACTTTTGTGTTTATCATTTGCACTTCAACTGAGAATGCACAACAGATCTAAAACACAAAGGGTCACATACAACAAAGATAGTACCAATGCCCCCTCACTCACTTTCATTATATAGTTAGCAATATTGGCTACACAGCTGTATTGTAGGATAAAAACTGAATAGTTAATGAGATTGTACTTATAAAGGGGTTTGGTATGATATCCCACTGCTTGGGATGCGGAATGTCACTATACCAACATCGGCATCTCAAGCGGGGAAATGCCGGAGAGGGGCGAGCACAACTAAGCCCCTTGCTGGCTCACTGCACTCACCACTCTGCAGGCTCTGTGGTGAACTACGCTCGCCAAAGATTCTATTCTTCCACTATGGGTGTCATGGACACCCATAGAGGGGGAATCACTTACCTTGCCGGTATACTGGCGGCAGTATGGTGCCCCTATCGTGATCTCGACAATTGGTATGCTAACCGCATACCTTATAAAGAATATCAGGTTGGTTGGACTTTTCTTCTGACATTTACATTTCTTCACACACTTCTAAATGACACAATGGCCTCTAAACAGCAGATAGTAATTATGCATCTTCATGAGTGCTGACCAAGGCATCCTGTGAACTCATGGGTGGATGAGTACATTGCCTTCCCTGTTCTGCTTTAGGTCCGGAGCTTTCACTGGTTAGGCTCTTCTCTTTTGAGGGCGGGCAGGGCAGTGGCTCAGCCAGCAATCCACAGCAACAGGTGGGGAGAATGGGCTTCAGACACAGGTCACCCTCAACTTTAAGCCGCCATTATTCCACCAATGTGTGTGCACTTTACACTAGAGATGAGCGGGTTCGGTTTCTTTGAATCCGAACCCGCACGAACTTCACTTTTTTTTTCACGGGTCCGAGCGACTCGGATCTTCCCGCCTTGCTCGGTTAACCCGAGCGCGCCCGAACGTCATCATGACGCTGTCGGATTCTCGCGAGGCTCGGATTCTATCGCGAGACTCGGATTCTATATAAGGAGCCGCGCGTCGCCGCCATTTTCACACGTGCATTGAGATTGATAGGGAGAGGACGTGGCTGGCGTCCTCTCCATTTAGATTAGATTTAGAAGAGAGAGAGAGAGAGAGATTGCTGTGATACTGTAGATTAGAAGAGAGTGCAGAGTGCAGACAGAGTTTAGTGACTGACGACCACAGTGACCAGTGACCACCAGAGACAGTGCAGTTGTTTGTTTTATTTAATATATCCGTTCTCTGCCTGAAAAAAACGATACACAGTCACACAGTGACTCAGTCTGTGTGCACTGCTCAGCCCAGTGTGCTGCACATCAATGTATTGTATATAAAGCTTATAATTGTGGGGGAGACTGGGGAGCACTGCAGGTTGTTATAGCAGGAGCCAGGAGTACATGATAAATAATATTATATTAAAATTAAACAGTGCACACTTTTGCTGCAGGAGTGCCACTGCCAGTGTGACTAGTGGTGACCAGTGCCTGACCACCAGTATATTAGTAGTATTGTATACTATCTCTTTATCAACCAGTCTATATTAGCAGCAGACACAGTACAGTGCGGTAGTTCACGGCTGTGGCTACCTCTGTGTCGGCACTCGGCAGGCAGTCCGTCCATCCATAATTGTATTATATACCACCTAACCGTGGTTTTTTTTTTCTTTCTTTATACCGTCGTCATAGTCATACTAGTTGTTACGAGTATACTACTATCTCTTTATCAACCAGTGTACAGTGCGGTGGTTCACGGCTGTGGCTACCTCTGTGTCGGAACTCGGCAGGCAGTCCGTCCATCCATAATTGTATTATAATATATACCACCTAACCGTGGTTTTTTTTTCGTTCTTTATACCGTCGTCATACTAGTTGTTACGAGTATACTACTATCTCTTTATCAACCAGTGTACAGTGCGGTAGTTCACGGCTGTGGCTACCTCTGTGTCGGAACTCGGCAGGCAGTCCGTCCATCCATAATTGTATTATAATATATACCACCTAACCGTGGTTTTTTTTTCGTTCTTTATACCGTCGTCATACTAGTTGTTACGAGTATACTACTATCTCTTTATCAACCAGTGTACAGTGCGGTAGTTCACGGCTGTGGCTACCTCTGTGTCGGCACTCGGCAGGCAGTCCGTCCAACCATAATTGTATTATATACCACCTAACCGTGGTTTTTTTTTCATTCTTTATACCGTCGTCATACTAGTTGTTACGAGTATACTACTATCTCTTTATCAACCAGTGTACAGTGCGGTAGTTCACGGCTGTGGCTACCTCTGTGTCGGCACTCGGCAGGCAGTCCGTCCAACCATAATTGTATTATATACCACCTAACCGTGGTTTTTTTTTCATTCTTTATACCGTCGTCATACTAGTTGTTACGAGTATACTACTATCTCTTTATCAACCAGTGTACAGTGCGGTAGTTCACGGCTGTGGCTACCTCTGTGTCGGCACTCGGCAGCCCGTCCATAATTGTATATACCAGTGACCTAACCGTGGTTTTTTTTTCTTTCTTTATACATACATACTAGTTACGAGTATACTATCTCTTTATCAACCAGTCTATATATTAGCAGCAGACACAGTACAGTGCGGTAGTTCACGGCTGTGGCTACCTCTGTGTCGGCACTCGGCAGCCCGTCCATAATTGTATATACCACCTAACCGTGGTTTTTTTTTCTTTCTTTATACATACATACTAGTTACGAGTATACTATCTCTTTATCAACCAGTCTATATATTAGCAGCAGACACAGTACAGTGCGGTAGTTCACGGCTGTGGCTACCTCTGTGTCGGCACTCCGCAGCCCGTCCATAATTGTATATACCAGTGACCTAACCGTGGTTTTTTTTTCTTTCTTTATACATACATACTAGTTACGGGTATACTATCTCTTTATCAACCAGTCTATATATTAGCAGCAGACACAGTACAGTGCGGTAGTTCACGGCTGTGGCTACCTCTGTGTCGGCACTCGGCAGCCCGTCCATAATTGTATATACCAGTGACCTAACCGTGGTTTTTTTTTCTTTCTTTATACATACATACTAGTTACGAGTATACTATCTCTTTATCAACCAGTCTATATATTAGCAGCAGACACAGTACAGTGCGGTAGTTCACGGCTGTGGCTACCTCTGTGTCGGCACTCCGCAGCCCGTCCATAATTGTATATACCAGTGACCTAACCGTGGTTTTTTTTTCTTTCTTTATACATACATACTAGTTACGAGTATACTATCTCTTTATCAACCAGTCTATATATTAGCAGCAGACACAGTACAGTGCGGTAGTTCACGGCTGTGGCTACCTCTGTGTCGGCACTCGGCAGCCCGTCCATAATTGTATATACCAGTGACCTAACCGTGGTTTTTTTTTCTTTCTTTATACATACATACTAGTTACGAGTATACTATCTCTTTATCAACCAGTCTATATATTAGCAGCAGACACAGTACAGTGCGGTAGTTCACGGCTGTGGCTACCTCTGTGTCGGCACTCGGCAGCCCGTCCATAATTGTATACTAGTATCCAATCCATCCATCTGCATTGTTTACCTGAGGTGCCTTTTAGTTGTGCCTATTAAAATATGGAGAACAAAAATGTTGAGGTTCCAAAATTAGGGAAAGATCAAGATCCACTTCCACCTCGTGCTGAAGCTGCTGCCACTAGTCATGGCCGAGACGATGAAATGCCAGCAACGTCGTCTGCCAAGGCCGATGCCCAATGGCATAGTACAGAGCATGTCAAAACCAAAACACCAAATATCAGTAAAAAAAGGACTCCAAAACCTAAAATAAAATTGTCTTAATCTTACTCACACAGTCAGCTACCTCATTGCGCCTCTTTTTTTCTTTGCGTCATGTGCTGTTTGGGGAGGGTTTTTTGGAAGGGACATCCTGCGTGACACTGCAGTGCCACTCCTAGATGGGCCCGGTGTTTGTGTCGGCCACTAGGGTCGCTAATCTTACTCACACAGCTACCTCATTGCGCCTCTTTTTTTCTTTGCGTCATGTGCTGTTTGGGGAGGGTTTTTTGGAAGGGACATCCTGCGTGACACTGCAGTGCCACTCCTAGATGGGCCCGGTGTTTGTGTCGGCCACTAGGGTCGCTAATCTTACTCACACAGTCAGCTACCTCATTGCGCCTCTTTTTTTCTTTGCGTCATGTGCTGTTTGGGGAGGGTTTTTTGGAAGGGCCATCCTGCGTGACACTGCAGTGCCACTCCTAGATGGGCCCGGTGTTTGTGTCGGCCACTAGGGTCGCTAATCTTACTCACACAGTCAGCTACCTCATTGCGCCTCTTTTTTTCTTTGCGTCATGTGCTGTTTGGGGAGGGTTTTTTGGAAGGGCCATCCTGCGTGACACTGCAGTGCCACTCCTAGATGGGCCCGGTGTTTGTGTCGGCCACTAGGGTCGCTAATCTTACTCACACAGCTACCTCATTGCGCCTCTTTTTTTCTTTGCGTCATGTGCTGTTTGGGGAGGGTTTTTTGGAAGGGACATCCTGCGTGACACTGCAGTGCCACTCCTAGATGGGCCCGGTGTTTGTGTCGGCCACTAGGGTCGCTTATCTTACTCACACAGTGACCTCGGTGCAAATTTTAGGACTAAAAATAATATTGTGAGGTGTGAGGTATTCAGAATAGACTGAAAATGAGTGTAAATTATGGTTTTTGAGGTTAATAATACTTTGGGATCAAAATGACCCCCAAATTCTATGATTTAAGCTGTTTTTTAGTGTTTTTGGAAAAAAACACCCGAATCCAAAACACACCCGAATCCGACAAAAATAATTCGGTGAGGTTTTGCCAAAACGCGTTCGAACCCAAAACACGGCCGCGGAACCGAACCCAAAACCAAAACACAAAACCCGAAAAATTTCAGGCGCTCATCTCTACTTTACACATAAGGTACTCACTGTGAGTAGTACATTATTGATGTGTTACATTGTGTTGAATAAAAATAAAAGACATATTAACTGCTAATCTTGAGACATACCTAGAATTATTTTACTGACAGTTTAGATGACAATTAAATCTCCATCAAAATAATTAAATTCAATAGTATTTATCAGACAGCTACTAA
The DNA here is from genome assembly GCF_028390025.1 of Pseudophryne corroboree. NCBI lineage: Eukaryota > Metazoa > Chordata > Amphibia > Anura > Myobatrachidae > Pseudophryne > Pseudophryne corroboree. The sequence continues at coordinate 254,083,782 of NC_086452.1, read as the reverse complement.
TATGTCTATAATAAACCTCAGTATCATTATATGGTGAGAACATTAAAAAAAATGCAATAAAAAGGCCAATTATCAATGTTCTGTTTTTGTCTTCCATGAATTCCACTTAAATCTGCACAACCTAAAAATTGACCTTTAAAATTAATAGCAACCTATGGAACAAATGTGGCAACAGCTAAAAGGCAACCGTTGGCAACTTGAGTTAATACTAATGAGATAATACTCTGAAGAATGGAAAACTTACTTGGACACAGGTCTCCATTACAGAGATCATTTTCATACTCTTTCCCTTCACATTTGTGACCTCCGTACTGTGGTGCTGGATTTGCACATTCCCGAAACCTTTGACGAAGTCCTCCTCCGCATGATAAACTGCAGGATGTCCAGCTACCCCAAGCTGACCATTTACCATCCACTGGATAAATGAGGAGGAAACACATGAGTCACGAGTGATCATCATTTGCAACTCTAATCAAGGTCAAGGGATGGACATTGATATTTAGTGGTTTTCTTCTGATGGTAGTGCGTTAATCATTCAGTGGCAGGTTTTTGAAGGTTACTGCCATTGTATGGTATGGAAGCAATGGCCATTTGATTCACCATCTCAATTGAGCTGTTTAACATCGAGAGCAGCCATGGGTTGCTATTCTGCGCAAACATGGTGTTTATTTGCACATGCGAGAACCATCAAAATTATTTGCTTTTTTTCATCAAATTCTTTAGATGAGCTTTCATTGAAAGCTTTGATGGCCAAAGCCTTGCCATCATTTGATGGTGGGCTTCTGATGTCCATCCCTCTCTCTATTCAATCATATACAAAAGGTTTTTGCATGGAAAGTATTCAACACAATTGCTGCCTACCAGATCTCATGGGAAAAGTGCAGGGTTTGTGAGAGGGCACATGTAAGAAAATAAATGTTGCTTTTGAGCAGGAGAACCATTTTGAATAAATAAAGTGAATAGACACTTTGGTATCGAAGTAAAACATAACACAAAGATAAAATATAACTATGCATTGCAAAAAAATAGATTTCGCTTATAATTATTGAATAATTGTGTGAACGAATGCAATATTTTACAATTTACTAAAATAATTATTATTTGTCAATCTTACTGTAAGCAGCTCTATGTACACTTCATGCATAATCTGTAAATCTGCCAATATAGTCATTAATTATTAAATCATTAATAATTAATATTTATTTACAAATAATTAGCCCTGCATGTGCAATCCAAGAGAATGTTTTTTAAATTAAATAATAGTTTGCAAAATTATCATGTATAATGTGAAATAATAGCAAACTCTGTTACAATACAACACGATAAGCAACAATAATAATGACTTACCTGGACAGTGCTGGTCATTGCAAATCTGTGTTTGTGTGTCCTGTCCTTCACAATTTGCTCCTTCAAATGATGGTGGGGGATTATTACAGAACCTTATACGTGTCTGAGTTCCTTTTCCGCATGTCTTGCTGCATGGACTCCAGGTTTGCCATGGACTCCATATACCATGAACTGCAATACATTAATAATAAACAATCGTAAAGGATTAATATATTTCTGAATACTCATTAAACCCGTTTTTTAAGGTACAGCTGAACATATTAGGCACTGCATCTACATGAACTGTCACAATGTTGTCAATGTAACTTGGCATAACGTCCACAAATGTCAAGAAGGAGGATTACAAAACCTCAAGAAGTTTTATCTGTTATATGTTTAGTTAATTATAATGGAAAACCTTGCTTTGTTTGCCAATTGTTGGATCCTGCATTTTGTTCTGATAAAGCCTATTACAAAATAGCAATACTACACAACTAAACACCTACAAAATTATTGTGCTGCAGCACAGTGATCGGCAAGCGTGTGATCAAAGCCCAGCCTGCAGCTCATTTCTGTGCCTTCCCCCACCGCTGTGCCTCACAGGGGAAACTGACGTCACCTTGCGATGTGACGTGATGATGTCACACTGCATGTCCAACGGCACTCTCCCCCCGCTCACCCACGCTCTTCTCCCGCCATGGTCTCAGTCCTCGTGTGGCACCACACCACAGGCAGCATTCCTCTCAGGGGGACTGGGAGCTGCCACCAGAGAACACATTCTGCTAAGACAGTACAGCAGAGTCACTGCGACATACAGTAAGTCACTATTCCTGATATCCTGGGTGCATTAGATATAGCTACAGTCATATGGCCAAATCTATCAACTTCCTTCGTAATCCTCATACATACAGTATTAGAGATCCAATGAAAAAAAAAGTGCAAAAATAATAAATAATACAATATGGATGTGACATCAGCAATGGAAGTATATATTTTTTTCTTGCTGTCATACCTATGCCACCAGTGGTGAATTAACCATAAATTACCTGAAGCACATGCTGTGTTCCATAGCATGAATTTAGGCTCATATTGTGTGGCGTAATGTGAATAAAGCTCATACTGTGTGGCATAATGTGAATATAGCTCATAATGTATGGCATAATGTGAATATAGCTCATACTGTGTGGTGTAATGTGAATGTGTCTCATAGTGTGTGGCATAATGTGAATTTGGCTCATACTGTGTGGCATAACATGAATTTTGGCTTATACTGTGTGGCATAATGTGAATGTGGCTCATACTGTGTGGCATAATGTAAATTTGGCTCATACTGTGTGGCGTAATGTGAATTTGGCTCATACCATGTGGTGTCATGTGATTTTGCCTCATACTGTGTAGCATAATGTAAATTTTGGGTCATACTGTGTGATTCCTTCGTAATCCTCAAACATACAATATTAGAGATCCCATGGAAAAAAGTGCAAAAATTATAAATAATACAATATGGATGTGACATCAGTAATGGAAGTATATATTTTTTTCTTGCTGTCATACCTATGCCACCAGTGGTGAATTATCCATAAGTTACCTGAAGCACATGCTGTGTGCCATAATGTGAATTTTGGCTCATATTGTGTGGCGTAATGTGAATGTGGCTCATACTGTGTAGCATAATGTGAATGTGGCTCATGATGTGTGGCATAATGTGAATAAACCTCATACTGTGTGGCATAATGTGAATTTGGCTCATACTGTGTGGCATAATGTGAATATAGCTCATACTGTGTGGCATAATGTGAATATAGCTCATACTGTGTGGCATAATGTGAATATAGCGCATACTGTGTGGCATAACGTGAACATAGCTCATACTGTGTGGCATAATGTGAATATAGCTCATACTGTGTGGCATAATGTGAATATAACTCATATTGTATGGCATAATGTGAATGTGGCTCATAGTGTGTGGCATAATGTGAATGTGGCTCATAGTGTGTGGCATAATGTGAATGTGGCTCATAGTGTGTGGCATAATGTGAATTTGGCTCACACTGTGTGGCATAACATGAATTTCGGCTTATACTGTGTGGCATAATGTGAATGTGGCTCATACTATGTGGCGTAATGTGAATTTGGCTCATACTGTGTGGCATAATGTGAATTTGGCACATACCATGTGGTGTCACGTGATTTTGCCTCATACTGTGTAGCATAATGTAAATATTGGCTCATACTGTGTGGCAGAATATGCATTTTGACTCATACTGTATGGCATAATGTGAATAAGGGGCACTACTGTCAGTGGCTGGTGAGCATGGAGACGTGTGACAAATGCTGGTGTCCTGCGAAGGAGGGGTGTAAGGGCATAGTTAAAGGTGGCTCTGATGGCACATGTGTAAATTTTAAACTTTACTTCTGTTTTGTTAAAACTCAAATGTTCGGCCCCCCAATTCTCCTGTACTTTTTAGAGTGGCCCACTCAAAATCAGGGTGTAGGTGCTGTGGGGTGCAAGGGGTGTGTGTGTGTAGGGTGTGGGGGAAGAATGCATGTGCAATTAGGCCCACCCCTTTCTAGTTCCGCCACAGGATCAAGTGTAAGCAGCGATAGGGTGCAGCGGCAGCTAGGACTCAGGGTTATGCTGTAGTGGACAATCAGTACTGGCCGGAGGTCACAGCATAATGTTTAATTTTATTTCTCTGGGGTGTATTATATCTACTTGTATTATTAGGAACTAGGGAGATATTGGATTAAGCCATGTGATTTTACTGAGAGAACGTAAAATAGTGCTAGACATGTTCCTGGACGGTGCTAGACATGCCCAAAAGGCGGTGCTAGAAACCTAAAAGTGCTAGACACGCCCCTCCGGCGGTGCACCCCCTAATAAAATTAGCTATGCACGCCTATACAAATAGTTGCTATCTTTGTTACAAATAATTTGATACAAAAAATAATATTGGTGTGCTGTATTTCAAATATTTCTGCTCCATAGCTAGATAAATAAAGCTGGCAGAATAAATGCAATTTGCGCCCTTTTAGATGTTTAGTGCACAGTAGAAACACTGGAACATTTAAATCTTCCCTACAGTGATTGGGAAAATAATTCCAAAGTTCAGTCTTTCCATATGAGACAGGTGTCAGGTAGAGATGAGCGCCTGAAATTTTTCGGGTTTTGTGTTTTGGTTTTGGGTTCGGTTCCGCGGCCGTGTTTTGGGTTCGAACGCGTTTTGGCAAAACCTCACCGAATTTTTTTTGTCGGATTCGGGTGTGTTTTGGATTCGGGTGTTTTTTTCAAAAAACACTAAAAAACAGCTTAAATCATAGAATTTGGGGGTCATTTTGATCCCAAAGTATTATTAACCTCAAAAACCATAATTTACACTCATTTTCAGTCTATTCTGAATACCTCACACCTCACAATATTATTTTTAGTCCTAAAATTTGCACCGAGGTCGCTGTGTGAGTAAGATAAGCGACCCTAGTGGCCGACACAAACACCGGGCCCATCTAGGAGTGGCACTGCAGTGTCACGCAGGATGTCCCTTCCAAAAAACCCTCCCCAAACAGCACATGACGCAAAGAAAAAAAGAGGCGCAATGAGGTAGCTGTGTGAGTAAGATTAGCGACCCTAGTGGCCGACACAAACACCGGGCCCATCTAGGAGTGGCACTGCAGTGTCACGCAGGATGGCCCTTCCAAAAAACCCTCCCCAAACAGCACATGACGCAAAGAAAAAGAAAAGAAAAAAGAGGTGCAAGATGGAATTGTCCTTGGGCCCTCCCACCCACCCTTATGTTGTATAAACAAAACAGGACATGCACACTTTAACCAACCCATCATTTCAGTGACAGGGTCTGCCACACGACTGTGACTGATATGACGGGTTGGTTTGGACCCCCCCCAAAAAAGAAGCAATTAATCTCTCCTTGCACAAACTGGCTCTACAGAGGCAAGATGTCCACCTCATCATCACCCTCCGATATATCACCGTGTACATCCCCCTCCTCACAGATTATCAATTCGTCCCCACTGGAATCCACCATCTCAGCTCCCTGTGTACTTTGTGGAGGCAATTGCTGCTGGTCAATGTCTCCGCGGAGGAATTGATTATAATTCATTTTAATGAACATCATCTTCTCCACATTTTCTGGATGTAACCTCGTACGCCGATTGCTGACAAGGTGAGCGGCGGCACTAAACACTCTTTCGGAGTACACACTTGTGGGAGGGCAACTTAGGTAGAATAAAGCCAGTTTGTGCAAGGGCCTCCAAATTGCCTCTTTTTCCTGCCAGTATAAGTACGGACTGTGTGACGTGCCTACTTGGATGCGGTCACTCATATAATCCTCCACCATTCTATCAATGTTGAGAGAATCATATGCAGTGACAGTAGACGACATGTCCGTAATCGTTGTCAGGTCCTTCAGTCCGGACCAGATGTCAGCATCAGCAGTCGCTCCAGACTGCCCTGCATCACCGCCAGCGGGTGGGCTCGGAATTCTGAGCCTTTTCCTCGCACCCCCAGTTGCGGGAGAATGTGAAGGAGGAGATGTTGACAGGTCGCGTTCCGCTTGACTTGACAATTTTGTCACCAGCAGGTCTTTCAACCCCTGCAGACTTGTGTCTGCCGGAAAGAGAGATCCAAGGTAGGCTTTAAATCTAGGATCGAGCACGGTGGCCAAAATGTAGTGCTCTGATTTCAACAGATTGACCACCCGTGAATCCTTGTTAAGCGAATTAAGGGCTCCATCCACAAGTCCCACATGCCTAGCGGAATCGCTCCGTGTTAGCTCCTCCTTCAATGTCTCCAGCTTCTTCTGCAAAAGCCTGATGAGGGGAATGACCTGACTCAGGCTGGCAGTGTCTGAACTGACTTCACGTGTGGCAAGTTCAAAGGGCATCAGAACCTTGCACAACGTTGAAATCATTCTCCACTGCGCTTGAGACAGGTGCATTCCACCTACTATATCGTGCTCAATTGTATAGGCTTGAATGGCCTTTTGCTGCTCCTCCAACCTCTGAAGCATATAGAGGGTTGAATTCCACCTCGTTACCACTTCTTGCTTCAGATGATGGCAGGGCAGGTTCAGTAGTTTTTGGTGGTGCTCCAGTCTTCTGTACGTGGTGCCTGTACGCCGAAAGTGTCCCGCAATTCTTCTGGCCACCGACAGCATCTCTTGCACGCCCCTGTCGTTTTTTAAAAAATTCTGCACCACCAAATTCAAGGTATGTGCAAAACATGGGACGTGCTGGAATTTGCCCATATTTAATGCACACACAATATTGCTGGCGTTGTCCGATGCCACAAATCCACAGGAGAGTCCAATTGGGGTAAGCCATTCCGCGATGATCTTCCTCAGTTGCCGTAAGAGGTTTTCAGCTGTGTGCGTATTCTGGAAAGCGGTGATACAAAGCGTAGCCTGCCTAGGAAAGAGTTGGCGTTTGCGAGATGCTGCTACTGGTGCCGCCGCTGCTGTTCTTGCGGCGGGAGTCCATACATCTACCCAGTGGGCTGTCACAGTCATATAGTCCTGACCCTGCCCTGCTCCACTTGTCCACATGTCCGTGGTTAAGTGGACATTGGGTACAACTGCATTTTTTAGGACACTGGTGAGTCTTTTTCTGACGTCCGTGTACATTCTCGGTATCGCCTGCCTAGAGAAGTGGAACCTAGATGGTATTTGGTAACGGGGGCACACTGCCTCAATAAATTGTCTAGTTCCCTGTGAACTAACGGCGGATACCGGACGCACGTCTAACACCAACATAGTTGTCAAGGCCTCAGTTATCCGCTTTGCAGCAGGATGACTGCTGTGATATTTCATCTTCCTCGCAAAGGACTGTTGAACAGTCAATTGCTTACTGGAAGTAGTACAAGTGGGCTTACGACTTCCCCTCTGGGATGACCATCGACTCCCAGCAGCAACAACAGCAGCGCCAGCAGCAGTAGGCGTTACACGCAAGGATGCATCGGAGGAATCCCAGGCAGGAGAGGAATCGTCAGAATTGCCAGTGACATGGCCTGCAGGACTATTGGCATTCCTGGGGAAGGAGGAAATTGACACTGAGGGAGTTGGTGGGGTGGTTTGCGTGAGCTTGGTTACAAGAGGAAGGGATTTAATGGTCAGTGGACTGCTTCCGCTGTCACCCAAAGTTTTTGAACTTGTCACTGACTTATTATGAATGCGCTGCAGGTGACGTATAAGGGAGGATGTTCCGAGGTGGTTAACGTCCTTACCCCTACTTATTACAGCTTGACAAAGGGAACACACGGCTTGACACCTGTTGTCCGCATTTCTGGTGAAATACCTCCAAACCGAAGAGCTGATTTTTTTGGTATTTTCACCTGGCATGTCAACGGCCATATTCCTCCCACGGACAACAGGTGTCTCCCCGGGTGCCTGACTTAAACAAACCACCTCACCATCAGAATCCTCCTGGTCAATTTCCTCCCCAGCGCCAGCAACACCCATATCCTCCTCATCCTGGTGTACTTCAACACTGACATCTTCAATCTGACTATCAGGAACTGGACTGCGGGTGCTCCTTCCAGCACTTGCAGGGGGCGTGCAAATGGTGGAAGGCGCATGCTCTTCACGTCCAGTGTTGGGAAGGTCAGGCATCGCAACCGACACAATTGGACTCTCCTTGTGGATTTGGGATTTCGAAGAATGCACAGTTCTTTGCTGTGCTGCTTTTGCCAGCTTGAGTCTTTTCATTTTTCTAGCGAGAGGCTGAGTGCTTCCATCCTCATGTGAAGCTGAACCACTAGCCATGAACATAGGCCAGGGCCTCAGCCGTTCCTTGCCACTCCGTGTCGTAAATGGCATATTGGCAAGTTTACGCTTCTCCTCCGACAATTTTATTTTAGGTTTTGGAGTCCTTTTTTTTCTGATATTTGGTGTTTTGGATTTGACATGCTCTGTACTATGACATTGGGCATCGGCCTTGGCAGACGACGTTGCTGGCATTTCATCGTCTCGGCCATGACTAGTGGCAGCAGCTTCAGCACGAGGTGGAAGTGGATCTTGATCTTTCCCTAATTTTGGAACCTCAACATTTTTGTTCTCCATATTTTAATAGGCACAACTAAAAGGCACCTCAGGTAAACAATGGAGATGGATACTAGTATACAATTATGGACTGCCTGCCGAGTGCAGACACAGAGGTAGCCACAGCCGTGAACTACCGTACTGTACTGTGTCTGCTGCTAATATAGACTGGTTGATAAAGAGATGTCTATGTAACTATGTATGTATAAAGAAGAAAGAAAAAAAAACCACGGTTAGGTGGTATACAATTATGGACGGACTGCCTGCCGAGTGCAGACACAGAGGTAGCCACAGCCGTGAACTACCGTACTGTACTGTGTCTGCTGCTAATATAGACTGGTTGATAAAGAGATGTCTATGTAACTATGTATGTATAAAGAAGAAAGAAAAAAAAACCACGGTTAGGTGGTATACAATTATGGACGGACTGCCTGCCGAGTGCAGACACAGAGGTAGCCACAGCCGTGAACTACCGTACTGTACTGTGTCTGCTGCTAATATAGACTGGTTGATAAAGAGATGTCTATGTAACTATGTATGTATAAAGAAGAAAGAAAAAAAAACCACGGTTAGGTGGTATACAATTATGGACGGACTGCCTGCCGAGTGCAGACACAGAGGTAGCCACAGCCGTGAACTACCGTACTGTACTGTGTCTGCTGCTAATATAGACTGGTTGATAAAGAGATGTCTATGTAACTATGTATGTATAAAGAAGAAAGAAAAAAAAACCACGGTTAGGTGGTATACAATTATGGACGGACTGCCTGCCGAGTGCAGACACAGAGGTAGCCACAGCCGTGAACTACCGTACTGTACTGTGTCTGCTACTAATATAGACTGGTTGATAAAGAGATGTCGTAGTAGTATGTATGTATAAAGAAGAAAAAAAAACCACGGTTAGGTGGTATACAATTATGGACGGACTGCCTGCCGAGTGCAGACACAGAGGTAGCCACAGCCGTGAACTACCGTACTGTGTCTGCTGCGACTGGATGATAAATGATATAAAAAATATATATATATCACTACTGCAGCCGGACAGGTATATATTATATATTATATAATGACGGACCTGCTGGACACTGTCTGTCAGCAGAATGAGTTTTATTTTTATAGAATAAAAAAAACAACAACACACAAGTGAAGTCACACGACGAGTGTTTAACTTTTTCAGGCAATCACAATATAAGTATACTACTAACTATACTGGTGGTCAGTGTGGTCAGGTCACTGGTCAGTCACACTGGCAGTGGCACTCCTGCAGCAAAAGTGTGCACTGTTTAATTTTAATATAATATTATGTACTCCTGGCTCCTGCTATAACCTATAACTGGCACTGCAGTGCTCCCCAGTCTCCCCCACAATTATAAGCTATGTGAGCTGAGCAGTCAGACAGATATATAATATATATAGATGATGCAGCACACTGGGCTGAGCCTGAGCAGTGCACACAGATATGGTATGTGACTGAGTCACTGTGTGTATCGCTTTTTTCAGGCAGAGAACGGATATATTAAATAAACTGCACTGTCTGGTGGTCACTCACTATATAATATTATGTACTCCTGGCTCCTGCTATAACCTATAACTGGCACTGCAGTGCTCCCCAGTCTCCCCCACAATTATAAGCTGTGTGAGCTGAGCAGTCAGACAGATATATAATATATATATAGATGATGCAGCACACTGGGCTGAGCCTGAGCAGTGCACACAGATATGGTATGTGACTGAGTCACTGTGTGTATCGCTTTTTTCAGGCAGAGAACGGATATATTAAATAAACTGCACTGTCTGGTGGTCACTCACTAGTAAACTCTCTGCACTCTCTACACTTCTACAGTACTCCTCCTAGTCCTAAGCTCCAGTAAATCTCTCTCTCTTATAATCTAAATGGAGAGGACGCCAGCCACGTCCTCTCCCTATCAATCTCAATGCACGTGTGAAAATGGCGGCGACGCACGGCTCCTTATATAGAATCCGAGTCTCGCGATAGAATCCGAGCCTCGCGAGAATCCGACAGCGTCATGATGACGTTCGGGCGCGCTCGGGTTAACCGAGCAAGGCGGGAAGATCCGAGTCGCTCGGATCCGTGTAAAAAAAGCTGAAGTTCGGGCGGGTTCGGATTCCGAGGAACCGAACCCGCTCATCTCTAGTGTCAGGGTATCAGTGTGACAATGACTCATGGATCAACTCTAAATCGAAACCTAAAATTTCAGGTTAACTCTTTTTGTTTTTTTTTTGGTTGCAATAGCACTCTCTAACCAAGTACCATTTCCACATAACAGGCGAGTAACAGATGCAGTGTGACAAGTGTACAGTATCTCAGAGGGATAATCACTATGGGGGTGGCTCAGATGTGGTTAAATTCAGCATCACTCCTGCTTACTTGGTAGCATCAGCAATGCTCAGATATGCTAATGCAGCAGGAGGTATCTGGTATGAGTAGACGCCTCCTGCATTCATGAATGATCCAGTTCTGCATCCAAGAATGCAGCAATGGGTCATTTGCTATACTATTGGCTAGCTGGGTTAACCCTGAGATTATGACACCTGCCACCGCAGCTCCGTCTCTGAGGCCAGGAAATCCCAGTCGATAGACAACGACCCTGACCTTGGCACGCCCATAAAACGACACCTCCATTTTGTGAGGAGGCACCCATCGCTAACCCTTCCTCACCCCTAAACATACTGCTTCCGATGATGCAGGACCTGTACTGCACATTCAATGTATGGGTCTGTTGCATATACAAAGTACCAAACATGGGTACAGTACTTTGCTTTTTTTTACTATTAATGCTTTGGGAACTAAATCAGGCCATATATGTGACAAGATGGATGGGTTGTGTGAAGAATTTTTGTGTTCCACTGGTTTTCAGAAACTATTCTCACATATGTTTCTGAACCAAGCATGTCACTCATTAACTGTGTGTCAACTTCATGAGCAAATGGTGTCTCCAGTTATATGAGGATAAGTGGTGCCACCAGTGAGCATCTTCACCAGCTCTTAAAACAGTTCACACATCTTGGATGCTACAGTATTTTGCTGCTGCAACACCACTTTGCTGGTTGATCTGGCTAAATCTTTGCCAACCAGTATCACTGTACAAGGGGGGTCATTCCGAGTTGATCGCTAGCTGAAAATGTTCGCTGCGCTGCGATTAAGTAAAAAACTGGAACTTCTGTGCATGCGTATGCGGCGCAGTGCGCACACGCGACATACTTTCACAACGGCCGATGTATTTTCACACAAGGTCTAGCGAAGCTTTTCAGTCGCAATGGCCGCCGCAGAGTGATTGACTATGAATTGGGCGTATCTGGGTGTCAACTGACTGTTTTCAGGGAGTGCTCGAAAAAACGCATGCGTGCCAGGAAAAACGCAGGCGTGGCTCGGCGAACGCAGGGCGTGTTTGTAACGTCAAATCCGGAACTGAATGGTCTGAAGTGATCGCAAGCACTGAGTAGGTCTGAAGCTACTCAGAAACTGCACAATATTTTTTTTGTAGCTGTTCTGCGATGCAATCGTTCGCACTTCTGCTAAGCTAAGATACACTCCCAGAGGGCGGCGGCTTAGTGTTTGCATGGCTGCTAAAAACTGCTAGCGAGCGATCAACTCGGAATGACCCCCAATCTCAACAAGGACTTAACCTTAATCTTAAATCTTCTAATCACTACCACAAACAGGCACTATAGAGGTTAAAGGAAACTTTACTATTATATAACATTGAGGTAAGGGAAGGTCTTTTCGTATGGACTCAATGGGCAGTTGCACAAGGGCCCCGGGAGTTTAAGGGAGCTGATGGTCTCCCTTTTCCAGGGGTACCAGATTTTTTTTAAATTGGCCCTGGGGAACAGGGGATAATAAGAATTTACTTACCGATAATTCTATTTCTCGTAGTCCGTAGTGGATGCTGGGAACTCCGTAAGGACCATGGGGAATAGCGGCTCCGCAGGAGACTGGGCACAAAAGTAAAGCTTTAGGACTACCTGGTGTGCACTGGCTCCTCCCCCTATGACCCTCCTCCAAGCCTCAGTTAGGATACTGTGCCCGGACGAGCGTACACAATAAGGAAGGATTCATGAATCCCGGGTAAGACTCAAACCAGCCACACTAATCACACCGTACAACTTGTGATATGAACCCAGTTAACAGCATGATAACAGAGGAGCCTCTGGAAAGATGGCTCACAATAACAATAACCCGAATTAGTTAACAATAACTATGTACAAGTATTGCAGACAATCCGCACTTGGGATGGGCGCCCAGCATCCACTACGGACTACGAGAAATAGAATTATCGGTAAGTAAATTCTTATTTTCTCTGACGTCCTAGTGGATGCTGGGAACTCCGTAAGGACCATGGGGATTATACCAAAGCTCCCAAACGGGCGGGAGAGTGCGGATGACTCTGCAGCACCGAATGAGAGAACTCCAGGTCCTCCTCAGCCAGGGTATCAAATTTGTAGAATACTAGAATTTAGCAAACGTATTTGCCCCTGACCAAGTAGCTGCTCGGCAAAGTTGTAGAGCCGAGACCCCTCGGGCAGCCGCCCAAGAAGAGCCCACCTTCCGTGTGGAATGGGCTTTTACAGATTTTGGCTGTGGCAGGCCTGCCACAGAATGTGCAAGCTGAATTGTACTACAAATCCAACGAGCAATAGTCTGCTTAGAAGCAGGAGCACCCAGCTTGTTGGGTGCATACAGAATAAACAGCGAGTCAGATTTTCTGACTCCAGCCGTCCTGGAAACATATATTTTCAGGGCCCTGACTACGTCCAGTAACTTGGAGTCCTCCAAGTCCCTAGTAGCCGCAGGTACCACAATAGGCTGGTTCAGGTGAAACGCTGAAACCACCTTAGGGAGAAATTGAGGACGAGTCCTCAATTCTGCCCTGTCCGTATGAAAAATCAGGTAAGGGCTTTTACAGGATAAAGCCGTCAATTCTGACACGCGCCTGGCCGAAGCCAAGGCCAACAACATGACCACTTTCCACGTGAGATATTTTAAATCCACAGATTTAAGCGGTTCAAACAAATGTGATTTTAGGAACCCCAAAACGACATTGAGATCCCAAGGTGCCACTGGAGGCACAAAAGGAGGCTGTATATGCAGCACCCCCTTGACAAACGTCTGAACTTCAGGCACTGAAGCCAGTTCTTTCTGGAAGAAAATCGACAGGGCCGAAATCTGAACCTTTATGGATCCCAATTTGAGGCCCATAGACACTCCTGTTTGCAGGAAATGTAGGAATCGACCCAGTTGAAATTCCTCCGTAGGGGCCTTCCTGGCCTCGCACCAAGCAACGTATTTCCGCCAAATGCGGTGATAATGCTTTATGGTTACATCCTTCCTGGCTTTGATCAGGGTAGGGATGACTTCCTCCGGAATGCCTTTCTCTTTCAGGATCCGGCGTTCAACCGCCATGCCGTCAAACGCAGCCGCGGTAAGTCTTGGAACAGACAGGGTCCTTGCTGGAGCAGGTCCCTTCTTAGAGGTAGAGGCCATGGGTCCTCTGTGAGCATCTCTTGAAGTTCCGGGTACCAAGTCCTTCTTGGCGAATCCGGAGCCACGAGTATAGTTCTCACTCCTCTCCGTCTTATAATTCTCAGTACCTTGGGTATGAGAGGCAGAGTAGGGAACACATACACTGACTGGTACACCCACGGTGTTACCAGAGCGTCCACAGCTATTGCCTGAGGGTCCCTTGACCTGGCGCAATACCTGTCCAGTTTTTTGTTGAGGCGGGACGCCATCATGTCCACCTTTGGTTTTTCCCAACGGTTTACAATCATGTAAAAAGACTTCTGGGTGAAGTCCCCACTCTCCCGGGTGGAGGTCGTGCCTGCTGAGGAAGTCTGCTTCCCAGTTGTCCACTCCCGGAATGAACACTGCTGACAGTGCTATCACATGATTTTCCGCCCAGCGAAGAATCCTTGCAACTTCTGCCATTGCCCTCCTGCTTATTGTGCCGCCCTGTCTGTTTACGTGGGCGACTGCCGTGATGTTGTCCGACTGGATCAGTATCGGCAGACATTGAAGCAGAGGTCTTGCTTGGCTTAGAGCATTGTAAATGGCTCTCAACTCCAGAATATTTATGTGAAGTGAATAGGTCTCACCGAGCCGTCCGGCTTCGGTACCACAAACAGTGTGGAATAATACCCCTTTCCCTGTTGCAGGAGGGGTACCTTGATTATCACCCGCTGGGAATACAGCTTGTGAATGGCTTCCAATACCGCCTCCCTGTCGGAGGGAGACGTCGGTAAAGCAGACTTTAGGAAACGGCGAGGGGGAGACGTCTCGAATTCCAATTTGTACCCCTGAGATACCACCTGAAGGATCCAGGGGTCCCCTTGTGAGTGAGCCCACTGCGCGCTGAAATTCTTGAGACGGGCCCCTACCGTACCCGAGTCCGCTTGTAAAGCCCCAGCGTCATGCTGAGGACTTGGCAGAAGCGGGAGAGGGCTTCTGTTCCTGGGAACTGGCTGTCTGCTGCAGCCTTTTTCCTCTTCCTCTGCCACGGGGCAGAAAAGAGGAGCCTTTTGCCCTCTTACCCTTATGGGGCCGAAAGGACTGCGCCTGATAATACGGCGTCTTCTTATGTTGAGAGGCTACCTGGGGTAAAAATGTGGATTTCCCAGCAGTCGCCGTGGCCACCAGGTCTGATAGACCTACCTCAAATAACTCCTCCCCTTTATAAGGTAATACTTCCATATGCCTTTTGGAATCACCTGACCACTGCCGCGTCCATAACCCCCTTCTGGCAGAAATGGACAGCAAACTTACTCTTGATGCCAGTCGGCAAATATCCCTCTGTGCACCACGCATATATAAAAATGCATCTTTTAAATGCTCTATAGTCAGTAATATACTATCCCTATCCAGGGTATCAATATTGTCAGTCAGGGAATCCGACCAAGCCACCCCAGCACTGCACATCCAGGCTGAGGCGATTGCTGGTCGCAGTATAACACCAGTATGTGTGTATATACATTTTAGGATATTCTCCTGCTTTCTGTCAGCAGGTTCCTTAAGGGCGGCCGTATCAGGAGACGGTAGTGCCACTTGTTTTGACAAGCGTGTGAGCGCTTTATCCACCCTAGGGGGTGTTTCCCAACGTGCCCTATCCTCTGGCGGGAAAGGGTATGATGCCAATAACTTTTTAGGAATTATCAGTTTTTTATCGAGGGAAACCCACGCTATATCACACACTTCATTTAATTCATCAGATGCAGGAAAAACTACGGGTAGTTTTTTCTCACCAAACTTAATACCCTTTTTAGTGGTACTTGTACTATCAGAAATGTGTAAAACATCTTTCATTGCCTCAATCATGTAACGTGTGGCCCTACTGGAAGTCACATTTGTCTCTTCACCGTCGATACTGGAGTCAGTATCCGTGTCGGCGTCTGTATCTGCCATCTGAGGTAACGGGCGTTTTAGAGCCCCTGATGGCCTTTGAGACGCCTGGACAGGCACAAGCTGAGTAGCCGGCTGTCTCATGTCATCAACTGTCTTTTGTAAAGAGCTGACACTATCACGTAAGTCCTTCCATAAGTTCATCCACTCAGGTGTCGACTCCCTAGGGGGTGACATCACCATTACCGGCAATTGCTCCGCCTCCACATCATTTTCCTCCTCATACATGTCGACACAATCGTACCGACACACAGCCCACACACAGGGAATGCTCTGATAGAGGACAGGACCCCACTAGCCCTTTGGGGAGACAGAGGGAGAGTATGCCAGCACACACCAGAGCGCTATATATATATATATATATATATATAGGGATAACCTTATATAAGTGTTTTTCCCCTTATAGCTGCTGTTATGTTAATACTGCGCCCAATTAGTGCCCCCCTCTCTTGTTTTACCCTTTTCTGTAGTGCAGGACTGCAGGGGAGAGTCAGGGAGACGTCCTTCCAGCGGAGCTGTGAGGGAAAATGGCGCCTGTGTGCTGAGGAGATAGGCTCCGCCCCCTTCTCGGCGGACTTTTCTCCCGCTTTTTGCTGTATTCTGGCAGGGGTTAAAATACATCCATATAGCCCTGGGGGCTATATGTGAGGTATTTTCGCCAGCCAAGGTGTTTTTATTGCTGCTCAGGGCGCCCCCCCCAGCGCCCTGCACCCTCAGTGACCGGAGTGTGAAGTGTGCCTGAGGAGCAATGGCGCACAGCTGCAGTGCTGTGCGCTACCTTGGTGAAGACTGATGTCTTCTGCCGCCGATTTTCCGGACCTCTTCTGCCTCTGTAAGGGGGCTGGCGGCGCGGCTCTGGGAACGGACTCCGAGGCTGGGCCTGTGTTCGGTCCCTCTGGAGCTAATGGTGTCCAGTAGCCAAGAAGCCCAAGCTGGCTACAAGCAGGCAGGTTCGCTTCTTCTCCCCTTAGTCCCTCGATGCAGTGAGCCTGTTGCCAGCAGGTCTCACTGAAAATAAAAAACCTAAAACTAAACTTTTTCTTAGAAACTCAGGAGAGTCCTAGAATGCACCCTTCTCGGCCGGGCACAAAAATCTAACTGAGGCTTGGAGGAGGGTCATAGGGGGAGGAGCCAGTGCACACCAGGTAGTCCTAAAGCTTTACTTTTGTGCCCAGTCTCCTGCGGAGCCGCTATTCCCCATGGTCCTTACGGAGTTCCCAGCATCCACTAGGACGTCAGAGAAATCTGACTTCAAAGCAGTGGTCCCCATCCAAGCCTGTTAATTGCTCTACCTAGCAAATATCTTGGGTTCTAACTTATACCTCTTTTAGACCAATACCGCGGGTCGCAGCCTGGAGCCTGACACGGGTGCTACCTAGCTGCAACCCGCATCAGTACCCCATCCCACGGCAGTCACCAACCCGGAATATTGCCGGGTTGGTGACATTGCCGGTGACGCGGCAGGGGCGGCACTTGGAGATCACATGACCTCCAAGTGCCGCCTGTCCATTCACTGTGAATAGGAAGCAGGATCGATGTGACCCAGCTCCCGTTTATACAGCACAGTTTGCCAGGTTGAATCCGCGTTCAACCCTGCAAACTACCTGAGTTGGAATGCCGGGTCAGTCGACCCGGATTATTCCAACTCGACCCTTTTACACCAACCAGGAACAAGGGTTATGCACGCTCATGTGCAATAACCCCTGTTATATGCTGGCAGTGTAAAAGGGGTATCAGAGTTTTTCTGAGGGTATACTCCAAAAGCTGGGACTCTCCCCTTTCGGTAGACACTGGCATCTTGTGTCTACTATGCCCAGAACCAGAAATATCAGTTTTCCAGCAGCTGGTCCCTGCTCCAGATCCATTCTTACACCAAGTTCCGTATCTGAATCTGCGACATTGCTCGTGTGTAAAAATCAATTCCTGTGCAGTTAATGTTGCATGTACTGTAGTGTCTCTAGTACACTATGAGTGTCTTTTTGGTGCATTGCAATGCGCATAAGATGCGAAATCTAAAGAAAAGTACAGTATGCTAATCCACTCGTTACATCTCAGACATGAAGGGCATCTCATACCGTATGGTATATAGATGCTGAGTGTATGAGGACACATCTGTAGATACTGTATGCATTAGTATTCTTTTCACTGCCAGCCAGTCTGGTATCTAGACGTGTGTGACCCTGCTTTCAGCAGGCACACACAGCAGCGCTGGCTGGAAGGTTTCACTGGGAGCCAATGGCACTGCTCAAAACTCTTGTTCTCATCCTCAGGAAGTCTGCTCCATGACAGCCAATACAAACCCTATTCCCTTACAATCTCTGTACCCCAAATCATCCTTTGGGAGCCAGTGTATCATTTTATATCCCCTCTCTGCTTCCCACACTGTCAGACAATGGATGGTAGGAGGTAAAACAGATTTTGGTTTATATGCAGTGTTAGCTACCACACTCCCTAGGACTGACTGTACATCTTGACTAGAGATGTCCTGACCATTATCCACATATAAGAAAAAAAGAAAAGGGGGGGGGGGCATTATCCACATATAACCAGAAGCTAGGTAATTACTAGATGGACCAGAGGCGGAACTAGCGCCAGTGCAGGCAGTGCCTTGCACTGGGGCCCGCAACTGTCAAGGGGCCCGCAGCCAGAACAGCATGTAATGAGTCAAACTGACTCATTACATGCCGCCTGGCTGCCGCTGTGTTCCGCCGCCGCCGAGGAAATGATGCGCGCACCGGCTACAGGGGGGGAGGAGGAGAAGGGGGGATGGAGGAGGGAGCCGCAGCAGCGCTGTGTAATTGGTAGAAGCGCTGCTGCTGCTGGCCCTCTCCTTTACCATAGGTTGCCCTCCGCCGCTGTGAATGCTGGGATGCGCATCGCATCCCAGCATTCACAGCGGCGGAGGGCAGTCTATGGTAAAGGAGAGGTCCAGCAGCAGCAGCGCTTCTACCAATGACATAGCGCTGCTGCGGCTCCCTCCTCCACCCCTCCTCCTCCTTCTTCTCCCCTGCCAGAACAGAAGCTGCACGAGGAGCCTGAGCCAGCGGAAACGGTAAGTAAACCTATTCTATCTATCTATCTATCTATCTATCTATCTATCTATCTATCTATCTATCTATCTATCTTTCCTGTTTGCCGTAATGTGCAAAACATGGGACGCTGTCTGCCGTAATGTATAATAAATGGGACGCTGTCTGCCGTAATATGCAAAAAATGGGATGCTGTCTGCCGTAATGTGTAATAAATGGGACGCTGTCTGCCGTAATGTGCAAAACATGGGACGCTGTCTGCCATAATGTATAATAAATGGGACGCTGTCTGCCGTAATGTGTAATAAATGGGACGCTGTCTGCCGTAATGTGTAATAAATGGGACGCTGTCTGCCGTAATGTGCAAAAAATGGGAAGCTGTCTGCCGTAATGTGTAAAAAGGGGACGCTGTCTGCCGTAATGTGTAAAAATGGGACGCTGTCTGTTGTAATGTGTAAAAAAGGGACACTGTGTGCCGTAATGTGTAAAAAGGGGACACTGTCTGCCGTAATGTGTAAAAAATGGGACGCTGTCTGCCGTAATGTGTAATAAATGGGAAGCTGTCTGCCGTAATATGCAAAAAAACTGTTGCTAGGTATCCATTTCTCTGGCCCTGAGCAGGTCCCCCTCACCAGATCCTCTCCAGGGGTGAGGCGGTGAACTTAGATGGGGGGGGGGGCAAAGCATTTTGTCGCACATGGGCCCACCGCTCGCTAGTTCCGCCACTGAGATGGACCATACTAGACTCCAAAGTAACCATTGTATTTGTATGATATATACAGTAAAAGGAGCCAAACTGAGCTCACTCAATTATTCCCACATCTTCTCTGTGCTTTGGAGGAGAGTCCATTCACATCTTAATATGCCAGTGTATGAACATAAATAATTAGTGTCCCATAAGTGACAATGACGTTCCTCGCATGTCCCTTTTTTCCTACTACTTACAAAGATTGCTAAATTGAGACAATTGAACTGTTTGAAATCAAATGACATATAGAAGAAATGTATTGGCAAAAAGGGGAATTTAATACCTACCGGTAATTCCTTTTCTCGTCGTCCATAGTGGATACTGGGAATTGAAGATTACCATGGGGTAAAGATTGGGTCCACTGGAGCCCGGCACTTTAAGAAATTAATAGTGTGTGCTGGCTCCTCCCCTCTATGCCCCTCCTAGCAGACTTAGTCTAGGAAAACTGTGCCCGAGGAGATGGACATATTGTAAGAGAAGGATATAACACATAAACCGGTGAGGTAACGAACCAACATACACAATAACAAGAAAGCAGAGCTAACTAAAACAGAGGAAAGCAATGTTAACTATAGAAGGATAGCAACGCTAACCAAACATGGAACAGGGAAAGCAACAGCAAACCCAACCAAGAATACTTACAGCCAGGTAAGCAGAAAACGAAGCACTGAGGCGGGCGTCCAGTATCCACTACGGACTATGAGAAAAGGAATTACCAGACGGTATTAAATTCTTCTTTTCGCTAACGTCTTAGTGGATACTGGGAATTGAAGATTACCATGGGGACGTCCCAAAGCTCCCAGAACAGGTGGGGGAGTGCTGAGACCCCTGCAAAACCGCCTGACCAAACTGAAGGTCATCCTTGACCAAGGTGTCGAACCTGTAGAACTTTACAAACATGTTCGAACCAGACCAAGTAGCTGCCTGGCACAACTGTAAGGCCGAGACACCCCAGGCAGCCGCCCAGGAAGAACCCACCGACCTTGTGGAGTGGACCTGAATAACACTCGTGGTAGAGCTGCTGAAGTATAGGCTTGTTGAATAGTCAACCTGAGCCACCTAGCAATGAAATGCTTAGAGGCAGGGTGACCAATCTTAGTAGCATCATAAAGGACAAAAAGCGAATCAGACTTCCTTTGACGAGCAGTCCTTTTGATGTAGACCTTCAAAGCCCTAACCACATCTAGGGAAGGGACTTTGGAGCAATGGAAGTGTCAGATAACACTGGAACCACAATTGGTTGATTCACATGAAAGGCCGACACAACCTTTAGCAAAAAGTGGTGGCGAGTTCTGAGCTCCGCCCTATCCTCATGAAATATCAAGTATGGGCTCTTATCGGAGAAGGCCCTCAATTCCAACAACCGTTGAGCAGAAGCTAAGGCCAGTAACATAACTGTCTTCCACGTTAGGTACTTCAAGTCTACCCTAAGTAAGCGTTCAAATCAGTCCTACTGGAGAAAGGTCAAGTCCGCATTGAGGTCCCACGGAGTGGGATGAAGATGGAGATAGCCGAAATCTGAACCTTGATGGAGCCTAATATTAGGCCCTTATCCACACCTGCTTGCAGGAACAGTAGAAACCGGGCCAGACAAAATTTCACGGGGGAATATTTTCTACCCTTGTACCAAGTAACACATTTCTTCCAAATACGGTGGTAATATTTGGATGGAACCACTTAAGGGGCCTGGACCATAGTGGAAATAACCTTGGATGGGAGACCCTTTCTAGTTAAAATCTCCCTCTCAACTTCCAAGCCATTAAACGTAGCCGCTGTAAGTCTGGATAGACAAATGGTCCTTGTTGAAGAAGGTCCTTGCATAGCGGCAGAGGCCAGGTTTCCTCCCGAGTCAGGAGGTCCGCATACCAGGCCCGTCGAGGCAATCTTGGGCAATCAGAATTGCCTCAACTCTTTCCTTTTTGATCCTTTTTAAAACTCTTGGAATGAGAGGAAGCCGAGGAAACAGGTACAAAAACTGGTAAGTCCATTGTGTCATCAAAGCATCTACCGCTATTGCTTGTGCATCCTTCGTTCTGGAGCAGTAACGATGGAGCTTCTTGTTGAGACGAGAAGCCATCAGGTCTATTTGCAGACAGCCCCACCGGTGAATCAGTTGTTGAAACACCTGAAGGTGAAGGCCCCATTCCCCTGGATAGAGGTCATGCCTGCTGAGGAAGTCCGCTTCCAAGTTGTCCACTCCTAGAATGTATATGGCTGAGATGACCCTTGCGTTGACTTCCGCCCAGAGAAGTATTCTAGACACCTCTCGCATTGCGGCCCTGCTTCTTGTTCCTCCCTGTCGATTGATGTACGCCACTGCTGTGGCATTGTCCGACTGCACCTGGATGGCCTGATTCTGAAGGAGGTATGAGGCTTGCAGGAGAGCCTTGTAAATTGCTCTGAGTTCCAGGATGTTGATTGAAAGTGAAGATTTCTGACATGACCATTTCCCCTGGAACTGCGCCCCCTGGATCACAGCCCCCCAACCCTGGAGGCTGGCATCCGTTGTTAACAGAGTCCAAGAATGGATATTGAAACTCCGACCCTCCACCAGATGGGAGACTTGTAGCCACCATAGTAGGGATATCCTTGCTTTCGGCGACAGAGTTATAGTCTGATGCATGTGGGTGAGAACCCGACAATTTGTCCAACAGATCAAGTTGGAATGGCCATGCATGAAACCTGCTGTACTGTATCGCCTCGTAAGAGGCTACCATCTTGCCCAGCAAGCGAATGCAAAGATGAATTGAGATCATGCATGGTTTTAATACCAAGCGGACCATGGACTGAATTGTCTAGGCCTTGTCCAATGGAAGGTAAACCTTCTGAGACACCGTATCCAGGATCATTCCCAGGAACTGAATTCTCTGCAATGGTTCCAGATGAGATTTCTTGAAATTGAGGACCCATCCGTGATCTGTAAGCAGACGAGTAGTCAAGTTGATGCTGCTCAGTTGTTCCCGGGACATAGCCTTTATCAGGAGATCGTCCAGGTACGGGATTATGTTGACACCCATCAAATGCAATTGCAGCATCATCTCTGCCATGAATTTCATGTATACCCTTGCGGCTGTGGAGAGACCAAAGGGTAAGACCTGAAACTGGAAGTGTTGGTCCAGTACAGCGAACCTTAGGAATGCCTGATGAGGTGGCCATATTGGGATATGCAGGTATGTATCCTTGACATCCATGGATTCCATGAACTCCCCCTCCTCCAGACTTGCTATAACTGCTCTCAGTGATTCCATCCTGAATTAGAACACTTGAAGATAAGGGTTCAGGGATTTCAGGTTCAGGATCGGCCGTACAGAGCCGTCCAGTTTTGGGACTACAAAGAAGCTTGAATAAAACCCCTTTGTGTGGAGTTGATGAGCTACTGGAACAATAACTCCTGCTGAAAACAGTTTTTGAATTGCCTCTTGCAAGGTAACCCTTGCTATAGGTGAAGCTGGCAAGGCCGACCTGAAGAATCTGAGAGGAGGGAGTTCCTGGAATTCCAGCTGGTACCCTTGGGATACGAAATCCCAAGGATCCCGGCAGGACCATATGTGGGCGAAGTGTTGAAGGCGAGCACCTACCTGAAAATCGCCTTGCTGCTGGGGCCACCCGTTATGCGGAGGGCTTTGTGGAAGGGGATCTGGAGGCCTGTTCCAAAGTTCCAGCAGCTGCTGG
Source organism: Pseudophryne corroboree (assembly GCF_028390025.1). Taxonomy (NCBI): domain Eukaryota; kingdom Metazoa; phylum Chordata; class Amphibia; order Anura; family Myobatrachidae; genus Pseudophryne; species Pseudophryne corroboree. The sequence goes on along the minus strand of NC_086452.1, from coordinate 254,060,541 downwards.
TTTACGGGCCTTACCGCAAGATCCTCTAGCAGCATTGGAGGCACCTCTGGCTCTGCCTCTAAATCTGGGCACACGAAAGGACTGCAGAGAGGGCCCAATATAGGGACGTCTAGCAGGTGGCAAGGCAGATGGCAGATTTACCTGCAGTCGCCTGAGATATCCACTTGTTCAGTTCTACCCCAAACAAGGCATCACCTGTAAAAGGAAGGTTCTCTACTCCTTTCTTAGAATCAGCATCTGCTGACCATTATCGCAGCCACAGGGCTCTGCGAGATGATACTGCCATAGCCAAGGTATGACCGTTAATGATACACAGTTCCTTAACAGCCTCACTCATGAAGTTTGCAGCATCTTGGATATGTTAAAGTAGTGTAACTATCTCCTCCTGAGGTAGTGTATGCAACCCTTATAAAATAATATCAGACCATTTGACCATTGCTCTGGGGCTACATCTGCTGCAGAATAAATAGACTTAAGAGTGGTCTCCATTTTGCGATCGACAGGCTCTACGGTAGGGCGTTGGGTTACATCTGCTGCAGAATAAATAGACTTAAGAGTGGTCTCCATTTTGCGATCGACAGACTCTTTGAGACAAATGGCCCCAGGTACAGGTAGTACAATTTTACGTGACAGCCTGGACACAGACGTATCCACTGTCGGGGAGATTTCCCAGATTTTCCTATCCTCTTTAGGAAACGGGAAGGAACTTAGTCCCCGTTTAGGAGTGACAAATTTTTGGTCAGGATTTTACCAAGCAGCCTTTGCCAGAGAATCTAATTCCTTAGAAACTGGGAAAGTTGCAAAAGTTGCAGAGGAATTTGGCTTTATGTTAAAATGCAATTCCTCTATAGGTTCTGCTACCTTGTCAGGAATATTGAGAACCTCCCTAACAGCAAAAATTAGGGCCTCAACTCCCGTGGACAGTGAATTATCCTCGTCTGCCCCTAGCTTATCCTCATCTAATTCTGAATCAGATTCAGACAGCAATATCTGTGGGAGAGTGCGTTTATGAGAGACCAACAGAGGGGGCTGAGTAGCCTGTCTGTGGTCAATTTTGGTTAACATGAATGTGTCGATTGACTGTTTAAGGGTTTGCCTCTCTTATTTAGCCATGACTAACTCTGAATTTATATTTGTAATCACATTTTTAAAGGAATTCATCCACTCAGGTTCCTTCACATCACTACCCTGTGAAGGTAGTGAACATTGGGTACACATTAGAGATCCTTGTGAGGAAGGTGTAAATGCATGCAGTACACACAGACTTATTAGTAGACATGCTTTTTGTAGCAAACAAGAGTTAAGAGAGAAAAACACAGTGCAGTATTATAGAGACAGCACACTTATTCTAGACAACCCTGAATGGAGTGACACGATTCCTCAGGCAGAGCTGCACCCTACCGGGCAGGGACGAAACTAGGATTTTCGGCACCCAGGTCAAGGCAGTCATTTAGCGCCCCCCACCTCCCCACCCACCCAAAAAAAAGAAACAAAGAGAAACATTACATTCAAAATTAAGAAATAAAATGAGAGAAAATCCAACCTACGCCGCACAGTAGTGCATCATTATTCACATTAGATAGTAGTACCCCTCATTAACATTATACAGTATATATAGATATATATAATATATATATAGGGGATGCAGTTATGTGACTGGCGGTCGGGAGGCCACCAGTCACTATACCAACACCGGGACCCCAAACAGTGAATAGCCCGCCCCTCGGCATGCCAACCAACAGGCACTATTCCACGAAACCCATAGGTTTCGTCCCCTAGTGAAACATGGCATAACATCCATGTTGTTAAATGGAAGAGAGTGATCAGTTTTAAGGATGTCCCAATTATTTTTAGTTGCTGAATTAATCTTAGATGCACTAACATTATAATGTCGGACCCAGGGTAATTTGTTAGTGTTAGTAGTTATACTATTTTTAATCAACAATTAAATGGATGTTATGCCATGTTTCACTAGGGGACGTAACCTTCGGGACCTCCTAGTGCGTACAGATATTACTGAATACGATAAAACATCTGGCACTCATTTTCTATCAAATAAAAAACATGGATGTTTCCGCTGTGGTTGCACCACATGCAATTTCATGCTAGTGGGTGATTCTTTTTCTCACCCTCACTCTGGCAAGAATTATACTATCAATTATCATCTTACTTGTGAGTCTTCATTTGTAATCTACCAAATTTTATGCCCTTGCGGATTGTCTTACATTGGAAAGACACAATGTACATTCAAGGAACGTATGACCATGCATCGTTCCACGATTCGAGCAGCTTTGGCAGGGAAAGGTAAATTGGATCACCCAGTAGCTCGCCACTTTGCAGAACAGAAACATAGTTTAGCATCGCGCCGGTACAGAATGATCGATTTTGTGCCTAAACCACGTAGGGGAGGTGATAGGAACCGTCTGCTTCTGCAGAGAGAAGCACAATGGATCCACCGCCTATCAGTTTTGAGTCCCCGTGGTCTCAATGAAAACTTCAGCCTTGCATGCTGTTAGTATGTGTTTTTATGCTCTATGATATGTTTCTATCAGTAATATGATATTGCTACTAATGTTGTCTCTTTAATGGGATTGTTTGATTAGCTGCTGCTATACATGTCATTTTTTGTTTAGATGTTGCTATGGTGATGGTGCATGGCATCGCCCCCTAGGGGGTGACGTCATTTTGAGTGGACGCGAGTCGGGGCTTCCGGCGGGACGCCCGACCATGGCCTCTTCACATGGGTGCAAGTGTACATAAGGTAAGATTGTATCTTTGTTTGTTTAATGTATCCTGAACATAGTGCTGAATAAAGAGCACTGAAACGTTGTTATCACAAGGTTGTTTGCTTCCGTTTTCTGATTGCTGAGTGCCGCACTGGTATGTGAATTATGTGAATGTTTCTGTGAAGGCACCGGCGTGATTAATACATTAGTTTTCACGAGTGCCGGACTGATGCTCTACGATAGATATATATAATATATATATATATATATATATATATATATAAAATCTCACATACAGTATAAACTCACAGTATGTATATACATATATATGCACATTATACATAAACACAGTATAATAATTTATATATATATATATATATATATATATATATAAATACCCATATAGTGGCCGGCACTCGGAAGGCCTCCGTGGGCTTTCTGACTCAGGTGCCATCCTATGAGGTTTCACCTCCATCCATGTCCCATAAAGAAGGCGGCACTCAGAGACTTTGTAAATACCAAAAGATTTTTTAGTGAACAAACTGCATGGTTACATCAACGTTTCGGGGCATGTAGCCCCTTCATCAGGATCCTGATGAAGGGGCTACATGCCCCGAAACGTTGATGTAACCATGCAGTTTGTTCACTAAAAAATCTTTTGGTATTTACAAAGTCTCTGAGTGCCGCCTTCTTTATGGGACATATATATATATATATATATATATATATAGAAATATACACACATATGCTGCATTAACTTAAAAGGCTGCTTCTCCTGCCTGTTCTCCCCCTCACATTGCCCACTTGCCTGAAGAATTGCCTGAAGAAGAAGGCGACAAGCCTGCTGTCTTCAAAACCTCCGGATGCCCGCCTTCTGTATGGGAGGCTCTGGCAGGCTGGCAGCTGGGGCTGTTTGTAGGAGGCGCGTATAGGCGGTTGGGCAGAGGGGTGCGCGGACGGTCGGAGCCTTGCATCAGCAGCGGGACCCTAACATAACGCAGCGGCTGCGGCGGGAGGAGATTGCGGCAGCAGGAGATCGCGGCGGGGGGCCAGAGAGTAGTTAGCTGAGGGGATCGCGGCGGGGGGTGGGAGAGTAGCTAGGTAAGGGAGCCGTCCGGCGTCAGTGTTCTCAGCGCCCTATGAAATCCGGCGCCTGGGGCACGTGACCCCTTAGCCCCCCCCTTAGTTACGGCCGTGCTGCCTGGTATATATATTATGTGTAATTTACCTCACAGCGGTGATACCGCTGATACTGTGCTCCCCTCTTCACTATAACCTCCTGGTACCAGTTATTGTTGGTGATACAGTGGGTCCTGTGGAAGAGCAGCCCGCATGCAGCCTGTACAGCAGCCGCAGCAGCAGGAAATGGCACCACAGAGCTTCTGGTCCCGCTCTCCAGGAAGCCCTGCCCCCGTAATGGCGCGCGGTCCCTCTAAGTTATTTATACTGGCATCTCCTTAATATAATAAAAAACGAGTGTAGAACCCCTTTTTAAACCACGGTTTAAAACAAGCAGGTATCACATGTACAAGAAACAATTGATATAAAAGCTTATCTGTCCATCAAAAGAGGGTCCAGGGTAACTCCCGTGGTTTAATTTATGTACTAAAGTAAATGTGAAGGGAGATATCCTGGACCCTATTTTTATGGACAGATAAGCTTCTATATCATTTGTTTCTTGTACGTGCGATACCTGCTCGTTTTAAACCGTGGATACATTTTAATTTATGTACTTAATTAAATGTGAAAAATTATCTTTCTACTACGCTATTGTGGAGTGTGATATTCTGGGAGCATTTCCAATTAACACTCCCTAAGTAGAAAAATGCTATAAGTACATATAGGTTTAAACGGTACACACTATTGGTTGTTTCTTTTTCTCTTTTGCATATTACTGTGATGATTTTGGTCGGAGGAACGAAGATTCCTATCTGAGATAAGTGCTTGTCCCATTTTTTTCACTAAATATCATTCTATGTCCCCACCGTCATTTTCTAGGTATTATTAGGAGCTGATTACTTCTATTTTTTACACATTCTGATCACCATAATTTGTTATCAGCTGCCACCCACGTTTGTGAGGAATGCATGTGAAAATATTTTAATTATAAGAAAATATTTTAATATTTTACTACAGATTATATTTGATCCACATGAGCGCACACTTATACATTTTGACGATATATATATATATATATATATATATATATATATCTATATCATACTTGCCTACCTGACCGTCTACATGAGGGAGAAAATGTTCTGTTCCTGAACTTTCCTGGTAATGTATGATTGCCATCACCTGTGGTGAAACACCTTTCTTATCAATTAACTATCTCACCACAGGTGATGGCAAACATATGTCAAAGTCGAAAAATATTACAGAACACACATCACGTACAAACTGCACACACATGCCCACTGCGCGTGCACTTGTTCTGCAGTGCGTGCACATGTACGCACTTTGCGTATGGTCGCTCCCGCGGTCCTGCGCATCGGCGCGTGGTATGGGTATTTACGGCAGAGTTTGTGTACGTATGGAGGGCCATTAGAACACATTACATATTTAATCCAAATAGTGCACAATGTACACATAGTCTCCTTGCACCACATCAGAAAGTTATAGCTGTTTAAATGGTTGCAGAACAAAGGGATTCACCTTTACAGGATAAGAGGGGACAGACTAAGGTTATAAGGTGATATTTGGTATCCAGCTGTAGAGTATTTTAAGGGTAACATTCCGTTGTTGGTCTGCGGAAGATCGCATGTTCCTGCGGATAGTTATGTGCAGAAGCAGAATATAGATATAAACTGTATTTACTGTATATTATGCATGCGGCGGGAATCCAGAGGAGACCACCCACAAGAGCAGTTGAGAAAGACATCGCCTACCTTTTCAAATCAACCTATGACCTCTCCTGTACTGTAAAAGTGCATCCCTGTGCCCAAGGACAAAGGGATTACAGTATCCATTGTATTGCTTTTGGAAGACTTGCATAAATAAAGCCTGCTGCAGGCTGGCCAGACACAAGACTCACAATGTTATCTATTTGATTACGGAGGACTGGACCAGGAAGCGCACGCGAATATTCTCACGTATGTACATTGACCTGTAGCCATTATTCTGTTATATATTGTCTTGTATTGTAGTGTATAATTTGTATTGTAAACCCCCTTTCAGAAATAATCCACTGTGGTGTCGGAACCCAGCGGTAAAATCACAATTGGTGTCGTGTGCTCATTGCCCTGCTAAGGTTTAAAGTGTAATAGCATCACACTGCATTGCTGCATAAGGTTTAAAGTGTAATAGCATCACACTGCATTGCTGCATAAGGTTTAAAGTGTAATAACATTGCATTGCATTGCATTACTGTGAAGGTTTAAAGTGTATCTCTGGGTGTGTATGTGCTGCGAGTACTTTGTACCATCAGCGCGGCGTGTGTACGCAAAGTCCGTACACTACGGAACCCTTTTACGCTAATAGCGTAAAAGTGCGTAGTGTGAATTAAGTATAGCGGCCACAGCGGCTAAAGGTTTAAAGTGTATTTAAGGTGTGTTTAAGGTATAACTTTCATTCCTGTAAAGATAATCAGCTTTATCACATACATTACCAGGAAAGTCCAGGAACAGAGCATTTTCTCCCTCATGGAGAGGGTTAGGTAGGCAAGTATGATATATATATTTATATATATACAGTATATACACACACACACACACACACACACACACACACACACACACACACACACACACACACACACACACACAGTAACAACAACATGAAGCAGGGTTTCATTAGTCCCTAAAGAAGAAGACCAGCAATTGTTAAATAAGCAAAGCAAACAGGTGGCATGTATAGATGGTGTCTGTATATCTGTACCTGGACAAGGTTTTGAATTGCAAACTTCAACATCAACGGATTTTCCAACACATGATTTCCCACCTTCTTGGGCAGGGGGATCATTACACATTCGTATTCTTGTACGTTTACCACTTGAACATGTTTTAGAACACTGCTCCCATGGGCTCCAGTCTGACCAACTCCCATCAACTACACAAAAGAAGAAGAAAAAATAGTGAAACTTTATTCTGTAGATAGTGTAAATAACTAAATTTCTGTGAGTGACTGCTCCTGAGTTAAGCATTAGATCATATTGCAGCATGTCATTTTACATATAGTATGTATATGTCACGGCTAGGGTTGTTTGTGGATCCGGACTAGGTTGAGCTGCTGAGTTTTGTCTTTGGTCCTTAGGATGGAATTGGCTTAATATAGGATCTACTCATTCATAGACGTGGCAGATTGGAAAAGTTGGAACACCTGACTGGATGCTGTATCATGTGAGTTGAGTTGGTACCAGCTATATGGGAAACTGGAACACTGGGGTGAAGAAATACCAGTGCATTAGAATAGCTGGGAAGTTCATAACACTAAGGGTTCGCAATCACTAGGGTGAGATTAACTAGTGAATCTGGAAATGCTGCAATGGATTTGCAGGAGCAGCTTTAAAGGAACCCTGGGATAGGCAGTTCCAGCGAATTGGGTAATGCTGCAATGGATTGCAGGAGCAGCTCTTTAGGAATGCTGGGATAGGCTGTACCAGCGAATTGGAAATGCTGCAATTATGAACTGAGCAATCCTTCGGGATCACTAGGATTAACTGTTCCAGTGAATCTGGATATGCTGCAATAATGAACTCAGCAGCCCTTCAGGATCACTGGGATTGGCTGTACCAGTGAATCTGGATATGCTGCAATGATGAACTGAACAGCCCTTCAGGATCACGGGATTGGCTGTACTGGTGAATCTTGATATGCTGCAATGATAAACTGAGCAGCCCTTCAGGATCTCTGGGATTGGCTGTACTGGTGAATATGGGTATGCTGCAATGATGAACTGAGCAGCCCTTCAAAATCACTGAGATTGGCTGCACCGGTGAATCTGGGTATGCTGCAATGATGAAATGAGCAGCCCTTCAGGATCACTGGGATTGGCTGTACCAATGGATCTGGAAATGCTGCAATGCTGAGCACCTGAATTGGATAGCTCAGGAAGCCAGGGAGTGCTTGAGATGGAAACTGCACTAGTCTTGAATTCAACAGGAGAGTCTAGAGCTCAAAACAGGTTGATACACAACAAAACACTGGCGATTTGCCTGTGCTGGGATTCAGGATTTATACCCCTGGCTTGCTGCTGATTGTGGTGATGATCACATGACTGTGAAATGGACTCTGCACGGTCAGATGATCAGAACTGTTATGGCTCCGTCCATGACTGGTTCTGGAGGGAACTGCAAGTGCGGAGAGAGCAGTGGAGACTGACAATGGCTGCCATGCCTGGGAGCACCAGTAATGAAGACACAGTGCAGCTGCAGACAGCGCAGGATGCCAGACGGACCAGCAGATGACGGACAGCACCTCAGAATGCGGCGCAGGAAAGAGAGAGTGCGGCTGGGGAGCACTGAATACCTCAATATATACTGTATATATATATATATATATATATATGATAAACCCCTTCACCACTTTCTCAGTGCAGGTGATATCGCTGATGGGTTACATACGTTATCCCGACGGGCGGAAGAATGTGACCGCAATATGATTGACAGCAGCAGGTGTTGGGTGGGAGGCGTCTTGGCGCTGGGGGCCACTTCATCAAAAATGGAGGTGTGGCTGCAGCATTATCGGGGCAGCTGCATGACGTCACATGCAATGGTTCCGAATAACAAAATGGAAGTGGTGCGCCTGCTGCGAAGGCAAGGGGGCATCCCCAATTCAGTGATGTGATCGCAATTAAATTGCGATGGCATCACTGCCGGGCATTTGTATGCTGGCGACCTTGCACTGTCCTGGGCGGCCCCCAGCATGCAATTTTTTTCATTATTAGTTTTGCAATCTTAGCAAAACTGCTAATGAAACTGAATAAAGTCTAGTTTCCTAGTCATTCTTCAGAGAAAATCTCTGCAATCATGAGTATTCCTCAAACCGCTTGTTTTTATCTGTATACTGTAGCATGGACACTTCATTTAAAAAAACTTTTATAGTAAGTTTAATATTGAGGATTTGCATCTGGTGTATTGAGAAAATAAAAATAAATATATAACTATGTAGATTCAAAACAGTATGACTCTACTGTATATATATAATCTCAAGGTTGTTTTTACAGCACTTGATATATATATATCCTTATTACATTGTGCTTTATCCTTATGAAAAAACGCTCCATTATAGAAGAGCCTTGTCATACGTTTAAGAAATGTATTTTAAATTCCCTGTATACTGGTTGGGTCTTATTTTTTTTCTGCATTTCCTCTCAGCCTGAATATAGCACATATATTTTAAGTCGTCTTAATAACTGCATTCTAGAGATACTAACACTTTTCCAAATTATGTGACTCATCTCTTATTATTTTGTGCATAATAAAATGCAGATGTTTTTATCAGATGGGAAATTAAAATTATTTTTTAGAAAAAAGCTTCACAATGAATTTTGGCTTCTTTTATTAATAGTTCCAAGTTCTCTGCTAACTATCCAGTAGGCTGAATGCCATGATTGGGAGGGGAGTACTATATGTCATCTTTGCCAGGCATTACTTGTTCTGCCCAGAGTAACCTATTGTGTGCGCCTAAGATGACTGCCTCGTCTGGTACCTTCGCAGTTAGGAATAACAATCCTTGGCCGCTGAACGGCTTGATCTCACAATTTCTGGTTGTTTTCTGACAACCAAGACATTGCATCTTCTAGCCGCAAGGACCACCAGTCCACGCCTGTCCCTAGGGATTCAGGGCGGCGCTCATCTAAAGCATCTCTGGTTGCCTAGCAGGGTTGCTGCTTCTTGTCAGTGGAGCTCTTGGAGTTTGCAATTAAGCGAAACACTCCCAGACTGGCTTTCCCCTTTGGTCAGTGCTTGTCTTATAAGTCAATAAGTCCAGCTACTTGTGAAGGTTATTGCTTGTGCCTTGTGTATTAGCCACTGGTCCTTGTCCGCAAGCCTTGCTGGATACTCAGCCGGATTTCCTGCCTGTCTGTGTCCTGTTCCTGCCCTGTCTTCACGCACCTCCAGCCTAGTATGTTAACCATTTGTCTGCCCTCCCTATGTACCTGTGCTTAGCTTACAAGATATATCATTTACTCTGTGCCTGCATTCCATCTGCTCAATGCCTGCATACCATCTACTCAGTGCCTGTTAGTCACCTTCACAGAGCAATATCTGCCCTGGCTGAGATTCCGACTCTGACCTCACCCTTCATGATCCTGTGTTTTTCTTATCCTCAGTTACTCCCCAGTCCATTGTCCTGTGGTCTCCAGCCTATTGTGTGAGCCTTTACTGCTGGAGGTTTAAGTCCAGGGGGCCCCCTAAGTACCAGTGTGCATATCAAACACTAAGGGAACAGCTAGGGGTTGCTATTGGCGAAGACCCTCTTGAGGGCTCTAGGGGTCTCACACCAATAGTGCTGGAGTTCCCTAGCATTGTCCATGAGTTCTGAAAAGTGCCTTCGGTCCTATTGGATAACATTGCTATATAAATAAAATCATTATTATTGTCATTACATGCTAAGCATTTACTCCCGAATCAGCCTAGCAGGTTAGCTTTAAGGTTGGTTGCAAAAATATATATTTACTGTATATATGCAGTGTCTGATATTTGAGGTCCTCAGGCATATTTTCCTTTTATTAATATCTTTACTTCAGTTTTGTCGTGCTACTACAGTAGTGCCCCCAAAAGCCCTAGCTAAGATAATTGTTTAGGTCCCCTTTATTCCATATGCTTAAAAAATCACTAGCCACTGGGCCCTAGGCAGATGCATAGGCTACTAAGTGGAATATCTAGCTCTGCACTAACGCAGTGGTTATCTATGATACTTCTTTAAGATAATCTAAAGTGAGACTATGACTGTTCGAAATATGCATGTACAGGGCTTGAGGATGTATCAGAGTTTCTGTTCACACCAGTGGATGCCTTATAACTACAAACAGCCCAGTTACTTAACCAGCTGAGTGGATTTATTGAAAATATCCATACTCACTGTTATACACACTGGTTTATGGACTAGAGCAGAGCAGGATGTCATACAGCTCACCAACTGGTAAATATATGTAGGTACTGGGTAACATGCTGGAACAGCATCTAAAACAGCAGGCATGGAAGGACTGGGGTCCTGTATGGCCCCGGCATTCTTGCACTGGTACACGACAAGAGGCATAGTCGTGGCTCACAGGCATGGGCTAGCAGTATACCCCCATCTTTCTGTATGACGGGCGGCCAAGCAGAGTGTCAGGAGGTGGAGCTTCAAGCTCCACCAGCCCCTGGCCCTCTATCTGCAGTATGGCCAAGCAGAGCTACTCATGCCAGATGGCTAGTCCGGACCTGACAGCAGATAATCACAGGTCTGCCTGTGAACTACTGTCTGCCACTGTGGCACTTGTCACATTTTAATATCACTCCACACATGTTCAGCAGAAGACTTGGCAGCCATCTTGGTACAGGGAATGAAGCTTGCCTGGAGGAGTAGCAACTTGTAGGCTGTGCAGTAGCGTACTCCACTTTCTACAATGACAAGGTGAGTTTTATTGTAACAAGTGTATGCTGATACTGTAAAAAGGCCAATTTCACAAGTAGTGCATGTGTAAATGTTGATTTTTTTCATCTAATTCATATTTACAGATGGCTCTGCGTTTATAGCATTGATTTGACTGAGAGTGCCTTGTGGTTTTTAACAAAAGATTTAAGAGTTTAATCTATCAAAACCAAAATACCTGGGCACTGTTTATTTTGACAGATCCTGGTCTCAGTCTCTTCTCCTTGACAGGCCAATCCGCCATTTGCTGGGGCAGGGTTGTCACATTGTCGCACTCGTTTCTGAACTCCCTGGCCACAAGTCACGCTGCAGGACTGCCACGACAGCCACTCAGAAAAACCACCGTGCACTGGAACACAGCAAATTGCATGTAATATTCATTGATGTTTTACAGTACAGTTATAATTGTGGCTTTGCGATTAATTATTTGCACAATAATGTGTGCATTTTACATACATAAAGCTAATTAGTGATCTTTAAAGTGTATAACCATACCTCCCAACTGTCCTGATTTACGCGGGACAGTCCCGTTTTTTGGGACTGTCCCGCTGTCCCATCCGCGGGCAGCAGTGTCCCTCGCTGCAGAGCAGGGTGAATAGATGCTATGCGCATGCGCACACAGCATCTATTCACAGAGACAGAGGTACTGGGGGCATGCCAGCAGCTCACTGAGCACTGGCCATGCCAACATAGTGATGAGAACGGGGTCCGTGGCTTGCGATCGTGGCATTGCTGTTAGGCCACGCCCTTTCTATTAAGCCACACCCATTTCTGTAGCCACTCCCCTTTTCTGCGGCAGGCGCGGTCTCGCCGCACATGGGGTCCCGCTTCCACATCCTGTAAAGTTGGGAGGTATGGTATAACTTGTAGAAATTACTGCGTTTCTGAAAAAGGGAATTATTCAGGACAAGTCAATGTGTTCTTGGCACTGTTGTGACTGACCAATCTCACCGCTGGTGCAGGTGCAGCCACACCCATCTGCTTCTTACTGTGTCAGGCGAAGACAGAATGCCGCAGTGACAATCAATACATTGAATGGTAGCCATTGTGTTAGTCAGTCAAGGGTCACTTCAGAGTGATTGTATTTACTGTACACCCGCATTGCAAGGACAGAGAAAATTGCAGATATTCACCCAAATACTAAAATGTTTGCTGTAGATGTTTGCTGTAGAGTTGCTCAACTCTGGAGCATGTGCAAACCCCCCCCCCCAGGGCACCTCCCACTAGCTGCATGGAGAGTGTAGCAAGGGGGAGGGGGTGCCAGCCGCCTGGCTCCGAGTCCCGCGATTCATGGGTATTTAGGGGCGGGACCTAACGTTGGGAAGTGTCCAACCCCATCAGAAACCTCTGAAGAAGCCTGGTAGTGCTAGCTCCCCCTCACTCCCTTGCTCCTCTCTCTTTCTCTCTCCCTAATGACACTCTCTCTCTCTCTCTCCCTTACTCTCTTTCTGACACACTGCCGCTCTCTCTCCCGGGGACTGTTTCTCCCTCCCTCTCTCCCCCTGACACTGTCTCTCTTCCTAACACTCTATCTTTCTCCCTTGCACACTCTCTCTCTATGACACCGTCTCTCCCTCTCTCTCTCCCTGACACACTCTCTCTGTCTCCCTGACACCCTATCTCTCGTTCTCTTTCTTCCTCTCTGTCTTTCCCTCTTTCTCTCCCCAACACTCTCTCTTGCTCCCCTCACTTTCTCTCTCTCCCTCTTGCTCCCCTCCCTTTCTTGCTCCTCCCCCTTCTCTCTCTCTGGAACACACGGTGGGATGTAATCCAATCCGAGATCGCCGGAGGTGCGGGTTGCTGGCTGATCTCGGATGTTTTTATAAAGGTCAGTCACTTATAAGGCATGGTTTTGCCTTGTAAGTGATTGTCCCTTTAAAAAAAGTCCAAGATTGGCCCGCACCTCAGGTGATCTCGATTGCATCCTGCCGACTTTCTCTCTCTCTCTCTCTCTCTCTCTTCGACATCCTCTCTCTCACTGATGTCATCTCTCTCTCTCCCCTCTCACCCCTTTTTCTCTTTCTCCCTGACACCCTCTCTCACTCCTCCATCTTTTTCTCCCACAAAACCCTCTAACTCTCTCTCTCTCTCTCTGCCCCCCTTTCTTCTTTCTCCCCCTTTCTCTCTCGCCCTCTTACACCCTTTTTGCCTCTCACTCCTGCTCCACTAAGGGGCATTGTAGTGACGATGTCAGGTGGGGGGTCCTTTCAAGATTTTGCTATGGGGCCCACAAACTTCTAGTTATGCCCCTGTATAAGGGGCCAACTGGCACAATGTGTATAATGGGCTACCTGGTGCAATGTGTATAAGGGGCTTTACCTGGTGCAATGTGTATAAGGGGCTACCTGGCGCAATGTGTATAAGGGGCTACCTGGTGCAATGTGTGCAAGGGGCTTTGCCTGGTGCAATGTGTATAAGGGGCTACCTGGCATAATGTGTGTAAGGAGCTTTGCCTTGCGCAATGTTTGTAAGAGGCTCTATCTGGCATAACGTGTATAAAAGGGGCTCTACCTGGCATTTATGTGCATAAAAGGGGCTATACCTGGCGTAATGTCTATAAGGGTCTCTACCTGGCACAGTATGTATAAGGTGCTCATTCTGGCATGTATAAGGGGTATTACTGTGTGGTGTAATGTGACTGACGGACACTACGGTGTAATGTGAATTGGTACTATTCTGTGGCCATGCCCCTTCCCCGTGAAGCCACATCCCATATCTTTGCTCCAAAGGAAATGTTCGCCCTGGGCGCCACAAGGTCTAGAACCGGCCCTGAGTGGTGGCCCTGGCCGTGGAAATATTTGGTACAAATGTAGAATGATGCAACTAAACTGCACAGTAAGAATGTTGCAAAATTGTCGTTACCACATTTAAAATCCAATCTTTGGACAAAAAAAGAGATATCTTATGGTTCCAATGTGTTCATTATCAATTTGTATTTTATTTTATTTTTTGAAAAATTGTTACCTCGTTGCACTAATTGGGTAATTTATTTTCACATAGCCATAATCATTAGTACTAAACCACCAATTAACTTATGCTGTCTGCTCCTGTTGAATGTTAGCACCTCAACCTCATTTGTGTATTATTCATTTTACTAGCTATTTTTATTTTTTAAATACCTTGCACAGTGAATAAAGCCTTTACAATAGCTGATCCCATGATATTGGTAGCTCTGCATTCATAAACAGAAGTGTCTTCTTTGGAAGCTGCAACAATTTGCAGAGAGTTGTTTGGCAACACTGTAAGACGATTATCCCCAGAGATGGGATGACTCAGACGGGCCCAATAAATGTCAGGCTTTGGTTCTCCTTCTGACTGACAGTCTAAAACCACAGTTGCACCAGCATTCACAGTAGTGTTAATTGGATGAACTGTTATAATGGGTAGTTCTGTGGAAAAAATTAACATACAATCAGTATTATTGCTGTTAAAGAAAAGTTAGTCAATCAATTCTGTCCCTTTTTCATTACTGTATGCAAATATTCCCTGGGTTAGACAGGAGCTTTTGTATACTGTACTACATTATAAAGTGATATTTTAGAACACAACACTTAGCAGGTGGTGGTTGTAGTAATAGACAATACATTTAGCTCCTCACTTTGCTAATTATGTAGAAACATTATTATAAGATCCGAATTGTTTCTGTCTTTTAATAAGGCCATTGGTCAACCAGGGGGTATATTTAGTATCGTTCAATTTTCAGTTTTGAGGGATTTGGTATTCGATTCCCATTCGATTTCCATTCGATTTTGATTGATGAAATTTACTAAAGGCAAAATTTAATCTAAAATAGATTCTAAAACCGAATTCAACTCAAATCCCACTTAAAAATAGGATTTTAATACCTACCGGTAAATCCTTTTCTCTTAGTCCGTAGAGGATGCTGGGGTCACTTCAAGAACCATGGGGTATAGACAGGATCCACAGGAGACATGGGCACTTTAAGACTTTCAAAGGGGTGTGAACTGGCTCCTCCCTCTACGCCCCTCCTCCAGACTCCAGTTATAGGAACTGTGCCCAGGGAGACGGACATTTTGAGGAAAAGGATTTATTGTTAAACTAAGGTGAGATACAAACCAGCTCACACCTCAAGCACGCCGTACAACGTGGCATTCAATACAACACAAGTCAACGGCATGAACAACATCAGCAACAGGCTGACTATAAACGTAACACAACATGTGTGTAACCACAACTAATAACTGCAGATACAGTACGCACTGGGACGGGCACCCAGCATCCTCTACGGACTAAGAGAAAAGGATTTACCGGTAGGTATTAAAATCCTATTTTCTCATACGTCCTAGAGGATGCTGGGGTCACTTCAAGAACCATGGGGTTTATACCAAAGCTCTAGAACGGGCGGGAGAGTGCGGATGACTCTGCAGCACCGATTGACCAAACATGAGGTCCTCATCAGCCAGGGTATCAAACTTGTAGAACTTCGCAAAGGTGTTTGAACCCGACCAAATAGCCGCTCTGCAAAGTTGTAATGCCGAGACCCCCCGGGCAGCCGCCCAGGACGAGCCCACCTTTCTGGTACAATGGGCCTTCACCGATTTCGGTAACGGAAATCCAGCCGTAGAATGAGCCTGCTGAATCGTATGACATATCCAGCGCGCAATAATCTGCTTGGAAGCAGGAGCCCCAATTTTGTTGTGAGCATACAGGACAAACAGAGCCTCCGTTTTTCTAAATTGAGCCGTTCTGGCCACATAAATTGTCAAAGCTCTGACTACGTCAAGAAACTTAGATTCCAGCAAGGCGTCAGTAGCCACTGGCACCACAATAGGTTGGTTCAAGTGGAACGATTAAACCACTTTCGGCAGAAACTGCTGAGGAGTCCTCAACTCTGCTCTATCTTCATGGAAGATCAAATAAGGGCTCTTGTGAGACAAGGCCAACAGCATGACCACTTTCCAAGTGAGGAAATTCAACTCCACCTTTTGTAAAGGTTCAAACCAATGAGATTGAAGGAATTGCAACACCACGTTAAGATCCCACGGTGCCACAGGGGGCACAAAGGGAGGTTGGATGTGCAACATGCCTTTCACAAAAGTCTGAACCTCTGGAAGGGAGGCCAATTGTTTTTGGAAGCCGAGAAGGCTGAAATTTGTACTTTAATGGAGCACAACTTTAGACCCGCATCCACACCGGCTTGTAGAAAATGGAGAAAACATCCTAGCTGAAATTCTTCCATAGGAGCCTTCTTGGATTCACACCAAGACACGTATTTTCGCCAAATATGGTGGTAATGTTTAGACGTTATTCGTTTCCGAGCCTGAATAAGAGTGAGGATGACTTCCTTTGGAATACCCTTTTGGGCTAGGATCCGGAGTTCAACCTCCAAGCCGTCAAACAAAGTCGCGGTAAGTCTTGGAACATGCACGGACCCTGCTGTAACAGATCCTCCCTCAGAAGAAAAGGCCAGGGATCTCCTACGACTAATTCCTGAAGATCTGGATACCAAGCCCTCCTTGGCCAGTCTGGAACAATGAGGGTTGCTTGAACCTTTGTTCTTCTTATGATCTTTATCTCTTTTGGAATAAGTGGAAGCGGAGGAAAGACGTACACCGACTGAAACACCCATAGTGTCACTAGGGCGTCCACTGCTATTGCTTGAGGGTCTTTCGACCTGGAACAATATCTCTGAAGTTTCTTGTTAAGGCGAGACGCCATCATGTCTATTTGAGGAATTCCCCAAAGACTTGCCACTTCTGCAAAGACCTCTTGATGAAGACCCCACTCTCCTGGATGGAGATCGTGTCTGTTGAGGAAGTCTGCTTCCCAGTTGTCCACTCCTGGAATGAAGATCGCTGACAGAGCGCTTGTATGCCTTTCCGCCCAATGGTGAACCTTTGTGGCTCTGCCATAGCCGCTCTGCTCTTTGTTCTGCCCTGGCGGTTTATGTACGCTACTGCTGTTATGTTGTCCGACTGAATCAAGACAGACTGATTGCGAAGATGTTCCGCTTGCAGAAGGCCGTTGTGAATGGCCCTTAACTCCAGAACGTTTATGTGTAGACACATTTCCTGGCTTGACCATCTTCCCTGGAAGCTTTCCCCCTGTGTGACAGCTCCCCAGCCTCGAAGACTCGCATCCGTGGTCACTAAGATCCAGTCCCGGATCCCGTACCTGCGTCCCTCTAGGAGGTGAGAGCTGTGCAGCCACCACAGGAGTGAGATTCTGGTCTTGGAAAACAGGGTTATCCTTCAGTGCATGTGCAGATGGGACCCGGACCACTTGTCCAACAGGTCCCACTGAAACACTCTGGCATGGAATCTGCCAAACTGAATGCCACCATCCTCCCCAGCAACTGAGTGCATTGATGGATCGATACTCTTGGTGGTTTCAGAATTTGTTTGACCAGGTTCTGCATTTCCAGAGCCTTTTCCACTGGAAGAAAAACTCTCTGTAGTTCTGTGTCCAGAATAATTCCCAAAAACGACAGCCGTCTCGTCGGAACCAACTGTGATTTTGGCAAGTTTAGGAGCCAACCATGTTGCTGCAGAATTGTCAGGGATAGCGTAACGTTCTGCAGTACTTGTTCCCTGGATCTCACCTTTATCAGGAGATCATCCAAGTACGGGATAATTGTGACTCCATGCTTGCGCAGGAGAACCATCATTTCGGCCATTACCTTGGTGAAAACCCTCGGAGCCGTGGACAGACCAAACGGCAACATCTGAAATTGGTAATGACAATCCTGAACTGCAAACTTCAGGTAAGCCTGATGTGGAGGATAAATGGGAACATGTAAGTAGGCATCATTTATGTCTACCGACACCATAAAATCCCCCTCCTCCAGACTGGAGATCACTGCCCGGAGAGATTCCATCTTGAATTTGAATTTTTTTAGGTAGAAATTGAGGGATTTGAGGTTCAGGATTGGTCTGACTGAGCCGTCTGGTTTCGGGACCACGAACAGGCTCGAATAAAAGCCTTCTCCCTGTTGCGACGGGGGAACCCTGACAATGACTTGACTGAGACACAATTTTTGTATTGCAGCGCATACGATCTCCCTGTCCGGAAGAGAAGCTGGTAAGGCCGATTTAAAAAATCGGCGAGGGGGAACGTCTTGAAACTCCAGTTTGTACCCCTGGGACACTATTTCTAAAACCCATGGGTCCAGGGCCGAACGAGCCCAGAACTGACTGAAGAACCTGAGATGTGCCCCCACCGGTGCGGACTCCCGCAGAGGAGCCCCAGCATCATGCGGTGGATTTGGCAGAAGCCGGGGAGGACTTCTGCTCATGGGAACCGGCCACGGCCGGTGATCGTTTACCTTTTCCCTTTCCTGTAGTAGCAAGGAAGGAAGACCCTCGGCCCTTTCTGTATTTATTGGGCCGAAAGGACTGCATCTGATAGTGGTGTGCTTTCTTTTGTGGTGCAGGCAAATAAGGTAAAAATTATGACTTACCCGCGGTAGCCGTAGATACCAACTCAGTGAGGCCGTCACCAAACAATACACCATCTTTATACAGTAGAGACTCCATAGCTTTCTCAGAGTCAGCATAGCTGAGACTGCCATGGCATTGGCCCTTGATCCCAAGAGGCCAATATCCCTAGCTGCTTCCTTTAGGTAGACTGCAGCGTCCCTAATATAACCTAGTGTCAAAAGAATGCTATCCCTATCCAGGGTATCTATTTCAGATGACAAGTTATCTGCCCATCTTTCAATAGCACTACTCACCCACGCAGATGCAATGGCTGGTCTGAGTAGCGTACCCGTGGTGACATAAATGTATTTCAATGTATTTTCCTGCCTACGATCCGCAGGATCCTTTAGGGCTGCCGTGTCAGGGGGACGGAAGAGACACCTTTTTGGACAGCCGTGATAGAGCTTTGTCCACAATCGGGGTGACTCCCATTTTTCCCTATCCCCAGAGGGAAACGGATACGCCACTGGAATCCTTTTGGGAATCTGAAACTCTTTGTCAGGATTTTCCCAAACCTTTTCACAAAGCGTGTTCAGTTCATGAGAGGGAGGAAACGTTACCTCAGGTTTCTTTCCTTTATACATACAGACCCTAGTATCAGGAAAAGTAGGGTCCTCTGTGATATGTAATACGTCTTTTATAGCCACAATCATGTACTGAATGCTCTTTGCCAATTTTGGATCTAATCTGGTATCACTATAGTCGACACTTGAGTCAGTGTCCGTGTCGGTATCCGTGTCTGCCAGCTGGGTAAATGAACGTTTTTGTGACCCCGAGGGGGTCTGGACTTGTAACAACACATCCTCTACGGATTTCTTCCAAGCCTGGTTTTTAGATTCAGATTTATCCAATCTCTTATTTATCAGAGCCACATTAGTATTCAGAGCACTCAAAACATTCACCCAATCAGGTGTTGGCAGTGCCGACAGGGTCACTCCAACAGCCGTTTGTGTCCCTAACATAGTTTCCTCCTGGGAAGAGCCTTCAGCCTCAGACATGCTGACACACGTGCACCCAGCACACATAGACACACTGGGCATATAGGGGACAGACCCACAATAAAGCCTGTCAGAGAGACACAGAGGGAGTTTGCCAGCTCACAACCCAGTGCTTAAACCCGGTTCTGACACATTAACAGAATGTCCCAGACCTGCAGCGCTTTTATAATAACTTATATTACACCAAAAATCACTGTGCCCTTCCCCCCCATTTTGCACCCTGTTACTTGTACAGCAGTGTGAGGAAGGACCAGCGTCTCTGCAGCTTCTGCGAAGAGAAAATGGTGCTGATGTGAGCTGTGAGGACTAAGCCCCGCCCCCATAATGGCGCGCTTCAGCCCCGCTATTTTTCCAAAATCTTAATACTGGCGGGGGTTTGGATAGAGGTTGGCACCTTGTCCCCTCTTGCCAGTCACTTTTTTAGAGGTTAAAATGCTGCCCAGGGCGCCCCCCCCCCCTGTAGTGCCGCTGAGTGTGGGAGCATGGCGCGCAGCGCAACCGCTGTGCGATACCTCTGAAGCCGTCTCCTTCTACTCACCTTTCTTCTGACTTCTGGCTCTGCAAGGGGGGTGACGGCGGGCTCTGGGAACGAGCATCTAGGCATACCTAGCGATCAGACCCTCAGGAGCTAATGGAGTCCTGTAGCCAAAGAAGCAGAGCCTTTAAACTCACAGAAGTAGGTCTGACTTCTCTCCCCTAAGTCCCACGAAGCAGGGAGACTGTTGCTAGCAGTTCTTCCTGAAAATAAAAAACCTAACATAAAGTCTTTTCAGAGAAACTCAGTAGAGATCCTCAGAGTGCATCCAGTCTCACTGGGCACAGATTCTAAACTGGAGTCTGGAGGAGTGGCATAGAGGGAGGAGCCAGTTCACACCCCTTTGAAAGTTTTAAAGTGCCCATGTCTCCTGCGGATCCCGTCTACACCCATGGTTCTTGAAGTGACCCCAGCATCCTCTAGGACGTATGAGAAATTTAATTTCTGAAAAACATTGATGTTTCCTATAGTCGAATATAGGATCCCCTCATTTACTAAAATTCGATTTGCAAATTGATTTGAAAGCAAATACTAAATCGAACTTCAAATCCTCACGTGAATTGAATCATGTTAGACATTCGATTTGTGCTTCTAAACACCATTCTATTGCTAGAAAATTGATTGTGATGACTTTTAAAGTACCCAAAAGCATGTGAAGCAGTGTGGCTGTAGGAATAATGGCTGTCCAAGGTTATGGTATGTTGTGCACCTACCTGCAGTATGCAATTCTCCACCTGACTGTTAGAACCCAGGAGCATTACTCAGAGCAACATCAGCAGCTTCATGAGTTACAGTAAACACTGCACATGTTTATACAAATAGGCATAATATCTAGTCCATGAATGTGCAATAGATAGCATCATAGCACAATACCTGACATACTTGTTAGCGGATATGAAGCTTAAATTCATGAGTGTTATAACTGGCAATCCTGGTTTGTGCCATGATACGTACATCCTCAGCAAATCATCCCTGTCTGCAAAATTTGTGGTGAGTCAAATGCCAGAGGGATGGTTGTTGGGTAAGTTACCTGTATTTGTTAATGAAGCAGCTAATAGTACTTGTTACAAATATTCAAACTTCTGCTGAGCATAAGTATAAACAGGCACATATGGCCCAATCCATGACAGAATGCACCTTTGGACTGTTAAAAATAAGGTTGATAATTTGGGAGGCATATAATTATATAATTTGGCAAAAGTGTCAGATATTGTGCTCTGCTGTTGTCTATTGCACAATTGCGCATTAAATAAACCAATCCCCTGAGATTATGCAATAAACAGGGAGCAGGCAGAGGTTTTGTTACCAACAAATATGTGAGCACAGTAAGTGGAAGGCAGACAGGAAGGCAGATTAGGGCTAAACTTATCGCCAACTATTTCAGCTGTATTTTTTATATAAACCTCCCCCCCAAAAAAAATAAAAAAATCTGAATCATCAGTTAGGTTTTCATGTGTAAATAGTGCAATGCTTCCCCTTTAATTAGTGTGCATGTCATACATTTGACCAATAGGAAGCAGTGAGGAAGTTCTGTTTTGCCTATGTATTTCTTTGGGGATTTTAATGGGGATTTTAATTTTTAGTTTTGGAAGGGATTTCATAATCTCAACACAAAACCCCTTCTAAAACTTGATCAAAATCAAAATTATTTGAAAATCAATGCAAAATCGATTTTTAGTAACTGAGGGATTTTTAAGGTATTTTTCAGTTTCAATAGAATCGATATCAGTCAAATTTTTGGATTCATAAAAATGAATTCCAAATTGAATTTAGTAAATATACCCCCAGGTGTTGATGTCTCCTGACAGTAACATAGTAACATAGTATCTGAGGTTGAAAAAAGACAATTGTCCATCGAGTTCAACCTATTTGTGGTGTCCTATGCAAGATGATTTGACTAAAATTTCTGACTGATGCTGCTGTCAGCCATTGCATTTTATCCCTATTTATAGTAACTGTAATGCATGACTATGCACCATACCCCTGGATATCCTTATCCAATAGGAATTTATCTAACCCATTTTTAAAGGTGTTGACAGATTCCGCCATTACAACTCCCTCGGGCAGGGAATTCCAAACACGTATTGTCCTTACCGTGAAAAAGCCTTTACGCCGTATTGTGCGGAATCTCCTCTCCTCTAACCTGAGCGAGTGTCCACGAGTCCTCTGTGTTGATCTAACCAAAAACAGGTCCCGCGCAAGCTCTGTGTATTGTCTCCTTATATATTTGTAGATGTTGATCATATCCCCTCTTAGTCTCCGCTTTTCCAATGTAAACATGCCTAGTCTTTCAAGCCTTTCCTTGTATTCCATCGTCTCCATGCCCTTAATTAGTTTGGTCGCCCTCCTCTGTACCTTTTCAAGCTCCAGGATATCCTTTTTGTAGTACGGTGCCCAGAACTGTACACAGTATTCAAGGTGTGGCCTCACTAGTGATTTATATAACGGGAGTATAATACTCTCGTCCCTAGCATCAATACCCCGTTTTATGCATGCTAATATCTTATTAGCCTTCTTTGCTGCAGTCCTACTTTGGGTACTACTGCTTAGCTTGCTATCTATGAGGACACCTAAGTCCTTTTCCAGTACAGAATCCCCTAATTTTACCCCATTTAATAGGTAGGTGTAATTTTTGTTCTTGTTACCACAGTGCATTACCTTACACTTGTCTGTGTTGAAGCGCATTCTCCATTTGGCTGCCCATGCTTCTAATTTAACTAAGTCGTTCTGAAGAGACTCGGCATCCTCCTCTGTATTTATAGCCTTACACAATTTGGTATCATCTGCAAAAATTGACACCATGCTCTCTAGACCTTCTGTTAGGTCGTTAATGAAAATATTGAACAATAGCGGTCCTAATACTGAGCCTTGCGGCACACCACTTAGCACTTCAGTCCAAGTTGAAAAAGATCCATTAACCACAACGCGCTGCTTCCTATTATCTAACCAGTTTTTGACCCAAGTGCATATTGTGCTTCCTAGCCCTGATTCTTGTAGCTTGTATATAAGTCTCATGTGTGGTACAGTATCGAACGCTTTGGCAAAGTCTAAAAAGATTACATCCACGTCTTTACCCTGATCTAGGTTTGCGCTTACTGTTTCATAAAAGCCAAGTAAGTTGGTTTGACAGGATCTGTCCTTCATAAACCCATGTTGATTCCTTTTAATGACCTTATTGGTTTCAAGGAACTTCTGAATACTATCTCTTAGAATACCTTCCAATACTTTCCCCACTATAGATGTAAGACTAACTGGTCTATAATTACCTGGCTCAGCTTTACTTCCCTTTTTGAATATAGGCACTACTTCCGCTATACGCCAGTCTTTAGGAACCATACCTGATATAACTGAATCCTCAAAGATCAAAGATAGCGGTTTTGCCAGTTCAGAGTGAAGCTCCATTAGAACCCTTGGATGAATACCATCGGGCCCTGGTGATTTATTAATCTTTAAATGTTTTAATCGGTCACAGACTACTTCCTTGCTTAAATAAGTACCTATCAGTGTGATATTCTCATTATTGAGATTGTGTGCCAGTCCCTGAATTGGGTCCTCTCTAGTGAATACTGTTGAAAAAAACTCATTTAGTGTGTCCGCTATGTCATTATCATTTTTGCTTAAGACTCCCAACTTGTCTTTCAAAGGGCCTATACTCTCCTTTTTTAATCTCTTGCTATTAATGTATTTAAAGAATTTTTTGGGATTCGCTTTGCTTTCCTTTGCTACTAGTTTTTCAGTTTCTACTTTAGCCGCTCTTATTTCCTTTTTGCAATTTTTGTTACATTCCTTATAGTGCTGAAATGACTCTGCTTCCCCGTCAGATTTGTATTTTTTAAATGCTCGCCTTTTCTTGCCCATAAATTCCTTAATCTTTTTGTTAAGCCACATCGGTTTATGATTTTTAGTCCCTTTTTTGCTACTCATAGGAATATATTTGAGTGTATTTTTAGCTAGCAGGAATTTTAGTACCTCCCATTTCTCCGTAGTATTTTTTCCTAAAAACAAACCTTCCCATTCAATATCCCTGAAAAATACCCTCATCTTTTCAAAATTTGCTTTGCTAAAGTTTAAAGTCCTAGTTGAGCCAGTATAGGGCTGTTTGTAGAAACTGATATTGAATGTGACCATATTGTGGTCGCTGTTTCCTATGGGTTCCCCTACTATAATACCCGATACCAAATCCTGATTGTTTGTTAATACCAGGTCTAAGATTGCATTGTACCTAGTTGATTCCTCAATTAGTTGGACTAAGTAGTTATCATTTAGTGTGTTTAAAAACATATTGCCCCTAGCAGTATCACATGAATCGTTTTTCCAGTTTATCTCTGGATAGTTAAAATCTCCCATCACTACTATGTCTCCTACTCCTGCTGCTTTTTCAATTTGCTTTAGTAACAATTCCTCATCAGATGCGTTGATACCAGGTGGCCTATAGCATACACCCAATACTAACTTTTTTGTTCCTTTTTCCCCGCATGCAATTTCTACCCATAATGTCTCAACAGTGTCTACAGTCCCCTCCTGAATATCTTCCCATATATTAGGTTTTAAAAACGGCTTTTCGTACAGACACACCCCTCCACCCTTTTTATTTAGTCTGTCTCTCCTAAACAGTGTATAGCCCTCTAGATTGTGTAATCACTCCACAAAACCTTTCTGTTCATGACTAAAAGAAGGAACCCTATGGGAATTAAAAAATAGGTAAATGTACTTTACAACTGCAAATAAATATTTTTGGGAAAAAAATATTGTTGCTTTGTAACCAGTACTTATTTCCTGTTCACTTACTATCATACAGCTGTCCCCTAACAAATAGTAGAAAAGAGGCTTACTTTGCAGAGATAATGTCACTGTATGTCCTGTTACACCAGCATCATTTGTAGCTACACATGTGTAATCACCAGCATCTTCATTCTGGGTGATAGAAGAGATTACTGGAAACAGTTTTCACATAAACAGTAATATAAAGTTATATTTACATGCGGTAAGAAGGGTACACACTAAAACCTAACACTGGCAAAAATTCCAAAGTAAAGTCAATACTCACTTTTAGGTTTTAGTAAGTTTTCTGTAATGCACTGGAAATAATGCAGACGTAGCTACAATGTTCTCGATAGTCCAGATGTGTCCACCCACATCTAGCTTCCCTGCACGTAAAACAGCCCTTCTAGTCACGCTACACAATGCTATGGCGTGACTCAGTAGGGCCGAGCATCTTTATATGTGACTTTTTCTATTAAAATGCGCCTTATTTGCAAAATTATGCAAATAGGACGCACAAGCAACTTATGCTGATTAAAATTATATGTGGCATGCTTATATTTTTTGTGTGACTGTGGCTGTATCTGCAAACAAAATGGTACATACCATTTCATATGCAATTACAGCCACAGACACACAGAGAATATAAGCATGCCACATATCAATTTAATCAGCAGAATAATATGAAGTTTCATCAAAAAAGACAAAAAAAGAAAGAAAAAGACTAACAGTGTTGCACAGGACCCATCAGCTCACTCACGCTATGTGGTGTATTGAGGCAAAATGTGTGAAGACACATCTGTACATGTTTAATGGTTGAAACTGTCAGTTCTTGTTTATATATATATATATATATATATACACACACACGGGATACAGTTAATTTACCGATGCCGGAATCTCAACAGCCTGTGATATACTGACAACCGGAATTCCGACCACCTCTGGGTATTCCCACTCGGTTGGTGGGTCCACACCACCAACCTAGTGGGAATAGAAACTATGGGGAGCGAAGCAAGCCACCAGGTCCGATGCATTGCGAGTGCACTCGCTGCCTCACCATCAGGCAGGGTCGGACTGGCCCACAGGGGAGCAGGGGAAACCACCAGTGGATATATGCATTTTACATATGTTACATTACACTTCACAATAATTTGGTTTATTATATATTTACCAAGGGGCACAGAACATGTAATGGTTAGCCAAACCTGTTTGGTAGCTGGCCACGCCCCTACTGGAACCTGGCTACACCTTTAAGCATGGGCCCCTACAGCAGCATTCCCGCGGGGGGCCCTTCATGCCCCAGTCCGACACTGCCGTCAGGATTCCCGTATACGGGATGCCGCTGTTGGTATAGTGATAGCCAGCATCCCATCTGCCGGGAAATCATATATATATATATATATATATATAGTGCCTTACTAAAGTATTCACCCCCACCCCCCTTTGCATTTGTTATGTTTTGTTGCCTCACAACCTGGAATTAAAATGGATTGTTTCAAGGTTTGCATCATTTCATTCACAGAACATGGCTACAACTTTGAAGATTTTTTTTTATTGTAACGTAAACAACAAATAGGACAAATTAACAGAAAACTTCAGTGCGCATAACTATTCACCCCCCTAAAGTCAGTACTTTGTAGAGCCACCTTTTGCGGCAATTACAGCTGCAAGTCGCTTTGGATAAGTCTCTATAAGCTTGCCAGATCTTGCCACTGGGAATTTTGGCCATTCCTCAAGGCAAAACTGCTCCAGCTCCTTCATGTTGGATGGTTTCCCATGTGAACAGCAATCTTCAAGTCTGATCACAGATTCTCAATTGGATTGAGATCTGAGCTTTGACTAGGCCATTACAACACATTTAAATGTTTCCTCTTAAACCACTCGAGTGTTGCTTTAGCAGTATGCTTCGGGTCATTGTCCTGCTGGAAGGTGAACCTCCGTCCCAGTCTCAAATCACGGGCAGACTGAAAAAGGTTTTACTCAAGAATATCCCTGTATTTAGCACCATACATCTTTCCCTCGACTCGAAACAGTTTGCCAGTCCCTGCTACTGAAAAACATCCCCACAGCATGATGATGCTGCCACCACCATGTTTCACTGTGGGGATGGTGTTCTTGGGGTGATGGGATGTGCTGGGTTTGCGCAAGACATAGTGTTTTCCTTGGTGTCAAAAATGTTAAATTTTAGTCTCATCTGACGAGTGCACCTCCCTCCATACATTTGGGGAGTCTACCACATGCCGTTTGGCAAACTCAAAACATGCCTTCCTATTTTTAACACTAAGTAATGGCTTTTTTCTGGCCACTCTTCCATAAAGTCCAACTCTATCGAGTGTACGACTTATTGTAGTCACATGAGCAGGTACACCAGTGTCTGCTGTGGAACTTTGCAGCTCCTTCAGGGTTTCAGGGTTACCTTTTGTCTCTGTGCTGCCTCTCTGATTAATGCCCTCCTTGCCCGGTCTGTGAATTTTGGTGGCCGGCCCTCTCTTGGCAGGTTTGTTGTGGTACCATTTTCTTTCCATTTGAAGATGATGGATTTGATGGTGCTCCGGGGGATCATCAAAGATTTGGATAATTTTTTATAACCCAACCCTGACTTGTACTTCTCAACAACTTTGTCCCTGACTTGTTTGGAAAGCTCCCTGGTCTTTATGGTGTGATGCCACTTGCTTAGTAGTGTTGCAGCCTCTGGTGCCTTTCAGAAAAGGTGTGTTTATACTGACAGATCATGTGACACTTAGATTGCACACAGGTGGACTTCATTCCACTAATTATGTGACTTCTTTGCACCAAAACTTTTGAGAGGCTTCATAGCAAAGGGGGTGAATACACATGAACATGCCAATTTTCAAATTTTTATTTATAAAAATAATTTTTTATATACATTTTTCTCATTTCACCTCACCAACTTAGACTATTTTGTGCAGATCCATCGCATAAAATTCAGATTTAAAACTAAATTACAGGCTGTAATGTAACAAAATAGGTAAAAAAACAAATTTGTAGTGGTTTTGCACTGCAGACACTGAGGTGATAGGATCATTGGGCTCTCTGTGCCTCCTGATCCCTTGTGAAGTGTTTGATCAGTGTTTTTAGAAAGGAACTACGTTTATCCCTATTGTAAAAAAAAACACTACAAATTTGGGATCCAATTGGGCCAGTGTAGGTGCCATACTTTTTACCTGTGAAGGTGTCACATCCTATGCACCATTACTGGTAATATTATTTGCCACCTTTTTTAGTAGGTGGGAATTACTATGGTCCACCACAATATACAGTATATATTTAGATCCATCTATGCCCCTGAGGAAGTCCGAAAGGACGAAACGCGTAGGGTTTTAAGCTTACAAGGTGATTAGGACACCTGGGTATACATTTGCAAGTCCCCACCACTGAGCTCACATCCTGGGGTGGTTGGTGGCACCTTTGCTTATATCCACCTTATATAACCTGGCCGTTCTTTTGAATACACCTTGTATGTAATGTTGAAAATTCATACCATTTTATGGATGTTGTTAATAAACATCGGAGTTTTATTAATCTAAGGTTTTATTTGATTTCTTGGGTGTATATACTTCTCTGGTGAGAGGCCATTTTCGAGGAGAAATATCTGGTTGAGTACAACAGAGCATCGGACTTTGAAAAAGATCAGGAGATCGATTCTGGACTGGATTTCATAATCAAGTCCAACTGGACTCATTAATTTATATGGACTTATTTTATGAACAATTGGCTGTGAAATTCTAGCGCCCTCTGGGAGGTGCTGCTCTTGTGAAGCACGTGAGAAGGGTAATTTCTTTTTTTGCATATATATATATATATATATATATATATATATATATATATATATATACTGTATATATAATCTTAAAGTTTGCTACCAGCTGACTTACCACAGTATTGTAAATAGCTAGAGATCCATTCTGAAACTGTTTAAACCGCCTGTTAAACAGAATACCATTTCCTTTCTTGCTCCACTCTATCTTAGGGGTAGGATTTCCTCTTACTGTGCAATGCAAGATAATGCTGCTCCCTAAGGGCACACTCTGGTTGGCATTATGGATTTCGACAATAACAGGAGGGTCTAGAAGACAAAAAAAAAAAACGTATGTGTGATAGAGTATTAAGACTGTAGACTCATATGTGGCATGGATTGATGAGAATTATCACATATGCTCTGTACAACACTGCATAATATGGTGGTGTTACAGTATATACAGTAAGTAAACAATAATAATAATATACTGACTTTTCCCTATACAAATGATCCCCAGCCCAATTAAAATCAGTAAATTTTACTATTTTTCTGAAAGCAAATATGTTTGGCATAGTGTCTATACAGAGGAAAGTGGACTCCTAATCTCTTCCTCCCAACAAACAGAAGTACTGTTCTTAGGGCCTGATTCATGTTTGTAAGTAAAGCAAAAAAGAGCAAGTAACTTTGGGGGTAGCAGTTGTTAGCAGTTGGGTAAAACCATGTGCAGTGCAGGTGTGGCAGATAATCATATAACATTTGCAGAGAGAGTTAGATTTGGGTGGGTTATTTTGTTTCTGTGCAGGGTAAATACTGGCTGCTTTATTTTTACACTGCAATTTAGATTTCAGTTTGAATACACCCCACCTAAATCTAACTCTCTCTGCACATGTTATATCTCCCCACCTTTTCCCCCTGCAGTGCACATGGTTTTGCCCAACTGCTAACAAATTTGCTGCTGCGTTCAACTCTGAATTACCCCCTTTGTGTCTGGAACAAACCATGTTGTACTGCAAGGGGAGCAAATACAATTAGATTTTTTCTGTGCAGGGTAAATACTGACTGCTTTTGCATGTCAGACAGCTTTATGTTAGACAGCTTTATTATTAATTATTACGTTGCAATTTAGATTTAAGTTTGAACACATCCCACCCAAATCTTATTACAAATAACAGAATATTAATTATCTGTACGTACCCTTCACAAATACATATACTGTGGTATTGATTGCTGCTACTATGTTTTCTGCTATGCAGGTATATGTACCAGCATCCTGTTTTGAAACCCTCTCAATAACAAGATCATTCAGAAGTTTAGACCTTCCAGCTGGTGCTGTAGGATAAAGAAAATGGTATTAAATACTTTGTGTTTGTCTTGAGCTTGTATCCCATCCTTTTTTATAATATGCAAATACCAGTGACTCCCGTCACAGTTATGATATATCAGTACATTTTTCACCAAATAGTACCTAGTACTAGGGAGCATACACATGCATGTGGGTGCATGACCCAATGTAAATACTGGATCCTTCTGGAGTAGCTATGTACTGCCTCAAAGGGGGATGGGCTACACTAACTTGGGGTTTAATTACTTTATAACCGCCCCCACCCTCTAAGGTTCCTTTTTACCTAACACTGACAGTTTGAATAAGAGCCATAACCCCAAGCACAAATGTTTGAATCCTTTAATGTCCTTTTCCACCCCAAAATTTTTTTTGTTACAGGGCCTCATATGGAAATATTAAAAATCACCTGACCTACTGTAATTTTGACTACAATATACCCGTACAGTAACATATGGGGCCAAATGTAATAGAGTGAGAGTTTCAGAAAGTGATACCCCTTTCACACCGCAGCTTGAACCCGGTAAATTGCCGATTTTTAAGGCTTCCTAAACGGTTCGAGCTGCGATGTGAAAGGGTCACCTTCAATTTACCGTTTTCAAAATACCGGTATTTTGAAACGGTAAAAAAGCAGGGTCCTACCCGTTTCAGACCCGTTTCATTGTGCAGTGTGAAAGGGTCTGAAACGGTATTTGCAAGCCCCAGAAGGTGATAGGCTGTCTCCATGTGTGATGTCACCAGGCAGAAGCAGGAAATAAACATTTAAAATGACAACCACTGTTTTGTATAGGTGAAACGGGTTCAGTGTGAAAGGTACCAAAACGGTAATGAAATGGTAATATACTGGTTACAACGTGCGATGTGAAGGGGGTTTAACTGCTCAGACCCGTTTTAAGAACCGTTTAAAGAACCATTTCAAAAGCAGGTTTTGCGATGTGAAAGAGACTTGGTAAGGTTTTTCAGTTTTTTTTTTTAAAGTGGCAATCACTTACACTGCAAAACCAGGTTGATCTTGCTGTGTAAATGATTGCCACTTTTAAAAAAAACTGCAAAACTTTCTGAAACTCTCACTCTATTACATTTGACCCACTGTGTCATTTTTTTCCTTGTTTTAACTATTTCCTATACACCTGTATTTAAAAACATACAAATCTGATTATATAAATACAATACTTTATCAATCCTTAGAAAGAAGATCACAATTTCAAATGAAAAAGATTATCTCCAGTGCAATCAATAACACTTCAATAATGGTGACGTCTAATGTAGTTCAAAGGTAGGTAAATAATGTTCAACATTACAAGACAAAAACATTTGTGGAATGCTACCACCATTGCAACATATACAGACATTTATTAAAATGTTAATGGCTAGCTTGGAATGCAGTCTTCGTTTGTTTGGCGTTACAAAACATTCCATGTATAAAAAGCACCAAATAGGGTACTTCGAGAGATAGTGCTAAATACTAAGCCTGGTGCCATCACAGTCCATAATAACATATAAGTATACCAATTACAGCACGCACAGCATAAGCATATTAATCACCATCAACAGTACAGGGTTCCAACTTTACAACAATGTTTGAAAAACATTAGCGGTGATTCAGAGCTGATCGTAGACAGTGTCGGACTGGGGCATGAAGGGCCCACCGTGGAAATGCAGTGTTAGGGGCCCATTCTTAGAGGCTTGGCTAAACATTAGTGCATGGTCTGGGCCCCTTGCTAAATAATATATATAGTAAATACTGCTAGTGCATGCATGATAACGTACCAGATTAATAACAGCAATGTACTGTAAAAAATACACCATAGTCCTGTGCAGTATAATGTAACATATTCATAATGTATAATTAAGAGGGTGGGCCCCCAGGCAGTGGGGCCCACCGGTGGTTTCCCCTGTACCCCTATGGGCCAGTCCGAGCCTGATCATAGATGTGCTAAAAATAGCATACCTACGATCAGATTCTCTGACATGTGGGGATGACACCCAGCACAGGGCTAGTCCGCCCCCCCAATGACGTTGCAGCGATCGCCTCTGAATTTGGCCATTTGTCATCAGGGATCCTTAAAGTGTTGCAAAATACTGTAACAAATAACTAAGAATTTGCACTTAATTATATTTACTCTAAAGGTGGGTACACACTGCACAATGTGTACCCACCAATGTATCTGACGATTCTAGCGCAGACATATCAGGCAGCCATACACACTGAGTGTTCCGGTGCATGACCACTCGCTATGCTGAACCCACCCCCCACATAACGCTGGATGGGATCATCTGCCACTTTCCCTGATCTTTTAAACATGCAGAAAGATCAGGGAAGCAACGGACCACCCCACCGGAGTGGGCCATGTACGATATTGTGCATACACACAGAACGATTGGTTGTCCAACCGATCAGGAACGCCCCGATCGTTTCACGAATCGTACCTTTATATGCGCCTTAACACCTTAGTACAGTACATAATTATACATTGAATAGTCTATGTTTAGCATAACGCATAGTATTATGAACACAATATGATAAATCATATTTTAAACACAGAGCCTGTCAGCTTCACTTACCAATTATAATTCTATCCTTATTGGCCCATGTTATTTGCGGTAAAGGACTTCCTGTTGCTTTACATGATAACTGTAGCTTTTCTCCTTCATTAAGTGACACATTTGTGGGCAGTTCAGTAAAAGATGGACGATAGTGAATGGTGAGGACTACTGTGTGGAAGTCCGTTCCAGCAACATTATTAGCCATACAGGTGTAATTACCAACATCATCATGCTACATCAAAGTAAAAAGTGTACAATAAATATTAATTCACACTTAGGAATTGATTATACACAACAGGTTATGAATAAACTACCATTGTAGGTTTTGAAATTCTTTAAGGATTACAGACCACAGCTAAATGATTATATTGATATGAAGACACAGTTGGTACTCCTGGGATTTATTTGCATCAGAAAGCTAAATCCTTTAAATATAGTAACTATTACTACTGAACATTGTACGAACAGTGGGGATTCCACATTGCATGCAATTGTAGTCTATTATCATTTTCTATTTTTATTGTCAATTTGTCAATACCATAAACATCTGATATAAATATAATGTTTGGTCTAGTATAGTGCAAGGGCTGTAATGCATTTGTTTTGTGTGGAGACTCAGCTGAAGTCCTATATGTAAACAATTTTCTTTGATACTGGAAGAGATCGCTAAACTGCATGCTAAAATATTTATTATTTATTAACAGTTTCTTATATAGTGCAGCAAATTCTGTTGCGCTTTACAATTAATACATAGATACATAGGATATATGTATTCTTGAGGCAACTAGTGCCTCAGACAGCCTGCAGAAAACATTCTGCCTCAACTACTGTGGGCTCTGAACAGGGGCGGATTGGGATCAAAAACCAGCCCGGGAAATTTATGGAAGCAGCCCTAATGGGACGGGGGAGGGGGGGGGGGTCTGTTGAGGGGGTGGAGTCTGTCAAGTGCGCAGGATTACTGCTCAGAAGGCACAAAGGAACAGAAAGTGCGCACAAAATTTTAGGGGCGTGGCTTTGTGTGGAAAGGGCGTGGCCACATAATAGTACCAATTCACATGACACCACAGTGGTGCCGCTTATACACATTGCACCAGGTAGAACCTCCTATACACACTGCGCCAGATAGAGCATGTTATACATATTCCGCCATATAGAGCACATTCTACACTTTGTGCCAAGTAGGGCACGGTATGCACTTTGCGCCAGGCAGAGCACATTATACACATTGCACCAGGTAAAGCACATTATACACATTGCACCAGGTAAAGCACATTATACATATTGCACCAGGCAGAGCACATTATACACATTGCACCAGGTAGAGCTCCTTATATACATCATGCCAGGAAGAGAGTGCCTTTTAAACATTACTCCAGGTAGAGCCCTAGTCATGCATTATTCCAGGCAGAGTCCCCTTTTACACATTACTCCAGGTCTCTCAGAGTGGCTGCGTGTGACGTCACAGCCACATCGAAAATGGTCTCGGCGTTGTCTGTAGCAGGCGTGGCATGTGGGGGGTGCTGGACATTAGGGGGCGCCTGTGCGCACCAGGCCCCCCCCCCCGCCCCCCTCCTTCTCCCCGTGCGCACGCCTATGTCTATATACCAGTATGGACAAGGTACTATTAATGTACTATAGCAGGAGGTAACCAAGAAACGTAATTACTTCTTGTTTACCATCATCTTATTTAAATGAAGACACAGGATAAATTATTGTAATATATTAACACAATATATTATTATAATTTATTCATCCTGATGGAAAAAAACAAAAATACTCTGTTGTTCATCTCCTGCCACATTAAGAGTACCCATTGGTGTTATAAGAATAAATTCACTGTTATAATGCCCCACCCCCACCCCCCAAGTCACTCACCCAGTAGTTTCTTCCCCCCTCCCCTCCCCAAACACACGGCCGTTGTGCTCACCCAGAGGCTCTCTCCCCCCTCCCCTGTAAACTCACCAGCAGAACTCCTCACTCGAAGCCCGGCACTCAGCAGCAGCACGGACAAGCTGAGGAGGACAGCGCGGGAGCTGGGGTGCAGGAGGCGGAGCCAAGAGGACTGCAGGAGACTGCACTGAATGAACGCTTAGTGCGGCCAGCGAACACAGGACCCTACTGTGGCTCCGGCTTTAGTGAGCTTCTGCTCATGTGCAGAAGCTAAGATTGCAGGGGGCCATGTGTGGGAGGAGAACGGCCAATGCGGGGAGCAGGGGACCCGGCTTCCCGGGATCTGATCCGGGGTCCCGGCATCCCAATCCACCGCTGGCACTGAAAGGCAGGGATTTCCAGAGGGACACATACATACTGTATCTCACAAGCTGTGACACTTTAAAACTCATATGCTACTCTTGCAGGGCTGGAATGTACAACTAATATAGGTAATACAGTACAGGAGGATATGTGGACTTCTACTGACTACAGGAACATTGCATCTCCAAAAAGGACTGCACTTTCTTGGGAAATTACATTATTAGAGGAGTACATCTAGGAAATGTGAATGAAGTAGAGAAACAAACAAGGTGCTTGCCTGTAGACACAGCTACAAGGGATAAAAAGAGCATGCTGAAAATTGTGAAGGCAGTAAGAAAAGATGGGGTGGTGGATGTCATTGTCCACTTAGGGACAAATGACCTGGCTAGTGCAGAAGTCATGGCAGTAAAAGATGAATTTAGGAAGTTAGAGACTGCTCTAAAGCAGGTGGATACCACTGTAACTATTTCAGGAGTATAGCCAGTAGACCAGACTTGCCTACCCTCCCGCATCCTGCTGGAGACTCCCGGTTCTCTGTGGAGTCTCCCGCTGCCCCGGAAAGTTAAACAACCCCCACGGATTCCCCACTGTCCCGTCGGGCAGTGACGGGATGTGCGTGAAGAGAGATTATTAAATTGTTCCACGATCATCACACTGACACCAGCCGTATGCCTCCTGCTTTCCCCACCCACCCCGTCACCACACCACCTGACCAGGAAGCACATACGAGAGGAGAGGGTAGCCAGCAACTGATTTCTGGTGCTGCCGCAGCTCACGCCCGGTCAGTGTGCCGGCCATCTGTGTCCTAGCGCTACTGGAACTGTTGGCAGTGTAGTGTCTTCCCCTGCTTCTGCATCTTGTTCCAGTTGACTCAGACTGCCGTTCAATCTAAAGCAGGCAGTGCTTCCTGGTGAGTGCTTGTGGCTTTCCCACTGTGCGGGGTCAGTCACTGGAGAGAACACATCCACTCCCAGTAGCAAATGCTAGGCAGTGCTTTTCCATAGGACCCCATGGTTAGAGGTGAGCAAACTACGGCCGGCTGCCATTTGCCATCTGCAAAGCATTCGGGATCGGCCCATTTGATGCTGCCCCTGTGCTGTTAAACTCTACCATTGACGCCCCGACAGTGATAAATTACAGGAGAGGAGTCAGCCCCTACTCTACATTCAGCTCTGTCAGGGGGCAGAGCCAAGCTCCGGCAGCTGCATTCCTGAGGAGAGTGGCCGGAGAGGGGGATTCAGAAGCAGACACCAGAGAGAGACCTTGATACTGCTGAGCAGGAGAGGAGACAGGGAGCATGTAAGTAAGGGCAAGACAGCCACACAGTATTAGGAAAAATGTCCCAGCACTGTGATAAAATGTATTATACATTTAGGATACAGAACAAAGGCTGCATAAAGTGTGCCACATATAGCATGATGCAAAAATAAAAAATGCACATGCTTGGTATTGACAAAGCCTATATATTTATCCTATTTAAAACACTCTAAAAGGTTAAGAGACACAGTACGCAATTGGCGCAAAAGGTACCGCAAGGGTACGCCCTTAGTGTAGCAGACGCTGTGCACAGGGTGTGAGCACAGGCGTCGCAGACACTTACAGAATTAAACTTTAATAACTATACCTTATACAATGTACTTATACTGTAAACCCTTGTGCAGTGATAAGGTGTAAATGCAACACAGTGTAACCTTGTTAGCTTAAAAGCTGTATGAGCGTATGTGACGCTCTGAGAACCCTTTAGCAATATAATAAACACTCTAATACCGGTCTAAGGTCACAACACCTTTAAGGAAGAGAATGAACGTTCAATTGCAAAAGAATAATACAATACAAGTCATACACTACCAAGATAACATAAAATACCTAACTGAATTACTACACATAAAATACAATAAAGACACACTTACTTTTAAAGGGGGGAAGGAGAGAGAGAATGGCTTATAACATTAAATAAGAGATAATATGGTTGCAGAGAACTTACGCACCAGGGGAAACAATCGCAAGCGCCTTTTCTGGATATCCAGCTCCCGATTATCAGCAATGAGAACCGTTGAAGAGAGTAGAGAGCTGGCCCAGATCGGCTTGTCCTTTTATACACTACACACAATACAGTACAATGGTCCCTACATTCTTATTGTTCATTGGACACAGGAATTCGTCTTCGCATTATAACAAAAGGTCATAGGTTGGTTCATACAGGTGGGCTGTGACTATTTCTAACTGCTCAGGTGGGTGGGAAACTGGGTTTCCCGCTGCATGGGTAATAAAGTGCAAATATAGTAAATGTCCATAAACTTCTTATGTCCATAACTATACGCACGAGCGATTAATCCGCTTCAAACCAACACCAGAATATTGCTAATTATATTCTCTTCCGATGGATACTAAACACCACTGTGTAACCCCTGTCTGACCCTTCGTATCAAACAAAGAGGGATCTCTTTGTCCCCGAACATACTACATTAACTAAACTTTCAGATTCTATCAAAGGGACCATAATCTACAAAATACATTATATGAATAAAATATGTTACGATTGAGTCGCCCGCTAGACGCACACAAACTCTACCGTAAATGCGCATACCGTGCGCCTGCGGGTGCACGCAACTGAGAGTATGCGCACGCACGGGAGGGCTCATGCACACGCAGCAGGCACTCGCATGAGGTGCATATATGGCAGTGTGTAGCGTGATATTTTTCTGACTTTGACAGTCCACCCTTTGGCAGTCACCAATAACTGCCACTTCCTAAAACAGTTCAACAAGAGAAAAATATATGTCATGTATAATACATTTCTATGATTGGGTAGGGGAGGAGAGGAGAAGGTAGGAAAAGGGTATGACCTAGTGAGATAGCAGAAGCATGTGTGTATGTATCCATGTTTGGGGGGTCATGTATCATCGTGCCGTACGTGTTTTAAATCAAGCTTCGAGGTATTGCGAAGTATACATTTGACTTCCTTCTTATCCCGTGGTACGGGTCTGTGGATGGGCTGTCAAACTTTACCGAGCTCTCTTCGGCTTTTGGTTGCAACAAAATGGGGGAGCACATTTTAGTTGATGATACATGAATGGGGGAATATGTGAGTGCTGATATCTGTGCCTATATTCCCTATCGACTATGTGTGTTATTACCTGAAGGTTGTAGAGATGAAGATAAAGAACAATTATGGTAAATGCAGTGATAAACTATGTGAGTTTAATATACATTTTGCCGATTGAGGTCTTGTCTTGTGTCTTGTCTTGTCTTGTCTCGATGTACATGTTGACTGTAGTCTCCCGATGCTTTTGCTATAGACGGTGTGCAAAAAGCTTTTTTCAATGTCCATAGACTTACAAAAAGTGTTGGGCTAGCGTAAAATTAAAGGTACTAGGGATATGGGGGGTCTATGGCATAGTCCATCAGTTGTCTGTGTAAAAGGTTGTCAAATTCTTCTTCCAAGCGGATGTCTTTGTACCTTGGAGGAAAACAAAGGAGAAACGGGTGAAAGAAACGGACCGTGGAATCACATTTTCATCACAACATTGTCTCTATCGTTGGGTCATAAACCAAATCAGTCGTTGTTATTACAGTATCTTCACTCCTTAAACTCATCACTCGGGCGCTACGTTTACACTTTGTTAAAACCCGAACGCATCTAAATATCAGACCGACCAATATGATGACACCCAGAATACACAAAAGAAATTTCCCTACATCCATGATAATACCTTGGGTCCATTCTCCTAAACCAGAGAACCAATTTCGTGGGTTCAACCATGATACCCAACTGGTCAGCTCATTACCCACAGCGGCAAGGGTGAGATTGTGTTTCCTTCGGAACTCCCATTTTAATTGCAAAATGTCATCCATCTTTTTGTCTATGACCTCGACCGGGTCCTCGGTGCTGTTTGTAATATATGTGCAGCACTTTATTCCATACTGAGTCGCTAGGGTAACACAATACCCACCCGTCACAGCTGTGAGATAATTGAGAATCATCCTATGCTGAACCAGTTCTGTTTTATAAGCTTGGAGCTCCCTTCCGGTATACCTGAATGTGTCATCATACATTTCAGTGATATTGTCTAATAAATTTGCAAGCGCAGATATGTATTTATAATTTATCACTCCTCTGGCGGTACGAGTGATATCTAACGCGATTAGGAATTGAATCCCGGTGGATTCATTGATCAGGTCAGAGGCCGGATGCTCTGTTCTTTCTATTAGGTGCCGTTTAACGATGCGTTCGTAATGAGTGTGAGTATAAGGAGCTTGGGCACTGCGGTGAATATC
This sequence comes from Pseudophryne corroboree, assembly GCF_028390025.1. Classification (NCBI taxonomy): domain Eukaryota; kingdom Metazoa; phylum Chordata; class Amphibia; order Anura; family Myobatrachidae; genus Pseudophryne; species Pseudophryne corroboree. The sequence continues at coordinate 254,021,323 of NC_086452.1, read as the reverse complement.
CTTCATTTTAGTGTGGGATACGGTCATTACCTCAGGCAGTACCGTTCCAATATAACATAACCCTTCTGAGTTTGGGGCAAGCCACTTATACGCCTTTCTCCCGCATATGAAGTATGCATCATCGGGGAGAACATATGGGACGGAGTAGGACATTACCATATTACACATTTTCCATATGAAATCTCCTAACCCTAATTCTCCCATCTGTTTAGTACACGTATCAGTTTGTACGATATGTGCACAGTATCCTGGTGATACCTCTCCAACTCTCATGGTCCTACTTCCTAGGGTATACCTATATCGGAAATATTTTCCACTACCGGCTATGTGGCGTATAAGTTCTGTATCTGTAGGCATTATATCGGCTCTGTATGAAAAGGTCATGGTTTGGTTATTCCATGACACTTCCCAATTTCCCGGCTTTCGGGGATTGGAAATTTTAAAACATACTAGGGATCTATCCACATGATATTGGTGGAGCTTCAAACTAGGAGGACTGGAGATATTAAACCTCCTGTCCACCGGCCTCCCACCACTTAGCTCAAGTACCTCCCCTATAGTTAAAGGGAAGGGCACTAATCCTGATTTGCTATGGCCTTGAGGTACTTGAGAGCATACCCAACAATCTGTCTGATTTAACACTTTACCCACTAAGGAGTGATAGTCACTCAATGGATGCCGGTCCATGTTAATGTTAAAACTGGACTGACATTTCTTGATGCACCCATCCTCAACTACATTGTCACAATGTCTACAGATACAGTTCTCTTTTAAGCTAACAATCCTTCACAATGTTTACAAATAACATGGCTGCTAGATTGTTTCCGGTACTCGCCTTTACTCTGTGATTATGTTGTTCTTGGAAATTTACTCCTCTGTCTCTGTCATCAGAACCTTTCTGGATCCTTTCTCGACCTCACTGGTACTCTCACCGAAACAGACTGCTCTGGTCAACATCATGGTCAACAGGAAAATCCATATCACAGTCTCTTGGGGCAAGTCCATCTTACAGGAGGAGAAAAGGAGAAATTTGTAATGGGGGGTACAGAAAAAAAAAACAGTTTGAGGGGGAGAGAAACTTGTTACGATAATTAGTTCTCTAGTCTTGTTGTTCTTCTTGTTCTGCTGTCATCTCAAAGGTGCTGTCTCTCAGTCTTCCAACCGAACATTCTGGTGATACAATATTCCTTCCAAATCAGCGATCTCTCTGTAAGGAGCAAAAATCTTGCATTACCATTTGTCTAACTGATGTGTGACATACCATCTTTAAAACATGAAAACATGAGTGAGAAGAGAGAAAACAAAAAAAAACAAAAGAGAGAGAGAACAATTCATATACATATATATTACATAAACCAACAATAAACAACAACAGGAAAAAAAACATTTTTTCAAACATTTTAAAACATTGTCAGATCTGTCGTTCATCATCAGGCTGTCATATCTACATGTCCAATGGTATCCTTGCTCAGTCCCTCCCACCAGCACCTCCATACTCCACCCTTTGTATCTGGCCAGGATACATTGATGCGGGTAGGTCATGCTGGGGTTTGGTAGACTTCTGCAAAGACCAAGTAGCTATGTAATGTTTGAGTCCTGCTGATGACCGTCAGAGATGGGGAAAAAGAAAACATTTCACAGATACATTACAAATTTTACCCGGTCATTCCTGTGTTTTCAGGGAATGACCTCCCAATTTATTAACCGTTACCTCAGGCTTACCATCAGTCCTAATGATCACCTTTTCCTGACTACATATCATGGGTGTGGCCCAAAATTCTTCCTATATGATCCCTGATTATAATTTGGTGTGTCATAACTTTGCTCATATTCATGTCTAGGGGGTCTGACTTTATGTGGGCTGTTGCAGTTGCTGGCATAATGCCCTTCTCTTTTACAAAGATAACAAGCCCTGGGCTTCCTCCAAGTGCCAGTGACCTGAGGTCTGGGTTGATTTGATGCCTCCTCAAACGCTTGGATGCTCATCACCATCAACCGCTTTCCCTGTACTTCCCTGACTCCTTGGATACCATGGTTATGTTGCTGTCTAGGGGGTTGATATGACTTTTGTATATTTCTTGATCTACAATCTCTTGCAAAATGTCCCTCTTTGTGACAATGGTAACAAACTACCACATTTGAATTTCTCACAGGATTTTGGGTCTTAAGCTGGTGTGGCTTTTTGGTTAGGGCCTGTATACTTACAGCCATCAGCTTATTACTCCGTGACTCCCTGTGTCTGGTGATGTTCTGATCATGATCAATAACGGCCTCTCTTAATGTAGCCACCGAGATATTTCTCCAGTTTGGGTTGGTGGTCTGTACCCTTGTTCTCAACACCTCCTTTAAACCATTCATTAATAACTTAACCGCTACTTCTTTATGCTGTGCATTTGTTTTGATGTCTGTGATCCCAGTGTCTCTAGCCATTACTTGCAGTGCTCGATTGAAGTAGTCAGAAGTACTTTCCCTTTCTCCTTGTCTTATGGAGAGGATTTTGTTCCACTTGGCAATGGCTGGGAAATATACTCCTAACTGTTAGTTGATCTGCTTAATACATTCCTGATTGTGTTCCTCCGTATGAGGTACCTCTGTGTTTAATTTACAATCAGCAATAAATTTCGCAGGGTCAACACTGGAGGGCAAACATGCCCTTAGCACTGTCCGCCAATCTTTGTTGGTGGGTTCTGTTGAGTTTCCTAGTTCTTTAATAAATCTCTGACATGCAACTAGATCTTTCCTAGGATCAGGGAATTCAGACATAATTGCTCTCAATTCCATCCGGGACCAGGGACGGCGCATTGCACTGTCCTTGACCGGAATGCTTCCCTGATCGTCAGTCTTCCCATTGGGGACTGTGATCACCCTGACAGGACTAAATTCAATTACATCACCTTGTGTTGGTCTTACAATATGGGGTACATTTGTTTGTGCGTGATATATAACACCGTACGTACCTGTGGACACGACCTCACCTGACCCTCCGTTAGGGGGTTTGATTACTGCCTTTACCGATTTGGTCGCGTCCACCTGGATGTCCTGTAGGATGGCTTCTGGAAGAGGTACCGACATCGTGCTGGGCTCACTTTCTTGTTTGTAATCCTGAGGGAAGTTTAACATGGGGTGCAACTTGCATGGGTTAATAGTTGTACATTTAACAGTATTACAATTATCATCGTTACGTTTATTACAATTAGTCTTATCATCTATAATACAGTTGCTAAGTGCCTTTTTATCGTACACCATTGCGCCATTCTCTGCAACCATAATCCTCTCCATTGCCATGTCTCTCTTCCCAAGATGAGAGTCAGATATGTAAGTTAAATTTCTTTGCATTTCACTTTCCTGTTGCCACAATTTTAAATCATCATAATTTCTAATACGCCTTTTTGAAGATTTAATCAGGCACACTCTTCTTTTTAAATTCTGTAATACTTCTGGGTTAAAAGTACCTACCCGGGAAAACTTTTTCCCGTCATGCACAGTCATCCCTTCCCATTCATTGCATAATATTTCTGTGTGATGACCATCTTGGTCTGATTTCTCACACATTACCTTGCCGACCTGATTGATCGGTTTCAAATCAACCTGAACCAGGGTTGATCGCCCCTTACCTGAACAAGTGGCCCCCATCTCTGCAGGCGTTGCTTTCACTACCTCTGACTTCCAATCAGGGTCTCCGGCAACCCTCACAGAAAACCAAAATGTCCGGGGTAAGGCTGCGATGGGGGTTTTGCCTCGAGGTCCGCCCACTTAACTCCGCCCACGTTGGCCAGTACTGCAATCACTGTTCCCAGAGCTGCTGTACCCAACCTAGGGCCCCTATGAACCTTTATTTTCTGGGGCGTGTTGGACCTTCCAGTCCCCAGCAAGTATCGGTTGTTGGAATGTCCCCGAGTGATCAGGCTACTTCCCTTAAAATAAAAAAAATTACACAAATCACGTTAACAATGTGCAAGTAGCGTTCTTCTGAATTCAAGACACGCTAATACACACAATCACATGCGGTACAATCGTATCCGCACACAAGCAACTAATCTTATGTGCGGAACGATCAGTGGAATTGAAAATTTCTGCTGCAAATTCCTTCAGCCTTGAGCTTCTTTGGCCTATATGGGTCTCGCACCAACCCCTCTTCGGTTGTGCTCTCTACTTCTAGTCTGCTGTACCTGCTGTGACCTCTTGGTCTGTGACCTCCTGGTCTGTGACCTCCTGGTCTGTTATGTACAGCAGACTCTACTGCTCATTAATGTGTCGAGTCTAACAAGGGACGCCTCCCAAGCCACCCCACGATATCACTCTCGCTGGTGTATCTCTTTCTACTGGCCTATGGTTCCCACTTCCGTAATAAAAGAGAAATCTTATATATACACACACTCTTACCACATGTACACTTTAATTTTTATTTCTGCGCAGAAATCCTTTCATTTAGTATTAGCTTAACCCAGAAGAATTGCAACAGAGAAAGTCTTTTTCTTTTAACTTTTAAACTTTTGGATTTGAGATAGATTTGTGTTATTTTCGCGTTATTTCCTTATCGCTTACTAAACAATACTATCGTGCGGTTTGTTTAATGTGGGCGTATCCGTACGCTCCGTTGCGTAATATACGCTCCGTGCGTCGACCCTTGCGTTGCGTACGCCCTGCCCTTGTAAGGACACGTGTACACAACCCAAGTACGTCCACAGTAACACACTACACGTTTATCAATGTGAATGATCTTTAACAGTAATCATTCACTATACACCACCCAAATCTCCCTTGTATTCTTAGGCGAGACTGTGTGCGTGCCTTTTACAATTATACCCTTAAATATTACTTTTTATCTTTTAACTATTAATAACAACAAATGTCTCAGCGCTTTACCAATGGTATGTGGCAATCAGGAGAATGAGATGTGAAAATACACAAATGAACATGCAATTCTAAATTTAATCTAATAACATACATTGATGTAAGCACACGCATATAGATATTACATATATGTACTAATCATTATTACTTATGTGAGACCTTATTTAGTGCTTCTAATTTGCATATGAATGTGCAATTTCTTTCACTGCTGGGAGAGAGAAAAAAAACAACAACAATCCAGTCACACAGGTTCATTTGCATTTCAATGGCCATCCTACAAGTAGCAGAGTTAAAACAGGTTCTTGAAGAGAGACAGTGACCAAAAAAAAACTACTTTGTTTTATTTGTGTATTTCTTAAATCAAATATTTAATTTATTATTAATTTTTTTTTAAACTCTATCTGAACCACTTATGATTGACTATGATATGGACTAAATGAATGCATAAAAAAAAAAAAACTCATTAAATGATGATTTCTTTTTGACAATGGATGGCTGATTATTTCCTGAGTCAACTGAAAATCAGCCGCTTAGGAAAAAAAAAAATTTGACCTTCCCAAAATGGCCGCTGCTCCTCCCCCTTCCACATCCATGAGGGCCACACAAAATGGTGGACAGACCATTTGTCACAAAGAAAATCATCATGCCAGCTCCTTTTAGTTATCACGCTATGCAGAGCGATTAAAAATAATTTTTAAACCTATTTAAACAGACAAACCATCCAATCTGCGTGTGTAGTTGGCACCAAATAGAAATAAAAACCATATTTACAAAGACAATAACGTACTGTTCCTACCTTCCAGTTCCCGAATTCCTTCAGCACTCCTTACCAAGTGAAGCAGACGCTTATCTGGTCAGCACTGCAGTATCCCCGACCTCCAAACGGTTTAACGAGGGATACTACCTTTCCGCCCTTTGCTGACCGATAATGTCTGCTAAAATTACCTAGTGCAGATATGTGAAGACCGGAGGAGCCCTCAATTGACAAAGCCTATATATTTATCCTATTTAAAACACTCTAAAAGGTTAAGAGACACAGTATGCAATTGGCGCAAAAGGTACCGCAAGGGTACGCCCTTAGTGTAGCAGACACTGTGCACAGGGTGTGAGCACAGGCGTCGCAGACACTTACAGAATTAAACTTTAATAACTATACCTTATACAATGTACTTATACTGTAAACCCTTGTGCAGTGATAAGGTGTAAATGCAACACAGTGTAACCTTGTTAGCTTAAAAGCTGTATGAGCGTATGTGACGCTCTGAGAACCCTGTAGCAATATAATAAACACTCTAATACCGGTCTAAGGTCACAACACCTTTAAGGAAGAGAATGAACGTTCAATTGCAAAAGAATAATACAATACAAGTCATACACTGTCAGGTCTGGTCTTGTCTGTGTCCCCAGAGGGGGCGCTAGTGGGTCAGTGGAGGTAGAAGGGAGGAAACGAGGAGGCTGGATGATGTTTCTGCGCATCTGCGCAATGATATTTATTTGCAGAGGAAATTAACAGAAACGGCAGCAGAAATAATAATCACAGATGTAAAATGTCAATCATACAGCGTAATAGCTGAAAAGTCTATGGCAACTGGATGACAGGTGACTGGAGAAATAATAACCGGAAATGTCATAAACAGATGAACGGGTGCTTGTAAATGGTTCTGGTTTGGAAACCAGTGCAGATAATAAAACAGGAAACTTAAGGCAGCAAGGTGTAGAGTGGCAAACCTGGTAGCAGAGGCAGGAGTCTGACTTCACAGTGCAGGTATTGAAGCACTGGCAGCAGCAAGCTGTATCACAGGTGTTGGAATGAGACACACCTGGAGTCAGTCTCAACTGCAGGCTGAAGCACACAAGGTGGTGATGAGTGTGAAGCCTGTTTGCAGGTATTGCTGGGCCTTGAAGTTCCACGGAGCTTGTGCAGATAACCAGGAGTACAAGTCTTTAGCCAGAGAGCCAGGAACACAGGAGTAACGGAACAGATCCTTACACATGGGTCGCAGGAGTGACACAAAGTCCAGGATGCCTGCAGACTGATCCTGCAGTCTCTTATGTACCCCATGGTGCACAGGGATTGGGTGAGTGAGAGAAAGTGGGTGCGGCCAAGCACCGGATTGGCTGCAGTATGCTGGCTGTTTGCAGACTGTCATGGCGGCGCCCACGCCGCGGCCTAGCGGGAACACGGCGCGCTACACGCCCGCTGTCACGGGAGTGCTCCCAGGCCCGTGATGGCGTCCCATGGCAGAGACACAGATGACAGGCGACCGCAGGGAGCCAGGACGGAGTCCGCAGCGGCGGACGGATGTCGGCTTGGTGAGTCGATTCCTGACAGTACCCCCTCCTTTAAGGGTGGACACCGAACACCCACGTGGCTTGGATGGATGAGTGCTGTGGAAAACACGGACCAACCTTGGAGCATGGACATCAGATGAGTTTACCCAACTCCTCTCCTCTGGGCCATAACCGGACCAATCGACCAGGTACTGGAGACGTCCATACCGGCAACGGGAGTCCAGAATTTTGCCGATCTCGAATTCCACGCCCCGCTGAGTTCGAATTTTGGGGCCAACTGGAAGAGAACTCTGAAAACGGTTCAGGACTAGAGGTCTGAGGAGAGAAACATGAAAAGCGTTAGGTATACGAAGAGAAGGTGGTAACTTCAGTTTGTAGGCCACAGGGTTGATGACTCTTTCAACAGGGAAAGGACCAATGAAACGGGGTGCAAACTTCATGGACGGAACCCTAAGACGGAGGTTACGGGTTGATAGCCAAACCTTGTCCCCAGGTTTCAGGTGAGGAACCGCACGCCTCTTGCGGTCGGCAAAGTATTTGTACCGGCTGGAAGCCTTTTTGAGAGACACGTGAATTTTTCTCCAAATAGATGAGAACTGAGACAGAGCAGTAGTGGCAGCAGGAACATCCATATGAGGGAGTTCTTGGAAGTCAGGAACACGGGGATGTTGCCCATATACTGCAAAGAATGGTGTTGTTTCAGTAGCAGTATGGTATCGGAAGTTGTGGGCAAACTCGGCCCATGGGAGCAGATCGAACCAGTCATCCTGGGAAGATGAAACATATAATCTTAAAAACGTCTCTAGTTCTTGATTAACTCTCTCTGTCTGCCCATTCGTCTGAGGATGGTATGATGACGAAAACTTCAGTTTGACCTGCATGGCAGCACAGAGGGCCCTCCAAAACCTCGCTACAAACTGTACCCCCCGATCAGATATTATTTCTGAGGGTAGACCATGTAAGCGGAAAATCTCCCGTAGGAAGATTTGGGCAAGTTTCGGGGCAGACGGAAGACCCTGGAGAGGGACAAAATGAGCCATCTTGGTAAATCTGTCCACTACAACCCAGATGGTATTATATCCTTGGGAAGGAGGAAGGTCGGTGATAAAATCCATGGACAGGTGTGACCAGGGGCGACTAGGAACAGACAATGGTTGTAACTGACCTGCTGGAGACTGACGAGGAGTCTTATGCTGCACACACTTAGGACAGGATGCCACGAAATCCTTGATGTCAGCCTTCATCTTTGGCCACCAGTACGTCTCAGAGAGAAACTTGAAGGTCTTCAGAACACCAGGATGACCGGTGAACTTGGATTGATGAGCCCAAGATAGCAACTTGGGACGGAGCTCTGGGGAAACAAAAGTCTTACCAGGAGGAGGAGCTGGGGAGACTTGAGATGCAGCGAATACCACTGGACTCAGGATGGAATGAGGCACTGAGTCAGGCGTTTCCTCTTCGGATTCCATGGATCGGGATAGAGCGTCAGCTTTAACATTCTGCGAACCTGGGCGGAAATGAAGCTTAAAATTAAAACGTGAGAAAAACATAGCCCACCTGGACTGGCGAGGATTAAGGCACTGGGCTGCCTTCAAGTATAGCAGGTTTTTATGATCCGTGTAGATATTAAACGGATGTTTGGCCCCTTCTAGGAGGTATCTCCATTCCTCGAGAGCCAGCTTGATCGCCAGTAGTTCTTGGTCTCCAACGGAGTAGTTAGCTTCTGCAGGAAGGAATTTGCGAGAATAAAACCCACAAGGGTGGACTTTCCCATCGGTTCCCTTCTGGGAGAGAACAGCTCCAACCCCAACTGTAGAGGCGTCCACCTCCAATTCGAACGGTTTGTTAACATCTGGCTGAGACAGAACTGGGGCAGACATAAAGGCCAGCTTGATCTTCTGGAAGGCTGCTAAGGCTTCTTCTGACCAGTTGGAATGGTTTGCCCCTTTCCGAGTCAGATTGGTAATAGGAGCGATGAGAGTGGAGAATCCCCGAATAAATTTCCTATAGTAGTTGGCAAAACCCAGGAACCGCTGGATAGACTTGAGAGAATTTGGAATGGACCAATTGGCAATAGCTTCCAATTTTGTCGGGTCCATCTGAAGATCCGATCCGGAAATTATATAACCCAGGAAGGGTATAGAGGGTACTTCAAAGGTGCATTTCGATAGTTTCCCGTAAAGACGGTTCTCACGAAGACGTCGGAGAACTTCTCGGACTTGTAGACGATGAGATGGAAGGTCTTGGGAGAAGATGAGGATATCATCCAAGTAAACAACGAGGTACTTATACAGGACATCACGAAAAATTTCGTTCACAAAGTGCTGGAACACTGCTGGAGCATTACTCAACCCGAATGGCATTACCAGGTATTCGTAATGGCCATCTCGAGTGTTAAAAGCTGTCTTCCACTCGTCACCACTCCGGATTCTGATGAGATTGTAAGCACCGCGGAGATCTAACTTGGTGAAGATGCGGGCTCCTTTAACTCTGTCAAATAATTCGGTAATGAGTGGTAACGGATAACTATTTTTGATGGTAATGTCATTGAGACCCCGGTAGTCAATGCATGGTCGCAGACCTCCATCCTTCTTTTTAACAAAGAAGAAACCTGCACCAGCGGGTGATGAAGAAGGACGGATGAATCCCTTCTGTAGATTCTCCCTGATATAGTCGCTCATCGCCTCAGTTTCAGGAACAGACAACGGGTAGGTGCGCCCCCTAGGTGGCTTCTTGCCAGGAAGGAGATCGATGGGACAATCCCATTCCCTATGGGGCGGTAGGACATCAGCAGCCTTCTCACTGAAAACATCTGAGAAGTCTTGATAAGCTGCTGGGAGACTTGACTGTGTCTTAACTTCGGTAGACTTTATGGGACACACTTGGGCTAAACAGGATTGATGACACTGTGAACCCCAAGAGGTAAGCTGCAACGTTGACCAGTTAAACTGTGGATTATGTAGCTGGAGCCAGGGCATGCCCAAGACGATCTCCTGGGTGGCTTGAGGGATGACCAAGAACTTAATCAGTTCAGAGTGTAGAAATCCAACTCCCAGGACCACTGGGGCAGTTTGATGGGAAATATTCCCCTTGGAGATTCGACTTCCATCCACAGCGGTAATATAAACTGGACAGGAAAGTTCACAAGTAGATAAGCAGAATTTATTTACCGCAGCTTGGGTGATGAAATTTCCTGCAGCTCCACAGTCCACTAATGCTGATGCGGACTGGAGCCCAACTGAAGTCTCTAACGTCACTGGAAGGATAAGGTCTGGATTAGAAGGAGCTTGACAAAAAGATCCCAACTTGACTCCTCCTTTGCAAGTCAGGATCTGGCGTTTCCCGAACGCACTATGCAGGAGTTAATCTGGTGGCCCGCAGCCGCACAGTACAGACAGAGTCTCTCCCGTATTCTTCTTGCCCGCTCTTCAGGAGTTAGGCGGGACCTATTTATCTGCATAGGCTCGTCAGAAGAGGGAGACTGGAACTGTACAGAAGGTATTATCCTTGATCTGCGTGGCTCACTCCGGGCGCGTTCATTATTGCGTTCGCGGATGCGAGAGTCCAACTTAATGCACAAGGAGATCAGGTCAGATAATTGAACAGGAAGGTCGCGGGTCGCCAGTTCATCCTTGATCCGGTCAGAAAGTCCATGCCAGAAGGCTGCTACCAGGGCCTGATTATCCCACTGAACCTCTGCGGCCAACGTCTGGAACAGAATAACATATTGTCCCATACTACGAGTACCTTGGCAGAGTTGAATCAGGTCAGCGGAAGCTGATGTTGCACGACCAGGCTCGTCAAAGATCCGTCTGAAAGTTGACACGAAGTCTGTGTAGTTGTTAATCAGAGGGTCAGCACGTTCCCACAGAGGAGACACCCAGTTCAGAGCAGATCCAGAAAGTAAGGAGATGATGTAGGCAACCTTGGATCTTGGCGTGGGGAAATTATGTGGCAACAACTCAAACTGGATTTCACATTGATTGAGAAACCCGCGACATAACTTTGGACTGCCATCATACTTGCTCGGCACGGGCAGATGCAGACGTGACACTGGAGCTGATGCAGTCGGCATAGAGGAACTCACAGCACTGGCAGGTGCTGGAGTAACAGGAACAATAGGAGTAAGTACACTAGGCAGGGATTGCTGTAGTGTATCTATCCGGGAGGACATCCCTTGCAGAAATTGAAACATCTGCTGCTGCGCAGCCTCTTGACCATCCAGACGGGAGACCAGGTTTTGCAAGGCCTCTGACCCCACACTCCGTCCACCATCTGAGTCCATAGATCCTGGACTTACTGTCAGGTCTGGTCTTGTCTGTGTCCCCAGAGGGGGCGCTAGTGGGTCAGTGGAGGTAGAAGGGAGGAAACGAGGAGGCTGGATGATGTTTCTGCGCATCTGCGCAATGATATTTATTTGCAGAGGAAATTAACAGAAACGGCAGCAGAAATAATAATCACAGATGTAAAATGTCAATCATACAGCGTAATAGCTGAAAAGTCTATGGCAACTGGATGACAGGTGACTGGAGAAATAATAACCGGAAATGTCATAAACAGATGAACGGGTGCTTGTAAATGGTTCTGGTTTGGAAACCAGTGCAGATAATAAAACAGGAAACTTAAGGCAGCAAGGTGTAGAGTGGCAAACCTGGTAGCAGAGGCAGGAGTCTGACTTCACAGTGCAGGTATTGAAGCACTGGCAGCAGCAAGCTGTATCACAGGTGTTGGAATGAGACACACCTGGAGTCAGTCTCAACTGCAGGCTGAAGCACACAAGGTGGTGATGAGTGTGAAGCCTGTTTGCAGGTATTGCTGGGCCTTGAAGTTCCACGGAGCTTGTGCAGATAACCAGGAGTACAAGTCTTTAGCCAGAGAGCCAGGAACACAGGAGTAACGGAACAGATCCTTACACATGGGTCGCAGGAGTGACACAAAGTCCAGGATGCCTGCAGACTGATCCTGCAGTCTCTTATGTACCCCATGGTGCACAGGGATTGGGTGAGTGAGAGAAAGTGGGTGCGGCCAAGCACCGGATTGGCTGCAGTATGCTGGCTGTTTGCAGACTGTCATGGCGGCGCCCACGCCGCGGCCTAGCGGGAACACGGCGCGCTACACGCCCGCTGTCACGGGAGTGCTCCCAGGCCCGTGATGGCGTCCCATGGCAGAGACACAGATGACAGGCGACCGCAGGGAGCCAGGACGGAGTCCGCAGCGGCGGACGGATGTCGGCTTGGTGAGTCGATTCCTGACATACACTACCAAGATAACATAAAATACCTAACTGAATTACTACACATAAAATACAATAAAGACACACTTACTTTTAAAGGGGGGAAGGAGAGAGAGAATGGCTTATAACATTAAATAAGAGATAATATGGTTGCAGAGAACTTACGCACCAGGGGAAACAATCGCAAGCGCCTTTTCTGGATATCCAGCTCCCGATTATCAGCAATGAGAACCGTTGAAGAGAGTAGAGAGCTGGCCCAGATCGGCTTGTCCTTTTATACACTACACACAATACAGTACAATGGTCCCTACATTCTTATTGTTCATTGGACACAGGAATTCGTCTTCGCATTATAACAAAAGGTCATAGGTTGGTTCATACAGGTGGGCTGTGACTATTTCTAACTGCTCAGGTGGGTGGGAAACTGGGTTTCCCGCCGCATGGGTAATAAAGTGCAAATATAGTAAATGTCCATAAACTTCTTATGTCCATAACTATACGCACGAGCGATTAATCCGCTTCAAACCAACACCGGAATATTGCTAATTATATTCTCTTCCGATGGATACTAAACACCACTGTGTAACCCTTGTCTGACCCTTCGTATCAAACAAAGAGGGATCTCTTTGTCCCCGAACATACTACATTAACTAAACTTTCAGATTCTATCAAAGGGACCATAATCTACAAAATACATTATATGAATAAAATAAGAATTTACTTACCGATAATTCTATTTCTCGTAGTCCGTAGTGGATGCTGGGAACTCCGTAAGGACCAAGGGGGAATAGCGGCTCCGCAGGAGACTGGGCACAAAAGTAAAGCTTTAGGACTACCTGGTGTGCACTGGCTCCTCCCCCTATGACCCTCCTCCAAGCCTCAGTTAGGATACTGTGCCCGGACGAGCGTACACAATAAGGAAGGATTTATGAATCCCGGGTAAGACTCATACCAGCCACACCAATCACACCGTACAACCTGTGATCTGAACCCAGTTAACAGCATGATAACAGAGGAGCCTCTGGATAGATGGCTCACAACAACAATAACCCGATTTAGTTAACAATAACTATGTACAAGTATTGCAGACAATCCGCACTTGGGATGGGCGCCCAGTATCCACTACGGACTACGAGAAATAGAATTATCGGTAAGTAAATTCTTATTTTCTCTGACGTCCTAGTGGATGCTGGGAACTCCGTAAGGACCATGGGGATTATACCAAAGCTCCCAAACGGGCGGGAGAGTGCGGATGACTCTGCAGCACCGAATGAGAGAACTCCAGGTCCTCCTCAGCCAGGGTATCAAATTTGTAGAATTTTGCAAACGTGTTTGCCCCTGACCAAGTAGCTGCTCGGCAAAGTTGTAAAGCCGAGACCCCTCGGGCAGCCGCCCAAGATGAGCCCACCTTCCTTGTGGAATGGGCTTTTACAGATTTTGGCTGTGGCAGGCCTGCCACAGAATGTGCAAGCTGAATTGTATTACAAATCCAACGAGCAATAGTCTGCTTAGAAGCAGGAGCACCCAACTTGTTGGGTGCATACAGGATAAACAGCGAGTCAGATTTTCTGACTCCAGCCGTCCTGGAAACATATTTTCAGGGCCCTGACTATGTCCAACAACTTGGAGTCCTCCAAGTCACTAGTAGCCGCAGGTACCACAATAGGTTGGTTCAGATGAAACGCTGAAACCACCTTAGGGAGAAAATAAGGACGAGTCCTCAATTCCGCCCTGTCTGAATGGAAGATCAGATAAGGGCTTTTACAGGTTAAAGCCGCCAATTCTGACACGCGCCTGGCCGAGGCCAGGGCCAACAGCATGACCACTTTCCATGTGAGATATTTTAACTCCACAGATTCAAGTGGTTCAAACCATTGTGACTTTAGGAACCCCAAAACTACATTGAGATCCCAAGGTGCCACTGGAGGCACAAAAAGGAGGCTGTATATGCAGTACCCCTTTTACAAACGTCTGAACTTCAGGAACTGAAGCTAGTTCTTTCTGGAAGAAAATTGACAGGGCCGAAATTTGAACCTTAATGGACCCCAATTTTAGGCCCATAGACACTCCTGTTTGCAGGAAATGCAGGAATCGACCTAGTTGAAATTCCTCCATCGGGGCCTTACTGGCCTCGCACCACGCAACATATTTTCGCCAAATGCGGTGATAATGCTTTGCGGTTACATCCTTCCTGGCTTTGATCAGGGTAGGGATGACTTCATCCGGAATGCCTTTTTCCTTCAGGATCCGGCGTTCAACCGCCCTGCCGTCAAACGCAGCCGCGGTAAGTCTTGGAATAGACAGGGTCCTTGATGGAGCAGGTCCCTTCTTAGAGGTAGAGGCCACGGGTCCTCCGTGAGCATCTCTTGAAGTTCCGGGTACCAAGTCCTTCTTGGCCAATCCGGAGCCACGAGTATAGTTCTTACTCCCCTCCGTCTTATAATTCTCAGTACTTTTGGTAAGAGAGGAAGAGGAGGGAACACATACACTGACTGGTACACCCACGGTGTTACCAGAGCGTCCACAGCTATTGCCTGAGGGTCCCTTGACCTGGCGCAATACCTGTCCAATTTTTTGTTTAGGCGGGACGCCATCATGTCCACCTTTGGTTTTTCCCAACGGTTTACAATCATGTGGAAGACTTCTGCTGAGGAAGTCTGTTTCCCAGTTGTCCACTCCGGAATGAACACTGCTGACAATGTTATCACATGATTTTCCGCCCAGCGAAAAATCCTTGCAGCTTCTGCCATTGCCCTTCTGCTTCTTGTGCCGCCCTGTCTGTCTGGATCAGCACCGGCTGACCTTGAAGCAGAGGTCTTGCTTGGCTTAGGGTATTGTAAATGGCCCTTAGCTCCAAGATATTTATGTGAAGTGATGTCTCCAGGCTTGACCACAAGCCCTGGAAATTTCTTCCCTGTGTGACTGCTCCCCAGCCTCGCATCCGTGGTCACCAGGACCCAGTCCTGAATGCCGAATCTGCGCCCTCTAGAAGATGAGCACTCTGCAACCACCACAGGAGAGACACCCTTGTCTTTGGTGACAGGGTTATCCGCTGATGCATCTGAAGATGCGATCCGGACCATTTTTCCAGCAGGTCCCACTGGAAAATTCTTGCGTGGAATCTGCCAAATGGAATTGCTTCGTAGGAAGCCACCATTTTGTGGCCAGGATCATCCTTAGGAATAGAAGACGTGTCGTCGGGATCAGCTGCGATTTTGGAATATTAAGAAAGCAACCGTGCTGCCGCAACACTACTTGAGATAGTGCTACCCCGACTACCAACTGTTCCCTGGATCTTGCCCTTATCCGGAGATCGTCCAAGTAAGGGATAATTAAAACTCCCTTCCTTCGAAGGAGTATCATCATTTTGGCCATTACTTTGGTAAAGACCCGGGGTGCCGTGGACAAACCAAACGGCAGCGTCTGAAACTGATAGTGACAGTTCTGTACCACAAACCTGAGGTACCCTTGGTGAGAAGGGTAAATTGGGACATGGAGATAAGCATCCTTGATGTCCAGAGACACCATATAATCCCCTTCTTCCAGGTTTGCAATCACCGCTCTGAGTGACTCCATCTTGAATTTGAACCTTTGTATGTAAGTGTTCAAGGATTTCAGATTTAAATTAGGTCTCACCGAGCCGTCCGGCTTCGGTACCACAAACAGCGTGGAATAATACCCCTTTCCCTGTTGTAGGAGGGGTACCTTGATTATCACCTGCTGGGAATACAGCTTGTGAATGGCTTCCCATACCGCCTCCCTGTCGGAGGGAGACGTCGGTAAAGCAGACTTTAGGAAACGGCGAAGGGGAGACGTCTCGAATTCCAATTTGTACCCCTGAGATACCACCTGAAGGATCCAGGGGTCCACCTGTGAGTGAGCCCACTGCACGCTGAAATTTTTGAGACGGGCCCCCACCGTGCCTGAGTCCGCTTGTAAAGCCCCAGCGTCATGCTGAGGACTTGGCAGAAAACGGGAGAGGGCTTCTGTTCCTGGGAACTGGCTGTTTGCTGCAGCCTTTTTCCTCTCCCTCTGCCACGGGGCAGAAATGAGGAGCCTTTTGCCCGCTTACCCTTATGGGGCCCAAAGGACTGCGCCTGATAATACGGCGTCTTCTTATGTTGAGAGGCTACCTGGGGTAAAAATTTGGATTTCCCAGCCGTTGCCGTGGCCACCAGGTTTGTTAGACCTACCCCAAATAACTCCTCCCTTTTATAAGGCGATACTTCCATATGCCTTTTGGAATCAGCATCACCTGACCACTGTCTTGTCCATAACCCTCTTCTGGCAGAAATGGACAGCGCACTTACTCTTGATGCCAGTCGGCAAATATCCCTCTGTGCATCACGCATATATATAGAAATGCATCTTTTAAATGCTCTATAGTCAGTAATATACTGTCCCTATCTAGGGTATCAATATTGTCAGTCAGGGAATCCGACCAAGCCACCCCAGCACTGCACATCCAGGCTGAGGCGATTGCTGGTCGCAGTATCACACCCGTGTGAGTGTATATACATTTTACTGCTTTCTGTCAGCAGGTTCCTTAAGGGCGGCCGTATCCGGGGACGGTAGTGCCACCTGTTTAGACAAGCGTGTGAGCGCTTTATTCACCCTAGGGGGTGTTTCCCAACGTGCCCTATCCTCTGGCGGGAAGGGGTATGATGCTAATAACTTTTTAGGAATTAACAGCTTTTATCGGGGGAAACCCACGCATCATCACACACTTCATTTAATTCCTCAGATGCAGGAAAAACTACAGGCAGTTTTTTCTCACCCAACATAATACCCTTTTTAGTGGTACTGGTATTATCAGAAATGTGTAAAAACATTTTCCATAGCCTCAATCATGTAACGTGTGGCCCTACTGGAAGTCACATTCGTCTCTTAATCGTCGACACTGGAGTCAGTATCCGTGTCGGCGTCTGTATCTGCCATCTGCGGTAACGGGCGTTTTAGAGCCCCTGATGGCTTTTGAGACACCTGGACAGGCACAGGCTGAGTCGCCGGCTGTCTCATGTCATCAATCTTTTGTAAAGAGCTGACACTGTCACATATTCCTTCCATAAGCTCATCCACTCAGGTGTCGACTCCCTAGGGGGTGACATCTCTGTTACAGGCAATTTCTCCGCCTCCACATCATTTTCCTCCTCATACATGTCGACACAACGTACCGACACACAGCACACACACAGGGAATGCTCTGATAGAGGACAGGACCCCACTAGCCCTTTGGGGAGACAGAGGGAGAGTATGCCAGCACACACCAGAGCGCTATATATATACAGGGATAACCTTATATAAGTGTTTTTCCCCTTATAGCTGCTGTATTGTTATACTGCGCCTAATTAGTGCCCCCCTCTCTTTTTTAACCCCTTTCTGTAGTGTAGTAACTGCAGGGGAGAGCCAGGGAGCTTCCCTCCAACGGAGCTGTGAGAGAAAATGGCGCCAGTGTGCTGAGGAGATAGGCTCCGCCCCTTTTTCGCGGACTTTTCTCCTGCATTTTTCTGGATTCTGGCAGGGGTTAAAATACATCCATATAGCCCTGGGGGCTATATGTGATGTATTTTCGCCAGCCAAGGTGTTTTTATTGCTGCTCAGGGCGCCCCCCCTAGCGCCCTGCACCCTCAGTGACCGAAGTGTGCTGAGGAGCAATGGCGCACAGCTGCAGTGCTGTGCGCTACCTTGGTGAAGACAGGATGTCTTCTGCCACCGATTTTCCGGACCTCTTCTTGCTTCTGGCTCTGTAAGGGGGCCGGCGGCGCGGCTCTGGGACCGGACTCCGAGGCTGGGCCTGTGTTCGGTCCCTCTGGAGCTAATGGTGTCCAGTAGCCTAAGAAGCCCAATCCACTCTGCACGCAGGTGAGTTCGCTTCTTCTCCCCTTAGTCCCTCGATGCAGTGAGCCTGTTGCCAGCAGGTCTCACTGAAAATAAAAAACCTAAAACTAAACTTTCACTAAGAAGCTCAGGAGAGCCCCTAGTGTGCACCCTTCTCGGTCGGGCACAAAAATCTAACTGAGGCTTGGAGGAGGGTCATAGGGGGAGGAGCCAGTGCACACCAGGTAGTCCTAAAGCTTTACTTTTGTGCCCAGTCTCCTGCGGAGCCGCTATTCCCCCTTGGTCCTTACGGAGTTCCCAGCATCCACTAGGACGTCAGAGAAAATATGTTACGATTGAGTCGCCCGCTAGACGCACACAAACTCTACCGTAAATGCGCATACCGTGCGCCTGCGGGTGCACGCAACTGAGAGTATGCGCACGCACGGGAGGGCTCATGCACACGCAGCAGGCACTCGCATGAGGTGCATATATGGCAGTGTGTAGCGTGATATTTTTCTGACTTTGACAGTATGCATATGGTATGCATATGGTTAATGAAAAGCTTCACATGTAGGCACTTTGCAATGCATACAAAACCCACACCCAACACACAAAGCCCAATGCCCAAGATAGCAGCCTAATGTTTACTACTTGCATTCCTATTTACTTCATATAGGGTTCAGTTCACTGCTTAACAACTTAGGAGGTAATTCAGATATGATCACTGGGCTGCATTTTTTGCTATCCTGCGATCAGGTAGTCTCCACCTACAGTGGAAGTGTATATTCGCCATGCAAGTATGCGATGCTATGTGTACACCGAGCTGCTAAAATTCTGTGTGTGCACAGCCCAGGACTTAGTCCTCCAGTGTGATAGAATCAGGCTGCTGAGCTGACGGTGTGATAGAATCAGGCTGAGGAGCTGACGTCATTCTCCCTCCGTGAAAACGCTTGGACACGCCTGCGTTTTTGCAAACCCTCCCAGTAAACGGTCAGTTACCACCCACAAATGGCCTCTTCCTGTCAATCACCTTGCGAATGGATTTCTCACACCATCCCAGCGATACCCATTGTTGTTGTCCGACACGCGTGTGCATTGCGGTGCATGCGCTGTTATGACCTGATCGCCAGCTGTGCGAAAATGCACAGCAGCGATCAGATCTGAATGACTCCCTTAATTCCCCACACATAATATCATAAACCTACTTTATACAGTACATCCTCAAACTCAATATACACTAACTACCTCATGGCAATCATATATAGGGGAGAGAGCTGTAATCGGAATCAGTATGATACTCTGGTGCACTGGATCCCGGCGGCCGTAATATCGATGCCGGGATCCCAAAGTTGAAAAGCCCGACAGTGATAGAAATAGAGAGGAAAGAAGACTCTATTTTGGGGGCACTCTTTAGAATTATAAGACAGGGCTATTGTTGTCCAAATTGTCATAAAACGTAACCTTTATTTCTCCATTAAAAATTATAACAATGTGACGAACATAACATAAAGAACTATACATAGACCTAATTGCTATAGTAATACTACAACACAACTACTCATATGTGTTGATTAACCAAACAGTATTGTTTGTTGATTATTAAATCAATCAGTGTACTACAACACAACTGACCATGTGTGTTGATTTCCAAACAATATTGTTTGTTGATTATTAAATCAATCAATACCCACTGTGGGTATGCCACTACCATTAAACTCGTTGTGAACTTCACAAATGTGGCTACACCCCAGAAAAATTTAACTCCCTCTAGACCTGAAAGAGTATTTGATAATATTTTCAGAAAATTATCGTCTCAGCACACATAGACAGTACATTTCTTCTGCGAGTCTTTGCATGCTGATAAGTAAAAATTCACAGAGTGGCTATTTGTAATGGTCAATAATTTCTGACAAACTGGGTCTAGGTTTTTTCCTTTCCTTTAATGATTATCACTTTTGAGCAATATGTATTATCGTGAGTATGATATTGAAGGGGCAAAACTTGACACTTAATGCTGACAGCAGACTTGTACTGTCTATGTATGCTGAGACGATAATTTTCTGAAAATATTATCAAATACTCTTTCAGGTCTAGAGGGAGTTAAATTTTTCTGGGGTGTAGCCACATTTGTGAAGTTCACAACGAGTTTAATGGTAGTGGCATACCCACAGTGGGTATTGATTGATTTAATAATCAACAAACAATATTGTTTGGAAATCAACACACATGGTCAGTTGTGTTGTAGTACACTGATTGATTTAATAATCAACAAACAATACTGTTTGGTTAATCAACACATATGAGTAGTTGTGTTGTAGTATTACTATAGCAATTAGGTCTATGTATAGTTCTTTATGTTATGTTCGTCACATTGTTATAATTTTTAATGGAGAAATAAAGGTTACGTTTTATGACAATTTGGACAACAATAGCCCTGTCTTATATTTCTAAAGAGTGCCCCCAAAATAGAGTCTTCTTTCCTCTCTATTTCTATCTTGACTTTCTGACTCTGG
Source organism: Pseudophryne corroboree (assembly GCF_028390025.1). NCBI lineage: Eukaryota > Metazoa > Chordata > Amphibia > Anura > Myobatrachidae > Pseudophryne > Pseudophryne corroboree. The sequence continues at coordinate 254,000,611 of NC_086452.1, read as the reverse complement.
GGAGCAACACCAACCTTTGCCTGTGACGGATTTTCACAGCAATTACAGGTATCTGGTTCATAGACCCCTTTTTATATATTTTTAACCATATTTTTGGCAATAAAGGGTTCTTTTCTTGTCGCGGATCTTCTCAACTGTCTAAAGCCCGACAGTGAGTAAAGTTCTCCCCTCTACCTACCCCCCTAACTCTAACCCTCCGACCCGCAGCCTAACACTAACCTCTCCCATTAATGCCTAACCCTAACCACTGTGTGAGGTGCTTAATCCTAAATCCATTATATATACAGTATATATACATACGTGACCCTCAAGCGAGTCGGGTCCAGTCCACTACATATGACTGACTCTCCATAGTTATCCAAAACCTGCCAAACAGCCGCCCAGCTGAAATAATTGGCCACCCCTACTCTAAGGCCATTCACAGCACTTATGCCTTAATAATATTTATTATTGATGCTATTGTTTTAGATAATGTACTTGCAATACTTCCTATTGTATTCACATTCAATTGATCGACATTTCTAAGAACTTTTGCCCTAGGAATCACGTATGAAATATTGTGCAACAACTGCTCTTTTGATTTTTAATTTAACTTCTTTGTACTGATGACATAATATACTGCACATGTTCCTTTATTATATATTTATGTATTGCCTAAAGGTTTCTGGATTGCGCCCCTTTTATATGCACACATCTTTTTGTCCCTCATACTCAAAGGAGATCTGTTGCAGAGCATCTGACATGACAGCTGTCAATCACTTACCTTCTTACAGGCAGCAGAGTGACTGACACATATGTCATTGAAATAGTCAGATGAATGTAATGCATCTAGAGGAACAGGCATCTAGTGGTTATGCAACTATAGGTACTATTAAGAGCCCCAGTACTGTATATATTTGGTGGTTGGCAGTGCTTTCTAGGAGATGTAGTTCTGCCACAGTTGGCTGAAGATTTGTGTTACTTTTAATCCTTCCTGAAAATAGGCTTTGTGCACTCTACCAGAAATCCCTGAGTGGCAAAAGATACGCCCATAGCTGGAGCTAAGCACGCCCTTTGGGGCGGAGCTTGACTCTCCCACTCAATAACCATAATCTCCCTGAAACTAGTTTTCAAAAGTAGGCAAGTATGCAGTAGACAGAGGTGAAGACAGAAATCACACAGAAACTTCTAGAGTGTCGAGGTTTAGACCGAGTAATTTTTTTTGCAACTCTAACCTAGAGTATATAGAGCTTAATAAACAAAAGCTCCTATTTCTACAGACACACACAATAATTTGAAAAATTGCTATTAATAGTAAGTAGATATACGAAGACTAACAGTCTATCAATTTTTAATCAATTTTTTCTTTAGTTTTTTCATTTATCATTTTTGCACATTTTATTTATTTTTGGTTACTTTATATTTTGCTAGTTTTTTATTATAATACTATTAAAAGTTATATTTTATATATATCAGTGGTCACTTCTTAACATGTGATTTAGCGTTATTACTGATTTTAATTAATCCGTGAGTGCCCCATTGAGGAATTCTTTCTTTCTGGTTCTATATGCTTAAAATTAATTCCAGGGTGCACCCCCTAAAATATAAAATACGAATTAAATAATCACTAATTTGAGATTGGGAAGGATTATGTACAAATATCTAAAAAAATATAGTCTGTGCGGAAACTGCTATACTGTCTATCCACAGTAACTCCATTATCCACAGTCTGGTTCCCAGTGCCTATTCGGCTCCTTGAGTTAACTGATCAAGTCTGACTCTCAGTGCTACTGCCTCTAGTTCTGCTCCTAAGTGAAGAGTTTTTCCAGATATCTGATATCTGTGCCACAGACTCTTCTGATGCCAAGTCTCAAATTATTCCAAGTCTTACATTCTACTGGTCTCCACTCGTCTCTAGAGTCAAGCCTCACCGGTCCTAACCAGTTTCTACGTTGTGCTTGCTGGTCTTGTGCTCAGCTGTTCCGAGTTCCACAGATCTCCAGAGTCCACAAATACCTGTACCTGATTCTTCAAAGTCTCCTACTGTATGCACAGTTTCTCCTGAGTTCCTGTCCATGCACAGGAACTTCATTAAACCACCTAACTTCTTGCATATACTGTGGCTATCTTACTCCAACCCTAGACTCCGGTACGAGAAAACAAATTAGCCCAAAACTGACATACAGTAATGTAGGCCATTTTATGCAAAATTTCCAGGAGAGGGATCTGAAAGATCTACCTTAGGCTGCATAACGTTCAGCTACAGTAGCAGTATTGTTTATGCCAGGCATATATCACATAAATGTATGTTCCACTTGCATCCATGTTTTAAACCACTTACTTCCCTCTGAAGATATACCAACAGTCATACATGCACTTGTATCATCTCAATTAGACTACTGCAATACCATCTACAGATATGTCCTCATACACCTTTGCTACAGACTTGCCAAACAGACCCTCTTGGCATGCCAGGTTGCATGAGAATTTTCTACCGTGTGGCACTTTTTTTTGCTTATTTTTGCTTAATCAGCATAGTATCCTTCCTTGTGCGTTCTAGTCGTATTGTGTTGTGACTAAGACGCATATTCGGAAATAAAAAAAGATGCCTGATGTTAGCAGAGTTGCATGGAACCTGGCAGCTCATTCACGCCAGGCATCTCATGCTAAACAGCGTATTGAAGCTAGATGTATGAGCAGTGTTGGAATGGGACATGAAGGGCCCACCGGGGGAATGCAGTGGTAGGGTCCCGTATGTGGGGGTGTGGCCAGTCTCCAAAGAGGTTTGGCTAACCATTAGAGAGTGCATGGTCTGGGTCCTTTGATAAGTATATTTAGTAAATACTGATAGTGCCAACCGGGGGTTTTCCCTGTACCCCGTGGACCAGTCCAACCTTGTGTATGAGTACAAATCTGTACCAGCAAAAGAATTGCACCGCTTCCAGCTGGTATGAAATGCAGCTGCCAGTCTGTTAACCAATTAGCCCTGTTCCAACCACATAACACCCACTGTCTACTCCCTCCACTGGTAGCCTGTAAGATGGGGAATCTTTTCAAGATTAGTTTACTGACTTTTGAAAGCCATACATAACCAGGATCCAAGGTACTTGATGCAGCTTCTGATTTCATGGTGCCCCGCTCGATAACTGCGATCTGCAGATAAGGACTTTTAGCAGTATCTTGAATCTCCTGCAATTCATCTAGGAGTCAAGCTTTTAGCCATACAGCTCCAATTCTATGGAACACGCGTCTATTGCACACTCCAGAATCCTTCAAAAACAAACTCAAGACTTTCCTGTTTACTCAAGCATTTCCTTAATGTCCCTTTAGTATCTCCATGCTCTCTGTATTTCATGAAAAGCTTTCCTGTACTTCATTGTTTCTGTACTATATTATGTTCATTCTATTATTTGAGTGCCTTGAGTCCTATTGGAGAAAGAGCACTGTATGAATAAATAGGATTTTAATTACCTACCGGTAAATCCTTTTCTTGTAGTCCGTAGGGGATATTGGGAATCCATTTAGTTTAGGAGGGGTATGGACGGGTCCACTAGGAGCCTTGGGCACTTTAAGAATTTGATAGTGTGCGCTGGCTCCTCCCTCTATGCCCCTCTTACCAGACTTAGTCTAGGAAACTGTGCCCAAGGAGACAGACATACTTTGAGAAAAGGTTAGATAAGGAAAGTGGTGAGATTACGAACCAGCACACACAGAACAATAGGAAGGCCATGCTAACCAAACTTGAAACATGAACAGCAACAGCTGAACCAACCAGAATACTTAACTAAGTACCAGTGCAGGAAGAACAAAGCACCGGGCGGGCGCTCAGTATCCCATACGGACTATGAGAAAAGGATTTACAGGTAGGCAATTAAAATCTTATTTTCTCTTACGTCCTCGAGGATACTGGGAATTTATTTAGTACCACGGGGAAGTACCAAAGCTCCCAAACTGGGTGGGAGAGTGCTGAGGTTCCTGCAGAACTGATTGACCAAACTGAAAGTCCTCAGAGGCAAAAGTATCGAACTTGTAAAACTTTGCAAAAGTGTTCAAACCTGACCAAGTAGCTGCTCAGCAGAGCTGTAAAGCCGAGACACCCCGGGCAGCTGCCCAAGAAGAACCCACTGACCTAGTAGAGTGGCCCTGTAAAGATTTTGGAACCGACAATCCTGCGTGGAATAAGCATGCTGGATAGTGAGCCTGATCCAGCGTGCAATAGACTGCTTTGAAGCAAGACACACAATTTTATTGGGATCATAGAGAACAAACAGCGAGTCGGATTTCCTGTGACAAGCTGTCCTCTTTAAGTACACCTTCAAAGCACTCACAACATCCAAAGACTTTGTAGTAGCAGAGGTGTCCGTAACAGCCGGAACCACAATAGGTTGGTTGATGTGAAACACGAACACCACCTTAGGAAGAAACTGCTGATGAGTTCTGAGTTCAGCTCTGTCCTCATGAGTCCTCATGAACATTAAGTAGGTGCTCTTGTGAGACAACGCCCCTAGCTCCGACACACTTCTTGCCTGAAGCCAAGGCTAACAGTGTGACGGTCTTCCACGTAAGGTACTTTACGTCAACCTCCTGTAACGGTTCAAACCAGTCCGATTGGAGAAACTGCAGCACCAAATTGAGATCCCAAGGTGCCGTGGGAGGCACAAAGGGAGGCTGGATGTGAAGAACACCTTTCAAGAATGTCTGGACCTCAGAGAGAGAAGCCAATTGTTTCTGAAAGTAAATAGACAAGGCCGAAATCTGGACTTTAACGGAGCCTAAGCGTAGGCCCACATCCACTACCGACTGCAGAAAAAGCAGGAGACGTCCCAGATGAAATTCCACCACAGAATATTGTCTGCTCTCACAGCAAGAGACATACTTCTTCCATATACGGTGGTAATGTTTAGACGTTACCCCCTTCCTGGTTTGGATCACAGTCAGGATGACCTTGTCAGTAATCCTCCTCCTGGCTAGAATCAGCCGTTCAACTTCCATGCCATTCCAGTCTTGATAGATGAACGGGCCCTGTTGCAGAAGATCCTCGCGAAGAGGTGGAGGCCATCTTGAGAAGATCCGCGTACCAGGCCCTTCGAGATCAGTCCAGAGCAATGAGGATTGCTTGAACCTTTAACATTTTTATTCTCTTTAGAATTCTTGGGATCAGAGGAAGTACACGTACACCAGCTGGTAGACCCATGGAGTTGTCAGAACGTCTGCCGCCACTGCTTGTGGGTCTCTCAACCTGGAGCAATACCACTTGAGCTTCTTGTTGAGTCGAGAGGCCATCATTTCGATCTGTGGATATCCCCATCGACGTGTCAACCACAGGACCACTTCTGGGTGGAGGCCCCACTCCCCCGGGTGCAGGTCGTGTCTGCTGAGGAAGTCTGCTTCCCAGTTGTCTACTCCTGGAATGAAGATTGCCGACAACATCACAGCGTGTTTTTCCCTCAGAGGAGAATTCTTGACACCTCTGACATTGCTGCTCTGCTCTTCGTTCTGCCCTGTCGGTTTATGTACGTTACCACCGTTACATTGTTCAACTGGACTTGAATGGCCTTATTCTGAAGTAGAGATGAGGCCTGCAGAAGGGCGTTGTAGATTACCCTGAGTTCCAGGATGTTTATTGGAAGGACGACTTCCTTGAAACTGCACCCCCTGTGTGACTGCTCCCCAACATCTGAGGCATGCGTATGTGGTTAGCAGAATCCAACTCTGAATCCTGAACCTTCGACCCTCGACGAGTTGAGAAGTCTGTAGCCACCACAGAAGGGAGATTCTGGCTCTTGGCGACAGACAGATCCTCTGGTGCATATGAAGATGCGATCTTGTCCATTTGTCCAACAGATCCAGCTGGAAGGGCCTCACATGAAACCTTCCGTACTGAAGCACCTCGTAAGAGGCCACCATTGTCCCCAGAAGGCGAATGCACAGATGCACCGAGATCCGGGTTGGCTTCAGGACAGCCCGAACCATCGACTGGATTACCGTAGCCTTCTCCAAGGGAAGGAACACTCTCTGACACTCTGTGTCCAGTATCATTCCCAGGAAAGGAAGCCTCTGCACCGGTTCCAGGTGAGATTTTGGTAAGGTCAGAATCCACCCGTGATCCAGGAGTAGTCTGGTTGAGAGGCCAATGCTGTCCAACAACCGCTCCCTGGACGGTGCCTTTATCAGAAGATCGTCCAGGTATGGAATTATGGTGCTCATTCCGAGTTGTTCGCTCGCTAGCAGTTTTTAGCAGCCGTGCAAACGCATTGTCGCTGCCCACTGGGGAGTGTATTTTCGCTTTGCAGAAGTGCAAACACCTGTGCAGCAGAGCGCCTGCAAAAAATAGGATATTAATAACCTACCGGTAAATCCTTTTCTCGTAGTCCGTAGAGGATGCTGGGGTCCAATTTTAGTACCATGGGGTATAGACGGTTCCGCAGGAGCCTTCGGCACTTTCAGACTTTTTAACAGTGTGAACTGGCTCCTCCCTCTATGCCCCTCCTCCAGACCTCAGTATAGGATCTGTGCCCGAGGAGACGGACATTTTCGAGAGAGGAATTACTATTAAACTTGTGTCGAGATTCACACCAGCTCACACCATACACAAAAAACATGTCGGCTAACATGGCCTTTAACATAACTCATGTCAACCAGCATGTATAACATAACAGCACAGCTGTCAACATCTAAACACATGTGTGTAAAAAGATAAACGTAATCAGCAGGAAAAAATGAGCACTGGGCTGGTGCCCAGCATCCTCTACGGACTACGAGAAAAGGATTTACCGGTAGGTTATTAAAATCCTATTTTCTCTTACGTCCTAGAGGATGCTGGGGTCCATTTTAGTACCATGGGGATGTACCAAAGCTCCCAGTACATGCGGGAAAGTGCTAATGTTCATGCAGAACAGACTGACCAAATTTTAGGTTGTCAGCAGCCAAAGTGTCAAACTTATAAAACTTAGCAAATGTGTTTGCACCTGACCAAGTAGCAGCTCAGCAGATTTGTAAAGCCGAGACACCCCGGGCAGCCACCCAGGACGAACCCACTTTCCTAGTAGAGTGGGCTTTTACCGAAGTCGGTAACGGCAATCCTGCCGTGGAATGAGCGTGCTGAATGGTACCCCTGATCCAGCGCGCAATAGTCTGCTTAGAAGCAGGACCCCCAATCTTGTTGGGGTCATAGAGGACAAACAAAGAATCTGTTTTCCTTATCCTAGCCGTTCTTGCAACATAAATCCTCAATGCTCTGACGACATCCAAGGATTTTGAGACGGCTGAAGTGTCAGAAGCCACTGGCACCACCACTGGTTGGTTGATATGAAAAGAAGACACAACCTTCGGAAGAAAGTGCTGACATGTTCTCAGTTCAGCGCTATCTTCATGAAATATTAAGTAAGGACTCTTGTGTGAGAGAGCTCCTAACTCAGACACCCGTCTGCCGGAGGCCAAGGCCAACAGCATGACCACTTTCCAAGTGAGAAACTTCAACTCTACGTCTTGTAGAGGCTCAAACCAGTCCGATTTAAGGAACTGCAACACCACATTAAGATCCCATGGCGCCGCAGGAGGCACAAAGGGAGGTTGGATGCACAGAACCCCCTTCACGAACGTCTGGACCTCAGAAAGAGAAGCCAATTGTTTTTGAAAGAAAACTGACAAGGCCGAAATCTGAACCTTGATAGATCCTAATCTCAATCCAGCATCCACACCCACCTGTAGAAATAGGAGAAGACGTCCTAATTGAAACTCCACCGCAGGAGACTTCTTGGATTCACACCAAGATACATATTTTCTCCAAATACGATGGTAATGTTTGCATGTTACCCCTTTCCTGGCCAGCATAAGTGTCGGAATGACTTCATTGGGAATACCCTTACGGGTTAGGATCTGGTGCTCAATAGCCATGCCGTCAAACACAGCCGCGGTAAGTCCTGATAAACTAATGGCCCCTGCTGAAGCAGGTCCTCGCGAAGAGGAAGAGGTCGAGGATCTTCCAGTAATAACTCTTGAAGATCTGGATACCAAGCCCTCCTTGGCCAGTCTGGAGCAAAGAGTATTGCTCAAACTCTTGTTCTTCTGATGATTTTGAGAACTTTCGGAATAAGTGGAAGTGGAGGGGAAAGATACACCGACTGAAAAACCCACTGGGTCACCTGTGCATCTACCGCTATTGCTTGTGGGTCTCTCGACCTGGAACAATATTTCTGAAGCTTCTTGTTGAGGCGTGATGCCATCATATCCACTTGAGGAACGCCCCAATGACTTGATATCTCCGCAAAGACTTCTGGGTGGAGGCCCCATTCTCCTGGATGGAGATCGTGTCTGCTGAGGAAGTCTGCTTCCCAGTTGTCCACTCCCGGAATGAAAATTGCCGACAGAGCTTTTGCATGTCTTTCTGCCCAGAGGAGTATCTTTGTCACCTATGTCATTGCCGCTCTGCTTTTTGCTCCGCCTTGACGGTTTATGTAAGATACTGCCATTACATTGCCTGACTGGAACTGCATGGGACGACCTTAAAGAAGGTGTGCCGCTTGATGAAGACTGTTGTACACAGCTCTCAACTACAGAATGTTTATGTGAAGACTGGTTTCTTGACTTGACTATCTTCCTTGGAAGCTTTCGCCTTGCGTGACTGCTCCCCATCCTCGGAGACTTGCATTCGTGGTCACCAGGATCCAGGCCTGAATCCCGAACCTGCGTCCCTCCAGGAGGTGAGACATTTGTAGCCACCACATGAGCAAAATTCTGGCTTTTGCTGACAAGATTATCTTTTGATGCATGTGGAGATGCGACCAGGACCATTGTCCAGTGGGTCCCACTGGAAGACCCTGGCATGGAGCGCCTCGTAAGCCGCTACCATTTTCCCCAACAGGCGAATGCACTGATGAATTGATACTGTTCTTGGTCTCAAAAGTTGTTTGACCATGCTCTGGATCTCCTGAGCCTTTTCCACTGGTAGAAATACTCTCTGTACTTTGGTGTCCAGTATCATTCCCAAAAATGATAACCTCATCGTCGGTTCCAACTGAAATTTTGGAAAGTTGATGATCCAACGTGCTGTTGAAGTACCGTCAGGGCTAACGCTATGTTTTGGATTAGCTTGTCCCTGGATCTTGCTTTTATGAGGAGATCGTCCAAGTATGGAATTATGTTGACTCCTTGTTTGCGAAGGAGAACCATCATCTCCGCCATCATCTTGGTGAATATTCTCGGAGCCGTGGAGAGCCCGAACGGTAATGTCTGGAATTGGTAATGGCAATCCTGAACTGCAAACCTCAGGTATGCTTGATGTGGTGGGTAAATGGGGACATGCAAGTAAGCATCCTTGATGTCCACTGACACCAGAAATTCCTTTTCTTCCAAGCTGGAAATCACCGCTCTCAAGGACTCCATCTTGAATTTGAATCTTTTCAAATAAAGATTCAGAGATTTTAGGTTTAAAATCGGTCTGACCGAGCCATCCGGCTTCGGTACTACAAACAGGCTTGAATAAAAACCTTGATTCCTTTGTTCGGCAGGAACTAAGGCAATTACTTTGTCTTGACATAATTTGTGTATTGCGTTCAGGACATTTGTGCTGCCTTCAGCAGTAACTGGTAAGGCTGATTTGAAAAATCAGCATGGGGAAGGGCTTGAAATTCCAATTTGTAACCTTGGGATATTATCTGCGAAATCCAAGGATCCAGGTCTGAGCGAAACCAGTCTTGGCTGAAAAATAGTAGACGTGCCCCCACCCGATCGCACTCCCGCAGGGCAGCCCCAGCGTCATGCTGTGGCTTTTGCAGAAGTAGTTGCTGACTTCTGCTCCTGGAAGCCTGAGGGTGTTGTAGGTTTTCTACCCTTTCCTCTCCCTTTTCCTGTGAAAAAAAGGGGAACTTTTAGCCTTTTGTACTTGTTGGGTCGAAAGGACTGCATAGTATGAGAATTATATACTTTTTTAGCCCGTGGAGCTGCCGACGGCAGAAATGCTGATTTGCCAGATGTAGTAGTTGAAATCATGGCATCTAGTTTCTCTCCAAAGAGGGCCTCACCATTGTAGGGGAGTGCCTCAATATTTCTTTTGGATTCTGCATCAGCATTCCATTGGCGTATCCAAAGCGCCCTGCGGGCCGACATCGCTATAGCAGAGGCCCATGAGCCCAGTAAGCCTACATCCTTCATAGCCTCAACCAAGTAACCTGCAGAATCTTTGATATGAACTAGAATTTGCAGCATGTCATCTTTATTGACCGTGTCAATATTAACAATCAAGTTATCTGCCCATTTTTCCACTGCGTTACCTACCCACGCAGAAGCAATTGTGGGCCTAAGCAACGTACCCGTAGCAACATAGAAAGACTTTAAAGTCATCTCTAATTTGCGGTCAGCAGGTTCTTTTAATGAAGCTGACCCTGGGGCAGGTAAAATGATTTTCTTTGACAACCTAAAGACTGAAGGGTCTATCATTGGGGGTGACTCCCACTTATGCCTATCCTCTTCAGGGAAAGGGGATAACAAATTTCTTTTCCGGGTTAGCCCAGGATTCCTCAAAAAATTTAAGTCCTTAAACGGAGGAAAAGTCACCACCTGTTTTTTATTTAATTTAAAATAATCTTTTTCCTCAGGTGGAGGTGTTGTGTCAGGAAATTCCAACACCTCTTTTATAGCGACTATCATACATTGATGGTCTTAGCCAGTTTGGGGTCTACCCCCCTCAAATCCCCAGTGTCGACGTCAATGTCGGAATCTGTGTCAGTGTCCCTTTGCATAATTTGGGCCAGGGACCTTTTCTGCGAACTGGAGGGGTCCCGAGTGTATGATGTGGAACAATCAGCAAATAAAGCATCTTCCACAGACTGTCTCCAATGCTTTGTCTATTCCTCAGACTCATGGAATTTCTTCGCTAATTTAGACATATTACTCTGCAGCTTTCTCACCCACACAGGCTCAGAACACTCTTGTGCCTCTAAAATAGGTTTCTCTGGGGAAGAGCTTTCTCTAGACATGGTACACACGTGTACAGTCACACCACTCGCACACGGGAGCTAATAGGGACAGACCTACACTAATGTCTGTCAGAGGGACCCAGAGGGAATTGCCAGTCCACAACACGCACCCTATATGTATTGCATACAATGAATATACATATATACCAACACAGCACTTATATCTAATGTGAAGCCCGCAGACTTCAATAAATTATGTGCTCCCCTCCCCTCTATAACACCCTGGTACTTGTATCAGCGATGTGTGAGGAGAAGCAGCGTGCAGGATCAGCGCTCTGGCGTCTCTGTGAGGAGAAAATGGCGCCAATTGAGTGTTACAAGCAATTCTGAGGAGAAGCCCCGCCTCCTGTAATGGTGCGGTTCAGCCACAGTAACATTATATTTATACTGGCAGGGGTATGTACACCAGCGGCTCCCTTGTGTGTACTTTAATGCCAGTGAGAGTAAGGATTTATCATGTCCCTCAGAGCGCTCCCCCCCCCCCCCACGCATGCTCTGCCCCCTGTGCTGAGAGACATGTTGCTGCGCAGCGTCCCGCGCTGCGCTGGTACCTTTATGCCGCCATGATGACCGGAGGGCCCCTCTCTGCAGGTCTCCGCTAAATAATCACCAGCCTTCTGACTTCTGGCTCTGTTAGGGGGTGGCGGCAGTGCTGTGGGAGTGAGCAGCAGCCAGGCAAGGGCTGTGTTGTTCAGTACCCTTCAGGAGCTAATGGTGTCCTGTCAGCAGAAGCAGAGCCATTAAACTAACTGAGAAGTTGGTTCTTACTTCCCCCCCTAAGTCCCACGAAGCAGGGAAGCTGTTGCCAGCAGCTTCCCTGTAAAGTAAAAAACCTAACAAAGTCTTTTCCAGCAGAACTCTGTAGAGCTCCACTGGTGTGCATCCAGTCTCCGGGGCACATTTTCTAAACTGAGGTCTGGAGGAGGGGCATAGAGGGAGGAGCCAGTTCACACTGTTTAAAAGTCTTAAAGTGCCGAAGGCTCCTGCAGAACCGTCTATACCCCATGGTACTAAAATGGACCTCAGCATCATCTAGGACGTAAGAGAAACATTTTGTGCAAAACAAGACCAGCCCTGGACTTACTCTTCGTGTGCATTGATTCTAATGTTGGAGGGTTGGCTTTTTTTATGTCACGCACCCGCCCAGCGTTCGCCCAGCCACGCCTGCATTTTCCCTGGCACGCCTGCGTTTTTCTAACGGTTAGGTGACACCCAGAACGCCCCCTTCCTGTCAAACTTCTTGCGGCCGCCAGTGCGAATGAAAACGTCGCTAGAACCTGTGTAAAGCACAAAGGACTTTGTACCCTACGTCACGCGTGCGCATTGCGGTGCCTATGCATGCGCAGAAATGCCAAATTTTAGCCTGATGGCTGCACTGAGAACAACGGCAGCTACCGATCAACTCGGAATAACCCCCAATGTTCACTCCATGTTTGCAGAGTAGAAACATCATCTTTGCCATCACTTTGGTGAACACTCTCGGTGCCGTGGAGACAGTGCCGTAACTACACATTTTAGCGCTATGTGCAATAAACAGCATTGACGCCCCCCCTGTTTTTAAAATAGAGCCAGTGATTGCCGTAGGTGCGCAATAAAAATATAGGGACCAAGCTTCATGGGGAAGGGGCGTGACCACAAATAATACCAATTCATATTACGCTGTACAGTAGTCTCCATTATTAAAATTACGCCGCACAGCACCACTTACACACATTGCTTCAGGTAGAGTCCCCTTTTACACACTTTGCCAGGTAGAGTCCCCTTTTACACACTGCGCCATGTAGAGTCCCCTTTTACACACTGCGCCAGGTAGAGTCCCCTTTTACACACTGCGCCAGGTAGAGTCCCCTTTTACACATTGCACCAGGTAGAGTCCCAAAACTGTAACAGGACACATCTGTACAATGGGTTACATTGTACTGTTCCAGAACACACATACACCACTGCAATGTTCTAATACACACAAACACACACACACACACACACACACACACACACACACACACACACACACACACTGGGTTACACTGCAAAGCTCCAGCACACACACACACACACACACACACACACACACACACACGGTTACGCTGCACTGCCACACACACACACACACACACAACACACACACACACACACACACACACACACACACACACTGGGTTACACTGCAAAGCTCCAGCACACACACACAGGGTTACGCTGCACTGCTACACACACACACACACACACACACACACACACACACACACACACACACATATATTTACACTGCACTGCATAGGGTTACACACACTGCACAAGGGAGAGGAGGAAGAAGATTAGACCTCCCATAACACTTCCACTCACCTGCTGCTGGCATATCATCAGCAGCCATTGTCAATGGCAGCAACCTCCCCTCTCAGTCCGCAGCACAGTCCCATGCCCAGCCGGAGCTATGCTGTAAAAACTGTCAGCGGCGCAGAGGAGTGGGGACGGCGCCTCTCCTCTCCGGCCATAATGGAAGCAGTGTCGTGCTAGTGGGATGCCGCGTGCTGCCCAATCACTGTGGCCAGCAGTGATCGGGACACGCAGAAGAAGGAGCCGCGGGTGCAATGGGGAGCCAGGGAGGCACACAACCTGCAGCGCTGTGCAAGTATCCGGGCAGCGCCGCGGACCTGCAGGTGTTGCCAGCGGTCCTGTGCCCACAGTGCACATGTGCTGTGTGCCAGGCACCGCTGGCACACACCTTGTTATGGCACTGCGTGGAGAGACCAAATGGTAGGGCCTGGAACTTGTAGTGACAGTCCTGCAGTGCAAACCGTAGATAAGCCTGATGAGGCGTCCAGATCGGAATGTGAAGGTACGCATCCTTGATATCCAGAGACACTAGGAATTCCCCCCTCCGCCATACCTGAGATCACCGCTCTCAGAGACTCCATCTCGAATTTGAACACTCGTAAGTACGGGTTCAACGACTTGAGATTCAAAATTAAAAAAAAACAAGTTGCAATAATATCCCTTGTTTTGCAGATGAGGTGGAACTGGATCAATGACCTGAGTCTGTACCAGTTTTTGAATGGCATCCTGTAAGGTTATACTTGCCTCTTGCAAAACTGGTAAGCCTGATTTTAAGAATCTGTGAGGTGGGAGCTCCTGAAACTCCAGTCTGCAGCCCTGGGAAATAAGATCTATGACCCAGGGATCCTGGCACAAACCTGTCCAGATGTGACTGAAAAATTTTAGTCTGGCTCCCATCCGCCAGTCTTCCAGGCATCTCGGTCCACCGTCATGCTGAAGGCTTTGAAGAAGCAAAGCCTGAGCTCTATTCCTGAGAACCGGCAGTTGCTGGTTTGCATGTTTTACCTCTAGTGCCTCTGTTGGTTGTAGAAGAACCTCTGGTTTTGCCCTTAAACATGACAGTCCGAAAGGACTGTAGATTAGGTCCTAAGTAGGCCTTCCTGACTGGGGGAGCAGCAGAAGGAAGATATGTTGACTTACCTGTAGTAGCTTTGGCGATCCATTTGTCTAGTTCATCTCCAAATAAGGCCTCTCCTGTGAAGGGTAGGCCTTCCACTCCTTTCCTGGAATCCGTGTCAGCAGTCCACTGGCGTAGCCATAAGCCTCTGCGTGCTGACACTGCAATAGCAGTGATGCATGCATCAAGCAAGCCTATTTCTTTTATGGCTTCCACCATAAAGTTCGCAGAGTCTGTATATGTTACAGGAGTAAAATAATCTCCCCCTGAGGCAAGGTATCTAACCCCTAAAGTAGGTTACCTAACCATTTGCTGATGGCCTTAGTAATCCACCCACATGCTATAATGGGTCTCTGGGCCACCCCAGCAGCTGTATACAAGGATTTGAGTGTAGTCTCAATGCTACGAGCAGCCGTGTCTTTTAGGGAGGCTGCACCTGGTACAGGCAATACAATTTTCCGTGACAGCCTGGATACTGATGCATCCACTATCGGTGGATTCTTCCATTTTTTCCTATCCTCAGGAGGAAAAGGAAAAGATGACAGCAACCTTTTGGGAATTTTAAATTTCCTATCAGGATTTACCCACGGTTCTTCGAACAGGGTATTTCGTTCCTTTGACACAGGAAAAGTGGCTCAGGATTTATTTTTTATATTAAAATAAGATTCCTCAGTCTTCTCTGTCACCTTATCAGGGATATGCAGAACCTCTCTGATAGCTTCTATGAGAGCCTCTATTCCTTGTGACAGAGTAGCCTCCCCCACCTCTGGGTCCACCTCCCCCTCCTCCATATCTGACCCTTCATTATCAGAGTCAGACTGCAGGATATGGGCCAAAGTGCATTTTTGGGAACAAATGGCAGGGGACTGAGACGCTGGTTTGGGTTCTGAGTCTCTTTTCATAAATTCAGTCATCGATTGCCTTAAGTATTGTGTCTCTTTCTCATTGCGGGACAATTTAGTAGAAATATTGGATATCATTCTCCTAATGGAGTCCAGCCAAGCTGGCTCTGCCCCGCTAGCCTGGAAAGGTACACTGCACTGAGTACACAGTAGTGAACCCCCTGGAGAAGAGGAACACTGTGCCTTACATGAAACACACTCTATATCTGACATACTGTGACAGTGACAGCACGCACAAACAGGAACAGGTTAAATGCACAATTAACCCACAAAGAGCACTTCCAGGGAGACACAGAGATATTATGGAGCCAGCACACGGCACACTTACTGCTAATGCCAAGCTTAGCCGGGTCGCAGACTAAGTACTTAGATTAGGGACTCAGTACACTAATAATCGTTTCTCCCCCCCCCCCTTCCCCCCCCGCTATGACACCCTGGCACCGCTGAGGTAATCTGGAGTCTCTCCGGCGGAGCTGCGTGTCCCTGTCAGTCAGCGTCTGTGTCCACTGCAGAGGGAAAATGGCGCTGGTGAGCTGCTGGATCCGCTCATAGTGAAGCCCCGCCCCTTCAATGGCGCGCGGTCCTCCAGCTCTATTTTATACTGGCTGAGATAATTTTGTGCTTAAAATGGAGCCAGCCCCCTTTTGAGTCTGTAATGCCAGTCTGGGTACTGTGTACACATATAGTGTACTGAGACTCAGTTCGCCCCCTCAGAAGCCGTGCGTCTGCACTGTGTACTGAGTCTGGAGATGCAGCCGCCCCATGTAGAAGCCTCCTTCAAGAGGTTGGGCCGTTCCCCCCCTAAGTCCCATGAAGCAGGCAGGCTGGTGCCACCCAGTCCTGCCTGAAAATAAGAAACAGATAAAATAAATGCAGAAAACTCTTCAGGAGCTTCCAGCGACGTGACCGGCTCCTACGGGCACATTTTCTAAACTGTGTCTGGAATGAGGGGCATAGAGGGAGGAGCCAGAGCACACTATCAAATTCTTAAAGTGTCCAAGGCTCCTAGTGGACCCGTCTATACCCCTCCTAAACTAAATTTTACCCAGTATCCCCAAGGACGTAAGATAAATTATTATTATTATTATTATTATTATTATTATGTTACAACCAATTAATTACCTTTCTAACAAATTAGAAACAACTTCTTGTCTCCATGGCCATCAACAAATCAGCTGGACCTTGTTAATAAGTAGAGTTTTGAACACTGAGTGGTCATTTCTACACCCTGTCAGTGGCTGTGTTATCTTCAGGACACTGTTATGCCTCTCCATCAACCCTACACCCATTCTATGTCCCTGCCCATCTAATTTACTAAAAAAACAAAAAACAAAAAAAACAAACGAGTTTAACATCTACACAAATGCATGAAATATTGTATGCCCTACTAATGCAGTAATCATCTATTAGCGACAGTGGAGCAATCTTAATCAGTCAATTACAGTGTTGGGTACTGTCATCATCTGTGATTTTCACTTGCCTCTAACCACCTGCAAATAATACAGCTTTTTCAGGTGTATATATTATGGCTGATGCCTACAAGTTAGTAGGTGCAAAGCAGAAGTGAGCAAGGAGATTAGTCCATACATTGATTCCAAACCAAAGTAGGTTTTATTGAATATAACAAGGTACACATAATAGAAGACAAACAGTAGTAAATACAATAGGGTATTAATCTGTCTTGGGATAAGTACTGTACAGTACTGTGGCACTCCAATAACGCAGTGACAAACTTGTGCACATGCAGATACTTTTGTAGAGGTATATAAACAAGTCCTGCACCTGGAGTCTAGACAGTCTAACCTTTAAGTTTGGTGAATAATATTTACTCAGACATGCAATGTTATTTAGACAGATGGCAGAACATACTGATTCACAATTTAACTACATATCTATATATATATATCCTTCTTTGGTCTGAATGCGTTTGCAGTTGCAGAAACACGTTTTTGCTGTTCTCATCTTATGCTAGCAAACCCTGTCCCACCTATCCAGATGCAAACAGGTAAGAGGCAACATCACATAAATCTACATAAGAATAACTTGATGCTCATGTAAGTGAAGAGTAACAGTAGCATAATAATAGATGGCACTTTACTATTAATCAGGTTTGTTGAAAAAGGAATATTTAAACTAAAAGTGACCAAAACCATTTAGTCAGGTGATAGAAAACCTAGTGGCCACTTTCGTATTTTATTTATTTATTAACAGTTTCTTATATAGCGCAGCATATTCCGTTGCGCTTTACAATTAAAACAACAGTAATAGAACAAAACAAGGTAAAAACAGACAGACACAGAGGTAGGAAGGCCCTGCTCGCAAGCTTACAATCTGTGGAATTTATAATGGGTGCAGTGTGTGCAGTGCACACATGTCTCTTAGTCCAGGGGGGCTTACACCGCTCACGCTGCGGCCATTTTCACAGAGTTCTGCGCATGCGAGTAGAGAAATGACTGGGAAAATGGCCACCGCGCCATTTTACCGGAGATCCGCACATGCGCAGTGGAGTCTGAGCCTTCTAGTGCTCAGGCTCTCAGCGCTGCCAGCAGAGAGGAGGGGGCCTGAACAGAGGATGCTGCACATGGGCCTCCTCCTCTCTTAAAGCACCCCTGCATGTGGCCCATTTATCAAGCTGACGAGCCCCATAATAATGCGTAAATAGGACTAAAATAAGAAAACTGGCTTTTTAACAAGTGTCTAACATGCAGAACAGCAGCATACCACCATTCCCAGAAAATGTATGTGGACATTGCATTTGTTCCTGACTGTGAAACCTAACGCCATCTTCAGCCATTCTTCCACTATGGGAGCAGCTGACTGCAGAGAGATCTTCTGGCATCTCATAAGAGGGCCAGAGCCGTTCACGATGAACATCACAACTATTCCACTTTGCACATGCGTGGCAGAGTCCAACCCATCATAAAATAAAAGCGTTAATCACATTATTTTTCAGTTATAGCTGGGACAGGCTTTTATCGGAGCCCGTGTCCTGGAGACTGGCCATTAACAACTTGCCCTGAAATAACATTCCAAGTGACCACGATATGCCGCAAAAAGGAATGTCAGATTTTGAGGTACTGCATTAACGTGATTATTGTTAAATAGGCCCGATAGTGCCTTTTAGTTCTATGGGCCAAATGTATTAAGCCTTAACAAGTGATAAAGTGCAGAAGGATAAACAGTAATAAATGACCATAAATGCCGTTCCCCATAGCCCTGTGGGAATCTCTTCCATGTCCCTGGATCCCGGATCTCCAGCAGAAAGCAGCACCTGACTACATGTCTGCATCCACAGTGCACCTGTAAGAGGAGCCATGCCAATGCAGCGGGAAAACAAGGAAACAACTTTTAGCGAAGTAACCCATGGGGTTTCATTGGTACCACAGACAGTACAGATAGGGGCGTTTTAACAGAGGGGGGGACCCCTGTGCAGTCTCCGGGTAGGCCGTTTCCTCTGTACGGCGCAGTAGTCTCCAATATTGTACCAGAGTCTACTGCACATGTGCAGGTCTCCAGAAACATGGCGCCCGTCATGTTCTGGAGACCAATTTAACTACTGCGCATGCGCTGCATTCATTTTGGGTGTGATTCTTGCATTGGCTGCAGGGACTCTGTAAAGGTAAGTATTAAAATATGAATGCAGTGTGTGCACTGTGGGTCTTCAATGAATACAGATCTTACTGCCCAATGGGGGATTTGCACTTGTGTACAGCATAATAGGGAAAAAATATTGTGACTTTGTTTACAATATACTTTTTCACTTTCAAAGTCTTTGGGGTAAATTTACTAAGATTCGTATTTTCCCGTTTGAGGTCAAAGTTCAATCACGAATGACATCGCAAGTGTAAATTTGCAACTTTTTGAATTTATTACGAATAATTTACTAAGCTGACGTATTCTGCATTTTCGTTTTTTTCGATGTCATTCGTTTTTTTAGGCAGTGTTTTACGTGAGTGACTTGTAAAACACTGCCGACTTTAATACAATGAATCTCGGCCGGATCTGAGAGATCCGTGCTGGGCTTCATTGTGCACCTTGTAAAAAAATAAATAAAATGTTTAAACTTAAAAAAAAATTGCGTGGGGTCCCCCCTCCTAAGCCAAACCAGCCTCGGGCTCTTTGAGCCGGTCCTGGTTGCAAAAATATGGGAAAAAAATTGACAGGGGATCCCCCATATTTAAGCAACCAGCACCGGGCTCTGCGCCTGGTCCTGGTTCCAAAAATACGGGGGACAAAAAGCGTAGGGGTCCCCCGTATTTTTGAAACCAGCACCGGGCTCCACTAGCTGGACAGATAATGCCACAGCCGGGTGTCACTTTTATACAGCGCCCTGCGGCCGTGGCATTAAATACCCAACTAGTCACCCCTGGCCGGGGTACCCTGGAGGAGTGGGAACCCCTTAAATCAAGGGGTCCCCCCCTCCAGCCACCCAAGGGCCAGGAGTGAAGCCCGAGGCTGTCCCCCACATCCAAGGGCTGCGGATGGGGGGCTGATAGCCTTTGTTGAAAGTGTTGAATATTGTTTTTAGTAGCAGTACTACAAGTCCCAGCAAGCCTCCCCCGCAAGCTGGTACTTGGAGAACCACAAGTACCAGCATGCGGCGGAAAACCGGGCCCGCTGGTACCTGTAGTACTACTACTAAAATAATACCCCAATAAAGACATAAGACACACACCTTGAAAGTATAACTTTAATACATACATCCACACCACCATATACACATACTTACACGAGGGTCGGTCCTCTTCTCCATGTAGAATCCATGGTGTACCTGTTGAAAAAATTATACTCACAAAATCCAGGGTAGAAGGCTCTTCTGCTTGTAATCCATTAGTAATCCACGTACTTGTCAAAATAAAAAAACGGACACCCGACCTCGAACTGAAAGGGGCCCCATGTTTTCACATGGGACCCCTTTCCCCGAATGCCAGAAACCCCCTCTGACTGATGTCTAAGAGGGTTTCTTCAGCCAATCAGGGAGCGCCACGTTGTGGCACCCTCCTGATCGGCTGTGTGCTCCTGTACTGTCTGACAGGCGGCACACGGCAGTGTTACAATGTAGCGCCTATGCGCTCCATTGTAACCAATGGTGGGAACTTTGTGGTCAGCGGTTGACCGAAAGTAACCTCACCGCTGACCACAAAGTTCCCACCCTTGGTTACAATGGAGCGCATAGGCGCTACATTGTAACACTGCCGTGTGCCGCCTGTCAGACTGAAGAAACCCTCTTAGACATAAGTCAGAGGGGGTTTATGTCTTTATTGGGGTATTTTTTTAGTAGTAGTACTACAGGTACCAGCGGGCCCGGTTTTCCGCTGCATGCTGGTACTTGTGGTTCTCCAAGTACCAGCTTGCGGGGGAGGCTTGCTGGGACTTGTAGTACTGCTACTAAAAACAATATTCAACACTTTCAACAAAGGCTATCAGCCCCCCATCCGCAGCCCTTGGATGGGGGGGACAGCCTCGGGCTTCACCCCTGGTCCTTGGGTGGCTGGAGGGGGGGACCCCTTGATTTAAGGGGTTCCCACTCCTCCAGGGTACCCCGGCCAGGGGTGACTAGTTGGGTATTTAATGCCACGGCCGCAGGGCGCTGTATAAAAGTGACCACCGGCTGTGGCATTATCTGTCCAGCTAGTGGAGCCCGGTGCTGGTTTAAAAAATACGGGGGACCCCTACGCTTTTTGTCCCCCGTATTTTTGGAACCAGGACCAGGCGCAGAGCCCGGTGCTGGTTGCTTAAATATGGGGGATCCCCTGTCAATTTTTTTCCCATATTTTTGCAACCAGGACCGGCTCAAAGAGCCCGAGGCTGGTTTGACTTAGGAGGGGGGACCCCACGCATTTTTTTTAAACAAATTCAAACATTTCCCACCCCTTCCCACTGAAAAACATGCACGGATCTCATGGATCCGTGCATGCCTATCCAATCACGGTAAAAAAAAGCAGGTCTGGTTTTTTTTAGCACTTTTTCACGAATTGTATTTCAGCACGGCAGTGTTTGGCTATTGTCGGCAGTGTTTGTGATTTGCACTTTTTAGTAAATTCCCGATTTCTACCAAATTGCAGGCGTATATGACAGATGGTGTATTGATTCGTGATTTTTTCCTAGGACTTCCAAAATATTACGAATGCCCTCATCACTGCCGTGATTTTTGCTTAGTAAATTACCGAGATGACACTTTGAAGAAAAAACGGCATCTCGTCAAAATCGGGAGCTTAGTAAATATACCCCTTTGAGTGTTGTCCCTTTCCTCTGTATATGTATAATGATGCAGTTCACCCCAGCCCACCTAGTGGCCATCTGCATCTCCCCTCTGAGAGATGGTGGTGGTAGGGTTGCAGGTAAGAGGGCGCAAGGCTGAATCTTTGCCTAGGGTACAGAGAGACCTTGCACCAGCCCTGACCATAACCCTGTATATCCTTATCTATTAGGAATTTATCTAGCCCATTCTTAAAAGTAATGACTGAGTCCACCATTACTACTCTCTCAGGCAGGGAGTTCCAAATACTTATTATCCTCACTGTGAAGAAACTTTTCCATCTCTGTGAGCGAAATATCCTCTCCTCTAACCTAAAGGGGTGTCCACGTGTTCTTTGTGATGATCTTTCAAAAAACAAATCCCCCGTTAGCTCTGTGTATTGACCCCTTATATATTTGTAAATGTTAATCATGTCCCCTCTTAATCTCCTTTTTTTCAGTGTAAACATGCCTAGCCTAGCAAGCCATTCCTCGTATTCTAGCGTCTCCATTCCCTTAATCAATTTGGTAGCCCGTCTCTGAACATTTTCTAGTTCCAGGATATCCTTTTTGTAGTATGGTGCCCAAAATTGTGCAAAGTATTAGAGATGTGGCCTCACTAGTGATTTATATAATGGGAGTATAACACTTTCATCCATAGCATTAATTCCCTGCTTAATGCATGCTAATTTCTTGTTTGCCATTTTTGCTGCATTCCTACTTTGGGTACTACTGTTAAGTTTGATATCTATGTGAACACCTAAATCTTTTTCCAGTACAGAATCCCCTAGTTTTTCCGCATTTAGTATGTAGGTAGTAATCTTGTTCTTGCTACCGAAGTGCCTATATTGAACTTCATTATCCATTTTGCTGCCCATTTTTCCAGTTTAAATAAGTTGTTCTGAAGAGACTAAGCATTCCCCTCTCTGAATTTACAACCTTACACAGTTCGGTATCGTCTGCAAAAATTGGCACTGTGCTCTCTAGACCTACAGTACTTCTAGATAATTTATGAAAATGTTGAACAATAGTGGTCCAAATATAGACCCCTGTGGCACACCACTGAGTACTTCAGTCCATTTTGAAAAAGTTCCATTTACCACCACTCGCTGCTCCCTTTTGTCCAACTAATTACTAACCCTATAGATGTAAGACTTACTGGTCTATAATTAACTGGTTCGGATTTACTTCCCTTTTTAAATATCAGCACTACTTCTGCTATACACCAGTCTTTGGGAACAATGCCAGATGTAAGTGAGTCAATGAAAATCAAATATAGGGGGCTTGCTAGTTCGGAGTGTAGCTCCATGAGAACCCTTGGGTGAATTCCATCGGGACCAGGTGACTTATTAATCTTCATTTTTTTTAATCGGTCACAGACTACTTCCTCACTTAAATAAGCACTTAGCAGTGGAACATTATCATTGCTAAGGTTATACATCAATCCCGCCATCTGGTCCTCTCTTGTAAATACTGATGGGAAAAACTTGTTTAATTTTTCCGCTATGTCGTTGTCATCTTTGGTTAGGATGCCCAACGTGCCTTTAAAAGGGCCTATACTCTCTTTCTTTAATCTTTTGCTGTATATGTATTTAAAAAACTTTTTGGGGGTTTGATCTACTATCCTTTGCTATTAGCTTTTTCGTTTCTACTTTAGATGCTCTGATTTCTTTTTTGCATATTTTGTTACAATCCTTATAGTACGGGAATGACTCCGCCTTCCCGTCCGATTTATACTTTTTGAATGCTCACCTCTTTTTGTCCATTAATTCCTTAATCTTTTTGGTACGCCACATGTCACGATCCAGGTAATTCCATATCAGTATTTACCTTCCAAATGCCTCCTGAGACTGTCCCAGCGTTCCAAGCCTGGATTCCATCTGCACTGTCTGTGTGCAGCACACTGCATCTCATTGTCTCAAATCTCTTTACTGTGATTCTGGCAGCTTCATGGTTAAAGCTCACATTCAAGTTACAAACAATCTTTCCCTCCAAAAGCTAACATGGGCGCAGCCATGTTTTCCTAGTCACATGTTACCTTTCAACTGCACTCTGGTCTCAGCCTAATTATCCAGCAGCTGCACTCTAGACTCTGCTTAATCAGCCAGCCAATCCCTGCTTCCCAGCAGGTATAAATATCCTGTTCCTGGGGTGGAAAGATGTCAGTGCTTCAATTGTCTTCAGTGATTCCAGTGTGCAGTCCTCCCATGGACTTTCTCTGCAGTACAGCCTGACTCTGCAGTGTCTCATCATTGCACCCTGTGACTGGCAGTTACCCGACACCGGCTTCCAGCGGTGCTCTGCCCTGCCAGTAACCATCGGTGTTCCGCCATCAATCCCAAGTCACCATCGGTGTTCCGTCATCGATCCCAAGTCACCACCGGTGTTCCGTCATCGATCCCAAGTCACCATCGGTGCTCTGTCATCGATCTCTAGCATCACCAGTGTTTCTGCATCTGATCTTCCATTACACTGGTATCTGACACCATTTCACAGCTCACCACCTGTGTCGGTTCTATCCGGCATTTCCCGGCAGTTCAGTCATCAGCTTCTGTTTCCCATCAGCTACCCAGTGCATCGGTGTTGGTAAGGACATATCATCTCCAATTCCTTCAAGACTGTGCTTAATTATACCACACCTACAGACTGCCTATATGCACTGCTGGGAACTGTGACTTATATGCTGTTCTTAATATTGCTAACTGCCGACATATGCTTGTGAGCTGAGTTTCAATAAAACCTTTAAACTTTCCTTTGTTGTCGTGGTCACGCCTTCGGGCATCTGTGGTAAAGGTTCCCTGCATGTCCAAGAACCCTGTACTACCTCCCAGGTTCACATATACCTCAGCCCCTACAATTGAGGGTTCCCCTGGTCAGTACCAGCCCTCAGTTGTGACAGTAAGCACTTACCTAATGGATCCGGCCGGAGACCAGGTCCAAGCGACCAGGCCGATGCAAGAACTTGTAGCCCACCTTGAACGTCAGGAGGCTGCACAGGGCCATGTGATTCGCTGTCTACAGGACCTCTCCTCTTGGCTGGATGGAATACAAACAACCCTCCGTGGTTCAGGGGTGTCCAGTGTGCCGACTGCAGTACCTTTGGTGGTATTCCCACCCACTATTCCCATTTCTGCTCCTTGTCTCCATTTACCGACACTTGCCAAGTTTGATGGTTCCCCAAAAGCCTGTCGGGGTTTCCTAAATCAGTGTGAGATATATTTCGAGTTACAGCCAGACAGTTTCCCAACTGAACGCACCAAGGTTGCTTACATCATCTCCCTCCTCAGTGGCTCCGCCCTCGATTGGGCATCACCTCTATGGGAGCAGTCAGATGCCCTGCTCTCTTCATATGCAGACTTTGTGGCAACCTTCAGGCGCATCTTTGATGAACCAGGTCGTGTGACCTCAGCCTCCTCTGATATCCTCCGGCTACGTCAGGGGACATGAACAGTCAGTAAATATCTGGTACAGTACCAGATCCTAGCGTCCAAACTTTTCTGGAATGATGACGCTCTTTACTCAGCCCAAGAAGGGGCGTCTGTGTGTACAGCCCAAGAAGGGGCGTCTGTGTCTACAGCCCAAGAAGGGGCGTCTGTATCTACAGCCCAAGGAGGGGCGTCTGTATCTACAGCCCAAGGAGGGGCGTCTGTGTCTACAGCCCAAGGAGGGGCGTCTGTGTCTACAGCCCAAGGAGGGGTATCCAATGTTCAAGCTCTAGTAGGGGCATATGAGTCTTCTCAAAAAGGAATTTCTGATCTGACAACCCCAGGAGGGGTGCTGGAGATAACAACCCTGAGAGAGGTGTCTGATTCATCAACCCCAGGAGGGGTCACTAAAGTTTCAGCCCCAAGGGAAGTAATCAGAGCCAAGTTCCCAGATGGAAATTTTTGTGCTACAGATGTAGTTATGAACTCCTGTTTGCCATCTTCAGAGAGCACCACCCTGTTGGCATCCAGCATGGACCAGGTCCAGGATGGTATAACTGAACACTCGGATACCACTCATTCCGGTTCTAACCGGATTCTGACTCCTTCAGTTCCAGCTGATTCAACTGTCTCCAGACTCAATCCGGTTCCATACGTCTGTCTGAAGATTCCTTCGGTTCCAGCCGATTCCAATATCTCTGGACCCAATCCGGTTCCATCCGTAGGTCCAAAGACTCCTTCAGTTCCAGCTGATTCAACTGTCAATCCGAAGACTCCTCCGGTCCTAGCCGGTTCAAGCTTTTCTGGACCCAATCCGGTTCCATCCGTCTGTCCGGATCAGCCTCCTTCAGTTCCAGCCGATTCCAGCACCTTCGGATCTAATCCGGTCCTATCCGTCGGTCCAAAGTTTCCGCCGGTCTCAGCCGGTTCAAGTTTGTCTGGACTTAACCTGGTCTCATCCATAGGTCCGGTACAGTCTCCTCTGGTCCCAGCCAGTTCAAGTTCATCAGGATTCAATCTAGATCCTTCCGTTTGGTCAGGTAAAGAATTTATAAGTGTCCTGGGGCCACTCCTAAAGGAGGGGGTGCTGTCACGATCCAGGTAATTCCTTATCAGTATTTACCTTCCAAATGCCTCCTGAGACTGTCCCAGCGTTCCAAGCCTGGATTCCATCTGCAGTGTCTGTGTGCAGCACACTGCATCTCATTGTCTCAAATCTCTTTACTGTGATTCTGGCAGCTTCATGGTTAAAGCTCACATTCAAGTTACAAACAATCTTTCCCTCCAAAAGCTAACATGGGCGCAGCCATGTTTTCCTAGTCACATGTTACCTTTCAGCTGCACTCTGGTCTCAGCCTAATTATCCAGCAGCTGACTCTAGACTCTGCTTAATCAGCCAGCCAATCCCTGCTTCCCAGCAGGTATAAATCTCCTGTTCCTGGGGTGGAAAGATGTCGGTGCTTCAATTGTCTTCAGTGATTCCAGTGTGCAGTCCTCCCATGGACTTTCTCTGCAGTACAGCCTGACTCTGCAGTGTCTCATCATTGCACCCTGTGACTGGCAGTTACCCGACACCGGCTTCCAGCTTCCAGCGGTGCTCTGCCCTGCCAGTAACCATCGGTGTTCCGCCATCGATCCCAAGTCACCATCGGTGTTCCGTCATCGATCTCTAGCATTCCCAGTGTTTCTGCGTCTGATCTTCCATTACACTGGTATTTGACACCATTTCACAGCTCACCACCTGTGTCGGTTCTATCCGGCATTTCCCGGCAGTTCAGTCATCAGCTTCTGTTTCCCATCAGCTACCCAGTGCATCGGTGTTGGTAAGGACATATCATCTCCAAGTCATTCAAGACTGTGCTTAATTATACCACACCTACAGACTGCCTATATGCACTCCTGGGAACTGTGACTTATATGCTGTTCTTAATATTGCTAACTGCCGACATATGCTTGTGAGCTGAGTTTCAATAAAACCTTTGAACTTTCCTTTGTTGTCGTGGTCACGCCTTCGGGCATCTGTGGTAAAGGTTCCCTGCATGTCTAAGAACCCTGTACTGCCTCCCAGGTTCACATATACCTCAGCCCCTACAATTGAGGCTTCCCAGCACCAGCCCTCAGTTGTGACACCACATTGGTTTGGAATTATTACTCCTTTGTTTGCTGCACATGGGAATGAATTTATGAGTATAACTAGCGTGCAATGTTTTTAATACATCCCATTTCTCTGTGGTATTCTTGTCTTGAAACAAAATATCCCCGTCAATGTCCTTTAAAGCTTCCCTCATCATGGCAAAGTTGGCTTTGCTAAAGTTTAGATTCTAAATTGAGCCTATATAGGGATGTTTGAGAAAACTGATATTCACCATATTGTGGACGCTGTTTCCCATGGGCTCCCCTACTGTAATATTTGATATCAAGTTCCCATTGTTTGTTAGTACTAGGTCTAACATTGCTTTGTACCTAGTTCAGAGGTTCCCAAAAGTGGTCCTCAAGACACCCCAACAGCCCTGGTTTTAGGTATATCCATGGCTCAGCACAGATGGTTAAATCAAATTGACTAAGGTGCTAATTAAGTCACCTGTGGCAAAGCATGGATACATTTAAAAACAGGACCATTGGCGTGCCTTGAGGACCGTATTTGGGAACCTCTGATCTACTGTAGTTGGTTCCTCAATTAATTGAAGTAAGTAGTTATCATTTAGTGTGTTTAAAAACCTATTACCCCTAGCAGTATCACATGCATCATTTGTCCAATTAATCTTTGGATAGTTAAAATCACCCAACACTATTACGTCTCCTAATCCTGCCGTTTTTTCAATTTGCTTCATTAACAATTCCTCATCAGACACATTAATATCAGGTGGCTTGTAGCATATCCCTATTAGTAGCTTTTTAATTCCCTTTCCCCCGTATGCAATTTCTACCCATAAAGTCTCCACAGTATTTACAGTCCCATCATGAATGCAGTGGCGGAACTAGCGAGCGGTCGGCCCAGGTGCAACAAAATGCTTTGCCCCCCCCCCCATCCCATCCAAGTCCACCCCCTCACCCCTGGAGAGGATCTGGTGAGGGGGACCTGCTCAGGGCCAGAGAAATGGATACCTAGCAACAGTGCCGTAACTAGACATTTTAGCACCGTGTGCAAGAAACGGCATCGGAGCCCCACCCCTGCATGCAAAACAGGGGCAGTGCGCGCAAAAATACATAGTGGCGTGGCTTCGTGGGGAAGGGGTGTGGCCACAAAATAATACCAATTCATAAAACAGTGCACATTAGTCTCCATTATTCAAATTACGCCGCACAGTAGCACCCCTACACCAGGTAGAGACCCTCTTATACCTTACGGCGGGCAGATTCCTCTTTTTACACATTACGGCAGACAGCGTCCCCTTTTTACACATTACGGCAGACAGCATCCCCCTTTTTACAAATTACGGCAGACAGCGTGCACGTTTTACACATAACGGCAGACAGCGTCCCCTTTTTACACATTACGGCAGACAGTGTCCCCTTGTTACACATAGCGGCAGACAGCGTACACTTTTTACACATAACGGCAGATAGCGTGTCCTTGTTAAACATAGTGGCAGACAGCGTACACTTTTTACACATAACGGCAGACAGCGTGCCCTTTTTACACATTACGGCAGACAGCGTGCCCCTTTTTACACATTACGGCAGGCAGATTCCCCCTTTTTACACATTCATTGCGGCAGACAGATTCCCCCTTTTTAAACATTCATTGCGGCAGGCAGATTCCCCCTTTTTACACATTGCGGCAAAGATTCCCCCTTTTTACACATTACGGCAAAGATTCCCCCTTTTTACACATTACATCAGGCAGATTCCCCCTTTTTACACATTACATCAGGCAGATTCCCCCTTTTTACACATTACGGCAGGCAGATTCCCCCTTTTTACACATTGCGGCAGGCAGATTCCCCCTTTTTACACATTGCGGCAAGCAGATTCCCCATTTTACACATTGCGGCAGGCAGATTTCCCATTTTTACACATTGCGGCAGGCAGATTCCCCCTTTTTACACATTGCGGCAGGCAGATTCCCCCTTTTTACACATTGCGGCAGGCAGATTCCCCATTTTTACACATTGCAGCAGGCAGATTCCCCATTTTTACACATTGCGGCAGGCAGATTCCCCATTTTTACACATTGCGGCAGACAGTCCCAAGAAAGAAAGAAAGAAAGAAAGAAAGAAAGAAAGAAAGAAAGAAAGAAAGAAAGAAAGAAAGAAAGAAAGAAAGAAAAGAATTATACTTACCCTCTCCGCTGGCTCAGGCTCCTCGGTGCAGCTTCTGGTCACGATTCCCGGGCAGGAGAGAAGGAGGAGGAGGGAGGTGGAGGAGGGAGCCACAGCAGCGCTGTGTTATTGGTGGAGGGTACAGAGGGAAAAGGTAGCAGGTGCACTATCTCACACTAGCTCAACCTGTAGTAACCAGAGGCACTTAGCATATTCCTGGCCAGGGCTATGAGCTTACCCACCGCATCAAGTGGGTAAGCTCATAGCCCTGGCCAGGAATATGCTAAGTGCATCTGGTTACTACAGGTTGAGCTAGTGTGAGATAGTGCACCTGCTACCTTTTCCCTCTGTACACTTTACTAAGTCTCAAGCAGAGTAGCACCTCACTACCTAATTAAGGTGTGCAAATTAGGGCCCTTTTCCCTCTGTTATTGGTGGAGGCGCTGCTGCTGCTGCCCCTCTGCTTCACTATAGGCTGTTCTCGGAAGACAGCCTATAGTGAAGCAGAGGGACAGCAGCAGCAGCGCCTCAACCAGTAACAAAGCGCTGCTGCGGCTCCCTCCTCCACCTCCCTCCACCTCCTTCTCCCCCGTGCCGCTGCAGTGCGCTCCTCTCCTATCCGGGCGGCTGTGTGCTGCGGGCAGCGGTTGCCCGCAGCACACAGCGGCATGTAATGAGTCAGTTTGACTCATTACATGCTTTGGGCCCCTGGACAGAGGCGGGCCCCAGTGCAACGCACTGGTTGCACTGGCGGTAGTTCCGCCTCTGCGTGAATGTCATCTTTTATATCAGGTTTTAAAAAAGGCTTTACATAAAGACATACCCCTCCACCCCATTTATTTATTATGTCGCTCCTGAACAGCTTATAACTCTCCAGATTAACTGTCCAATCATGACTTTCAACCCACCAAGTTTCAGTAATACCTATAATATCATACTGTTTGTTTGCTGCAAGGACTTCTAGTTCCGCCTTTTTCCCTGTAAGGTTTCTAGCGTTTACATACATACAATTAAGATAAGTATTCCCTCTTATGCAAGATACGTATTCCCTCTCATTTTCTATATGCATTATTGGTAACCGTAATAATTGTTAATTCGTGTTTTGGTAATACCCTTGCCGTCTGCTCTTTCCCTCCCCACTTCTCCACCCCCATTCAGCTCACTACCTCCATCCTTACTATTCTCACTGCTTGACCCATAGTTTCTATCTAAACCTTCCCCCCTGCACCTAGTTTAAAATCTCCTCCAACCTTTTAAGAATCATTCCCCCAAGCACTGCTGCCCCCTCCTAATTCAGATGCAATCTATTGCAACAAAAAAGATGGTATCTGACTGAGAAGTCTGCCCAGTGTTCCAGGAACACATACCCCTCTTTCCTACACCAGTCTCTAAGTCACACATTAACCTCCCTAATCACCCTCTGCCTCCCTGAACTAGAGCGTGGCACTGGTAATATTTAGGAGATTATTACCCTAGATGTCATTGCCTCTAGTTTCTGGCCTAAGTCCCGATAATGTTTCTTAAGGACATCCCACCTACCACTAACTTTATTGTTGGTGCCAAAATGCACTAGGACTGCTGGGTCATTCCCGGCCCCTCCCAACAATCTTTCTACCTGCTCCGCAATGTATCATACCCAAGCACCCAGAAGATAACAGACTGAACGGTGATCGCGGTCCCGGTAGTAGATTGCCCTGTCTGTCTGATAATAGAATCCCCTACCACCACAATCTGACTAGGTACCTCACTTTCTTTTATGCCATCTGTGCTGGAGGGACCATTCCTCCGGTTGCTAGAGGGAACAGTCTCCTCCAGCTCCATCATTTCTTTACTGTCATCCACAGAATCATCATCCAATTTGGTGAATTTATAGGGATTTGGCAGTTCAGAGATGTCCTGACTCTACCTCTTTTTCTTCTTCCTACTAACTGTGACCCAGCTGGCTACCTGGTTGTGCTCGTCCTCCTCTACCAGTGTCACCCCCTGCAACTCCTCCACCATTCGATCTAAGCTTTGCTCGAGATTGTGAATATCGCTCAGTCTTGTAATGGTTTGCTCTAGATCAGTTACCTGGGCTTCCAGGGCAGCCATTCGCACACACCTCATGCAGATGTATTGACACTGGGACGGTTGCTCCAGGTGCGCATACATCTTGCACAACATGCACTGAGTGAGATTCTCAATCACGGCCTCACCCATTTTGTTTGTAAACTCTAACTCCCTGTTACCTACAGAAGAACACTACAAACTATGCAATACACTATGGTACTATAGCCTACTGTGAAGAGAAACAATATTCAACAACAGGACAGTAATTGATAATACAATGTGTAATAATGTATCAATGCAAAACAGTCAATACAGTAATAATAATAATAATAATAATAATTATTATTATCATGACAGTTAGGAGCTGGTTGGCTAGTACTTTATCACTCTTTAACCGTCTCCACTTTATCTCTTGTTTGTACATTTGGGCCTATATTCCCTACAGTATCTAAGCATGCAACAAAACAGTGCAAAACTATTACCTCAGCATTGTGCAAGACAAATTCCCCAGATTTCAGCACTGCTTGTTTCCCAGTCTTATCTGTTATCAGGACATTGCCCTTCATCCAGGATATTTCTGGAGCTGGATTTCCATATGCTGTACAGGAAATTATAATTTGGGAGCTGTGTGTCACTGACAATTCTTTGCTGTTTTTTAGAATTTGAGGAGGAACTAAGGAATGAAACAAAAAAAATTTTCTTACATGGTGGAAACAAATGCAAACCCTTTGTATGTATTTGTTTGTGTGTGTGTGTGTGGGTCTAATTCAGAGTTGCACGCAATTCCTTCTGCATGTTGATCTCATAATTTTAAGCAGAATGGGCATACTGTACGTCAGGGGCATATATGCAGCTTAACGCAACTGCGGCGGTTCAGAGTCATACTCATCTCATCCACTTCTCTACTTGCCATTGAGTGAGTTTGCTGGATGGCATTAGGGAGTTCATATTGGCGGAATCTATAAATGTGGATATAGGTGTCAACAGTGTGTGACGGAGTTCAGTCCACATGAGGAACAACTTAACTAGGTTTTAGTTTATTAACCAGGCAGAAAAAAATGCAGGATAATACAGGGATTTATGCTGATATGCAGTAGGTACACAACACTGGCACCAAATAGATTCAGCCAGGAACATATGGGGTTAATGCAGGTGGTGTGCAGTGTTGTGTAGCACACATCTGGATTAATATACAGCCAGTGGTGGCATTGGCCTATATAATGTAGTTAACGGTGATGACACAATTGTGAAAGAAGGGCCCTTCCTGTACTTTTACAGTCACCATACTGGAGACGATCAGCTGTGGATAAGCCACACATGTTCAGTAGCGAGTTTCATCTGGCCGGGACAGAGGTGATATTAGCTCACCTCCATGCATTCACTGTATGGGTTCCCAGTGGCTTAGAGGAGACAGTTCACAATAGGGTAAATAAATGCTCAGTGGCTGTGACCAAGGGCGTAGCTACCATAGGTGCAGGGAGTGCAGCTGCTATGGGGCCCAGAGTTGAGAGAGGCCCATCTACCCTGTCACTGTTACATGTGTTATATATTTTTTACCATTCCTACTGTAGATACATAGGGACCCTTAAAAACTTTTGCCATGGGGCCTATAAATATCTAGCTTTGCCTCTTTACCTGCTCATAGTAATGTGGTATTAAATGAACTGGAAGCATTAATGTTACATAATATGAACTGGGGCACTGTAAAATGACACAGTATGAGGTGAAGGCACTGTAATGTAGCATAACATGAACTGGAACAGCACTGTAATACAGCATAATATGAACTGAGGACATTGTAATGTTGCACAATATGTAAATTTGGGGTACTGCTTTTGTATAATGTGTACTGGCAGCCCTACATTGTGACATAATGTGACCTAGGGCACTATTATGGGGCATAAAATTAACAACTGCTGGGGAAAGATGTCTTTCAAAATGCATTGGGTCAGGGACCCCTACAAAATAGCGCTATGGGGCCCTCAAAATTCTGGCTACGCCCCTGGCTGTGACATGAGTGGGTTGATATAATTGCAGACTCTTCAGAAGTGAATGTATGCAGTGATCTGTCAGACTCCAGTCAATCTCCTGCACCGGTAATAGGGAAAGTAAAAAATGCATTCTATATAGGTATGGAAGTCAGCATTTATTTCCAAATCTGTAAAATAGCCTCAGTTGTGGCTGATTTACGTGCAACTCTTAATTAGGCTCATTTGGGGTCATACAGGTGTGGTCGGAGGTGCTGCTTCCTTGGAAGTGATAGCGCTGTATGGTTATGTAGCCAGAGGTGTCTGTTACAAGCAGACACCTCCTGCTACAGTAGTGATCCGACTTTGTCACAGCGAACAGGAAATGTCTGTTCAAGGACAAAGATCCCTGACCTCTTTCCTCCCACTAAATGGTGGCGATACACCTCAGTTATCACAAACAGAGTCCATCACCACCACCTCCCTGCCCCTGAAATTACATCAGACCATGAATCACTGACAGTCTGCTGTCGACCTGCATCCTATGCTGCAGGACCCTTTTGCACGCGTGCAGAACGGGTCTGAAAAATCTGTACTTTGCAGCTATGGGCGCAGGTGCAACAGCAACTTAATGAGGCCTATTGACTTTACCCATAGAATAAAGTTTTTTTTTAAAAAGGAATAGAAATTTACTAAAGTAATCTGGTGTTACTGGAATCTGACCACATATTAGTGAGCATTTTTCCATGCTTTAAGAGGCATGGAACATTGTGTTCCTTATTATCCATTTGTTATAAAGATGCAGAACATTTTTGTAGGAAACGGTCGTGCTAGGCTTGTGCTTAGTCATCCTGCTGTCTGAGGTGTGTCCCTTCTACACCTAATCATCTGTATATGACTGTGCATTCAGCAGACAAACATTAGAAATATCTTGAAATACTGTAAGTTAATTCTATTAATTTTAAATTTTGCATGAAGTCCATTTTGAATTCTATTATCTTCTCACAGTGCAGGAGGCCTTAGTGTAGCCCATACTTGCCGACATTCTGGCTGCTCTCTGCGGGAGAGAGCAGCCAGGTCGGCTCAGCAAGGGGGCAGGGGAGGTGGGGAGGAGGAGGACCGGAGGCGGGACGGGGGTGGAGCAGGGGCGGGATGGGGGCGGAGTTTCAGCGACACATCCTTTAAGCCACGCCCCCGCTCTGTAATGCCGCGATCCCCGGCATTACACTGCAGGGGGCATGGCTATGATGACGCGATTCAGCAAGAATCGCTTCATCAACTGCCCGGACCGCCCACTTTACACACTAAGCATGGGGGACCCCTGATTCCGGGAGACTTGCCTGCGCTTCCGGGGGGCTGGGAGGGTCACCCGATTTTCGGGAGCCTCCCGGCCATTCCGGGAGAGTAGGCAAGTATGGTGTAGCCCTATTTATTAATATAGAGAGCACATATTCAGCTTTATTGTTTAAGATTAGTCAGCTTTTGCTTGTGCTGTGAGTTGCAGAGGTTTCCTGCACATAGAAGAAATCAGTCCCACTAGAGGGAGGTGATACAATTCATTGCAGACGAAGGTCCTTTGAAACCAGTATCATCATTACAAACATTTTTCAGTGCCTCCTGAGCCATTTAGCTCACCGCACGTCCCTGATAGAGATGTGCAGGAAGATTATGGCTATCATTATATACAGTATGGTGATATGCGTAGCCCAACATCGCAGTGGCACAACACAGAAAATTGAATGCTGTAGGTCTCAGGAAATGTTAAGTGACCTTGGGGAGATATTTAGCCCCTTTTGTTATAGAAAGGTATTTATAAAGAGATGTTATCCACTTTAGAATCAGTGAAAGATCAACAATAAAGTTTAAAATGTACATACAGTACAGATGTGTCCTCAAACACTGAGGGCCGGATGTAATGGCGCCCGAGTTCAGCGGCCGTGCGGGATGCCGGACGAACTTGGACATTTTTTGAAAGGGGCAAACCCATGCCTTGTAAGGGATTGCCCCCTTAAAAAAAGTCCAAGCATTCCCCATGGCTGCCGAACTCAGGCGCCATTACACCCGGCCAGAGTGTCTTAATGCCATACCGCGCGGGACACCCGGCGTGACTGAGATGCTCCGAGCTATGCAGTATTTTTATTTAAATTTTACATTTAAGAAGCAGCGTAAAGCTGCACACAATGGGGGTCATTCCGACCCAACGCACGCAGCGGTTCTTTGGGGCGGATACTCACCATTTTCTGGGTGTGGAGATCCGAACGGAGGCGTGTCCAGGCGTTTGAAGGGCGGATGTCTGACTGCAATCCCGGGACCTTCGTTGCTGGATCCGTCGCACAGGATAAGTAAGTCTGACCCTGGTCTTGTTTTGCAGGAAACTTTTTTAGCATAGCATGGCTGCACAAGCGATCGCAGCCCTGCTATGCTAAAATACACTCCCCCATAGGTGGCGTCAAGTTGATCGCACGAGCAGCAAAAAGTTGCTATGTGCGATCAACTCGGAATGAGGGCCAATGTACCAGAGATGCTAAACTGTGACTTTGATCACACAGGAATTTGTATATCACACATATAACAAAGTAGAAGTACGGAACTCGGTGTGGGGAAAAGCCATTGCTGCTCATATCAGAGCCCTTATTACACAGATTTAGACTCACACAAATGTACAAGTGCCACAAGCCCCAGGGGTCAGTGTACGCTAGCAATGTAGCTGTTTTAATTGTGCAAATATGACACACGTTGTGAGAGAAAAGACAGTCAAACAGGAGTGCCAAGATGTGCTATTTGGCGACACTAGAGCCACAGTGTATAAGGACACATCTGTATTAATTGAATGAAGACAAAACTTAGTTCCCACATACTTGTATTTTTGTGATATCTGTTTCGTTTATACTGAAATTTCATTGTTTGTTCACATGTTGAAAATTTAATGATAATAAACTCAAATTCAATTCAATTCAATTCAAATTCAGTATATTTATGTATACTTACTCAGAACAGATAGGTTCATGCTGGAACTGATAGTCCCTGCCACATTTTCTGCTGTACACATGTACTGGCCTGCATCATCTGGATGGGCAAATGCTATCTGTAAACCGCCAGTGCCAATTATCCTCTGTCCAGGTGACTTAGCAAGAGGTGCTCCATCTTTATGCCAGCCAATCTCAGGTGCTGGGCTCCCATGGGCCTCACACAACATGGTGACAGATTTATCCACAACAACAGTGTATTCTTTCTGGTGTGGTTTTATCACTGGTGGCTCTGAACATTTACATACAATCATCAATACAATTGTAATCACAAGAGAGTTCAAAAACACAGTAAATTGCTAAGTTAGTGAGGTAAACTAATAGCTTTAGGTTCCAGAGGGCCTGATTCAGAAACAGATGCAGCAGCAATGTGAAAATATGCTAATGCAGCATGAGGCAACTTGTTTAAATAAACACCTCCTGCCTGTTTCTGTGATCTGCTGCTGTATCTTAAGACGCAGCATCGGATCTGTGAAAACATCTGACATCTGAGTGAGCCTGAGGCACTCCCAGAAAACAGGGACAACACGCTGGCCATCCCAGCCCCTGGCCAGTTTCCAAAGGTTATGGGGAACTGCAGGAGCTCTCACAGCAGAAGACTGGCGCATGCGCAGTACAGATCCTGCATATGCGCAGAGATTCTAGTATTGAAGTAGAATGCAAAGCATCGGATTTGCATACTGCTCTGAATCATGCAAACTGCTCATATTTAAAAAAAAAATTATATTGTCAGGGCTACAACTAAATTAGATTTTCAGTACTGCCTAATCAAGTCCAATCATATCATGCTAAGGAAAACTGGGAACAATTGTACTGTAAGCAAGATTACCACAGGTTTATTTAATGAATGTCCAGAACAAGGGCATAACTGACTGTGCATAAAACGGGTGGTTTTCAGTATGCCGAATGTCGGGATCCCGGCGCACAGTATACCGGTGCCGGGATCCCGACACCCGGCATACCGACAGCTATTCTCCCTCGTGGGGGTCCACGACCCCCCTGGAGGGAGAATAAATAGTGTGGCGCGCGTAGCGTGCCACCGTGCCCGCAGCGTGGCGAGCGCAGCGAGCCCGCAAGGGGCTCCTTTGCGCTCGCCACACTGTCGGTATGCCGGTGGTCGGGCTCCCGGCGCCGGTATGCTGGTCGCCGGGAGCCCGGCCGCCGGCATACCATACTACACCCCATAAAACAAGTGTTGGTAAGTACTAATGGGACTATAATATATTGTTTTATTTAGTACAAATTAATTTTTATCTTTTTATTTCAAGTATGCAATGCATACATGGGGCTAACTTAGTGTTCTCCGTCACCCACAAAATACTAGAGATGGGCAGCAATTAGGTACTTTATTCTCACAGACAACTGCAGTTGTGGATGGAAGGACACATACAGATGAATCCTCATACATCTAACTTTAATACGCCATGCACCGCGAGATGCCTAGTGTGTGTGTGAGCCGGCAGTTCCCGTGCTACTATGTTAACATCTAGAGTCTTTTTTTGCTGAAAATGTGTCTTATTCGCATCGCTATGTGAATAGTACACTCTGCTGATTAAAATGATATGTGGCATTCCAATATTCTGTGTGCGATTGCGGCTGTATCTGCATATGAAATGCTATATTACAGTGTTTTCCTTAATTCACATGCAATGCTGATATCCATGGTTGAGTGATTTTTGCTTCTGTGCTTGCATGAAAATCCCTAAAATCGTTTTGCACTGTATTGATTGAGTTGATACAAAAGTATCTAGAATGTATTGGAAATGGGTTTGGGGGGTGGGGCCCATGGGTTGGTGTGGCTGAGCTGCTTTGGGGCATCATTATTGTAACACTTAATGTAACACTTTTAAGCACTTAAATTACTTTCTACTTATATAACACTTTTTAACACCATAATAACTACTGCTCTCCTATGTAATCCTTCCAGCACTCAGCTGCCACCTATTATTAATGTAACAATTTTTAAAACATGAACTGCTACTTCTTACTAGTGTGATGTCCTGCACTCTGGACTAGAACCTTAGGAATATTAGGGACCCACCTGTCATGGCAGATGGGCCCATATTTTTGGGCAAAATTATGCTAAGAATTTTTTTTTTTACTCCATGTTAAATTGTAGAGTTTATTATAATTATTCTGATTAGAAGTGTTCTTAGTAATTAGAGTGCGCACCAGCATTTTCTATTTTTCCCCAGCATGCTGGCACCTCTTATTAGAATTTGATACTAGTCCACCCCCCCCCCCCCCCATATATTCAATATAGAGTACACATGCGTACACTTGAAGGCGGAGACTCCTTCAGCTTGGACTAGCACCCCTCCAAACGGGGGCTGACTGGCAACTTTTAGTTGCAAGTGCAAGCTCTGGCTTTCTACCAGCCCTCCCTGCATGTCTCCCTGCTGTCATATTGAGTCCTACCTGCATATCTCCTGATTGCCCTCTCTACAGATATCAACCATTACCCCCTCCATAGCTCTCTCTCTCTCACCGCCGGTTCTTTTCATATAACATTGAGCCCATCACAGTACACACTGACCCCAAAGCACACACTGACCCCCTCACTGCCCCCCAAGCTCACGCTCCATCTCAGTGTTCTCACTATCCAACTCAGTGTACTCACTGACTCCCCTAACAGCACTCACTGCCCTTTTCACTGCCCCCCTGACTCACTGACACTGTCACAGCTCACATGCTGCCAACCACAGTCCACCTCAGAGAATTACCCCATACCTTCAATGTCCACCTCACAGTAACCCCCTTCAAAGTCAACCTTATAGCACTACCCTCTCCTTCACTGTCCACCTCACAACACCACGACCCCTTCAGTGTCAATCTCACAGCACTCCCACTGACCCCTTCCCTGTCAACTTCAAAACTTTCCCTCCCTTAATTAAACTACCTTCCAGACTCTTCATTGTTCACCCCGCTGCACCCCCCTACAGCACTCCATCTTCAATGTCCATTTAACAGCACTCCCATTGACCCCTTCACTCTACACCTCACAGCCCCATCCCCCTTCAATGACACCCCCCGCAGCACCTTTAATGTCCACCCTATAGTAACCCCACACAGCACCTTCACTGTCCACTTGACCCTACAGCACCTTTAATGAAAGTCCTACAGTACTCTACCCCCACAACACCTTCACTGTCCTCCTAACCCTACAGCACGTTTAATGTAAACTATACAGTACTATACCCTCACAGCACCTTCATTGTCCTCCTAACCCTACAGCACGTTTAATGTAAACTATACAGTACTATACCCTCACAGCACCTTCATTGTCCTCCTGACCGTACAGCACCTTTAATGTAAACCCTACAGTACTCCCCCCAGCATCAGCAGCAAAATGACCTGCTTCCTTTTGGGGTGGTCTCAGGTACTTCAGTTGCTGTTTCTATCCTGGCTTGATGGTGGCTTTATCCCCTGCAGCGGAGCACAGCATAACTCTTCTCATGATCATGCATGCGCAGTTGCACCAGCTGAGGTGGAGCTTCCCGGCTGCTCCAATTGTATTATAGCACAGTGAGAGAGTGGCCTGGGAGCATCTGCAGCATCTGCCGTTCTCTCTGCCTCCTGCAGACGCCAGTCTGTCCGCTTCTCGCAGACGCCGTTCTGCAATCAGCCACATATACAGTATGCAAAGTGCGGCTGCGGGCGGCACTGTAGCATGAAA
The DNA here is from genome assembly GCF_028390025.1 of Pseudophryne corroboree. Lineage (NCBI taxonomy): Eukaryota > Metazoa > Chordata > Amphibia > Anura > Myobatrachidae > Pseudophryne > Pseudophryne corroboree. The sequence continues at coordinate 253,960,658 of NC_086452.1, read as the reverse complement.
AGTGTTCTGGCCCAGAGAGCAGATGGCACCCTTTCCCTGTGCCCAGCCCACCACTTGTGCTTGGGTGTTATTAATTAGTACAGGGTCCATGCATTTGCAATCTACATATTGAAATAGACACTATGGGCGTTATTCACAGTTGTTAGCAAACCAAAAAATTCAGCAATTGGGTAAAGCCATGTTGCACTGCAGGTGCAGAGGTAACATGTACAGATAGATTTAGATTTGGGTGGGTTATATTGTTTCTGTGCATGGTAAATACTGGCTGCTTTATTTTTACACTGCAATTTAGATTTCAGTTTGAACACAACCCACTAAATCTAACTCTCTCTGCACATGTTATATCTGCCCCACCTGCAGTGCAGCATGATTTTGCTCAATTGCTAACTATTTTGGTTTGCTAACAACTCTGAATAACCCTCTATGATTGATAAGTCCTGCATTAATTTGTATAGTATGTCAGTATTAGGAATGGCATTGGGGCATGGACCTTGGCTACTTCAGGGCTTCATTATTGTAACACTTAATGTAACACTTTTCAACACTTAAATTGCTTTTTACTTATGTAATACTTTTTACGGTAACACTTTCATTTTTACTGCTCGTCTACTGTAAGTAACACTTTTAGCACTCAGTTGCTGCTTCTAATTATTGTGACACTTTCTAACACATAAATTGCTACATCTTGCTACTGAGATGTCTTGGGGGGGGGGGAGGGGGGGAGAGTTGGGATGTGCTGGCCATGGTTCCACCCTCTGGACTTGAAGTTTAGGAATGTTAGGGACTCACCTGATGAAGTCACCTGGTGGACCCATATTTGTGGCCAAAATTCTGTTAAGAACCTCAATTTTACTCCATGTTAATTTGCTGAGTTTATTATAATTGTTAGCAGTGTTCTTAGTACTTAGTCTATGCACCTATATTTTCTCTTTTATGTATTGGAAATGTACTCGGTGCTCCTGGACAGTTACTGGGAGGTGGTTCTGCAGACGCACGTAGATGCAACTTTTTATGAGTGTATTATGGGAGTGTCATGGGAGTGTTGCTTATTTGCTCACACTGGAGGCCATACTCTGATGGAGAATCTGCACCTATAGTAGCGTGGGGTTGATGCAAGTTTTGATGGTGTGACCGATGGTCAAGTATGATTTTATCGTCTAAAGATACTTAAAGTGGGCGTCTCCGACATTGCACATTCAGACACATGGCTGTTCACCTGAGAAAGGACTTATACTAGCATTAGCATAAAGTCACAGTCAAGTCTATGATAAAATACACTAATGTGGTGCATCTTAGAATCAGACCCACAGGGAGTTATTGTATTATAAACTGATTCCCCACTAACCCACCATTTGTGTTTAGGTTATAGCCACAGTAGTAGGTGTTTGTGTGATAGGCATCTTTCCTTGAACAAGTTATGCATTCTTTCTTCATATAGTTTTGTCCCTAGCGTGTCCCCTAATGTATTGTATTAGCACGATTCATGTTGTTGCAGCTCTCACTACCTTAGTAATATGATTTAATAATATCGTACCATGAACTTTCAGTTTAATTCTCCCCAGTGCGGTACCAGCTGGATTCTGTGCAATACAAGTGTAAGTACCAACATCTTCTTGGGTGACCATCACAATTTTAAGGTTACCATTGGAGAGTATTGTGTAACGATTTCCTTAAAAAAAGATAAATTATAATGCAGAAAAAATTATGGTCAGGGATTTGTAAAGATTGGCAATGAACATTAAAAGTACAGTAAATACAGATTTTTGTACAACTGATGAACGCTCAAGCTTACTACCTGTTTTTATACCAACACCTTCTTTTTGCCATGTTATAGTAGGTGGGGGAGACCCCAGGGCATCACATAAAAGTGTAACAGAGTGATTTAGGATTGCCTCCATGTAATCAGCTTGACCAAGTATGATGGGTACCTCTAAATTAAGAAATGGAAAAAAACATACAATGTGTTAGTCATCGTGAAACCTCACAATTTACAATTGAAACACTTTGACTGATATTATTTATTTATTGGATAGGGCATCTACAGAAAAGGAAACAATTAAAAATGAACCAATGATTGTGTTTATAATTTGTATCTAAAGTGAAGATGAAATTGATAACCTTGCCTGTATTCCAGGTGTCTTTGTAAATATATAACATTTACAGAACAGCAGGGACAGGCTTTACAGTTGTGACAGGGAACAGTGTTATCTGAGAATATAAACCATATATTGTAGTGCTTAACAGAGTATCACCATTCAATAGACCCCTAACTCTCATCTTCATGCATACTGTAAACTCTGAAAATGTCATATATTATTTGTGATTATATCCTGGCACTAGAATAATACTAACAATACTACTCTGCAATTGACTCTGGTAGCACGTATTTAGTGGATTTGTTGTTATTAATGATAGTAAATTAATAACTGACCTTGAACATGGAGATTTATATGAATTTCTGCAGAGCCGCCCTCATTAATCGCCCTGCAGATGTACCTTCCGGCATGAGTTAATTCTGTATGTGGTATTTCAATACTTCCTAGGAATCCAGATAAATAAAATCAGTTTAGCGTGGCTAAATAATTGTTCTAATATTTACTGCATGCACATATTTGTGTGTTAAATTAGCAAATCTTTCCATATTATATACAGATTTAAAAAACAGATTGATGTAAATTTGTTTTTGAAACATATAACCTGCTGTATGTTTAATTTATTTTTTGATAAAATTTGGCCAAAGACCAAGTTTCTGTGTACTTCAGCATTTTGTTGACAGAAATGGAAAATTGTAGGCTGTTTGGTAAATAACAAAGGGGCATACTGTATGTATCAAAACTTGCAGAGAGAGAGAGAAAGACCCAACAGGGAGAAGCTGATTGGTTAGTACATTGTCTCTCTCCAAGCTTTGATACATATGCCCTGAAATAAATCAAACTTTTTATTTTTAACCATTAATAAAAGTTGTGTGACTGAAACTCTATACATACTGGTCACTGGGTTATATATTGGCTTTCGGTGGGTGTATACCACCAATATGTTTGTGAATGATGTTGTTCACAGGCACACCTCTGGCTGTGTGTACGGGCAGTCTACGGTGCTGAAGGTGGGTTGACATCACAGCTGGGTGCCCTGACCAACATGTTGAGCAGCCAATCAGTAAGTTTGTATACTACCCTTGATAGGCAGCTTTTTCAGCGTGATGGTGGGTCCACTGAAGTGTTGGTCAAGTGTATACCCCAGCCTAAGTTCTCCAAAAATGTCCTACTCCAGAATCAGAAATTGCTCAACAAAATTAATTGCATGAAATTTGCTCATCTGTGTCTTACCCATACAACAATGTCTTTCTTAGTGCTAATGTCATTTTGCATACTGTGGATAGTGAAGTATAACAATAGACGAACCACTTGTGCCAAGTACAGTTTGAGCGGTAGGGGATAGCTAGGAGCTCTACACCCCTGGGGCAACACTGAGCCCCCTTACATATTTTTAAAATTTGTTTAAATTATTTGTAATCTAAATTTGTGAAGAGATTCTACCATATGAATCTATAAAATGTATATATTTAAACAACAATATGTAAAATAATAGATTGACCTTATAGAGTTTAATTTTACATTGAAAAAACCCCATATGCTTTAAACTAAAGCAATAAAATAGGACATTAAAATATCGTCTTCACAAGTCTCAGTTTACAGATGTGTCCACATACACCTTTGCACAAATAGTAACAAATACTGTAGCAGTTCTTGGGGCGATACAAAGCTTGAAAGATATCAGCGCATGCATGCTAAGATGCAAGTTGGTTTATGCCATGCAGTCAGTGCCGTTTCTACCTGCGGACGAGCTGTGAGATCGCACAGGATGCCCGCCGCGACACCTGCTGTATGCTATCCTGCTCCCCCTCTTATCGCCCATAGTACTTCACTCTTCATTGCAAAATGATGTGGTTGCATCGTGACGCAACTGCTCCATATCACGAAACTCAGCCCCCCGAGCAGAGTACTATGGGCAGGACGAGGGAGAGAACAGTAGGAGTGCTGTCGCCAATGAGAATTACATCCCTGGCAACAAGCATTACACCCCTGGCAACGAGCATTACATGCCCCTGACAATGAGCATGACTCACGGGTATTGTGGTGTGTGGAATAACATGGGGCAGGGGGCATAATATGGTGCAAGGGGCATTACTTTGTGGCGCATAATTTGGTGGATTTTTTTTCTTTCCTGTGGTGGCCGATGTCTGTTGGTGTAAAGTCAAAAACTAGGGTGTAATAATGATCTTTAATCAATTTAGTGAGGCCACGCTCCTTTTTTTTACTGTTCACACTGGGAGCCAAATTGTCTAGAAACAGCCCTGCACAGCTTAACTGCTGGTTGACCAGTGTACCGCTGATGAAAACTACAGTTTACAGTAGCAATGGATGGAGGCAGTGCCACTGTCAGGCAATCCAGTAGGTACAATAAACGGACGTATGCGTCTGTGACTTGGCTGGTCACATGGACAGTCAGTACAACACAATACAATTCAGCACACTGGGGGCGATTCAGGTTGGATCACAGTATGGAGGAAATCGCATTTACAGGTGCAATCACACTTTGGGTGTCAGCGGCGGGCATCATGAGGGCAGCCTTTCGGCATTGTGTGGCATGACTGGACCATTTTCAGGGCGGCCAAATGATGTCACACACAGCAGATCCGATCAAGAAAATGGCGGTGGATCTCCTGCACTGGGAGTCATCATTCATTTTTGCTTCAGCGATGCGATGCCATTGCAATTACTTAGTAAAAAATAGGTTGTCCCCCTATTTTTCACTACCAGCCTATGCTAAATGTAACACCTACTAGGGGATTGTATTGGTAATAACACCACTCTCTTTGCAGGATAAAGGAGGCTTGTCAAAAAGAGTCAGAATATATCACTCTTAAAAACTACAAGTGAATGTTAGGTCAGTCTTGCACAGCGTGCACCACCGCCAGCGTCTGGTTATGTAGTTTGTGTGACAACAGCTGGAAGAACTGAAGAAGGACACTTTAGAGAAAGAGACACCAATCAGTATTTCAGCATCTACAGTATGACTGCTGGCAATGGGCATCTCAGTTTTTTCACATTCAGTTGCACAGGTGCACACAAGGGAAGGGCTTTGCATCAGCATCTGCATAAAGTCACAGACGCGACCAGATAAAGATGCACAGACAGATGCTACAGTGTCTGAGAATCACAGTCACAGCGGCAGTACTAACAAGTGGCAAAGAGCAATAGTACATACTGGCTTTTGGGGATATGCTGTTATCTTGTACATGTACTGTATACTGGCTAGGGGCTACACTTGGTGTTGGCATTAAAATATAATGTGTGTTGGTATGGGACCACTGCCAATGCACATAGGGGGTAATTCAGACTGGATCGCTACAGCAGCAGCTATCGCAGTCTGAATTACTGTGTGGAGTGCGCGTGCGCACCCCTGGAGCCCAGTGAGATGCTATCAGCATCTCACTGTCTGCTATCGCCTCTGCCTGATTGAGGCAGAGGCGGTCGCAGGGCGGGAGGGGGCGTGCCAACGGCGTTAGAACACTGTTTGCGGGGCACGGTCCGGACAACAGAGGAGAGTCCGGATCGTTGGGGGAGGGCAATGATGGATGCGTGATGCCACACACAGCTGCTGCGACCAGGAACACAGCGGTTAGCCCCCTGCCAGATGGCGGGGAGCTACTTGTCAGATGCAAACACATGGTGCAATGCTTTTGTACCTGTGGGGGGGGGGGGGAGCCTGCCATGTGGGGCGGACTAGCCCTGTGCTGGGCATCCCCGTGCATGTCAGAGTAACTGATCGTAGATGTGCTAAATTTAGGCACATCTACGATCAACTCTGAATTAGCCCCATAGAAGGATAAAAGAGGGAGATGGTGATGATAGAGGGGATATTGTCACTAGGTCGACACCACTTAGGTCGACAGTCATTAGGTCGACCACTATTGGTCAACATGCATTAGGTCGACAGGGTCACATGGTCATTAGGTCGACATGTTGGGAGTCTTAAGCAAAAATGATAATGACATAGCGGACACGCTAAATGAGTTTTTTTCAACAGTATTTACTAGAGAGGACCCAAATCAGGGACTAACACATAATCTCAATAATGAGATTATCCCACTGATAGGTACTTATTTAAGCAAGGAGGTAGTCTGTGACCGATTAAAACATTTAAAGATTAATAAGTCACCGGGTCCCGATGGAATTCACCCAAGGGTTCTAATGGAGCTTCACTCTGAACTTGCAAAACCGCTATTTTTGATCTTTAAGGATTCAGTAATATCAGGGATGGTTCCCAAAGACTGGCGTATAGCGGACGTAGTGCCTATATTCAAAAAGGGAAGTAAAGCTGAACCAGGTAATTATAGACCAGTTAGTCTTACATCTGTAGTGGGGAAGGTATTGGAAGGTATTCTAAGAGATAGTATTCAGAAGTTCCTTGAAGTCAATAAGGTCATTAAAAGGAATCAACATGGATTTGTGAAGGACAGATCCTGTCAAACCAACTTACTTGGCTTTTATGAAACAGTAAGTGCAAACCTAGATCAGGGTAAAGAGGTGGATGTAATCTTTTTAGACTTTGCGAAAGCTGTCGACACTGTACCACACATGAGACTTATCTACAAGCTACATGAAATAGGGCTAGGAAGCACAATATGCACTTGGATCAAAAATTGGTTAGATAATAGAGAGCAGCGCGTTGTGGTTAATGGAACTTTTTCAAATTGGACTGTAGTGTTAAGTGGTGTGCCACAAGGCTCAGTATTAGGACCGCTATTGTTCAATATTTTAATTAACAGAGGGTCTAGAGAGCATGGTGTCAATTTTTGCAGATGATACCAAATTGTGTAAAGTTATAAATATGGAGGGGGATGCTGAGTCGCTTCAGAACGACTTAGTTAAATTAGAAGCATGGGCAGCGAAATGGAGAATGCGTTTCAATACAGACAAGTGTAAGGTAATGCACTGTGGTAACAAGAACAAAAATAACACCTACATACTAAATGGGGTAAAATTAGGGGATTCTGTACTGGAAAAGGACTTAGGTGTCCTCATAGATAGCAAACTAAGCAGTAGTACCCAAAGTAGGATTGCAGCAAAGAAGGCTAATAAGATATTAGCATGCATAAAATGGGGAATTGATGCTAGGGACGAGAGTGTTATACTCTCGTTGTATAAATCACTAGTGAGGCCACACCTTGAATACTGTGTACAATTCTGGGCACCATACCTCAAAAAGGATATCCTGGAGCTCGAAAAGGTTCAGAGGCAGGCAACCAAACTAATTAAGGGCATGGAGACGCTGGAATACGAGGAAAGGCTTGCAAGGCTAGGCATGTTTACATTGGAAAAGATGAGACTAAGAGGGAACATGATCAACAGCTACAAATATATAAGGGGACAATACACAGATCTTGTGCAGGACCTGTTTTTGGTTAGATCCACACAGAGAACTCGTGGACACTCGCTCAGGTTAGAGGAGAGGAGATTCCGCACAATACGGCGTAAAGGCTTTTTCACGGTAAGGACGATACATGTTTGGAATTCCCTGCCTGAGGTAGTTGTAGTGGCGGACTCAGTCAACACCTTTAAGAATGGATTAGATAAATTCCTAATGGATAAGGATATCCAGGGTTATGGTGCATAGTCACGCACTATAGTTATTATAAAAAAGAGGGATAAAAAGTAACGGCAGACATAAGCATCAGTCAAAATTTTATACCAAATAATCCTGCATAGGAGACCACAAATAGGTTGAACTCGATGGACAAATTGTCTTTTTTCAACCTTAGATACTATGTTACTATGTTATTAGTGTTAGGGTCTCCTGCTCTGTGCTGCCACGTCGTCATGGCAACCGGGAGACAAGTGCTAGCGGAGTAACCTGAGCGTAGCTGATACTCCGGTTCGGGTCTTTTGCTGTGCAGTGGTTACAGGCTCTGTGCACGGCAGGGGATCCGGTGCTGGTTTTTGTGCTCACAGTCTGTGAGGTCTGAGTGGGGCGTGGACAGCACCTGCTATATAAACCCTCTTCTCAGGTTAGGCAGATGCTGCTGAATCTTTGTTGGTTAGTCAGTTCCTGAAAGCTAGCTAGTACTGTGTAAACTTTGTATTTGTTTGTTGCTTACTGCAAATAGGCCTTGGGATTTGGTATTACACTCTGCCAATCCAGACCTAGCAGTAAGACTGGAGTCAGTCGTTTAACCTGCTGGGGTTCTTTTGCTACTCTGTGAACCTAGCAGGTTTGCGGCTGTATTCTCAGACTTGCCTGCCAAAATCCTTTCTCACTGTGCAAGGTGTTCAGGTGTCAGTTTAGTGGCAGTAAGCTGAACCAGTGCACTGCAAGTGAGGACTAGGATTGTGGAGACTCTCCTTGTGTCTATTATTCCATCTCTGACCAAGGAGTTTACTGCCACACCCGTTGGTAACCCTTTAGAGTTTTGCTGTTGCCCTTAGCAACAGCATTTCGGGTTCTCTACGTATTAAATCACAACATCTCGCTTCTTTCCATCTGAGCATTCCTAATACTAGGGAGACACCCAGTTTCTTAGCCTTTGGGCTTCTCTGTTCACTTTGTGTTTATTTTGTTACCCTATCACCTTCTATGTAAGTAATGTCATATTCCCCAGTCTGTCTGTGAGTTCATTTGTTTTGCATCCCTCTCCGTTCAGACACCAGTACATTCCTGCTGGCACTGGTGTGCATAACATATTCAGCAGCCTAATCCTCCTGTTGAAATTTTGTGGGAATATGGAGCATACCCCTCAAAATACTTTGCAACAGGTGGTCGATCAGGTGCAGGTCCTGACTCGACAATTTAATGATTTGTCCATTAAAATGCACACCTCGCAGGCCGCTGGCGGAGCTCCCGCAGCAGCAGTGCCTTCAGGGGTTAAGGAGCCGAAAGTAAATCTCCCGGATCGTTTTTCTGGAGATCGCTCGCAGTTCTTTTGTTTCAAGGAGAGCTGCAAGCTATATTTCCATCTTAGGCCTCAGTCTTCTGGGTCGGAGATTCAGCGGGTGGGCATAGTGATTTCCTTGCTACAAGGAGACCCACAGGTCTGGGCATATGGGTTGCAGCCTGACTGTCCGTCGCTTAAAAGTGTTGATGCTTTTTTTACGGCACTGGGCATGTTGTATGATGACCCTGACAAGACGGCCTCAGCCGAGGCTCAGATTTCGATCCTTAAGCAAGGGCGAAGGCCAGTTGAGGTTTATTGTACGGAGTTTCGGAGGTTGGCCCATGATACCCAGTGGAATGACCCAGCCCTGAGACACCAGTACCGAAGAGGCCTTTCTAACCAGTTAAAAGACCAACTGGTACAATATCCCTTGCCTGATAGCTTGGATCAGCTCATGCAGTTATCCATTCGGGTGGATAGATGGCTGAGAGAGCGCAGGCTTGAAAGGGAGACCGAGGTTTCCTTCTTTCCCAAGGGAACCTCAGACTCTGAGGAATTTTCCGAGGAGCCTATGCAGATTGGGGCTACCCGCCTCTCCTCGCGTGAGAAGACGCGGAGGAGACAGCAGGGGTTATGTTTGTACTGTGGGAATAAAGGTCATGTGGTAGTATCATGCCCAGAAAAGCCGGAAAACTTCAGGGCCTGAGGGTGATGGGAAATATCCTGTCAGGCCAGAAGTCAGAATTTCCCAAGAAGACTTTTATCATTCCGGTGACCTTGAAGATCCTCGGTCAAACTGTCAAGACTGAGGCCTTTGTGGACAGTGGGGCCGACGGGGTTTTTATGGACCGCCAATTCGCCCTGAAACACTCTGTTCCCTTAGAACCCTTGGCATCGGAGATTGAGATTTGTGGGTTAAACGGGGAACCATTATCCCAGGGTAAAATTACCTCTTGCACTAGCCAGATTTCTTTGTTTATTGGAGCCACACACTCTGAAAAATTGTTCTTTTATGTGACTGTCTGTACTTTTGCCCCATTGGTGTTGGGGTTACCCTGGTTAAGGGCCCACAATCCTCAATTTGACTGGGTCTCTGGGGAGATTCTTAGTTGGGGTACTGATTATTTCAGGAGTTGCTTGAGCCTTCCAGTCAGGCTTTCGCAGCTAAGTTTGCCAGGATTGCCAGGATGTTATGCAGATTTTGCGGACGTGTTCTCCAAAAGAGTTGCAGAGGTACTACCTCCCCATCGCCCCTATGACTGTGCCATTGATTTGTTGCCGAATGCTAAGCTTCCCAAGAGCAGGTTGTACTCCCTGTCACGTCCTGAGACTCAGGCTATGGCAGAGTACATTCAGGAGAACTTGGCTAAGGGATTTATCAGACCTTCACAGTCTCCAGTTGGGTCGGGGTTCTTCTTCGTGGGTAAAAAGGACGGTTCGTTGCGACCTTGCATCGACTTCAGGGAATTGAACCGTATCACGATTAAAAACTCATAATCATTGCCTCTCATTTTGGTCTTGTTTGACCAGCTTCGTACTGCCACCATTTTTTCTAAGATTGACCTACGCGGTGCGTACAATCTAATCCGAATAAGAGAGGGGGATGAATGGAAGACTGCCTTTAATACCCACTCAGGGCATTATGAATATTTCGTGATGCCTTTTGGGCTCTGTAATGCCCCGGCAGTCTTCCAGGACTTCATGAACGATGTGCTCAGGGAATATTTGGATAGATTCTTAGTTGTATACTTAGATGACATCCTAATCTTCTCCCATTCCCTGGAGGAACATCGGAAGCATGTACGCTTAGTCCTCCAGAAACTCAGAGACCACCGGCTTGGGGCGAAGCTGGACAAGTGCGAATTTGAAGTTCAGCAAATCGCATTTCTAGGATATATTATCTCCCCAGAAGGTTTCCAAATGGAGGGTTCCAAGGTACAGGCAGTCCTGGTTTGGGTGCAGCCCACTAGTTTGAAGGCGCTTCAGCGTTTTCTGGGCTTTGCGAATTTTTATAGACGATTTATCGCTGGATTTTCGTCTATAGTGGCGCCCTTGGTGGCACTCACTAAGAAAGGGGCGGATGTTGCTCACTGGTCTTGTGAGGCCAAAGCGGCTTTTGCCCGTCTCAAAAGGGCATTTGTCTCGGCCAAGGTGCTGCGACACCCAGATCCAGAGCGTCCTTTTGTGGTGGAGGTGGATGCCTCTGAGATGGGTATTGGGGCAGTGCTCTCTCAGATGGGGGTGTCTGATAATCGCCTTCATCCCTGTGCTTACTTTTCCCGTAAATTTTCGCCTGCCGAGATGAATTATGACGTGGGTAACCGGGAATTGTTGGCTATTAAGGATGCACTCGAGGAGTGGAGACACTGGCTTGAGGGGGCTAAGTTTGTGGTCTCAATTCTCACCGACCATAAGAATTTGGCATATTTAGAGTCAGCGAAGCGCCTCAATGCCAGGCAGGCACGATGGGCTTTGTTTTTTGCTCGCTTTAATTTTTTGATAACATATCGCCCTGGGTCAAAAAACATCAAGGCTGATGCGCTCTCGCGGAGTTTTGCTCCAATCCAGGAGACCACCGAGGAGCCATTGCCCATTGTGTCCCCATCATGTATTAAAGTGGGCATTACCCAGGACCTCTTGTCATTAGTCCTTAGAGCACAGGAGCAGGCTCCTCCAGACCTTCCATGAGGTCTTTTGTTTGTGCCTCCTAGGTTAAGACAGCGAGTGTTCCTGGAATTCCATGCCAAGAAGTCGGCAGGTCACCCGGGTATTGCCAGAACTCGGGAGTTGCTATCTAGGGCGGTGTGGTGGCCCTCGGTGGCTAGGGATGTGGATCAGTGGGTTCGGGCATGTGACATCTGTGCCCGAAATAAGACTCCTAGAGGGGTTCCTGTTGGCCCATTACATCCACTCTCTATTCCATCTAAGCCATGGACCCACATTTCAATGGATTTTGTGGTGGACTTGCCCAAATCCTTGGGGATGACAGCCATCTGGGTTGTCGTTGACAGGTTTTCGAAGATGGCGCACTCCGTTCCATTGGTTGGGCTGCCATCGGCCAGACGCCTGTATGAATTATTTATGCTGCATGTTGTGCGCCTCCACGGGTTGCCACTTGATGTGGTCTCTGACCGCGGATCCCAGTTTGTGGCCAAATTCTGGAGGGCATTTTGTTCCGATCTCCAGATTTCTGTCAGCTTGCCGTCAGGCTACCATCCACAGTCTAATGGGCAGACTGAAAGGGTGAACCAGTCTTTGGAGCAGTTCCTCAGGTGTTATGTCTCCAAGTGTCAGACTGACTGGGTTGCTCATCTGTCCATGGCGGAGTTTGCCTATAACAACGCGGCTCACTCTGCTACAGGGATCTCTCCCTTCCTTTGTGTGTATGGGCATCATCCTAAGGCCAATTCTTTTGACCCACAGGACTCCACGCCTGGTGGTTCCTCTGTGGTTTCGGTCCTTAGAGGTATTTGGAGGAAAGTGAAGAAAGCCCTTGTGTCTGTGTCATTAGTGACCAAAAGGGTTTTTGATAAGCGGAAAAGACCCTGCAGCTTCAAATTAGGAGACTTCGTCTGGTTGTCTACCAAGAATTTGAAGTTGAGACAGCCATCTCATAAGTTAGGCCCCCGGTTCATCGGTCCTTATAAGATCACTAGGGTTATCAATCCGGTGGCATTTCAGTTAGATCTACCCCGTTCTTTGGGTATCAATAAAACATTTCATTGTTCCCTTTTAAAACGGGCGATTTGTAATCCTTCTTCCAGTGGAAGACCTTCCCTTCTTCTGATACGTGGCCAGAGGGAGTTTGTTGTTGAAAGGATTCTTGACTCCAAGATGGTTCGGGGTCGGCTGTCATTTTTGGTGCACTGGAAGGGGTATGGCCCGGAGGAGCGGTCGTGGGTGCGCAGTTGTGATCTTCATGCCCCCAGACTGTTACGCTCTTTCTTCTCGCAGTTCCCCGATAAACCCGGTGGTAGGGGTTCTTTGACCCCTCGTCAGAGGGGGGGTACTGTTAGGGTCTCCTGCTCTGTGCTGCCACGTCGTCATGGCAACCGGGAGACAAGTGCTAGCGGAGTAACCTGAGCGTAGCTGATACTCCGGTTCGGGTCTTTTGCTGTGCAGTGGTTACAGGCTCTGTGCACGGCAGCGGATCCGGTGCTGGTTTTTGTGCTCACAGTCTGTGAGGTCTGAGTGGGGCGTGGACAGCATCTGCTATATAAACCCTCTTCTCAGGTTAGGCAGATGCTGCTGAATCTTTGTTGGTTAGTCAGTTCCTGAAAGCTAGCTAGTACTGTGTAAACTTTGTATTTGTTTGTTGCTTACTGCAAATAGGCCTTGGGATTTGGTATTACACTCTGTCAATCCAGACCTAGCAGTAAGACTGGAGTCAGTCGTTTAACCTGCTGGGGTTCTTTTGCTACTCTGTGAACCTAGCAGGTTTGCGGCTGTATTCTCAGACTTGCCTGCCAAAATCCTTTCTCACTGTGCAAGGTGTTTAGGTGTCAGTTTAGTGGCAGTAAGCTGAACCAGTGCACTGCAAGTGAGGACTAGGATTGTGGAGACTCTCCTTGTGTCTATTATTCCATCTCTGACCAAGGAGTTTACTGCCACACCCGTTGGTAACCCTTTAGGGTTTTGCTGTTGCCCTTAGCAACAGCATTTCGGGTTCTCTACGTATTAAATCACAACATCTCGCTTCTTTCCATCTGAGCATTCCTAATACTAGGGAGACACCCAGTTTCTTAGCCTTTGGGCTTCTCTGTTCACTTTGTGTTTATTTTGTTACCCTATCACCTTCTATGTATGTAATGTCATATTCCCCAGTCTGTCTGTGAGTTCATTTGTTTTGAATCCCTCTCCGTTCAGACACCAGTACATTCCTGCTGGCACTGGTGTGCATAACAATTATGTACTAGGTCAACAGTTCAAAAGGTCGACATGAGTTTTTCAATTTTTTTTAGATTTTTTAAAACTTTTTCATACTTTACAATCCACGTGGACTACAGATGGAAACGATAATATGTGCCAAGTGCAGCGGCAGCGAAGCGAGGCACCTAGCACGGCGAGCCATATGAGGGGACACGTGCACTAATTGTGGTTCTTCGTCACTTTACGAAGAAAATGACATCCCAAAAAATAGGATTTTAATTACCTACCGGTAAATCCTTTTCTCGTAGTCCGTAGAGGATACTTGGAATCCATTTAGTACCATGGGGTATAGACAGGTCCACTAGGAGCCTTGGGCACTTTAAGAATTTGATAGTGTGCGCTGGCTCCTCCCTCTATGCCCCTCCTACCAGACTCAGTCTAGGAAACAGTGCCCGAGGAGATGGACATACTTTGAGAGAAGGTTAGATAATAAAAGTTGTGAGCTTACGAACCAGCACACACAGAACAATAGGAAAGCCATGCTAACCAAACTTGAAATATGAACAGCAACGGCTGAACAAACCAGAATACTTAGCCAAGTGACAAGGCAGGAAAAAACAAAGCACCGGGCGGGCGCCCACTATACCTCTACAGACTACGACAAAAGGATTAATCGGTAGGTAATTAAAATCCTATTTTCTCTTACGTCCTAGAGGATACTGGGAATCCATTTAGTACCATGGGGAAGTACCAAAGCTCCCAAACTGGGTGGGAGAGTGCCGAGGTTCCTGCAGAACTGATTGACCAAACTGAAAGTCCTCAGAGGCCAAAGTATCGAACTTGTAGAACTTTGCAAATGTGTTCAAACCTGACCAAGTAGCTGCTCGGCAGAGCTGTAAAGCTGAGACACCCCGGGCAGCCGCCTAAGAAGAACCCACCAACCTAGTAGAGTGGGCCTGTACAGATTTTGGAACCGGCAATCCTGCCATGGAATAAGCATGCTGGATCATGAGCTTGATCCAGCGTGCAATAGACTGCATTGAAGCAGGACACCCCATTTTATTGGGATCATAGGTAACGGTTCAAACCAGTCCGATTGGAGGAACTGCAGCACCAAATTGAGATCCTATGGTGCCGTGGGAGGCACAAGGGGAGATGGATGTGAAGAACACCTTTCAAGAATGTCTGGATCTCAGGGAAAGAAGGAAATTGTTTCTGAAAGAAAATAGACAAAGCCGAAATCTGGTCTTTAGTGGAACCTAGGAGTAGGCCAACATCCACTCCCGACTGCAGAGACGTCCCAGATGAAATCACACCGCAGAATATTGCCTGTTCTCACACCAAGAGACATACTTCTTCCATATACGGTGGTAATGTTTAGACGCTACCCCTTTCCTGGCTTGGATCATAGTCGGGATGACCTTGTCAGGAATCCCTCTCCTGGCTAGACTCAGCCATTCAACCTGTTAAACATAGCCGCGGTAAGTCTTGATAGATGAACGGGCCCTGTTGCAGAAGATCCTCACGAAGAGGCAGAGGTCACGGATCTTCGAGGAGCATCTCCAGAAGGTCTGCGTACTGCCCTTCCTGGCCAGTCCAGAGCAATGAGTATTGCTTGAACCTTTTCCCTTCTTATTCTTTTTAGAATTATTGGGATCAGAGGAAGTGGAGGAAACATGTACACTATCTGGTAGACCCACGGAGTTATCAGAACGTCTACCAGCACTGCTTGTGGGTCTCTCGACCTGGAGCAATACCGCTTGAGCTTCTTGTTGAGATAAGAGGCCATCATGTTGATTTGTGGATATCCCCACCAATGTGTCAAGCACTTGAACACTTCCGGGTGATGGCTCCACTCTCTCGGGTGCAGGTCGTATCTGCTGAGGAAGTCTGCATCCCAGTTGTCTGCTCCCGGAATGAAGACAGCTGACAACGCCACAGCGTGTTTTTCCACCCAGAAGAGAATTTTTTACACCTCTGACATCGCTGCTCTGCTTTTTGTTCTGCCCTGTCGGTTTATGTATGTTACCACCGTTACATTGTCAAACTGGACTTGAATGGCCTGTTTCCGCAGTAGGGATGAGGCTTGCAGAAGGGCATTGTAGATAGCCCTGAGTTCCAGGATGTTTATTGGAAGCACTACTTCATGACTTGACCATTTTCCTTGAAACTGCACCCCCTGGGTGACTGTTCCCAAACCTCTGAGGCTTGCGTCCATGGTTAGAATCCAATTCTGAATCCCGAACCTCCGACCCTCGATGAGGAGAGAGGTCTGTAGCCATCACAGAAGGGAGAGCCTGGCCTTTGGCGACAGACGGATCCTCTGGTGCATTTGAAGATGTGATCCAGACCATTTGTCCAATAGATCTTGCTGGAAGGGCCTCGCATGAAACTATCCATACTGAAGCGCCTTTTAAGAGGCCACTATTTTCCCCAGAAGGCGAATGCACAGATGCACCGAGATCTGGGTTGGCTTCAGGACAGCCCGAACTATTGGCTGGCTTTCCATAGCCTTCTCCACAGGAAGGAACACTCTCTGAGATTCCGTGTCCAGTATCATACCCAGAAAGGAAAGTCTCTGCTCCGTTTCCAGGTGAGATTTTGGTAAGTTCAGAATCCACCCGTAGTGTGGTTGAATCCATCAACCGCTCCCTGGACAGTGCCTTTATCAGAAGATCGTCCAGGTATGGAATTATGTTCACTCCCTGTTTGCGTAGTAGAAACATCATCTCTGCCATCACCTTGGTGAATACTCTCGGTGCCGTGGAGGGACCAAATGGCAGGGCCTGGAACAGGTAGTGGCAGTCCTACAGTGCAAACCGTACATAAGCCTGATGAGGCGGTAAGATCGGAATGTGAAGGTAGGCATCCTTAATATCCAGAGACACTAGGAATTCCCTTCCTCCAGACCTGAGATCACAGCTCTCAGAGACTTCATCTTGAATTTGAACACTCGTACGTACAGGTTCAACGACTTGAGGTTTGAAATCGGCCTTAACGAACCGTCCGGTTTCGGTACTACAAACAGGTTGGAATAATATCCCCTGTTTTGCTGGTGAGGTGGAACTGAAACAATGACCTGAGTCTGTTCCAGTTTTTGAATGGCCTCCTGTCAGGTTATACTTGCTTCCTGTGAAACTGGTAAGCCTGATTTGAAGAATCTGTGAGGTGGGAGCTCCTGAAACTCCAGTCTGTAGCCCTGGGAAATAAGATCTATGACCCAGGGATCCTGGCATGATGTTGTCCAGATGTGACTGAAAAATTTTAGTTGGGCTCCCACCTGCCGGGCTTTGAGGAAGCAGAACTTGAGCTCTGTTCCTGTGAACCTGCAGTTGCTGGTTTTTGTGGTTTACCTCTAGCGCCTCTGGTGGCTGTAGAAGAACCTCTGGTTTTGCCCTTGAACTTGGCAGTCCGAAAGGACCATAGATTAGGTCCTGAGTAAGCCTTTCTGGCTGAGGGAGCTGCAGAAGGAAGATACAGTATGTGGACTTACCCGCAGTAACTGCGGAGATCCATTTGTCTAGTTCATCTCCAAATAAGGCCTCTCCTGTGAAGGTTTGGCCCTCCACGCCTATCCTGGTGCCTGCGTCGGCAATCCACTGGCATAGCCATAAGCCTCTGCATGCTGACACTACCATAACAGTGGTGCGTGCATTAAGCAAGCCTATTTCTTTTATGACGTACACCATAAAATTTGCAGAGTCTGTATATGTTGCAGGAGTAAAATAATCTCCCCCTTAGGCAAGGTACCTAACCCCTCAATTAGGTTACCCGACCATTTTGCGATGGCCTTAGTAATCCACCCACATGCTATAATGGGTCTCTGTGCCACCCCAGCAGCTGTATACAAAGATTTGAGCGTATTCTTAATTCTACGATCAGCCGTGCCTTTTAGGGAGGCTGCACCCGGTACAGGCAATACAATTTTCCGTGACAGCCTGGATACTGATGCATCCACTATCAGTGGATTTTTCAATTTTTTACTATCCTCAGGAGGAAAAGGAAAAGATGATATCAACATTTTAGGGATTTACATTAAAATAAGATTCCTCAGTCTCCTCTGTTACCTTATCAGGGATATGCAGGCCCTCTCTAATAGCTTCCATGAGAGCCTCTATTCCCTGTGACAGAGTAGCCTCCCCCACCTCTGCATCCACCTCCCCCTCCTCCATGTCTGACCCCTCATCATCAGAGGAAGAGAGATGCAGATGCGCAATCTTAGCACTAAGAACACTGATAGTAAAAATAATTTAAATAAACCCTCACAATTAACATGGAGTATAATTGAAGTTATTAGCACACATTTGCGTAAATATGCGGGCCCATGTACCGTGGCCAGGTGACTTCATCACATGGGTCCCTAACATTCCTAATACTATCACATTCTATAAATTCAGGACTTATTCAGGACTTAACTCTAAATAGGGCCTTATCAATGTGTGATCTGAAATGCAGGAACCCAGCTAATTAAAACACCTGAGGGTGAATGGGAGGAGTGCCAATACCAGAGGCAGGAAGCCTTGCCTTCCAGTGTACAATATATACACAAATATAGTGGAAAAATGGGGGACATGAACTGCACATTCTATTACTAAAGATATCAAGAGGTTAGCTCTTGATATCTTTCGTAATAGGATGTGCAGTCCAGGTCCCCCCCTTTTCCCTCATCATCAGAGTCAAACTGCAGGATATGGGCCAAAGGACGTTTTGCGGCAAAATGGCAGGGGACTAAGACACTGGTTTGTGTACTGAGTCACTGTCATCGATTGTCTTAGAAAAGCGTCTCTTTTTCATTGCAGGACAATTTAGTGGAAATATTGGAGATCATTCCCCTAATGGAATCCAGCCAAGCTGGTTCTGCCCCACCTGCCTGGGAGGGTGCACTACATTGAGTACACTGCAGTGAACCCCCTGGAGAAGAGGAACACTGTGCCTTACAAGAAATACACTCTTTGTCTGACATACTGTGACAGTGACAGCACACACACACAGGAACAGGTTAAAAGCAAAATGAATCCACAAAGAGCCCCAAGAGAGGCACAGAGGTAGCCTGGAGCCAGCACACATCACCCTTACTGCTAATGCCAAGCTTAGCCAGGGGTGCAGACTAAGTACCCAGATTGGGGACTTAGTACACTAGTAAGCGCCCCCACCCTGCTATGACTCCCTGATACCGCTGAGGTAATCTGGAGTCTCTCCAGAGGAGCTGCATGGTCCTGTCAGTCAGCGTCTGTGTCCACTGCAGAGGGAAAATGGCGCTGGTGAGCTGCTGGATCCGCTCATAGTGAAGCCCCGTCCCTTCAATGGCGCACGGTCTTCCTGCTTTTTTATACTGGCTGAGGTAATTTTTAATGCTTAAAATGGAGTCAGTCACCTTTTAAGTCTGTAATGCCAGTCTGGGTACTGTGTACACACATAATGTACTTAGACTCAGTTCGCTCCCTCAGAAGCGGTGCGTCCGCACTGTGTACTGAGTCCCAAGACTCCGCAGCCCCTGTAGAAGCCGTGCATCTCTGTCCCCTCATGCCACCATAATGGCCGGTGACCCTCTAACCAGGACGCCGGCTTAGTGCTCACCACTCTTCTCTCTTCTGGCTCTGTTAGAGGCGACAGCGTGCTGCGGGAATGTACGCTTGCTGTGGTGGGGTGTGCGAATAGTTCCCTCAGGAGCTAGTGTCCTCTCAGCGGGGAACGGAACCATTAACCCTTTCCCCCCCCCAAGTCCCACGAAACAGGAAGGCTGGTGCGATCCAGTCCTGCCTGAAAATAACTGCAGAAAACTCTTCAGGAACTTCCATGCGATGTGACCGGCTCCTCTGGGCACATTTTCTAAACTGAGTCTGGTAGGAGGGGCATAGAGGGATGAGCCAGCGCACACTATCAAATTCTTAAAGTGTCCAAGGCTCCTCCTGGAGCCGTCTATACCCCATGGATTACCAGTATCCTCTAGGACATAAGAGAAAGTAAAAAAACTCATGTCAACCATTTGACCTGTCAACCTAGTACATGTCGACCTAATGACCATGTTGACCTAGTGACCCTGTTGACCTAATAAATGTCAACCAATAGTGGTAAACCTAATGAATGTCAACCAAATGACCCATACCCTGAGAGAGAGCGAGATGAGGATAGGGGATAACAAGACAGGCAAAACAGAGCGAGTGAGAATGGAAGAGAGCAAGCAAGACAGGGAAAAAAATAAGATTTTACTCACCAGTAAATCTATTTCTCGTAGTCCGTAGTGGATGCTGGGGACTCCGTAAGGACCATGGGGAATAGACGGGCTCCGCAGGAGACTGGGCACTCTAAAGAAAGATTTAGGACTATCTGGTGTGCACTGGCTCCTCCCCCTATGACCCTCCTCCAAGCCTCAGTTAGGAACCGTGCCCGGAAGAGCTGACACAATAAGGAAGGATTTTGAATCCCGGGTAAGACTCATACCAGCCACACCAATCACACCATATAACACGTGATAGGAACCCCGGTTAACAGTATGATAACAATTGGAGCCTCTGAAGAGATGGCTCACAACAAAACCCGATTTTTGTAACAATAACTATGTACAAGTATTGCAGACAATCCGCACTTGGGATGGGCGCCCAGCATCCACTACGGACTACGAGAAATAGATTTACCGGTGAGTAAAATCTTATTTTCTCTGACGTCCTAGTGGATGCTGGGGACTCCGTAAGGACCATGGGGATTATACCAAAGCTCCCAAACGGGCGGGAGAGTGCGGATGACTCTGCAGCACCGAATGAGAGAACTCCAGGTCCTCCTCAGCCAGGGAATCAAATTTGTAGAATTTAGCAAACGTGTTTGCCCCTGACCAAGTAGCTGCTCGGCAAAGTTGTAAAGCCGAGACCCCTCGGGCAGCCGCCCAAGATGAGCCCACCTTCCTTGTGGAATGGGCTTTTATTGATTTAGGCTGCGGTAATCCTACTGCAGAATGCGCCAGCTGAATAGTGCTACAAATCCAGCGCGCAATAGACTGCTTAGAAGCAGGAGCACCCAGCTTGTTGGGTGCATACAGGATAAACAGCGAGTCAGTTTTTCTGACTCCAGCTGTCCTGGAAACATACATTTTCAGGGCCCTGACTACGTCCAGCAACTTGGAATCCTCCAAGTCCCTAGTAGCCGCAGGCACCACAATAGGTTGGTTCAAGTGAAAAGCTGAGACCACCTTCGGGAGAAACTGAGGACGAGTCCTCAATTCTGCCCTATCCATCTGGAAAATCAGATAAGAGCTTTTACAAGACAAAGCCGCCAATTCTGAAACCCCGCCTGGCCGAAGCCAGGGCCAACAGTATGACCACTTTCCACGTGAGATATTTTAATTCCACAGTCTTAAGTGGTTTGAACCAATGTGATTTCAGGAATGCCAAAACCACATTGAGATCCCAAGGTGCCACTGGGAGCACAAAAGGAGGCTGAATATGCAGAACTCCTTTGACAAAAGTCTGAACTTCGGGCAGTGAAGCCAGTTCTTTCTGGAAGAAAATCGACAGAGCCGAAATCTGGACCTTGATGGACCCCAATTTGAGGCCCAACGTCACCCCTGCTTGCAGGAAGTGTAGGAATCGACCCAGTTGAAATTCCTCCTTCGGGGCCTTCATGGCCTCACACCAAGCAACATATTTCCGCCAAATGCGGTAATAATGTCTTGCGGTGACATCCTTCCTGGCTTTGATCAGGGTAGGGATGACTTCCTCCAGAATACCCTTTTCCTTTAGGATCCGGTGTTCAACCGCCATGCCGTCAAACGCAGCCGCGGTAAGTCTTGGAACAGACAGGGTCCCTGCTGCAGCAGGTCTTGTCTGAGCGGCAGAGGCCAAGGGTCCTCTGCCAGCATCTCTTGAAGTTCCGGGTACCAAGCTCTTCTTGGCCAATCCGGAACCACGAGTATGGTTTTCACTCCTCACATTCTTATTATTCTCAGTACCTTGGGTATGAGAGGTAGAGGAAGAAACACATAAACCGACTGGTACACCCACGGTGTCACTAGAGCGTCCACAGCGATCGCCTGAGGGTCCCTTGACCTGGCGCAATATCTTTTCAACTTTTTGTTGAGGCGGGACGCCATCATGTCCACCCGTGGTCATTCCCAACGGTTTACCCGCATTTGGAAAACTTCTGGAAGAAGTCCCCATTCTCCCGGGTGTAGGTCGCCCATCGGAGAATCCTTGTGGCTTCTGCCATCGCCATCCTGCTTCTTGTGCCGCCCTGTCTGTTTACATGGGCGACCGCCGTGATGTTGTCTGATTGGATCAGTACCGGCTGGTACTGAAGCAGGGGCCTTGCTTGGCTTAGGGCATTGTAAATGGCCCTTAGCTCCAGAATATTTATGTGAAGCGAAATCTCCTTGGAAATTTCTTCCCTGTGTGACTGCACCCCAGCCCCGAAGGCTGGCCTCTGTGGTCACCAGGACCCAGTCCTGTATTCCGAATCTGCGGCCCTCTAGTAGATGAGCCCTCTGCAGCCACCACAGCAGCGACACCCTGTTTCTTGCCGACAGGGTTATCCGCTGTTGTATCTGTAGATGGGACCCGGACCATTTGTCCCACAGGTCCCACTGGAACGTCCTTGCGTGGAACCTTCCGAATGGAATTATGCTTCGTACGAAGCTACCATTTTTTCCAGGACTCGTGTGCTTCCACTGGAAGAAACACTCTTTTCTGGTCTGTGTCCAGAATCATTCCCAGGAACAGAAGACGTGTCGTCGGGACCAGCTGTGACTTTGGAATATTGAGAATCCAGTCGTGCTGTTGTAGCACTTCCCGAGAGAGTGCTACCCCCACTACCAACTGTTCTTTGGACCTCGCCTTTATCAGGAGATCGTCCAAGTACGGGATAATAAAAACTTCCTTCTTGCGAAGGAGTATCATCATTTCGGCCATTACCTTGGTAAAGACCTTCGGTGCCGTGGACAACTCCAACGGCAGCGTCTGGAACTGATAGTGACAGTCCTGTACCACACATCTGAGGTACTCCTGGTGAGGAGGATAAATGGGGACATGCAGGTACGCATCCTTGATGTCCAGGGAGACCCTGTAATCCCCCTCGTCCAGGCTCGTAATAACCGCCCTGAGCGATTCCATCTTGAACTTGAATCTTCTGATATAAAAGTTCAAGTATTTTAATTTTAAGATGGGTCTCACCGAACCGTTCTGTTTCGGTACCACAACCATTGTGGAATAGTAACCCCTTCCTTGCTGAAGGAGGGGCACCTTGACAATCACTTGTTGTGATTATAGTGTTGAATGTAGTGTTGAATGTTGTGATTATAGTGTTGAATAGCCACCAACACCGCCTCCCTGGCAGAGGGAGGTGCCGGTAAGGCAGATTTTAGGAAACGGTGGGGGGAAGAACGTCTCGAACTCCAGCCTGTACCCCTGAGATACTACTTGAAGGACCCAGGGATCCATGTGAGAGAGCCCACAGGGCGCTGAAATTTCTGAGACGGGCCCCCACCGTACCCGGGTCCGCCTGAGCTGCCCCAGCGTCATGCTGTGGACTTACCGGACGCAGGGAGGACTTCTGCTCTTGGGAACTAGCTGTGTGCTGCAGCTTTTTCCTCTACCTTTGCCTCTCGGCAGAAAGGATGAGCCTCTAGCCCTCTTGCTTTTCTGGGGCCGAAAGGACTGTACTTGATGATACGGTGCTTTCTTTTGTTGTGGGGTAGCCTGTGGCAAAAAAGTCGATTTCCCAGCAGTAGCTGTGGAAACGAGGTCTGAAAGACCATCCCCAAACAGTTTTACCCCCTTATAGGGCAAAACTTCCATGTGCCGATTCGAGTCGGCATCGCCTGACCATTGCCGAGTCCATAACCCCCGTCTGGCGGCAATGGACCTAGCGCTTATTTTTGATGCCAGCCGGCAAATATCCCTCTGTGCATCACGCATGTATAAGACCACGTCTTTTATATGCTCTATTGTCAGCAAAATATTGTCCCTATCCATAGTTATTTTCCGACAGGGAATCTGACCACGCAGCGGGAGCACTGCACATCCATGCCGAAGCAATGGCTGGTCGCAATATAATGCCCGAGTGTGTGACTATATCTTTCAGGGTAACCCCCTGCTTTTTATCAGCAGGTTCCTTCAGGGCGGCCGTATCCGGAGATGGTAGTGCCACCTTTTCTGATAAGCGTGTAAGCGCTGTATCTACCCTATGGGGTGTTTCCCAACGTGACCTATCCTCTGGCGGGAAAGGGTACGCTGCCAATAACCGTTTAGAAATTATCAATTTCTTACCGGGGGAAGACCACGCTTCCTCACACACCTCATTTAATTTCTCAGATGCAGGAAAGACTACTGGTAGTTTTCTCTCACCAAATATAATACCCTTTTATGTGGTACCTGGGGTATTATCATAAATGTGTAATACATTTTTCATTGCCTCAATCATGTAACGGGTGGACCTATTTGGAGGGTACACTAGTCTCATCGTCGTCGACACTGGAGTCGGTATCCGTGTCGACATCTGTTTCTGCCATCTGAGGTAGCGGGCGTTTTTAGAGCCCCCCATGACATTTGAGACGCTGGAACAGGCACAAGCTGAGTAGCCAGCTGTTCTGTGTCGTCGACCTTTTGTGTAAGGAGTTGACACTTTCACGTAATCCTTCCATAAGTCCAACCACACCAGTGTCGATCCCGCAGGGGGTGACATCACATTTACAGGCATTCGCTCCGCCTCCACATCATTATCCTCCTCATACATGTCGACACAGCCGTACCGACACACAGCACACACACAGGGAATGCTCTGACAGAGGACAGGACCCCACAAAGCCCTTTGGGGAGACAGAGGGAGAGTATGCCAGCACACACCAGGGCGCTATATATCACAGGGATATCACATATAAAGAGTGTTTTCCCTTATAGCTGCCTATATATATTGTATACTGCGCCTAAATTGTGCCCCCCCTCTCTTTTTAACCCTTTCTGTAGTGTATTGACTGCAGGGGAGAGCCAGGGAGCTTCCCTCCAACGGAGCTGTGAGGGAAAAATGGCGCCAGTGTGCTGAAGGAGATAGCTCCGCCCCTTTTTCGCAGACTTTCTCACGCATTTTTATGGATTCTGGCAGGGGTTAAAAAGCACCTATATAGCCTCTGGGGCTATATATGGTGCCAGTTTGCAAGCCAAGGTGTCAGTATTGCTGCTCAGGGCGCCCCCCCCCCAGCGCCCTGCACCCATCAGTGACCGCAGTGTGTGGTGTGCATGAGGAGCAATGGCGCACAGCTGCAGTGCTGTGCGCTACCTTGGAGAAGACAGAAGTCTTCAGCCGCCGATTTTCCGGACCACCTTCTTGCTTCTGGCTCTGTAAGGGGGACGGCGGCGCGGCTCCGGGAACGGACGACGAGGTCGGGTCCTGTGTTCGATCCCTCTGGAGCTAATGGTGCCCAGTAGCCTAAGAAGCCCAAGCTACCACCACTTAGGTAGGTTCGCTTCTTCTCCCCTTAGTCCCTCGATGCAGTGAGCCTGTTGCCAGCAGGTCTCACTGAAAATAAAAAACCTAACAAACACTTTCTTCCTAGGAGCTCAGGAGAGCCCCTAGTGTGCATCCAGCTCAGCCGGGCACAGAAATCTAACTGAGGCTTGGAGGAGGGTCATAGGGGGAGGAGCCAGTGCACACCAGATAGTCCTAAATCTTTCTTTAGAGTGCCCAGTCTCCTGCGGAGCCCGTCTATTCCCCATGGTCCTTACGGAGTCCCCAGCATCCACTAGGACGTCAGAGAAAAGAGTGAGCGAGATGGGGAAAAGAGAGTGATGAGGACATGACAGAAAGATGAGGACAGGGCCGGACTGTCCATCTGGCACTTCTGGCAAATGCCAGAAGGGCCATTGGGCCGGTTGTGTCACATAGAGCCTGGAGGCTCCAGCTTTCTGGTCTGGCCGCTCTCCCACCCGTCTCCATGGAAATGGAGGCATGCCGCAAGTCCACTGCCCACTCGCCCGTCTCCATGAAAATGGGAGCATTCCGTGAATCCACACCCCCCTTACTCATGACACACCCCAGTTGGTAATGTCCCTGCGCCGCCTTTTGCAGCGTGTGCACCCCTATTATGTTCCCGCCAAAGCGTGCATTCACATGCCAAGGCTGATTTCGGCCCCTAGTACATCCCTGGATGAGGACAAGAGAGAGAGATGAGATCAAGAGATGAGCAATACAGAAAGAGAGAGAGGAGAGAGAGGAGGACAAGAGAGAGATGAGATCAAGAGATGAGAAATAGAGTGGGAGGAGGACAAGATAGAGATGAGGATAAGAGAAAGAGAATAGTACGAGGGATGAAAACAAAAATAGAGAGAAATAGAGAGAGATGTGGACAAGAAAGAGAGATGAGGGCAAGAAAGAGAGAGTTTGACAGAGACACGAGATGAGGGCGAGAGAGAGATGAGGACGAGAGAGAGTTGAGAATGAGAACAAAATAGAGATGGGGATGAGAAAAAGAAAGATAAAAAGTGAGATGGGGACAAGAGAGATAAGGCCAAGAAAGAGACAGATGAGGTAGAGGGAGAGAGATGAGGACGAGGGAGAGAGAGATGAGGACTGAGATAAGAATGAGAGAGAGATGAGGATGAGAGAGAAAGAAAGAGATATAAGGACGGTATAGATGATGTAAGAGAGATGAGAATGAGAGAAAGAGAGAGGGGAGGTCAAAAGAGAGATAGAGGAAGAGAGATGAGGATGAGAGAGAGAGAGAGAGAGAGAGAGAGAGATGATAACAAGAGAGTTAGATAGAGGGTGATGAGGATAAGAGAGGTGAGGATTAGAGAGAGATGAGAACAAGAGAGAGTGCAGGATGTACCAAGCATTGCTTCTGCAATGCGGTACGTCCTGCCACTTACTGCATATATACTAATACATATGCACTTACATATGTGATTAGTATCGCAAAGGACAGCCCTCCAGATACGAGCTACCCTTTGCGATTCAGGAATTCCGGGTCTCAACGCAGCAGCCACAGAGCATGCTGGAAGGGATTCAATTAGATCCATAGCATTCTGGAGCTTAGAACATATGGGAAATGTGGCTAAAGCAGTGGTTCTCAAACTGTGTGGCGTGCCTTGGATTGGTGGTTCAGGGCCAAAATTATTTATGGTCATTGGAATAGGCAAAACCAGTGCTGGTGGCTTTCAGACATAAAATATGTGGACAAACAGAAGCAAATCCTGTCCCTCTCCATACAACTGAACCCAAGGATGACATATAAACATAATTTACTTCATTTAATATTTCTTTCTAAATTTCAAAATAAGAAACGGTTGGCTTAGGGGTGCCGTAAAAAAGAAATTAAGGTGCTCTAGGGCGCCGTGATTCAAAAAAGTTTTGGAACCACTGGGCTAAAGTGCCAAAAAAAAGGCTGTTATCTGGGTTTTGGACACATTTTTCCTTTATTACATCCTGACCAGAGAGAGAAAGAGAGATGATGATGAGAGAGAGATAAGAATGAAACAGATGAGGACAAGAGAGAGAGAGAGAGAGAGATGGGGAGGAGAGGGATAAGAGAGAGACTAACGAGGACAAGACAGAGAGAGAGAGAGAGAGAGAGAGAGAGCTGAGGGCAAGAGAGAGGGATAAGGAAGAGATAGATGAGGAAGAGAGATAGAGGAAAGGAGAGAGAGAGAGAGAGAGAGAGAGAGAGAGAGAGAGAGAGAGAGAGAGAAAGACAACTACTAATACACAATAATGTCAATAATGAAGCTCACTCCCACTGTGAAGGGAAACAACTACAGATGTCCAGTCAGGGCAGGGAAATGTCAAGATTATCCCAGAGTGCTGAAGAGATATATAATAATGGCAGGTGTACAGTTGTGGTTGTGCTCTGCCAGTGTTCCAGACACTGAGTAGCGGCAGGGGGGATTTGTAGTTGCAGTGACAATATGCACACTCACACTCACCTGCCGGGTGATTGGCACACAGATCTTCTCTCCCACAGCTAATAGTGGGCTCTCCCAGGCTGCTTCTGTGTCCCTGCAGTGATGCTGCTGCTCTTAACCTAGATATCTGACTGAAAGATAGAGCCCGCCTCCACCTATCTGTTATATTCTGTCTTAGGAAGCACTGGAGCAGGATAGTCACAGAGGCAAAAGTGCACAGCAGTCTGTCTGTCCCCAAAACTAAAGGCTCCGCCCCCTTACTCTGAGTGCTGTTGGATTTTAGAAAATAAAAAGTATTAATTACCCATTGTTGGGGAACCCCCACCTTGCACCTTGTTGTGCAAAAGAGCTACCCTTGCTAACCATGGTAGTGCCATGGGCTCCATCCTCCCATGATAGAGGGATGGGTTTAGAGACACTGGGGTCGGGAATACCCCAGCAGGCCATTCCGAGCCTGGCAGCAGCTGAGAGTTCACTGCTGAGAGTGTCATAACTTAATTGAAGGAGTCTGCAAACTGCTGTCCCATGTGAAGCAGAAGTGGTGCAAAGTGAGGGAGATTGTGTGTATGGCCATATATTGCTGGTCCTTGGAGAGCAGAGAGTGGCAGACTGCGTGTGATGGATTCTGTACATTGTCTGCAGAGAGGCAAAGAAAGAAAGTATAGTACAGGTACACCACCGATTTTCCGGCAACCGATGATCCGGAACCTCTTTTAATCCGGACAATTTTGATTTGTCCGGATTAAAGGGGGTTAGGGACATCCTTTAATCTGGAACATTTTCTGCGCATGGGTGTAACACGCAATACGCGCAAGTGTCAGTGGGTACAGCTTCCACGGACACTGCAGGTGACACAGCAAGCATCAGTGGGGCTGTTATGGCGTCCAAGGTCACAGCAAGTACCGCACATGGGCGGAAGACACAGCGAGCACAGGTGTCAGTGAGTACAGCTTCTGAGGGCACTGCAGGTGACACAGCAAGCATCAGTGGGGCTGTTATGGCGTCCAAGGTCACAGCAAGTACCGCACATGGGCGGAACACACAGCCTGAGCCTGATACCTGTTTTGCTTATAAACAGTTTTGCATACACTACTGTGTTTATTCATTAATTAATATTATACTGTAGCATATATTTTACTATTTATTGCTTTAGAAATGTTCTGAAGGTGCAAAATTAGTTTCCACCGTTAATACGGCAAAATCGATAATCCGGCACGTCACTGGAACCGAGGATGCCGGAAAATCGGTGGTGTACCTGTAGCAAACAAATGGTAGGGTGTTTCCACCATTAAAACTGCAGAGATAAGAGTAGTATGAAATGTGTTGGAGAATTAAAGACACCAGGCATTGTATGGCCAAGTGGACCTCTACGTGCTTTAAGACGGTGCTGGTAGAGAAGAGTGTGGGAGGTAGAGAAGAGTGTGGGGTAATGCAACACTATCCTTTAAAATTGTAATTTGTCAACTGACATTGAAGTATGTGAGCTGGATGGAGAGGAGAAGCCTGGTGTAACCATATTCATGTCCTTTAATGTTAATGTGCAGGAGGAGAAAAATAATAAGAATTTACTCACCGGTAATTCTATTTCTCGTAGTCCGTAGTGGATGCTGGGTACTCCGTAAGGACCATGGGGTATAGACGGGCTCCGCAGGAGACTGGGCACTCTTAAAAGAAAGATTAGGTACTATATCTGGTGTGCACTGGCTCCTCCCTCTATGCCCCTCCTCCAGACATCAGTTAGGGAAACTATGCCCGGAAGAGCTGACATTACTAGGAAAGGATTTGGAATCCAGGGTAAGACTCATACCAGCCACACCAATCACACCGTACAACTCGTGATAACTATACCCAGTTAACATTATGAACAATAACTGAGCCTCTCTCAACAGATGGCTCATACAATAACCCTTTAGTTAAGCAATAACTATATACATGTATTGCAGAGAGTCCGCACTTGGGACGGGCTCCCAGCATCCACTACGGACTACGAGAAATAGAATTACCGGTGAGTAAATTCTTATTTTCTCTGACGTCCTAGTGGATGCTGGGTACTCCGTAAGGACCATGGGGATTATACCAAAGCTCCAAAACGGGCGGGAGAGTGCGGATGACTCTGCAGCACCGAATGAGCAAACTCAAGGTCCTCCTCAGCCAGGGTATCAAACTTGTAGAATTTTGCAAAAGTGTTTGAACCCGACCAAGTAGCAGCTCGGCAAAGTTGTAAAGCCGAGACACCTCGGGCAGCCGCCCAAGAAGAGCCCACCTTCCTCGTGGAATGGGCTTTTACTGATTTAGGATGCGGCAGTCCAGCCGCAGAATGTGCAAGCTGAATGGTGCTACAGATCCAGCGAGCAATAGTCTGCTTTGAAGCAGGAGCACCCAGCTTGTTGGGTGCATGCAGGATAAATAGCGAGTCAGTTTTTCTGACTCTAGCCGTCCTGGAAACATAAAGTTTCAGGGCCCGGACTACGTCCAGCAACTTGGAATCCTCCAAGTCCCTAGTAGCCGCAGGCACCACAATAGGTTGGTTCAAATGAAACGATGATACCACCTTAGGGAGAAATTGGGGACGAGTCCTCCATTCTGCCCTTTCCATATGGGCTTTTACATGACAAAGCCGCCAATTCTGACACACGCCTAGTCCAAGCTAAGGCCAAAAGCATGACCACTTTCCACGTGAGATATTTTAGCTCCACGGTCTTAAGTGGCTCAAACCAGTGGGATTTTAGGAATCCAACACACGTTAAGATCCCAAGGTGCCACTGGAGGCACAAAAGGGGCTGAATATGCAGCACCCCTGTAACAACGTCCGAACTTCAGGCAGTGAAGCCAGTTCTTTTTGAGAGAAAAAGGGATAGGGCCGAAATCTTGGCCTTTATGGATCCTAATTTTAGGCCCATAGTCACTCCTGACTGTAGGAAGTGCAGGAATCGACCCCCCTGGAATTCCTCTGTAGGGCCTTCCTGGCCACACACCAAGCAACCTATTTTCGCCATATACAGTAAAAAAGTCTTGCTGTCACGTCTTTCCTAGCCTTTATCAGCGTAGGAATAACCATCCGGAATGCCCTTTTCCACTAGGATCCGGCGTTCAACCACCATGCCGTCCAACGCAGCCGGGGTAAGTCTTGGATCAGACAGGGTCCCTGTTGCAACATGTCCTGACTGAGAGGCAGAGGCCATGGGTCCTCTGAGAGCATTTCTTGCAGTTCCGGGTACCGAGTCCTTCTTGGCCAATCCGGAGCAAAGAATATTGTTCACACTCCTCCGTTTATTACAATTCTCAGCCCTTGGGTCTGAGAGGAAGAGGAGGGAATATATAGACCGACTGGAACACCCACGGTGTTACTAGTGCGACCACAGCTATCGCCTGAGAGTCCCTTGACCCAGCGTAAAACCTTTTTTATCTTTTTATTGAGGTGGGACGCCATGTAGTCCACCTGAGGCAGTTTACATCAATTTGCAAAACTGCGTGAAGACTTCCTGATGAAGTCACCACTTTCCCGGGTGGAGGTCGTGTCCACTCCCGAAATGAACACTGCTGACAGTGCGCTTACTTGATTCTCCGCCCAGCGAAGAATTCTGGTGGCTTCTACCCTCGCCACCCTGCTCCTTGTGCCGCCCTGGCGGTTTACATGAGCCCCTGCGGTCTGACTGGATCAGAACCGGTTGGTCGCGAAGCAGAAACTCCGCTTGACTTAGGGCTTTGTATATGGCCCTTAGTTCCAGGATATTGATGTGAAGGCAAGTCTGTTGGCTTGACCACAAACATTGGAATTTCTTCCCTGTGTAACTGCCCCCCACCCTCGGAGGCTTGCATCCGTGGTCACCAGGACCCAGTCCTGAATGCCGAATCTGCGGCCCTCGAGAAGGTGAGCACTCCGCAGCCACCACAGGAGAGACACCCTGGCCCTGGGGGATAGGGTGATTAACCGATGCATCTGAAGATGTGATCCGGACCACTTGTCCAGTAAGTTCCATTGTCCTTGCATGGAACCAGCCGAAGGGGATGGCCTCGTATGATGCCATCATCCTTCCCAGGACTCGAGTGCAGTGATGCACTGACACCTGTTTTGGTTTTCAATAGATTCCTGACCAGTGTCATGAGCTCCTGAGCTCTCTCTATCGGGAGATAAACCCTCTTCTGGTCTGTGTCTAGGATCATGCCTAGGTGAGGCAGATGAGCTGTAGGAACCAACTGCGACTTCGGAATATATAGAATCCAGTCGTGTTGCCGTTTCACTTCCAGAGAAGGTGATACGCTGTCCAGCAACTGCTCTCTTGATCTCGCTTTTATGAGGAGATCATCCAAGTATGTGATAATAGTGACACCTCGCTTCCTCAGGAGCACCATCATATCCGCCATTACCTTGGTGAAATTGGTAATGACAATCCCTTATGTCCCGATTCATTTCAGGCTTGCAATGACCGCTCTTAGCGATTCCACCTTGAACCTGAACCTTTTCAGGTATATGTTCAGGGATTTTAATTCAATATGGGTCTAACCGAACCGTCTGGTTTCGGGATTATAACATGGTCGAATAATAATACCCTCTTGTTGAAGGAGGGGACCCTTGACCACCACCTGTTGAAGATACAATTTACGAATTGCAGTTAACACTGGCTCCCTCTCTTGGGGGGAAGCCCGCCGGGTCCTCGGTGAGGGGGCATCTTCTCACAGTCCAGCCTGTATCCCTGCGATACAATTTCTATTGCCCAGGGATCTAACAGGGAGTGAACCCACTTGTGGCTGAACTTACGAAGGCGTGTCCCCACCAGGCCTGGCTCCGCCTGTGGAGCCCCAGCGACATGCGGTGGATTTTTGTAGAGGCCGGGGAGGACTTCTGTTCTTGGGGACTAGCTGTGTTGTACAGCTTCTTTCCTCTGCCCCCGGCTCTGACAAGAAAGGACGCACCTCAGACTTCCTTGTTTCTTTATTCGAAAAGCTGCATTTAATAATGTCGTGCTTTCCTAGGCTGTGCAGGAATATAAGGCAAAATATCAGAATTACCAGCTATAGCTGTGGAGACCAGGCCCGAGAACCTTTCTCCACACAATCCTCAGCCTTCCATATGCCTCTTAAGTCGGCATCATCTGTCCAATGTATATTCTACAGGACACGTCAAGCAGAAATCGACATAGCTTTTGTCTCTAGGACCCAGTATACTCATGTCCCTTTGGGCATGCTTTATAATTATATATCTATCACTTAAGACAGCATTTTAAAATATTTATATGCATACTAGGGTCTCAATCTCTGCTGATAAGGTACCTGTCCACACTGCCACAGCGCTATGAACCCATGCCGACACAATCGTCGGTCTGGGTAGTATACTAGAATGTGCACACTATCTGCAGGATCCCTGGGAATAGCTAGTGCAAACAGGACACCCAAGGGGAAGATTCTCAACACATCCTGGCCCTAGTGGGGAAAGGATACAGCCTGAGAATTCTCTTGTGGGAAGCTGCCGTCTCTTGTCTGGAGATTCCCGCTCTTTTTCCTCATGAGAGGAGGGAAATTTACCTCAGCATTCTTTCCCTTAACATGTGTACTCTCGTGTCAGGGACAGATGAGTCATCAGTGGTATGCAAATCATCTTTTATTCCAATAATCATATATTGAATATCTTTTAGCCCTCTTGGCTGTAACTTTGCATTATCGTAGTCGACAGAGGAGTTAAACTCCGTGTCGATACTTTGTTATTTTGGATAGTGAGCATAGAGAGACTCTGAAGGACTCTGTGACATAGGGACAGACCAGGGTAGATTTCCTTTCTGTTCCCTAACCTTTTGTGCAATAATTTTACCTCAGCACTTACACATATCCAAACAGGTGTCTGCGTTGTTGACGGAGACACCCTCCCACACACTTATCCGCTCTATCACCTCCTTAGAGGAGCCTTTTACCTCAGACATGTCGACACACGCGTATCGACACACCACACACACAGGGGATGCTCTATTTGAAGACAGTTCCCCCACCAGGCCCTTTGGAGAGACAGAGAGAGAGTATGCCAGCACACACCACAGCGCTATATAATACAGGGATGTACACTATACTGAGTGATTTTTCCCCTATAGCAGCTTATATACACAGTTTTGCGCCTAAATTTATGTGCCCCCCCTCTCTTTTTTACCCTTTGTGTACCAGGATACTGCAGGGGAGAGCCTGGGGAGCTTCCTTCCAGCTGAGCTGTGAAGAGAAAATGGCGCCGGTGTGCTGAGGAAGAAGGCCCCGCCCCCTCAGCGGCGGGCTTCTGTCCTTTTATGTACTTTAATGGCGGGGGTTAATGCACATATACAGTTTATCAGACTGTATTATGTGCTTTTCGCCAAGTAAGGTAATCTAATTGCTGCCCAGGGCGCCCCCCCCCCCCAGCGCCCTGCACCCATCAGTGACCGGAGTGTGTGGTGTGCTAAGGGAGCAATGGCGCACAGCTGCAGTGCTGTGCGCTACCTTAATGAAGACCGGAGTCTTCAGCCGCCGATTTTCAACTTCTCTTCGTTCTTCTGGCTCTGCAAGGGGGACGGCGGCGCGGCTCCGGGACCGGACGACCGAGGACTGGGCCTGTGTTCGATCCCTCTGGAGCTAATGGTGTCCAGTAGCCTTAGAAGCCCAAGCTAGCTGCAAGCAGGTAGGTTCGCTTCTCTCCCCTCAGTCCCACGTAGCAGTGAGTCTGTTGCCAGCAGATCTCACTGAAAATAAAAAACCTAACAAATACTTTCTTTTCTAGGAAGCTCAGGAGAGCCCCTAGGGTGCATCCAGCTCTGGCCGGGCACAGATACTAACTGAGGTCTGGAGGAGGGGCATAGAGGGAGGAGCCAGTGCACACCAGATATAGTACCTAATCTTTCTTTTAAGAGTGCCCAGTCTCCTGCGGAGCCCGTCTATACCCCATGGTCCTTACGGAGTACCCAGCATCCACTAGGACGTCAGAGAAAAGGAGGTATATTTTTATAAGAGAAGGTCTGGCAACCAAATTATTCAATAAGATCTGTTGCTGCATTTGTCTATAGCTACGTATATATGGGATGTAGTTAAAATGCCACCAGACAGTATCCCAGCAGTCAAATCCCAATGGAGCTCGGGATCCCGGCATCAAAATGCAGACGCCTGGAATCCTGAACGTTCTTTTAGAGGGACGCGCTCGTGTTCTGCCGCGGTGGGAGGGAGGTTAGGTTTAGGCATTAAAAGGAGGGCTAGGGTTAGGGTGCAGGGACGGGAACTGGATGGTTAGCTACTGGGGAGGGGGGGGGGTTAGGGTTAGGCACCAAGCGGGGAGGTTAGGGTTAGGCACCAAGAGGGGAGGGTTAGGTTTAGGCCGTGGGGAAGGGAGGGTTAGGGTTAGGCACCACTGGGTAGTGTTAAGGCACCACTGAGGAGGGTTAGGGTTAGGCACCCACAAGGGAGGGTTAGGGTAGGGGGCAGGGGAGGGTTAGGGTTTTCTGGGGAGCTGAAGAAGTCCATAGAAGCCATGGTTTTGCACATGCACAGTACCACCACCGCTACTGCGCTTGTGCTGGTCTGGCACCTGTCAGCTACATTGTATGGGTGCCGGGACACAGCCGGTGGCGGGAACAGGCAGCGGGGACAAAGTAGCAGGGACCCGACAACACGGACAGCGGCAGCCCTCCTCCTCAATTGAGTACAATATACAGTACATATGTATTAATGAAAGCTTTT
Organism: Pseudophryne corroboree; assembly: GCF_028390025.1. Lineage (NCBI taxonomy): Eukaryota > Metazoa > Chordata > Amphibia > Anura > Myobatrachidae > Pseudophryne > Pseudophryne corroboree. The sequence continues at coordinate 253,925,291 of NC_086452.1, read as the reverse complement.
TTTATTTAATCAACATATTGCTTACGTATTGTTGCCTTAAACATACTCTATAATGAAATCTTATTATTAAATAGGGCTGTGTACATAAATGCGCGATGATCCATAACAACCAAATTTTTATTTTTCTAGAGTACAATAGTTCAGATTTGGACTATTTAATAAATACATGTGTGGCACACTTCATATTTTTTAAGTATTTTCATGTTATTAGTTGGTAAGAAGACAAAAATTGTATTTATTATTTTATATAAATATTACACAGACTAACACTCCAATATACACCAAAGATACTTTGTCAAGGTGCCCTCCTAGTTGTCAGAGACATCAATAAACGTAGTTATATAAATATACGTAGTTATATAAATAAACGTAGTTATATAAATAGGGTAACAAAGTATATACTGCTGCACCTTTGTATGATGTCCACATGAACCATCAGGGTCATATACTGTATGTATGTGTAAATCTGACTCTGATACCAGCCAGTACCGCCTCAGCAACTGACAGCGCCAAATGTCACAGGTATTTATGATACTTTGAGGAAAAGTAAAATGTAGGAAATTCTATTCAACTTTCATTAGTACATTAGCTCCATAGGACTGTCTAACAATGACATAAATGACATAAATCTTTTATCAATTACCAGATGCCAGTGTCTTGTAGCTGTCTCCTTTAGGAGGAAGGTTTATTCCATCCTTCAACCAGTGGACTGCTGGTTGCGGAACACCATATGTAGTACAGGGAATTATAGCAGATGACAATTTATTCACAAAAATATTTGACACTTCATCAGCAATGGATGATGGTACTGAAGATAAAACAAAAGACACATCATAGTATTCTTAAATTTCATAGAACAAATACTTGGTATTGTAAAGACAGATCACTACATTTGTTTGTGATTAGAATAATACATTTATAACCTTTTTTCCTTCAGTACACTAATGAAGAAAATAGTTGTTTTAGAAAATGTTCTACTTAATCATCTTCCTTGTACAAAAAATGAGGCTCATTCTTCTCAAAACAAAAAACCCCATAGAGATCAGAGCTAGACATGGGGTTGTTTGGGTTCAAAATTTACATCGGGCACTATGGTGACAGCTGTCACAGAGGCTACAGCAGGGGCGGGCAATTAATATCTCTAGGGGGCCAGATGAAAAATCTGAACTGTGTTGGAGGGCCGAACCAATGATAACTTGAACTTAATTATGCTCAATATTAATTTTCTCCCATTAGAAAAACGAACTATTATATTATCACTGCTACGCAGTACACAATGTAGGGTACAAACACATACACATAATTATTATTATTTTTTTATGTACAGGGGATATAATGTGTAACTGCCCAGGATCTCTATATTGGGGGTAGGAGAACGGTCCTCTAGTCAGCAACGTCACATACAGTACGTGCTGGCCCCAGACAGTGATCTTGCTGTGTGCAGTTGTCACACAGCATGGTGCTGACTGAGCGGCGCGCTGTCAGGCAAGGAAGGACGACGGACGTATCAGGAGGTGCCTTGGGAACATGCTGGCGGTGACTGACAGGGGAGGCTGGCAATGGGGAACGATTGTGTCCTGCAGGATGCGCTGTGAGTCACTCGTCCTGTGTGCGCCTCAGCCAATAGCATTTCAGTATTGGCTGAGGCACACACAGGACTGAGATACACAGCGCGTCCTGCAGGACCTGAGCATATTTAAAAAGTGAGTCCCTTGTGCGCTGTAGCGCATAAAAATAAACATATCCATGGTGCAGGGAGCGTGTGGGCGGAGAGCCTACGCGGGCCGGACAGGGATTGCCAAAGGGCCGTATGTGGCCCGCGGGCCGTACTTTGCCCAGGTCTGGGCTACAGGCTGCATCTAGCCCTTGGACTGCCGTTAACTAGCACTGTCTTAAGTTATTAAAAAAAATGTAACATTTTGAAGTATTAAGATACTCTATGGAAAACTAATACATATAGAGGGAGAGAGCGCATAAAGTTTTATAAGGTTTTATTACAATTTAAAAAATATAAAAAAGTTTTTCCTTAATTGCAATATTAATACATGCATATATTACTAAAGTGCTAATTAAACCAATCAATCTATATTCATTGTGCTGCTAACACATATAAATCATTAGTCATCCGTTAATATCGAGTCCACTTAGTCCATAGATTTAAATTTGGTGACAACTGCCACTCAGTATCAAACACAAGTTCCAGAGTCCCTTTTGTGTTTACTCAAATTGATACTTTGTAATTATGTCCCACACATGAGAGAATCACTCATAGAATTGAACTGTGGTATTTAGAATGAATATATGCTGCAGCATTAATTAAGTTTTACTCTGAAAAGCCATTCATCTGTAGGTTTCACATGTGCTGATTATTTTTTGGTGTGCGTAAATTCACTTAACCAAGTGTTGCATCAGATTTTGCAGAAATATTTTTTATGGTCTGTCACAAGCAATGTTTCTCACCTCACTGCGGACCGGGTGTAAGCTTTCCCCGTTACTTTTGAGCCACTCAGAGCCGTAACATACCTCCGCTGTCAGCTCTATTTTCCCTGTGTTGCTCCGTCCGCTTGAGTCAGATGAATCAGACCCGATGAGAGCTCCCAGTCACGGCCACGTCTTGCTCACACTCCCCGTTTTTTCCCCGATGTGCGTCCAACTTCTCTCTGCCGGAGATCATATGATGTGGTTGGTAGGGGAGGGGGGGGTAGATAGACGTACCGCCGGACTTTAAACCCACTGGGGCTGCAATGCTTCTCACCTCCGGACTGCAGGTACACAGATGGATGGCTGCCAGACCTCACAAATCACCAGCTTCTGCAACAGTGCAGTCTGTATCAGCGTTTCTCCGTTGTGATATTCTAACGGTTTCCTCATCTTCTGAGGAAACCGTTAGAATATCACAACGGAGAAACGCGTTAAGAGTGCCATACTCTTGTGCTTTTAAAACCAATTTGGGACTCTGATACAGACTGCACTGTTGCAGAAGCTGGTGATTTGTGAGGTCTGGCAGCCATCCGTCTGTGTACCTGCAGTCCGGAGGTGAGAAGCATTGCAGCCCCAGTGGGTTTAAAGTCCGGCGGTACGTCTATCTACCCCCCCCTCCCCTACCAACCACATCATATGATCTCCGGCAGAGAGAAGTTGGACGCACATCGGGGAAAAAACGGGGAGTGTGAGCAAGACGTGGCCGTGACTGGGAGCTCTCATCGGGTCTGATTCATCTGACTCAAGCGGACGGAGCAACACAGGGAAAATAGAGCTGACAGCGGAGGTATGTTACGGCTCTGAGTGGCTCAAAAGTAACGGGGAAAGCTTACACCCGGTCCGCAGTGAGGTGAGAAACATTGCTTGTGACAGACCATATAAAATATTTCTGCAAAATCTGATGCAACACTTGGTTAAGTGAATTTACGCACACCAAAAAATAATCAGCACATGTGAAACCTACAGATGAATGGCTTTTCAGAGTAAAACTTAATTAATGCTGCAGCATATATTCATTCTAAATACCACAGTTCAATTCTATGAGTGATTCTCTCATGTGTGGGACATAATTACAAAGTATCAATTTGAGTAAACACAAAAGGGACTCTGGAACTTGTGTTTGATACTGAGTGGCAGTTGTCACCAAATTTAAATCTATGGACTAAGTGGACTCGATATTAACGGATGACTAATGATTTATATGTGTTAGCAGCACAATGAATATAGATTGATTGGTTTAATTAGCACTTTAGTAATATATGCATGTATTAATATTGCAATTAAGGAAAAACTTTTTTATATTTTTTAAATTGTAATAAAACCTTATAAAACTTTATGCGCTCTCTCCCTCTATATGTATTAGTTATGTTTAATCTTGGGTAATACTTCAGATTACCAAGTGGGAGCTGCTTGTAGTTTTATATTTTTTAATGTTTTTTGACTAGTCTAATATATTAGGAAAGTACTTTGCGCCCGAATTAATATAGACACACAGTAGTGATAAAAATTCTTTGTTACACGTCTGTGTGCCTGTATATAATTTTAGTAATTCTATGGAAAACTATTGCATGTTTCTTTAATGTCAATATTAAACCAAGTTTCTATATAACATCCTTACCTAGTACTGACAGATAAACCTCACTTTCATCATGCCCAGCATCATTTGAAGCAGTACACACATATGACCCTGTGTCATCTATAGTTGGAGAGATGATCAAGAGTGATCCGGAAGACAGAAGTCTACAAAAACAACTAGAAGTTATTCATACTTAGTAACAATTATTTACATATTATGTTTTGAACATTAAACAGCAAAGATACACACATTTATACTAAAAGAAAGCAACAAGAGTCACAAATGAGAAAAACTACCTATCACACCCTAACGGAATGTCATTATTACACTGAAACCAAAAATTCAGATTGAATAGAAACAAATATACAAGAACCTTAGCGCAACAGAGAAAGCAGCCCTGGGCTCCAATGCTCAAGGTGACACTTGCACCTCTAATAGCACCTGTACCACCTAGTGATGAGCGGGTTCGGTTCCTCGGAATCTGAACCCCCCCGAACTTCACCCATTTTACACGGTTCCGAGGCAGACTCGGATCCTCCCGCCTTGCTCGGTCAACCCGAGCGCGCCCGAACGGTCATCATCCCGCTGTCGTATTCTTGCGAGATTCGTATTCTATATAAGGAGCCGCGCGTCGCCGCCTTTTTCACTTGTGCATTGGAGATGATAGGGAGAGGACGTGCAGCGTTCTCTCAGTTGTGTTCAGTGTGCTGCAAATATCTGTGCTCAGTGTGCTGCAAATATCTGTGCTCAGTTTGCTTGCAAATATCTGTGCTCAGTGTGCTGAAAATATCTACGTTCTCTGCCTGAAAAACGCTCCATATCTGTGCTGCATTGTAGTATATAGTAGGAGGACAGTGCAGAATTTTGCTGACCAGTGACCACCAGTATTATATCAGTACGGTACAGTAGTCCACTGCTCTACCTACCTCTGTGTCGTCAAGTATACTATCCATCCATACCTGTGGTGCATTTTAGTTGTGCGCAGTATATATAGTAGGAGGACAGTGCATAATTTTGCTGACCACCAGTATATAATATATAGCAGTACGGTACAGTAGTCCACTGCTCTACCTACCTCTGTGTCGTCAAGTATACTATCCATCCATACCTGTGGTGCATTTAAGTTGTGCGCAGAATATATAGTAGGAGGACAGTGCATAATTGTGCTGACCACCAGTATATAATATATAGCAGTACGGTACAGAAGTCCACTGCTCTACCTACCTCTGTGTCGTCAAGTATACTATCCATCCATACCTGTGGTGCATTTAAGTTGTGCGCAGTATATATAGTAGGAGGACAGTGCATAATTGTGCTGACCACCAGTATATAATATATAGCAGTACGGTACAGTAGTCCACTGCTCTACCTACCTCTGTGTCGTCAAGTATACTATCCATCCATACCTGTGGTGCATTTAAGTTGTGCGCAGTATATATAGTAGGAGGACAGTGCATAATTGTGCTGACCACCAGTATATAATATATAGCAGTACGGTACAGTAGTCCACTGCTCTACCTACCTCTGTGTCGTCAAGTATACTATCCATCCATACCTGTGGTGCATTTAAGTTGTGCGCAGTATATATAGTAGGAGGACAGTGTATAATTGTGCTGACCACCAGTATATAATATAACGCAGTACGGTACAGTAGTCCACTGCTCTACCTACCTCTGTGTCATCAAGTATACTATCCATCCATACCTGTGGTGCATTTAAGTTGTGCGCAGTATATATAGTAGGAGGACAGTGCATAATTGTGTTGACCACCAGTATATAATATATAGCAGTACGATACAGTAGTCCACTGCTCTACCTACCTCTGTGTCGTCAAGTATACTATCCATCCATACCTGTGGTGCATTTAAGTTGTGCGCAGTATATATAGTAGGAGGACAGTGCATAATTGTGCTGACCACCAGTATATAACATATAGCAGTACGGTACAGTAGTCCACTGCTCTACCTACCTCTGTGTCGTCAAATATACTATCCATCCATACCTGTGGTGCATTTAAGTTGTGCGCAGTATATATAGTAGGAGGACAGTGCATAATTGTGTTGACCACCAGTATATAATATATAGCAGTACGGTACAGTAGTCCACTGCTCTACCTACCTCTGTGTCGTCAAGTATACTATCCATCCATACCTGTGGTGCATTTAAGTTGTGCGCAGTATATATAGTAGGAGGACAGTGCATAATTGTGCTGACCACCAGTATATAACATATAGCAGTACGGTACAGTAGTCCACTGCTCTACCTACCTCTGTGTCGTCAAATATACTATCCATCCATACCTGTGGTGCATTTAAGTTGTGCGCAGTATATATAGTAGGAGGACAGTGCATAATTTTTCTGACCACCAGTATATAATATATAGCAGTACGGTACAGTAGGCCATTGCTATTGATATATTACCGGCATATAATTCCACACATTAAAAAATGGAGAACAAAAATGTGGAGGGTAAAATAGGGAAAGATCAAGATCCACTTCCACCTCATGCTGAAGCTGCTGCCACTAGTCATGGCCGAGACAATGAAATGCCATCAGTTCAGTAAAATGACCCAAAAATCAAAATTAAAAGCGTCTGATGAGAAGCATAAACTTGCCAATATGCCATTTACGACACGGAGTGGCAAGGAACGGCTAAGGCCCTGGCCTATGTTCATGGTTCAGATTCACATGAGGATGGAAGCACTCATCCTCTCGCTAGAAAACTGCAGTGCCACTCCTTGATGGGCCAGGTGTTTGTGTCGGCCACTTGGGTCGCTTAGCTTAGCCATCCAGCGACCTTGGTGCACCTCTTTTTTTCTTTGCATCATGTGCTGTTTGGGGACTATTTTTTAAATCTGCCATCCTGTCTGACACTGCAGTGCCACTCCTAGATGAGCCAGGTGTTTGTGTCGGCCACTTGGGTCGCTTAGCTCAGTCATCCAGCGACCTCGGTGCAAATTTTAGGACTAAAAATAATATTGTGAGGTGTGAGGTGTTAAGAATAGACTGGAAATGAGTGGAAATTATGGTTATTGAGGTTAATAATACTATGGGATCAAAATGACCCCCAAATTCTATGATTTAAGCTGTTTTTGAGGGGTTTTTTTGTAAAAAAACACCCGAATCCAAACACACCCGAATTCGACAAAAACTTTTCAGGGAGGTTTTGCCAAAAAAGCGTCCGAATCCACAACACAGCCGCGGAACCGAATCCAAAACCAAAACACAAAACCCGAAAAATGTCCGGTGCACATCACTAGTACCACCTTGTCCGTTACTTTGTACGAAAAAATAAGAATTTACTTACCGATAATTCTATTTCTCGTAGTCCGTAGTGGATGCTGGGAACTCCGTAAGGACCATGGGGAATAGCGGCTCCGCAGGAGACTGGGCACAAAAGTAAAGCTTTAGGACTACCTGGTGTGCACTGGCTCCTCCCCCTATGACCCTCCTCCAAGCCTCAGTTAGGATACTGTGCCCGGACGAGCGTACACAATAAGGAAGGATTTTGAATCCCGGGTAAGACTCATACCAGCCACACCAATCACACCGTACAACCTGTGATCTGAACCCAGTTAACAGCATGATAACAGCGGAGCCTCTGAAAAGATGGCTCACAACAACAAAAACCCGATTTTTGTAACAGCAACTATGTACAAGTATTGCAGACAATCCGCACTTGGGATGGGCGCCCAGCATCCACTACGGACTACGAGAAATAGAATTATCGGTAAGTAAATTCTTATTTTCTCTGACGTCCTAGTGGATGCTGGGAACTCCGTAAGGACCATGGGGATTATACCAAAGCTCCCAAACGGGCGGGAGAGTGCGGATGACTCTGCAGCACCGAATGAGAGAACTCCAGGTCCTCCTCAGCCAGGGTATCAAATTTGTAGAATTTAGCAAACGTGTTTGCCCCTGACCAAGTAGCTGCTCGGCAAAGTTGTAAAGCCGAGACCCCTCGGGCAGCCGCCCAAGATGAGCCCACCTTCCTTGTGGAATGGGCTTTTACAGATTTAGGCTGTGGCAGGCCTGCCACAGAATGTGCAAGCTGAATTGTACTACAAATCCAACGAGCAATAGTCTGCTTAGAAGCAGGAGCACCCAGCTTGTTGGGTGCATACAGGATAAACAGCGAGTCAGATTTTCTGACTCCAGCCGTCCTGGAAACATATATTCTCAGGGCCCTGACTACATCCAGCAACTTGGAGTCCTCCAAGTCCCTAGTAGCCGCAGGTACCACAATAGGCTGGTTCAGGTGAAACGCTGAAACAACCTTAGGGAGAAATTGAGGACGAGTCCTCAATTCTGCCCTGTCCGTATGAAAAATTAGGTAAGGGCTTTTATAGGATAAAGCCGCCAATTCTGACACACGCCTGGCCGAAGCCAGGGCCAACAGCATTACCACTTTCCATGTGAGATATTTTAAGTCCACAGTGGTGAGTGGTTCAAACAAATGTGATTTTAGGAACCCCAAAACTACATTGAGATCCCAAGGTGCCACTGGAGGCACAAAAGGAGGCTGTATATGCAGTACCCCCTTGACAAACGTCTGAACTTCAGGAACTGAAGCCAGTTCTTTCTGGAAGAAAATCGACAGGGCCGAAATTTGAACCTTAATGGACCCTAATTTTAGGCCCATAGACAGTCCTGTTTGCAGGAAATGCAGGAAACGACCCAGTTGAAATTCCTCTGTAGGGGCCTTCCTGGCCTCGCACCACGCAACATATTTACGCCAAATACGGTGATAATGTTGTGCGGTTACATCCTTCCTGGCTTTGATCAGGGTAGGGATGACTTCATCCGGAATGCCTTTTTCCTTCAGGATCCGGCGTTCAACCGCCATGCCGTCAACGCAGCCGCGGTAAGTCTTGGAACAGACAGGGTCCCTGCTGGAGCAGGTCCCTTCTTAGAGGTAGAGGCCACGGGTCCTCTGTGAGCATCTCTTGAAGTTCCGGGTACCAAGTCCTTCTTGGCCAATCCGGAGCCACGAGTATAGTTCTTACTCCTCTCCGTCTTATAATTCTCAGTACCTTGGGTATGAGAGGCAGAGGAGGGAACACATACACTGACTGGTACACCCATGGTGTTACCAGAGCGTCCACAGCTATTGCCTGAGGGTCCCTTGACCTGGCGCAATACCTGTCTAGTTTTTTGTTGAGGCGGGACGCCATCATGTCCACCTTTGGTTTTTCCCAACGGTTCACAATCATGTGGAAGACTTCTGGATGAAGTCCCCACTCTCCCGGGTGGAGGTCGTGCCTGCTGAGGAAGTCTACTTCCCAGTTGTCCACTCCCGGAATGAACACTGCTGACAGTGCTATCACATGATTTTCCGCCCAGCGAAGAATCCTTGCAGCTTCTGCCATTGCCCTCCTGCTTCTTGTGCGCCCTGTCTGTTTACGTGGGCGACTGCCGTGATGTTGTCTGACTGGATCAGCACCGGCTTACCTTGAAGCAGAGGTCTTGCTAGGCTTAGAGCATTGTAGACGGCCCTTAGCTCCAGGATATTTATGTGAAGTGATGTCTCCAGGCTTGACCACAAGCCCTGGAAATTTCTTCCCTGTGTGACTGCTCCCCAGCCTCTCAGGCTGGCATCCATGGTCACCAGGACCCAGTCCTGAATGCCGAATCTGCGGCCCTCTAGAAGATGAGCACTCTGCAACCACCACAGGAGAGACACCCTTGTCTTTGGTGACAAGATTATCCGCTGATGCATCTGAAGATGCGACCCGGACCATTTGTCTAGCAGATCCCACTGGAAGGTTCTTGCGTGGAATCTGCCGAATGGAATTGCTTCGTAGGAAGCCACCATTTTTACCAGGACCCTTGTGCATTGATGCACTGAGACTTGGCCTGGTTTTAGGAGATTTCTGACTAGCTCGGATAACTCCCTGGCTTTCTCCTCCGGGAGAAAAACCTTTTTCTGGACTGTGTCCAGGATCATCCCTAGGAATAGAAGGCGTGTCGTCGGGATCAGCTGCGATTTTGGAATATTGAGAATCCAACCGTGCTGCCGCAACACTATCTGAGATAGTCCTACCCCGACTTCCAACTGTTCCCTTGATCTTGCCCTTATCAGGAGATCGTCCAAGTAAGGGATAACTAAAACTCCCTTCCTTCGAAGGAGTATCATCATTTCGGCCATTACCTTGGTAAAGACCCGGGGTGTCGTGGACAAGCCAAACGGCAGCGTCTGAAACTGATAATGACAATTCTGTACCACAAACCTGAGGTACCCTTGGTGAGAAGGGTAAATTGGGACATGTAGGTAAGCATCTTTGATGTCCAGAGACACCATATAATCCCCTTCTTCCAGGTTTGCAATCACTGCTCTGAGTGACTCCATCTTGAATTTGAACCTCTGTATGTAAGTGTTCAAGGATTTTAGATTTAAAATTGGTCTCACCGAGCCGTCCGTCTTCTTGCAGAAATGGACAGCGCGCTAACTCTTGATGCCAGTCGGCAAATATCCCTCTGCGCATCACGCATATATAAAAATGCATCTTTTAAATGCTCTATAGTCAGTAATATACTGTCCCTATCTAGGGTATCAATATTTTCAGTCAGGGAATCCGACCACGCCACCCCAGCACTGCACATCCAGGCTGAGGCGATTGCTGGTCGCAGTATAACACCCGTGTGAGTGTATATACATTTTAGGATATTCTCCTGCTTTCTGTCGGCAGGTTCCTTTAGGGCGGCCGTATCAGGAGAGGGTAGTGCCACCTGTTTAGACAAGCATGTGAGCGCTTTATCCACCCTAGGGGGTGTTTCCCAACGTGCCCTATCCTCTGGCGGGAAAGGGTATGATGCCAATAACCTTTTAGGAATTATCAGTTTTTTATCGGGGGAAACCCACGCCTCATCACACACTTCATTTAATTCCTCGGATACAGGAAAAACTACAGGCAGTTTTTTCTCACCAAACATAATACCCTTTTTAGTAGAGATGAGCGCCTGAAATTTTTCGGGTTTTGTGTTTTGGTTTTGGGTTCGGTTCCGCGGCCGTGTTTTGGGTTCGAACGCGTTTTGGCAAAACCTCACCGAATTTTTTTTGTCGGATTCGGGTGTGTTTTGGATTCGGGTGTTTTTTTCAAAAAACACTAAAAAACAGCTTAAATCATAGAATTTGGGGGTCATTTTGATCCCAAAGTATTATTAACCTCAAAAACCATAATTTACACTCATTTTCAGTCTATTCTGAATACCTCACACCTCACAATATTATTTTTAGTCCTAAAATTTGCACCGAGGTCGCTGTGTGAGTAAGATAAGCGACCCTAGTGGCCGACACAAACACCGGGCCCATCTAGGAGTGGCACTGCAGTGTCACGCAGGATGTCCCTTCCAAAAAACCCTCCCCAAACAGCACATGACGCAAAGAAAAAAAGAGGCGCAATGAGGTAGCTGTGTGAGTAAGATTAGCGACCCTAGTGGCCGACACAAACACCGGGCCCATCTAGGAGTGGCACTGCAGTGTCACGCAGGATGGCCCTTCCAAAAAACCCTCCCCAAACAGCACATGACGCAAAGAAAAAAAGAGGCGCAATGAGGTAGCTGTGTGAGTAAGATTAGCGACCCTAGTGGCCGACACAAACACCGGGCCCATCTAGGAGTGGCACTGCAGTGTCACGCAGGATGTCCCTTCCAAAAAACCCTCCCCAAACAGCACATGACGCAAAGAAAAAAAGAGGCGCAATGAGGTAGCTGTGTGAGTAAGATTAGCGACCCTAGTGGCCGACACAAACACCGGGCCCATCTAGGAGTGGCACTGCAGTGTCACGCAGGATGGCCCTTCCAAAAAACCCTCCCCAAACAGCACATGACGCAAAGAAAAAAAGAGGCGCAATGAGGTAGCTGTGTGAGTAAGATTAGCGACCCTAGTGGCCGACACAAACACCGGGCCCATCTAGGAGTGGCACTGCAGTGTCACGCAGGATGGCCCTTCCAAAAAACCCTCCCCAAACAGCACATGACGCAAAGAAAAAAAGAGGCGCAATGAGGTAGCTGTGTGAGTAAGATTAGCGACCCTAGTGGCCGACACAAACACCGGGCCCATCTAGGAGTGGCACTGCAGTGTCACGCAGGATGGCCCTTCCAAAAAACCGTCCCCAAACAGCACATGACGCAAAGAAAAAAAGAGGCGCAATGAGGTAGCTGTGTGAGTAAGATTAGCGACCCTAGTGGCCGACACAAACACCGGGCCCATCTAGGAGTGGCACTGCAGTGTCACGCAGGATGTCCCTTCCAAAAAACCCTCCCCAAACAGCACATGACGCAAAGAAAAAAAGAGGCGCAATGAGGTAGCTGTGTGAGTAAGATTAGCGACCCTAGTGGCCGACACAAACACCGGGCCCATCTAGGAGTGGCACTGCAGTGTCACGCAGGATGTCCCTTCCAAAAAACCCTCCCCAAACAGCACATGACGCAAAGAAAAAAAGAGGCGCAATGAGGTAGCTGACTGTGTGAGTAAAATTAGCGACCCTAGTGGCCGACACAAACACCGGGCCCATCTAGGAGTGGCACTGCAGTGTCACGCAGGATGTCCCTTCCAAAAAAACCCTCCCCAATCAGCACATGATGCAAAGAAAAAGAAAAGAAAAAAGAGGTGCAAGATGGAATTGTCCTTGGGCCCTCCCACCCACCCTTATGTTGTATAAACAAAACAGGACATGCACACTTTAACCAACCCATCATTTCAGTGACAGGGTCTGCCACACGACTGTGACTGATATGACGGGTTGGTTTGGACCCCCCCCAAAAAAGAAGCAATTAATCTCTCCTTGCACAAACTGGCTCTACAGAGGCAAGATGTCCACCTCATCTTCACCCTCCGATATATCACTGTGTACATCCCCCTCCTCACAGATTATCAATTCGTCCCCACTGGAATCCACCATCTCAGCTCCCTGTGTACTTTGTGGAGGCAATTGCTGCTGGTCAATGTCTCCGCGGAGGAATTGATTATAATTCATTTTAATGAACATCATCTTCTCCACATTTTCTGGATGTAACCTCGTACGCCGATTGCTGACAAGGTGAGCGGCGGCACTAAACACTCTTTCGGAGTACACACTTGTGGGAGGGCAACTTAGGTAGAATAAAGCCAGTTTGTGCAAGGGCCTCCAAATTGCCTCTTTTTCCTGCCAGTATAAGTACGGACTGTGTGACGTGCCTACTTGGATGCGGTCACTCATATAATCCTCCACCATTCTATCAATGTTGAGAGAATCATATGCAGTGACAGTAGACGACATGTCCGTAATCGTTGTCAGGTCCTTCAGTCCGGACCAGATGTCAGCATCAGCAGTCGCTCCAGACTGCCCTGCATCACCGCCAGCGGGTGGGCTCGGAATTCTGAGCCTTTTCCTCGCACCCCCAGTTGCGGGAGAATGTGAAGGAGGAGATGTTGACAGGTCGCGTTCCGCTTGACTTGACAATTTTGTCACCAGCAGGTCTTTCAACCCCAGCAGACCTGTGTCTGCCGGAAAGAGAGATCCAAGGTAGGCTTTAAATCTAGGATCGAGCACGGTGGCCAAAATGTAGTGCTCTGATTTCAACAGATTGACCACCCGTGATTCCTTGTTAAGCGAATTAAGGGCTGCATCCACAAGTCCCACATGCCTAGCGGAATCGCTCCCTTTTAGCTCCTTCTTCAATGCCTCCAGCTTCTTCTGCAAAAGCCTGATGAGGGGAATGACCTGACTCAGGCTGGCAGTGTCTGAACTGACTTCACGTGTGGCAAGTTCAAAGGGCATCAGAACCTTGCACAACGTTGAAATCATTCTCCACTGCACTTGAGACAGGTGCATTCCACCTACTATATCGTGCTCAATTGTATAGGCTTGAATGGCCTTTTGCTGCTCCTCCAACCTCTGAAGCATATAGAGGGTTGAATTCCACCTCGTTACCACTTCTTGCTTCAGATGATGGCAGGGCAGGTTCAGTAGTTTTTGGTGGTGCTCCAGTTTTCTGTACGTGGTGCCTGTACGCCGAAAGTGTCCCGCAATTCTTCTGGCCACCGACAGCATCTCTTGCACGCCCCTGTCGTTTTTTAAAAAATTCTGCACCACCAAATTCAAGGTATGTGCAAAACATGGGACGTGCTGGAATTTGCCCATATTTAATGCACACACAATATTGCTGGCGTTGTCCGATGCCACAAATCCACAGGAGAGTCCAATTGGGGTAAGCCATTCCGCGATGATCTTCCTCAGTTGCCGTAAGAGGTTTTCAGCTGTGTGCGTATTCTGGAAAGCGGTGATACAAAGCGTAGCCTGCCTAGGAAAGAGTTGGCGTTTGCGAGATGCTGCTACTGGTGCCGCCGCTGCTGTTCTTGCGGCGGGAGTCCATACATCTACCCAGTGGGCTGTCACAGTCATATAGTCCTGACCCTGCCCTGCTCCACTTGTCCACATGTCCGTGGTTAAGTGGACATTGGGTACAACTGCATTTTTTAGGACACTGGTGAGTCTTTTTCTGACGTCCGTGTACATTCTCGGTATCGCCTGCCTAGAGAAGTGGAACCTAGATGGTATTTGGTAACGGGGGCACACTGCCTCAATAAATTGTCTAGTTCCCTGTGAACTAACGGCGGATACCGGACGCACGTCTAACACCAACATAGTTGTCAAGGACTCAGTTATCCGCTTTGCAGTAGGATGACTGCTGTGATATTTCATCTTCCTCGCAAAGGACTGTTGAACAGTCAATTGCTTACTGGAAGTAGTACAAGTGGGCTTACGACTTCCCCTCTGGGATGACCATCGACTCCCAGCGGCAACAACAGCAGCGCCAGCAGCAGTAGGCGTTACACGCAAGGATGCATCGGAGGAATCCCAGGCAGGAGAGGACTCGTCAGAATTGCCAGTGACATGGCCTGCAGGACTATTGGCATTCCTGGGGAAGGAGGAAATTGACACTGAGGGAGTTGGTGGGGTGGTTTGCGTGAGCTTGGTTACAAGAGGAAGGGATTTACTGGTCAGTGGACTGCTTCCGCTGTCACCCAAAGTTTTTGAACTTGTCACTGACTTATTATGAATGCGCTGCAGGTGACGTATAAGGGAGGATGTTCCGAGGTGGTTAACGTCCTTACCCCTACTTATTACAGCTTGACAAAGGGAACACACGGCTTGACACCTGTTGTCCGCATTTCTGGTGAAATACCTCCACACCGAAGAGCTGATTTTTTTGGTATTTTCACCTGGCATGTCAACGGCCATATTCCTCCCACGGACAACAGGTGTCTCCCCGGGTGCCTGACTTAAACAAACCACCTCACCATCAGAATCCTCCTGGTCAATTTCCTCCCCAGCGCCAGCAACACCCATATCCTCCTCATCCTGGTGTACTTCAACACTGACATCTTCAATCTGACTATCAGGAACTGGACTGCGGGTGCTCCTTCCAGCACTTGCAGGGGGCGTGCAAATGGTGGAAGGCGCATGCTCTTCACGTCCAGTGTTGGGAAGGTCAGGCATCGCAACCGACACAATTGGACTCTCCTTGTGGATTTGGGATTTCAAAGAACGCACAGTTCTTTGCGGTGCTTTTGCCAGCTTGAGTCTTTTCAGTTTTCTAGCGAGAGGCTGAGTGCTTCCATCCTCATGTGAAGCTGAACCACTAGCCATGAACATAGGCCAGGGCCTCAGCCGTTCCTTGCCACTCCGTGTGGTAAATGGCATATTGGCAAGTTTACGCTTCTCCTCCGACAATTTTATTTTAGGTTTTGGAGTCCTTTTTTTACTGATATTTGGTGTTTTGGTTTTGACATGCTCTGTACTATGCCATTGGGCATCGGCCTTGGCAGACGACGTTGCTGGCATTTCATCGTCTCGGCCATGACTAGTGGCAGCAGCTTCAGCACGAGGTGGAAGTGGATCTTGATCTTTCCCTAATTTTGGAACCTCAACATTTTTGTTCTCCATATTTTAATAGGCACAACTAAAAGGCACCTCAGGTAAACAATGGAGATGGATGGATTGGATACTAGTATACAATTATGGACGGGCTGCCGAGTGCCGACACAGAGGTAGCCACAGCCGTGAACTACCGCACTGTACTGTGTCTGCTGCTAATATATAGACTGGTTGATAAAGAGATAGTATACTCGTAACTAGTATGTATGTATAAAGAAAGAAAAAAAAACCACGGTTAGGTGGTATATACAATTATGGACGGGCTGCCGAGTGCCGACACAGAGGTAGCCACAGCCGTGAACTACCGCACTGTACTGTGTCTGCTGCTAATATATAGACTGGTTGATAAAGAGATAGTATACTCGTAACTAGTATGTATGTATAAAGAAAGAAAAAAAAACCACGGTTAGGTGGTATATACAATTATGGACGGGCTGCCGAGTGCCGACACAGAGGTAGCCACAGCCGTGAACTACCGCACTGTACTGTGTCTGCTGCTAATATATAGACTGGTTGATAAAGAGATAGTATACTCGTAACTAGTATGTATGTATAAAGAAAGAAAAAAAAACCACTGTTAGGTGGTATATACAATTATGGACGGGCTGCCGAGTGCCGACACAGAGGTAGCCACAGCCGTGAACTACCGCACTGTACTGTGTCTGCTGCTAATATATAGACTGGTTGATAAAGAGATAGTATACTCGTAACTAGTATGTATGTATAAAGAAAGAAAAAAAAACCACGGTTAGGTGGTATATACAATTATGGACGGGCTGCCGAGTGCCGACACAGAGGTAGCCACAGCCGTGAACTACCGCACTGTACTGTGTCTGCTGCTAATATATAGACTGGTTGATAAAGAGATAGTATACTCGTAACTAGTATGTATGTATAAAGAAAGAAAAAAAAACCACGGTTAGGTGGTATATACAATTATGGACGGGCTGCCGAGTGCCGACACAGAGGTAGCCACAGCCGTGAACTACCGCACTGTACTGTGTCTGCTGCTAATATATAGACTGGTTGATAAAGAGATAGTATACTCGTAACTAGTATGTATGTATAAAGAAAGAAAAAAAAACCACGGTAAGGTGGTATATACAATTATGGACGGGCTGCCGAGTGCCGACACAGAGGTAGCCACAGCCGTGAACTACCGCACTGTA
The DNA here is from genome assembly GCF_028390025.1 of Pseudophryne corroboree. Taxonomy (NCBI): domain Eukaryota; kingdom Metazoa; phylum Chordata; class Amphibia; order Anura; family Myobatrachidae; genus Pseudophryne; species Pseudophryne corroboree. The sequence goes on along the minus strand of NC_086452.1, from coordinate 253,908,144 downwards.
CTGTGTCTGCTGCTAATATAGACTGGTTGATAAAGAGATAGTATACTACTAATATTATATACTGGTGGTCAGGTCACTGGTCACTAGTCACACTGGCAGTGGCACTCCTGCAGCAAAAGTGTGCACTGTTTAATTTTAATATAATATTATGTACTCCTGGCTCCTGCTATAACCTATAACTGGCACTGCAGTAGTGCTCCCCAGTCTCCCCCACAATTATAAGCTGTGTGAGCTGAGCAGTCAGACAGATATATAATATATATAGATGATGCAGCACACTGGCCTGAGCCTGAGCAGTGCACACAGATATGGTATGTGACTGACTGAGTCACTGTGTGTATCGCTTTTTTCAGGCAGAGAACGGATATATTAAATAAACTGCACTGTGTGTCTGGTGGTCACTCACTATATAATATATTATGTACTCCTGGCTCCTGCTATAACCTATAACTGGCACTGCAGTAGTGCTCCCCAGTCTCCCCCACAATTATAAGCTGTGTGAGCTGAGCAGTCAGACAGATATATATAATATTATATATAGATAATAGATGATGCAGCACACTGGCCTGAGCCTGAGCAGTGCACACAGATATGGTATGTGACTGAGTCACTGTGTGCTGTGTATCGCTTTTTTCAGGCAGAGAACGGATTATAAATAAAAGTGGTGGTCACTGGTCACTATCAGCAAAACTCTGCACTGTACACTACTGAGTACTCCTAATGCTCCCCAAAATTAGTAAATCAAGTGTCTCTCTAATCTATTCTAATTCTAAACGGAGAGGACGCCAGCCACGTCCTCTCCCTATCAATCTCAATGCACGTGTGAAAATGGCGGCGACGCGCGGCTCCTTATATAGAATCCGAGTCTCGCGATAGAATCCGAGCCTCGCGAGAATCCGACAGCGTCATGATGACGTTCGGGCGCGCTCGGGTTAACCGAGCAAGGCGGGAAGATCCGAGTCGCTCGGACCCGTGAAAAAAAACATGAAGTTCTGGCGGGTTCGGATTCAGAGAAACCGAACCCGCTCATCTCTACTTTTTAGTGGTACTTGTATTATCAGAAATATGCAAAACATTTTTCATTGCCTCAATCATGTAACGTGTGGCCCTACTGGAAGTCACATTTGTCTCATCATCGTCGACACTGGAGTCAGTATCCGTGTCTGTGTCTGCCATCTGAGGTAACGGGCGTTTTAGAGCCCCTGATGGCGTTTGAGACCCCTGGACAGGCACAAGCTGAGTAGCCGGCTGTCTCATATCGTCAACTGTCTTTCGTAAAGAGCTGACATTGTCACGCAATTCCTTCCATAAGCTCATCCACTCAGGTGTCGACTCCCTAGGGGGTGACAACTCTATTATAGGCAATTGCTCCGCCTCCATCTCATTTTCCTCCTCAAACATGTCGACACAATCGTACCGACACACCGCACACACACAGGGAATGCTCTGATAGAGGACAGGACCCCACTAGCCCTTTGGGGAGACAGAGGGAGAGTATGCCAGCACACACCAGAGCGCTATATATAGACAGGAATACCACTATATAACGTGCTTTTCCCTTTATAGCTGCTGTTATTATCAAACTGCGCCAAATTAGTGCCCCCCCCTCTCTTTTTTACCCTTTTCTGTAGTGCAGGACTGCAGGGGAGAGTCAGGGAGACGTCCTTCCAGCGGAGCTGTGATGGAAAATGGCGCCCGTGTGCTGAGGAGATAGGCTCCGCCCCCTTCTCGGCGGCCTTTTCTCCCGCTTTTTGGTGAATTCTGGCAGGGGTTAAAATACATCCATATAGCCCTGGGGGTTATATGTGGTGTATTTTCGCCAGCCAAGGTGTTTTACATTGCTGCTCAGGGCGCCCCCCCCCCTAGCGCCCTGCACCCTCAGTGACCGGAGTGTGAAGTGTGCCTGAGGAGCAATGGCGCACAGCTGCAGTGCTGTGCGCTACCTTGTTGAAGACTGATGTCTTCTGCCGCCGATTTTTCCGGACCTCTTCTTGCTTCTGGCTCTGTAAGGGGGCCGGCGGCGCGGCTCTGGGACCGGACTCCGAGGCTGGGCCTGTGTTCGGTCCCTCTGGAGCTAATGGTGTCCAGTAGCCTAAGAAGCCCAAGCTGGCTGCAAGCAGGCAGGTTCGCTTCTTCTCCCCTTAGTCCCTCGATGCAGTGAGCCTGTTGCCAGCAGGTCTCACTGAAAATAAAAAACCTAAAACTAAACTTTCACTAAGAAGCTCAGGAGAGCCCCTAGTGTGCACCCTTCTCGGCCGGGCACAAAAATCTAACTGAGGCTTGGAGGAGGGTCATAGGGGGAGGAGCCAGTGCACACCAGGTAGTCCTAAAGCTTTACTTTTGTGCCCAGTCTCCTGCGGAGCCGCTATTCCCCATGGTCCTTACGGAGTTCCCAGCATCCACTAGGACGTCAGAGAAAATTTTTTTTTTCACACAGGCAGTCTAACACCTAAAGTATAGCTATGATATAGACTTACCATTGTTAAATCTCTTTCTGCAAGGTACATTGGTTCCACAGGGAAAACATCAGGGTGTAGATATGGATCTTGATCCACAGGCACCAACAGGCTAAAGCTTTAGACTGTCCCAAGATGCATTGGGGCCTCCTCTATAACCCCACCTCCAGGCACTGGAGCTCAGTTTCGTTAACCAGTCCAACGTAGGAGCAGGTAAAAGAGAAGGCAGATGTCAGTCACATAGAACCACGTTCTCACTACAAGAGAAGGGACCAGCGGCAAATGCCATACAAACCCATAGACGTTAGGTGCGTCAGGGCGGGCGCCCTGTGGAACCAATGTACCTCGCAGAAAGAGATTTAACAATGGTAAGTCTACCATAAATCTCCTTTTCTGCAGTAGGGTACATTGGTTTCCACAGAGAAAACATGAGAGATGTCCTAAAGCAGTTCCTCATGGGAGGGAATGCGCCGTAGCGGGTATGAGTACCCGGCGTCCAAAGAAAGCATCCTGGGAGGCAGAAGTCAAGGGCATAGAACCTAATTAACGTATTCACTGAGGACCACGTAGCCGCCTTGCACAATTGTTCAGCAGACGCTCCTCGGCGGGCCGCCCAAGAAGGTTCAACAGACCGAGTAGAATGAGCTTTAATAGCAGCAGGAGCTGGAAGACCAGCCTGTGCATATGTTTGTGTAATCACCATTCCAATCCATCTGGCCAATGTTTACTTGTTCGCAGGCCAGTCACGTTTGTGAATACCAAAAAGTACAAAAAGAGTATCTGACGTAATAGAGGAAGTCCTCTCCACGTATGTATGGAGAGCCCGTACCACATCCAAAGCCCGCTCTTTGGAGGGCAAACCAGAAGAGATAAAAGCCAGAACCACAATCTCTTGGTTAAGACGGAAAGATGACACCACCTTAGGTAGATAACCAGGGCGATTTGTAAGAGCTGCCCGGTCACCGTGAAAAATCAGAAAAGGTGGACGACAGGACAAAGCGCCTAAGTCAGACACCCTCCTGGCCGAGGCAATAGCCAGTAGGAACAGGACCTTGACCATGAGCCATGTAAGGTCCACTGACTTAAGAGGTTCAAATGGAGACTCTTGCATGGTATTCAGGACAACAGACAGATCCCATTGAGCAACAGAAGGGAACATAGGGAGGCTGAATCCATAAAACACCCTGAGTGAAAGTATGAACATCAGGAATAGAAGCAATTTTTCTCTGAGACCACACCGACAAGGCAGAGATATGAACCTTGAGGGAGGCCAGACAAAGGCCTAAGCCAGGGCCTTGTTGCAGAAAAGCCAGAAGTCTGCAAGTTCTGAATTTGTATGCATCATAAGTTTTATCATCATCGGGTGAAGTAAGAATTCCAGACCTTGTAATAAATCCGCACAGATGCCGGTTTGCGGGTCTACTGCATAGTTTGGATAACCGCCTCGGAGAATCCTTTAGCCCTTAGGAATGAAGCTTCAAGAGCCACGCCGTCAAAGCCAGTTTGGCCAGGTCCGGGGAGACACAAGGGCCCTGAACGAGGAGGTCTGGGCGTTGAGGAAGTAGAAGACCCCGCAGGTCTGAGAACCAATCCCGTCTGGGCCATGCTGGAGCGACTAGAAGTAGTATTCCTACTTCTCGTTTGAACTTCCGTAGAACCCTGGGCAGAAGTGACACTGGAGGGAACACGTATGGAATTGCCAATGCATCCACCATCACTGCTTAAAGATCCCTGGTTCTTGATCTGAAGACCGGAACTTTGTGATTGTGTCGAGATGCCATCAGGTCTACATCTGGTAGGCCCCACTTGTCCACTGGGAGTTGAATGACTTCCTGAGGAAGACTCCACTCTCCGGCATGCACGTCCTGCTGACTGAGGACACCCGGAATGAACACTGCTGATATTGCTGGCAGATGGTGTACCGCCTAATGAAGGATTGTTGACACTTCCATCATTGCCATGTGGCTTCGTGTGCCACCTTGATGATTTAGGTGTGCCACCGTGCTGGCGTTGTCTGACCGTACTTGAACAGGCCTGTTTTCTAACATAGGCAGGGAACACTGCCCGCAATTCCAAATATTTATCGGGAGGAGTAATTCCTCCTTGGTCCACCGACCCTGGAAAAAGTGTTGCTCCAACACCGCGCCCCATTCCCTCAGACTGGCGTCCGTAGTGAGAAGGACCCAGTTGGCGATCCAAAAGGGATGGCCCCTGCTTAACTGCTGGTCCTGTAGCCATGAGATCAGCGACAGACGAACTTCCGGAGTCCAAGAGATCATGTGAGATCTGATCCGGTGAGGTAGGCCATCCCACTTGGAAAGGATTAACCTCTGCAGAGGGCGGGAATGAAATTGAGCATACTCTACCATGTTGAAAGCCAACATCAGCAGGCCTAGTACTTGCATCGCTGAGTGTATGGACACTCTTGGGCGAGAGAGGAAGTATCTAATCCTGTCCTGAAGCTTCAGGACCTTCTCTGGAGACAGAAACAGCTGTTGACTGTGTGTGTCCAGGTGCACCATGCTCCAAGCAGGGACCAGTGAGGACTTCTTCCAATTGATGAGCCACCCGTGGGCTTTTAAGAAGTTTTCTGTCAGTTGTAGATGACTGAGGAGGATATCATGGGAGTTTGCAGGATCAGCAAGTCGTCCAGATATGGCAGGATCCTGACTTCCTGGCGACAGAGATGAGCCATCATCACGGCCATAACCTTGGTGAAGATCCGAGGAGCCGTGGCCAGTCCAAACAGTAGAGCCTGGAACTGATAGTGCAGGTTGCCAATAGCAAACCGCAGATATTGCTGATGCGATATGGCAATAGGTATATGCAGGTAAGCCACTTGTATATCCAGGGATACCATATAATCACGGGATTCCATGGCCAGTACAATTGAGCACAGTGTTTCCATACGGAACTTGGATACTCTCACAAACTTGTTCAGTGATTTGAGGTTGAGTATAGGCCGGAAAGACCCATTGGGTTTCGGTACTAGAAACAGGGTCGATTAGTATCCTCTGCCTCTTTGGGATAGAGGTACCGGCACCACCACTCCTGTATCCAGGAGGGAACTCACAAGCAATTGTAGAGCTTGCGCCTTTAACGGATCCAAAGGGATAACCGTTGTGCAAAACTGGCGAGGGGGACCCCTCTTGAAAAAGACTGTCTACCCATGAGAGACAACTTCTCGCACCCATGCATCTGAAGTGGTCATTAACCAGACCTAGGCGAATCGCAGAAGTCAGCCTCCCACCCTGGGGACTCCCAGGGGGAGGCCTGTCCCGTCATGCAGCAGGCTTGTCATATTTAGATGCAGACAGACGGGCTGCCCAGGATTGTTAGGCCTTGGGTTTAGTGGTTTTTGGGAGCACAAGATAATCTTAGGTATGTCTGACCTTCGCTTTCCCTTGAGGCCGAAAGCAGGGAAAAGTGGTACCTTTTCCCTCTGAGCAGAAGGAGTAGCAGTTGAGAGAAAGGTAGATAGTAGTCGCCGCTCCAGACCCAATTTTTAATAAGGTCTTCCCCAAATAGGATATCCCCAGTAAAGGGAAATATCTACAAGGACTTCTGGAGTCCAGTTCCACCTTCCATGACCTCAACCACAGAATACGGAGAGCCAGGACAGATGTATTTGACGTCTTGGTAGCCGACACACCCGCCTCAGGGGACGCCTCCTGTGTAAAAAAAGGTGGCGGTGGTATTGTGAGACAGGGAATGTCTGGCATTGTCAGATATATCCTCTGGCAGCTCATCCTCTAATGCCTGATCCAGTCATCAATCTACTTTGCAGCCCCAAGAGGATGCAATTGTAGTCTATGTACAACACCTGTAAGGGAGTAATAGACTTCAGGCGTCCCTCCACACACTTATCTGTCGGTTCCTACATTTGAGGGGACAGTGGTGACAGGCAGAGTGAACGGCACCCGAAATGGGCAACACATTAGTTCACTAGTAGTGAATTACCCACTTGTTATATAACTCTGCAGGGAGAGGATAGCAAGCTAATGTCCGTTGCGGACAGGGGGAATGTCTTTCTAGGACTAGACCAGGGGTCTTGTCGGATGTCCACTTAAAGGTAAGATTGTGGTAATAGAGTTTTAATTACCTTCTGACGTGTGAACATACCAGTTTGCTTAACCAAAGTAAGGGAATCCACTGATCAGTGATTTGAAGGATTTGCTTACTAGTAGCCCCAAGGGCAGTGGCATAATTTAGCAATGAAGAATCCTTGTCAGAAACACCTAATATAGGAACAGACAAGGCAGCATATTCCCCCTCTCTTCAGATAAAATATCGGAGAGATCACTGGATAGGGAGGAGGAAGCAGCCCGCTTTAGAAGACCCAGAGACACGAGAGTGACCTGGCATTGAGTTTTGCCTGATTAAGGAATGAGTCAACCACTGCAACCTGTGAGGCAAAAATTTTCTCGCCCAAAGCGGAGTAACCATAGGGAAATCAGTGACTGTAATGTAACAGGTTGGTTCTAATTGGTTACAGAAGCTGCGGACTAACTGGGAGATGTATGAGACATAGTACACAGACCATTACACAACACTCCCCCCTCAGGTAAATCCGTTGCGCATGCTCTGCAAGATGCAGGAGCGTTCCCAGATTTACTGCCCTACATGTTAGACATTATACACAAATGCAACAGAGAGTGGTTTAGTAGGATGAAGCCAGACAGAGTACAATACCTGCTAATAAATCCGGTAGCATGTGTCACACAGCCTGGATCTCCTTGAAAAAGACCTCAGTTTAGAGGTGGAAACGCGTTGAAAGCGGGGGACATTGAAATTTGGCCGCCAGCATGACAGTGGCAAGGTGAAACCCAGACAAGCTGATTCAGCGTTGGTATAAGATCTGTGGGAGCCCGGGACTCACATTACACATGCTGTTACTGAACTGCTTTGCCAGTTCTTTGCTTCTGGTAATTTCATTTAATCACAGTCATTAAGGCTAACATCTGTTACATGTTGTTGTGTGTGGAGCCTTTTATGTGATTCGTTCATGTGCTATTGGTTTTAGACACAGATTAATAAATTGTACTTCACTATATGCAACTCCGTTTTACTTTTGGGTGGATACGAGTTTGTACTGCTGACATATATTGGAGGATCATATGTATGGGACATCAACCAATCAGTAGCGCCAGATAAGTTTACCCTTCTCTTTGTTTTTGTACTATATGAAAACATATAAATATATATATATAACAATGCACGGTCTGAGACCGGATGTATATATCAGGATACTCGTACAATATATTCTGGCACAGGTACACTTGTTCTTAACTAACACTGTCTTAATATTGACATGTTGAAAACGTAAGTGTTTGTAAAACCATGGCGCTGATGTACAGGCGGGTTTACAAGAAAGACCTTGCCCTGCAGTCCCGGAGACCAGTCGCAGCTATTTTAGAAAATACTAGTCTTAATAAAGTGGACATTAACATATCCGACCTGTACTCCTCTGCCCTGGTGGATATAGTGGGGTCCCTGCTCTGATACAGTGTCCACGCCAGCATCGCAGTCCGTCTCCATAGACTGCGACCGGAACGCGATTTAATGGCGGGTCCTGCCTGGGAGACTCTCTTACCACCTCCCTTCTGTAACAGCCACGCCAACCAGAAGAGCGTATGCGACCGTGTGCCTAAAGCTGGAGCGTCTACGCCACAAGTATCCGAGAACAGAGCCAGCGGGAGTATTCGACGCCACCGGGGAGGTGACGGAGCCGCGGCACAGAAGGTCACCCTGACATGTAAGTGATGCGGCCCTTGAAGTCTTCTAAAAGCTGTTTCAGGGCTGTCCAGTGCAGCCCCCCTGTTAAGTGACCTGCTTCTGCAGGCACCAACTCGAAACTGAGCTCCAGTGCCTGGGGGCGGCGTTATAAAGGAGGCCCCAATGCATCTTGGGATAGTCTAAAGCTTTACCCTATTGGTGCCTCTGGATCAAGATCCATCTCTACACCCTGTGGAAAGTAACTAATGTACCCTGCTGCAGAAAAATACATTTTTTTTCGTATGTATTTAGTTACATGCCTCTTAATTTCTCCTCTGTTATCGTGCAGCCCACACTGGATGTAATGGTGGCTGTTCCGAAAAAGGTATCCGGGCTCTAGGTCGACCATGGAAAGGTCGGCAATCATTCCAATTGTAAAGCGCAACGTAATCTGCTGCGCTATATAAGAAACTGTTAATAATTAATAATAATTAGATGAACCATGGTTGACATGCATTAGGTCGACATAGACAAAAGTCAACATGGTTAATAGGGCAACATGTGACAGGTCAACAGTGGTTATGGCCAAAAGGTCAACATACATATGGTAGTCACCGCTTTTTGGGGGTTTATAGCATGTTAATCAACTTTTCATACTTTATTATCCACGTGGATTATAATTGGGAATACAAACCTGTGCTCGGCACCTAGGGGTCATTCCGAGTTGATCGCTCGCTAGCAGTTTTTAGCAGCCGTGCAAACGCTATGCCGCCGCCCACTGGGAGTGTATTTTAGCTTAGCAGAAGTGCGAACGGTTGTATCACAGAGCGGCTACAATTTTTTATTGTGTAGTTTCAGAGTAGCTCAAAACCTACTCAGCGCTTGCGATCACTTCAGACTATTCAGTTCCGGATTTGACGTCACAAACCCGGCCAGCATTCGCTCTGCCACGCCTGCGTTTTTCCGCACACTCTCTGAAAACGGTCAGTTGCCACCCAGAAATGCCCACTTCATGTCAATCACTCAGCGGCAAGCAGTGTCACTGAAATGCATCGCTAGACCCTGAGCAAAACTACATCGTTCGTTGTGCCCATACGTCGCGGCATGTGCATTGCGCCACATATGCATGCGCAGAACTGCCATTTTTTAGCCTGATCGCTGCGCTGCAAACAAATGCAGTTAGCGATCAACTCGGAATGACCCCCCTTGTCCGAAGCATGTTTAGTGTTATGAGCCACCTGAGGGGATGCGGTACACTAAGTGGACTTCCACTTGCTTTGACAGCGAAAACAACACAAAAAACCTTAAAAATGGTGCATCAACCTTTTGTCATGTTGACCTTTTCATGTGTCGACCTTTTGACCCTGTCAAACTTTCCTACTTTCAACCTTTTCATGTGTCGACCTTTTGACCCTTTCAGCCTAATGCATATCGACCATTAGTAGTCGACCTAATGACTGCAGACCTTTTCCATGTAAATCTGCTGATCCATACTTATTCAGAAACAGTATTTACAGTATATAGGGGGTAATTCCAAGTTGATCGCAGCAGGAATTTTGTTAGCAGTTGGGCAAAACCATGTGCACTGCAGGGGAGGCAGATATAACATGTGCAGGAAGAGTTAGATTTGGGTGGGTTATTTTATTTCTGTGCAGGGTAAATACTGGCTGCTTTATTTTTACACTGCAAATTAGATTGCAGATTGAACACACCACACCCAAATCTAAGGGTGTGTACACACGGTGAGATTCGGACTTAACCAATTCTCACTGTGCGACGGGGGCCGGGTCGGCACTTAGCCAGTATCGCAAGCACATAATAAGTGTGCTTGCAATCCTGGTACTGTGCGATTTTGGCTAAGTGTCAATCTTGACTATCTCTTCTATAGAGATAGTCAAGATTGACTTGCCTGCACAGTCTATTTTTTCTGCCGATGCCAGCCGCGCGGGGCTGCGCATCGGCATCGGATCGGGATCGCAAGGTGACTGTCACCTTGCGATCTGCACTATCTTTTCTTTAGATTCTGACTATATAGTCAGAATCGGAAGAAAAGATCTCACCGTGTGTACACACCTTAACTCTCTCTGCACATGTTATATCTGCCTCCCCTGCAGTGCACATGGTTTTGCCCAACTGCTAACAAAATTCCTGCTGCGATCAACTTGGAATTACCCCCATAGATAAGAGAAGGTTCTTTTTTTGAGAAACATTGTGCCATCTCTAGTCATGATGCCCCAGCTTTTATAATAACATTGCAATGCTACACAGGGTCCTGTATGGCAATGTGGCATCTCTTTATTATTGCGAAAATATTTGCTCAGAATAATAGAAGGATTTAGATATTTTATTTGCACCGCCTGTAATATTACTCACAGTCAGTTGTGGCATGTCATCCAGAAGGGTTGGCATTAAGCCCTGTACTGTTTTAGTTTCCTGTTTGTTTGCTGTATACAGCGGGCTGTGGTATCGGCAGCACCATTGGTGTTGCAGTTATTATGTATCTTCTGCATTCACAGGACCCTACAGAGATCTCTTCCCAAGACATTTCAATAAATTGACCAAAACAGGAAGTATACCTTAAAGCAGCATTTTTCAACCGTTGTGCCGCTGCACAGGGCGGTTCTCAAATGTGCCGCCAGAGATGCCCATCGTCACCTCACTCGGGCAGCGCTGGGATCTCCTGAGTTGCCCCAACGCAGCCGGATCGTGACCTGTGGAGACGCAGCGTGACTTCATAGGTCATGAACGCAACATCTCATTCCCCTCCGTCTGCCTCTGCCGTGTTGCTTCCTACTCGTCGCTGCTGCTCCCTGCTCCATGGCAGACACTCGTGCTGCTGGCGTTGGAATAGCTGCTGTAGGGGGTCAGTATTTTTATTTATTTTATTACATTAGGGGCCAATATTTGTAATTGCTGTGGGGGTCAATATGTGTCATTAGTGTGGGGGCCATTTTGTGTCATTAGTGTGGGGGCCATTATGTGTCATTAGTGTGGGGGCCAATGTGTGCCATTACTGTGGGGGCCAGTGCATGTTTTATTAATGTGGAGGGACAATGTGTGTCATTACTGTGGGGGCCAGTGCATGTTTTATTAATGTGGAGGGACAATGTGTGTCATTACTGTGGGGGCCAGTACATTTGTTTTATTAATGTGGAGGCACAATGTGTAATTACTGTGGGGACAGTGTGTTTAAATGCTGTGGAGGAAAATGTGTTTTTATTACTGTAAGGGGGCCAGTGTATTTGTTTTATTACTGCGGGGGCCAATGCATTTAATATATGTTGATATTTGTTATTATATATTTTTGATGGTGTGCCTCAGCTTTTTGAAATCTTGTTTAGCGTGCCGCAACTATAAAAAGGTTGAAAATCAATGCCTTAAAGAATAAAGATGCTCAAAAGAGTCTAGCCGATTTGAAATTCAATCAAATTGCATCGGCTTGATGGGCACAAATTCCTGGTTTTAAGCTTCCTGCTTGTGTTTGCTATTTACAGTTTGCAGATCAAGTTTAAAATTTGCATTAAAGGTAGTGTTTAAATGTCTATTTAAAATGTACTTACTTTTTTCTATTTTAGTTTTTTTTAAATGTAAACTCTAACACAATTGCTTTTGAAGTTTGCTGTTCGTATTTGATATTCAACATTTCACAATTAAAAACCTCAGAAAAGTGCAAAATGTCTAACCATCATATGGATTCATTTTGAACTGATTTGAACATTGTCAAAAGATTTGAATGTGGTTGAACCAGTGCTACTTCTAATTTAGTTACATTTCTTTCAAACAACCTAAAATTGTAGAAATCATAGCAAATGTTAAATATTACAAGTGTTTAGCAAAGCTGGCTTAAGAAAGGATATGTGGCTGGATTGACCATCTCTATTAATGATTGGAGAAGTAAGCAGTGGCTTCACCTGTCGTTTTACCATTGCACTCTCATTTTAAGGCACAACAAACAAAAACAGCAAAAGTGGGTGAGCAGACAAACGTATTGTATGTTTAAGGTGATAGGTGTATATAAAGCCACTTGAACTTTTCATACTGTATAATACTCTTAACTGGAATGCACTGGAAAACGTTTTACTGTTCTTGGTTACATAGAAACAGAATTTGACGGCAGATAAGAACCACTTGGCCCATCTAGTCTGCCCCTTTTACTTTTTATCCTTAAGGTAATCTCAACCCTTTTTGAACCTTAATTCTTTGTAAGGATATTCATATGCCTATCCCAAGCATGTTTAAATTGCTCTACAGTCTTAGCCTCTACCACCTCTGATGGGAGGCTATTCCACTTATCCACTACCCTTTCTGTGAAGTAATTTTTCCTTAAATTTCCCCTGAACCTGCCTCCCTCCAGTTTCAGTGTATGTCCTCGAGTTCTAATACTTCTCTTCCTTTGAAGAATGTTTCCCTCCTGAACTTTGTTAAAACCTTTGGTATATTTGAAAGTTTCTATCATGTCTCCCCTTTCCCTTCTCTCCTCCATACTATACATGTTAAGATCTTTTAGCCTTTCCGGGTAAGTTTTGTGATGTAGGCCATGCACCATTTTAAGTTTCCCTTCTTTGCACACTCTAATGTATTTATATCCTTCTGGAGATATGGGGGTATATGCAATTGCGGTCGAATTCCCGAAATTGTCGAAAAACTGGACTTTTTCGCCCCCAAAAAAAATTCGACAATGCAATTCAGTACTTTCCGTCAAAAAAACGGACTTTCAAAATTCGACTTTTTGAAATTCGACATTTGTCAAATTCGACTTTTCTGCAATGGTACAAATGCGGCAATTCGACAAAAGTATATGCAATTGAAGTTTTGAAATTCGACAACAGTGCTTTTAGACAGTAAATTCATCATTTTCAATCCGCCACACTTTGGTGGGTGAATCTAATAAAAAAAATTTAAAACGTTTTTTTTTTGGTGTTTTTTTTATTGGTAATAGCATATCTATTTATATTAGACGGGATTAGGTACTTGGTTTGTCTTTTTGGGAGGCACAAGTATTATTTATATATTTTTACAAATATTATTATTATTATTTTTTTTATAAATGGAATGGTAAAATCCCGGAAAAAAATGGCGTGTGGTCCCCCCTCCAAAGCATAACCAGCCTCGGGCTCTTCGAGCTGGTCCTGGTTCTAAAAATCCGGGGAAAAAATGGCCAGGGGATCCCCCGTATTTTTAAAACCAGCACCGGGCTCTGCACCTGGTGCTGGTGCAAAAAATATGGGGGACAAAAAGAGTAGGGGTCCCCCGTATTTTTTACACCAGCATCGGGCTCCACTAGCTGGACAGATAATGCCACAGCCGGGGGTCACTTTTATACAGAGCCCTGCGGCCGTGGCATTAAATATCCAACTAGTCACCCCTGGCTGGGGTACCCTGGGGGAGTGGGGACCCCTTCAATCAAGGGGTCCCCCCCCAGCCACCCAAGGGCCAGGGGTGAAGCCCGAGGCTGTCCCCCCCATCCAAGGGCTGCGGATGGGAGGCTGATAGCCTTGAGAAAATGTAAAGAATATTGTTTTTTCCTATAGTACTACAAGTCCCAGCAAGCCTCCCCCACAAGCTGGTACTTGGAGAACCACAAGTACCAGCATGCGGGAGAAAAACAGGCCCGCTGGTACCTGTAGTACTACTGGAAAAAAAATACCCAAATAAAAACAGGAGACACACACCTTGAGAGTAAAACTTTATTGCACACCTGCCGACACACACATACTTACCTATGTTGACCCGCCGACTGCCACGTCTCCTGATCCGACGATCCGGGGTACCTGTGAATAAAATTATACTCACCTCAATCCAGTGTCCAGATATAAATCCTCGTACTTGGCAAAACAAATAAACGAACACCCGTACCAGCGGACTGAAAGGGGTCCCATGTTTTCACATGCAACCCCTTTCCCCGAATGCAGAGACCCCCCCCGTGACTGCTGTCACAGAAAGGTCTCTTAAGCCAATCAGCGAGTGCAACGTCCTGGCACTCTGCTGATTGGCTGCACGTCTGAGCTGTCAGACAGCGCATTGCAAAGCCTCTCCATTATACTCAATGGTGGGAACTTTGCGTCAGCGGTGAGGTCACCCGCGGTCAGCGGCTGACCGCGGGAAACCCCACCGCTGACGGCAAAGTTCCCACCATTGAAAGTAATGGAGAGGCTTTGCGATGAGCTGTCTGAGGTCACACGCGCATACAGCCAATCAGGTGAGTGCAACGAAGTAGCGCTTCCTGATTGGCTGAAGGGACCTGTGTGACAGGAGTCACGTGGGGTCCCGGCATTCGGGGAAAGGGGTCCCATGTGAAAACATGGGACCCCTTTCAGTCCGCTGGTACGGGTGTTCATTTATTTGTTTTGCCAAGTACGAGGATTTATATCTGGACACTGGATTGAGGTGAGTATAATTTTATTCACAGGTACCCCGGATCGTCGGATCAGGAGATGTGGCAGTCGGCGGGTCAACATAGGTAAGTATGTGTGTGTCGGCAGGTGTGCAATAAAGTTTTACTCTCAAGGTGTGTGTCTCCTGTTTTTATTTGGGTATTTTTTTTCCAGTAGTACTACAGGTACCAGCGGGCCCGTTTTTCTCCCGCATGCTGGTACTTGTGGTTCTCCAAGTACCAGCTTGCGGGGGAGGCTTGCTGGGACTTGTAGTACTACAGGAAAAAACAATATTCTAGACATTTTCTCAAGGCTATCAGCCTCCCATCCGCAGCCCTTGGATGGGGGGGACAGCCTCTGGCTTCACCCCTGGCCCTTGGGTGGCTGGGGGGGGACCCCTTGATTGAAGGGGTCCCCACTCCCCCAGGGTACCCCGGCCAGGGGTGACTAGTTGGATATTTAATGCCACGACCGCAGGGCGCTGTATAAAAGTGACCCCCGGCTGTGGCATTATCTGTCCAGCTAGTGGAGCCCGATGCTGGTGTAAAAAATACGGGGGACCCCTACTCTTTTTGTCCCCCATATTTTTTGCACCAGGCGCAGAGCCCGGTGCTGGTTTTAAAAATACGGGGGATCCCCTGGCCATTTTCCCCCCGGATTTTTAGAACCAGGACCAGCTCGAAGAGCCCGAGGCTGGTTATGCTTTGGAGGGGGGACCCCACACCATTTTTTTCTGTGTTTTTCCCCGTTTTTACCTGTTTTTAAAAAAACGGAACAAAATCCGTCAAATCGGCCGTTTTTCAGCAGCGGGACTGTCGAATACGTTTTTTATTGAATATGGTCAATTTCGGCACCCACTTGCCGAAATTAGACTGTCGAACTGAAAAACGGCCAAAAAATTGCCGCGATTCACCGCTAATTGCATATACCCCATGGTCTCCAGAACTGGACACAGTATTCCAGATGAGGACGCACCAATGACCTATACAGTGGCATTATTACTTCTCTTTTCCTGCTACTGATTCCTCTTCCTATGCAACCAAGCATCTGACTTGCCTTTCTCATTCCTTTGTTGCATTGCTTTCCTGCCTTTAAGCCACTTGAAATAGTGACTCCTAAATCCCTTTCCTCCTCAGTAGTTTCCATTATAGTACCCTTGATACTATATTTAGCCTTTGGGTTTTTGAGACCCAAGTGCATGATTTTGCATTTTTTAGCATTGAACTGTAGTTGCCATGTTCTTGACCATTTTTCAAGTCTAGCTAGGTCATCAATCATTTGTTTTACCCCCATGGTGTGTCTACCCTGTTGCATATCTTTGTATCATCTGCAAAAAGGCATACTTTCCCTTCAATACCATTTGCAATGTCACCAACAAAGATATTAAAGAGAACTGGTCAAAGTACAGATCCCTGGGGTACTCCACTGGTAACATTTCCCTCCATAGATTGCACTCCATTTACTACAACTGTCTGTTTCCTATCCTGCAACCAGTTTCTTATCCATTTAACTATTTTATAATCCACCCCCACACTTTCAAGTTTATTTAGCAGTCTGCGATGTGGAACAGTGTCAAATGCCTTACTAAAGTCTAGATAAACTACATCTACAGCTCCCCTTTGATCTGTTATTTTCATCACAGAGTCAAAAAAGCCAATAAGATTTGTTTGGCATGATCTCCCACCAGTAAATCCATGCTGTTTTGGATCCTGTAAGTTGTTAGATTTAAGATATTCCACAACTCTTTCTTTTAGTAGTTTTTCCATTACTTTCCCTACTACTGATGTAAGGCTTACTGGTCTGTAGTTAAACTCATACGGAGGATGAGATGTGAGGAGGGCTTGATAGGCGTCGGGCAGCGATTGATGTGTGACGGCAAGGACGGAGATGCTAGAGGCAGCTGGAAAGAAGAGATGGGGAAGACGTGTTTCACCCGTGTCCCGGGCTTGATCACTTCCATTGATTCAGGGTTCGTCCCTGTCTAACATTGGCAGTAGATCCATCTTATCTCTGATATTCTTTGGATACTATGTAATTCGTGAACTCTCATCAGTGATTCCAGCAGCATCGGATCATCAGTTATTACCATCTCTACTATCATACCACACTGGTAACGCCCAAAACCGTCCGATCTTGGAAGCTAATCTATGTAGGGCTGGGTCAGTACTCAAGTGGGTGACCCTTGAGGAATACTCAGTTTAGTAGAGAATAGACTGGCCTATTATGCTCAGAGTCTAACACTGACAGCAGATTCACTCTACCATCTCATTTCTTACTTTGTCATCTCTTTTCCCCACGACAGCTGGGCACATTACGCCATCAGGCACCTCAACCATACTATAATTGGGCTAGGGCACTTAAGGTGTCGTACCTGTCACGCAAATAGGTTGGTTTTATCCCCCACAAAGAATTTGGACATCGGCAGCTGGAATTTATCATGCTAGTTTTAGCATTTAATGATTATTGATTATATTATAGTATTGCACTATTCTATTTAACATCAGCTAATTTAATGCTACTAAGTTTATTTGTTTGATTACTATTTTTGATGCCATTTGACCACCGAACATATTTTACTGCTGTAATAATAAAAGTTAATTTTTATATCAATTTTCCCTTTTTCTCATACGTTAATTTAGTCAAGAGTGCGCCCACAAAAGAGTCTCTTTTTTCTCCTTCTGTTGTCTCTAGTTGCCATTGACTCAGGGTGCACCACCAAATTTAAATTAAGAAAACAAGGTTTTCTTTATATCTTTCTATTTTGGTTATTATATTTATTTGTGATACCTATTTCATACCGGTGCGGTATTCCCTCCAAGATATTTACACCTCCAAACATACATACTTACCTATGTTCACACGAGGCTCGGTCCTCTTCTCCATGTAGAATCCTAGGGGTACCTGGGAAAAAAATTATACTCACATAATCCAGTATACCTTCTGTTCTTTGTATAATCCACATACTTGGCAAAACAAAAAAACGGAAACCCGACCACGCACTGAAAGGGACCCCATGTTTACACATGGGACCAGGGACGTGCAGTCAGGGGAGGCAGTACCTCCCCTGTCATTTTCCCCTGTCATTAATGATTACAATAATATAAAGAAAATACTTATGACACATATTCTGTGTTCTAAGTATATGCTTTATATTATTGGAATGATTTGTACATTTTAAAACAGGTTGCAATTTGTTTTGGAGGCACCGAGAGCGGTGCCTCCTGCGCATAATGTTAAAGGGCCGGATGTGGGGGGCGGGCAGGGGTGGCGGCCAAGGAGAGGGCTGTAAAAGCCCATTCCAAAAAGCATGATAAGCGGCACCAGTGTGAGTGCATCAGTGACAGGGGCATGCTTTCAGCACATATGAAAGCACGCCCCTGTCACTGCTGCAAATATGATTGGGCACCAGAATTTAAGCCCACCCTGTGGACCAGCCTACCGATCACCGATCAACCCCGGCCTGCGGCTTTTCTCCCAACTCTCCATTCCTCCGGCGAGCCAGACCCTGGTGGCCTCTGCTCCCCTGACCTCCGTGACTACGCGGCTGCTGAATTCACCACCCCCCCCGCTCGGCGCCGCCGCTCATCACTCCCCGGCCGCAGGCGCCGCTCATCACCGCCCCCCCCCCCCCCCCCCCCGCTCATCATTCTCTTCTTGCCGCTCATCACCCCCAGCCCCCATCCCCGCCGGCGCCGCTCAGTAATCATCACATCTACCCCCCCCCCCCCGCTCATCACCCTCTTCTCGCCGCTCATCACCCCCAGCCCCCGTCAGCGCCGCTCATCAGCACCGCTCACTACTCATCACATCCCCCCGCTCATCACCCTCTTTTCGCCGCTTATCACCCCCGTCGCCCCCCCCCCCCCCCCGCTCACCACCGCCGGCACCGCTCACTGATCATCACCTCCCCTCCCGCTCATCACCCTCATTTCACTACTCATCACCCCCAGCCCCCGTCCCTGCCGCTCATTACATCACCGCCCTCATCACCAACAGACCCCCCCCTCCGTTCATCACAGCTACTCATTGCCATTGCTCATCACCCCCCCTCATCATTCAGTGTGCTATCATGTGAATTTCGGCTCATTCAATGTGCTACAAGGTGAATTTCGGCTAATTCAGTGTGCTACAATGTGACTGTCGGCTCATTCAGTGTGTTATAATGTTAATGTCGGCTCATTCAGTGTGCTATAATGTGAATTTCGGCTCATTCAGTGTGTTACAATGTGAATTTTGGCTCATTCAGTGTGCTACAATGTGAATTTTGGCTCATTCAGTGAGCTACAATGTGAA
Source organism: Pseudophryne corroboree (assembly GCF_028390025.1). NCBI lineage: Eukaryota > Metazoa > Chordata > Amphibia > Anura > Myobatrachidae > Pseudophryne > Pseudophryne corroboree. The sequence continues at coordinate 253,889,306 of NC_086452.1, read as the reverse complement.
TTTCGGCTCATTCAGTGAGCTACAATGTGAATTTCGGCTCATTCAGTGTGCTATAATGTGAATGTTGGCTCATTCAGTGTGCTACAAGGTGAATGTCGGCTCATTCAGTGTGCTATAATGTGAATTTCGGCTCATTCAGTGTGCTACAATGTGAATTTCGGCTCATTCAGTGTGCTACAATGTGAATTTCGGCTCATTCAGTGTGCTATAATGTGAATTTCTGCTCATACGTGTGCTATAATGTGAATTCCGGGTCATTCAGTGTGCTACAATGTGAATGTCGGCTCATACCGTGTGCTACAAGGTGAATTTCGGCTCACTCAGTGTGCTATAATGTGTGTTTCGGCTCATTCAATGTGGTATAATGTGAAATGGGCACCAGTACTAGACAGTATAAGGGGTCCTACTATTGCGGTGTCTAAGGGGTATATGGTGTGGTAAACTACACGGAAGGACACGCCCCCTTGCGAGTGGCCACGCCCCCTTATCCAGAGCGCGCCTTTGGCGCGCACATAATTACAACCTTCACTCTTCCATATCCACACTTCAAAATTCCACTTCTATCACTGTGAGGGATGGTATCAAAATCCTGGCGCTTGAGAGGACGACGGTCAGAATACCGACAGCGTCATCCCGATGTGCAGGATCCCGACAACTGTTAGGGTAAAGCCTTAACTCTAATCTCCAACCCCCCCCTAACCCTCCCTGCCTGCAGCCTGTTCCTAAACTGCGCCAGGTAGAGCCCACTCCTAAACTGGTACTGCTGGCCAGGGATGACTCTGCTTGTCTCCAGCCTCCACCACAAGCAGCAGTTGTCCCGGCAGACCTGCTGCTGCTGGCGGAGAATGGAGGTGAGCAGATTCTGTCCCCATGCTGCCCAAAAGGAGGCTCCAGAATCTGCCCCCTACTGCTGTAGTGCTGGTAGGAGACACAAGCACAGCAGGCACTGCCAGGGGCGGTGATTACATGATATAGTGCTATGGATTGTATGAGGAAAGGGGGCCCCAAATCGGTGTGTTACTTTGGGCCCCATGAGGTCTAAACTCACCTCTGGCAGCGGCCATAGCGGCGGCTTTAGTGGGCATGCCTCACCAGCCACTGACCTCACCGCACGCCACTGCATGGGACCCCTTTCCCCGACTGACAGGACCCCCCCTGACTCCTGTCAAAGAGGGTCCCTTCTGCCAATCAGGGAGCGCCACATCGTGGCACCCTCCTGATTGGCTGTGTGCTCCTGTAGTGTCTGTGAGGCAGCACACGGCAGAGATACAATGTAGCGCCTATGCGCTCCATTGTATCCAATGGTGGAAACTTTGCGGTCAGCGGTGAGGTTACTTTCGGTCAACCGCTGACCGCAAAGTTCCCACCATTGGATACAATGGAGCGCATAGGCGCTACATTGTATCTCTGCCGTGTGCTGCCTCACAGACACTACAGGAGCACACAGCCAATCAGGAGGGTGCCACGACGTGGCGCTCCCTGATTGGCAGAAGGGACCCTCTTTGACAGGAGTCAGGGGGGGTCCTGGCAGTCGGGGAAAGGGGTCCCATGTGTAAACATGGGGCCCCTTTCAGTGCGTTGTCGGGTTTCCGTTTTTTTGTTTCGCCAAGTACGTGGATTATACAAAGAACAGAAGGTACACTGGATTATGCGAGTATAATTTTTTTTCACAGGTACCCCTAGGTACACAGACAGACAGACACAATATTCTACATGGAGAAGAGGACCGAGCCTCGTGTGAACATAGGTAAGCATGTATGTTTGGAGGTATGCATGTATGTAATAAACTTATACTGTCACGGTGTGTGTGTCCTGTTTTTTTGGGGGTATTTTTTTAGTAGTAGTACTACAGGTACCAGCGGGCCCGGTTTTCCACCGCATGCTGGTACTTGTGGTTCTCCAAGTACCAGCTTGCGGGGGAGGCTTGCTGGGACTTGTAGTACTGCTACTAAAAACAATATTCACATTTTTTTCAAAAGGCTTTCAGCCCCCCATCCGCCGCCCTTGGATGGGGGGGACAGCCTCGGGCTACACCCCTGGCCCTTGGGTGGCTGGAGGGGGGGGACCCCTTGATTAAGGGGTTCCCACTCCTCCAGGGTACCCCGGCCAGGGGTGACTAGTTGGGTATGTAATGCCAGGGCCGCCGGGACCAGTATAAAAGTGTCCCCCGGCTGTGGCATTATGTACCTGGCTAGTGGAGCCTGGTGCTGGTTTCAAAAATACGGGGGAACCCTACGCTTTTTGTCCCCCGTATTTTTGGAACCAGGACCAGGCGCAGAGCTCGGTGCTGGTTGATTAAATATGGGGGAACCCCTGTCATTTTTCCCCCCATATTTTTTCAACCTGGTCCGGCTCAAAGAGCAAGAGGCTGGTTTTGTTTAGGAGGGGGGACCCCACGCATTTTTTTCCTGACAATTTAACACTTTCCCACCCCTTCCCACTGATAAACATGCACGGATCTCATGGATCCGTGCATGCCTATCAGAACACGGTAAAAAAAAAGCAGGTCTGTTTTAAATCTGCTTTTTTTTACGATTTGTATTTTTTCACGGCAGTGTTCGTGAAATACACTTTTTAGTAAATTACCGAGTTGTATCAAAAAACAGTCGTATTTGACCGATGGTGTATTCATTCGTATTTTTTTTCTTTGACTTCCAAAAAAACACGAATGCCCTCATCACTGCCGAGATTTGAGTTTAGTAAATTCCCGAGATGACACTTTGAAGAAAAAACACCATCTCGGTCAAAATCGGGAGCTTAGTAAATATACCCCTCTGTCTTAAGTCTTATTATTCCTCCATTTGATTTTCTCCTTTCATTTATATACTTAAAAAAAAGTTTTGCCCCCTTTATCTACTGACTGGGCCATTTTCTCCTCAGCTTCTGCCTTTGCACGTCTGATCACTTTCTTAGCATCCTTCCGTCTGTCTAGATACACCTCTTTGTCTGATGTCCTGAGCCCATTTCTACAATATAAACATGTCCAATGTAGTAGTGAGCAACACACCTGTAAATATTCTGATTTATCTCTGTGTTAATTAGATGTCCATTTTTCTTCCATTCCACTTTTGGCTTAGGGGTACCTGTCACATTGCAAACCAATGTTGTTTGGAGGTTTATGATTGCTGTGACATTTCTTGGACCTGGATTTATGACTGGAGGATCTGTGAAAACAATTATTAGCAGCATGGAAATGCATTATTGTCACTGTAATGTGCCCATAAAGGGGTTACCCCCTTTTGGACTACACACCAATTAGGGCCTACCATTTGTATAGCAAATAATAAGGAGGCTCCCCTGTTTGTTCTGCTCTGTTGAAGTGGACAGATTGTGTCTTCCTGCACTGTGACCTTGAACTGATGCTATCACTTAAGTATAGATAACTATGGTGGTCATTCCAAGTTGTTCGCTCGCTAGCTACTTTTAGCAGCATTGCAAACGCTAGGCCGCCACCCTCTGGGAGTGTATCTTAGCTTAGCAGAATAGCGAACGAAAGATTAGCAGAACTGCTACTAAAAAAAATCATGCTGTTTCTGAGCAGGGGTGTATCTACCCATTGGCCAGGATGGCACTCGCCAGGGGCGCCAGCCAAGCAGGGGGCGCCGCCCGATGGTGCCATCCTCGATTAATGGGTGGAATCTCTTAAGGCGTAGTGTCTGGCAATACCTGGCGGAGGATTGCTCAGCAGGCAGGAGCTGGTGCCGGTGTCTGTGTCCAGCACCCCAATGCACTACAGGGAAGTGAATGCACTACAGAAACTGAAAATAAACTACAACTCCCAGCAACTCTTGCTGTCGTGAGCTCCTGGCGGCAAGGGCTGCTGGGAGCTGTAATTTATTTTCAGTTTCTTCATGTAGTTTGGTGTGGTGCAGGACCCTGGTGCAAGCTCCTGCCTGCTGAGAATTCCTCCGCCCTCCATCCCAGGCAGGGAGGGGGATGGGGACTATGGCTATGTGCTTGGGGAGGTGAGGGGCTATGTGCACGGAGGGGGACTATGGCTATCTATGCTGGCAGGGAACTATTGTTATGTGATGGGAGGGGAGGGGGGTGGGGTGGGGACTACTGTATGACTGTGTTGGGGAGGTGGAGACTACAGCTTTGTGCTTGGAGAGGTGGTGCTATGGCTATTTACTGGGAGGGGACTATGGCTATGTGCTGGGAGGGGGATGGGGACTATGACTATATGACTGTGGGGGCTTTTATGGCACTGTGGGGGCATTAGTGTATCTGGCACCATGGGGGCATATCTGGCACTGTGGGGGCATGTGTATCTGGCAATGTGGGGACATATCTGGCACTGTGGGGGCATATGTGTATCTTGCACTGTGGGGGCATATCTAGCACTGTGGGGGCATATCTAGAATCGTAGGGGCATATCTCGTACTGTGGGAGCATATGTGTATCTGGCACTGTGGGGAATATGTGTATCTGGCACTGTGGGGGCATATGTGTATCTGGCACTATGGGGGCATATGTGTATCTGGCACTATGGGGGACATATGTGTATCTGGCACTATGGGGGACATATGTGTATCTGGCACTATGGGGGGCATATGTGTATCTGGCACTGCACTACTGGAGGTCATATGTGTATCACACCCCTATTTTAATTGGCCACGCCCCATGTGGCATGTAGCCACGGTACGCGCACACAGTACCACTAAGATTTATTTTCTACTTGCACCACTGGGTAGTGCGCTGCACTGCACTTCTTTGCACTACTATTTGATTATACTGCCTGGCCTTGGGTGGCATTGCTTCCTCAGCGAGGCCAGGCACTGTTGATGTCTCTTCAGTGTTATAAGAATTACTGTGTGGGCATAATGTGTAAAGGGAACTGCTACTGTGTGGGCATAATGTGTATAAGGGTTATTACTGTGTAGCGTAATTTGAATCAGGGGTACTATTGTATGGTCATGCCCCTTTCCCACAAGATCATGTCCCTTTTTTGCACATGCACCTTCCCTATTTCAAATATGGGGGGCACCATTCCCTTACTTTGCCAGGGGCGCCCAGACCCCTGGATACACCCCTGTTTCTGAGTAGCTCCAGACCTACTCCTAGATTGCGATCAGCTCAGTCCGTTTAGTTCCTGGTTTGACGTCACAAACACACCCTGCGTTCAGCCAGCCACTCCCCCGTTTCTCTAGCCACTCCTGCGTTTTTGCCTGACACGCCTGCGTTTTTTAGCACACTCTCGGAAAACGCTCAGTTACCACCCAGAAATGCCCCTTTCCTGTCAATCACTCACCGATCAGCAGTGCGACTGAAAAGCGCAGAACGAACAACAGCAAAACTGCTAAGTTTTTAGTTAAATAACTGAGCGCATGCGCGCTGCGTACCATGCGCATGCGCATTTAGCAGCAAATCGCAGCATAGCGAAAATCGGCAACGAGCTAACAACTCGGAATGACCCCTATGTCTCCTAGTGTCAGGGAGAGGACAGAACATAAACTGGGAGTTGTCTGCTTACAGACAATGGGGATCATTCTGAGTTGATCGCTCGCTAAAAACTTTTTGCAGCGCTGCGATCAGGTTAAATCTTGGCAAAAGTGCGCACCGCAATGCGCAGGTGCGTCGTACGGGTACAAAGAGGATCGGTGCTGGGCGATGGATTTAACGAAGAATCCATTCGCACAGCCGATCGCAAGGTGATTGACAGAAAGAGGGCGTTTGTGGGTGTCAACTGACCGTTTTCTGGGAGTGTTTGCAAAAACGCAGGCATGTCAAAGCGTTTGCAGGGCGGGTGTCTGACGTCAACTCCGGGACCAAAAACACTGAAGTGATCGCAGCAGCCAAGTCCAGAGCTACTCAGAAACTGCACAAAACTTTTTTGTGTCGTCGGCTGCAACAGCGTTCGCACACTTGCAAAGCGAAAATACACTCCCCCATAGTCGGCGACTATCTGATCGCAGCGCTGCAAAAAGTTGCTAGTGAGCGATCAACTTGGAATGACCCCCAATACCTTTAAAAATTCATATACAGACAAATAAATTTCTGGTAGAGGAGCAGGGCCTCCTTAAGAAACAAGGCGGTACCATGCAGATAGAATAACAAATCAGCTCTGTGGTGTGTCAAGTTGGTGTACACTGTACAGTATCTACTGTTGATATGTTATTTAGGCAAACATGGTGTTCTTTAGTTCAAGAAAATGACTAGTCACTCTAGCAGGAAGTATAAAAGTAATAGGTGGAGTTTAGCTCCATGTCCGTGTTATGGGAGAAATGTGATATAGTGTATATTGGGAGATTAGAATCAGAACTTTGTAAACAAGGTTTAACTAAAAAAGAAAATAGAACAATAATTCAGAGTTTCTTATTACATGTCCCTTGATTTTATTCTCACCCTTAACTCAACTATTCTGTAATACCATCAAGCTCACTTTCTTAATAAGATGCTACACAAATTTCCCTAACTTACGTATGAAGACTTTATGAAACCAAGCATATATCCAGTATAGATTGGTAAAGTAGCTAATGGTCATAGGAAAAGCAGCAGAACAATATCATCACAACTGATACTGCTGCACTTTCAATCAATTCATTTTGATCTGCCACTGTGCAGAATTCTGCCCATTGCAGTACACAAATCTTGTTGAGCGAGTTATTCCATGCCATGATGTATTAGCTGTGATGTCCTGACAAAACCTCGTAGCCAATCATTTCAGTTACCTTTAGTAATAGAGTTTGATTATTTCCAACAGCATATGTAAATCTTTAACAAGGAATTTATGAAATCTATGAAATCTCTGCTTTTAAAATTTGTGTTTTGTTCTAATTGAAGTATCACATTTACATAAATTAATAAATATGAACCGATACCAAGGAATACATACCATAAACTAGAAGCTCAATTTGCCTCTGGTTGGATCCAGCTGCATTAGTTGCTAGACAGAAGTAATAACCAGAGTCTGTGGTATCAGCTGATGGAAAGTAGAGAGAACCAGATTCTGATATTAAATACCTATAATAAAGAAAAACAGCTTAAATTATTTGACCAGTTTTGCAGTTGCATTCATATCTACTCCATGCACATTTACACTGCTGAAATCAATTTATTTGAATTGCTAACAGACATTGGGGGTCATTCCGAGTTGTTCGCTCGTTATTTTTTTCTCGCAACGGAGCGATTAGTCGCTAATGCGCATGCGCAATGTCCGCAGTGCGACTGCGCCAAGTAAATTTGCTATGCAGTTAGGTATTTTACTCACGGCATTTGGAGGTTTTTTCTTCGTTCTGGTGATCGGAGTGTGATTGACAGGAAGTGGGTGTTTCTGGGCGGAAACTGGCCGTTTTATGGGTGTGTGCGAAAAAACGCTACCGTTTCTGGGAAAAACGCGGGAGTGGCTGGAGAAACGGAGGAGTGTCTGGGCGAACGCTGGGTGTGTTTGTGACGTCAAACCAGGAACGACAAGCACTGAACTGATCGCACTGGCAGAGTAAGTCTCGAGCTACTCAGAAACTGCACAGAGAAGTCTTTTCGTAATATTGCGAATCTTTCGTTCCCAATTTTGATAAGCTAAGATTCACTCCCAGTAGGCGGCGGCTTAGCTTGTGCAAAGCTGCTAAAAGCAGCTTGCGAGCGAACAACTCGGAATGACCCCCATTGGCCCTCATTCCGAGTTGTTCGCTCGCTAGCTGCTTTTAGCAGCTTTGCACACGCCAAGCCACCACCTACCGGGAGTGTATTTTAGCATAGCAGAATTGCGAACGAAAGATTAGCAGAATTGCGAATAGAAATTTCTTAGCAGTTTCTGAGTAGCTCGAGACTTACTCTGCCACTGCGATCAGTTCAGTCAGTTTCGTTCCTGGTTTGACGTCACAAACACACCCAGCGTTCGCCCAGACACTCCCCCGTTTCTTCAGACACTCACGCGTTTTTAGCAGAAACGGCTGCATTTTTTCGCACACACCCATAAAACGGCTAGTTTCTGCCCAGAAACACCCTCTTCCTGTCAATCACACTCCGATCACCAGAACGAAGAGATTTCTTCGTTAAGCCGTGAGTAAAATATCAAACTTTTTATCAAATTTACTTGGCGCAGGCGCACTGCGAACGTTGCGCATGCGCAGTTTGCGACTAATCGCACCGATGCGAAGAAAAATAACGAGCGAACAACTCGGAATGAGGACCATTGATCATTGAACTGTATGCTCATTTGCACCTCGTATTTTGCATGAACTCTCACTGAGCAAGCACAAAAATGGGCACATGCTAGTATGAATGGTATGAATGATACATAGGCGCATTAACACTTATAGTCGAAGAGGTGGAATTTGGTTGAGAAGTGGTATTCTCACTTAGGCAAAGTTCAGCCTATGCAGAGCTGTACAGTCGGTAATTAATCGGATTCAATATGATATCCCGATGGACGGGATGCCGGCGGTCAGAATTCCGACAGCAGCATCCATCCACCAGAATCCTGACAGCCCCCCCAAAAGTACCCTAAGTCTCCCCTGCCCCTACCCTAACCCTTCCCGGTAGTGCCTAACCCTACCTTCCCCGCTGCCTAAACCTAATCCTCCCCGCTTGGTGCTTAACCCTACCCTCCCTTTGAAAGTGCCTATCTCTAACCCCCCTCCCCGGTATCTAACCATAACCTTCCTGTCCCTGCACCCTAACTCTAATCCCCCTTCTAAAGCCTAAACCTCACCTCCCCCCCCCCCACACCCCACCCCCACACATGGAGCGTGTTTCCCGATATAACGATCGGAATTCCGGGCATTGGTATTTTGCTATTTTGATGCCAAGATCCAGGCCTTTGTCAGGATTTTGACTCTGGTCTTATGCTGTCATTCGGGATTCCGGCATTGGATGACCGCCGGGATTCATCCAGTGGCATTTTAACTGCATCCCAATCTAACTACCTGTTTTGCACCTAGTAAGTCTGCCCTGATGGTGATGACTAGTAGCATACCAGGCGTGCATGAAAAGACAGTTGCATCTCGAGACTTTGCATATGACCAAATATATACATTTATTCCATACATGCTTCTTTTCAGCAATGTCCTTTCAATTTACTTCCATATCAGCATCAGGCTCTAAATGTACAGTAGAAAGATAACAATTTTTTTCTTTACAGAGAAGCAAAGGTCTGAAATAGCTTTGTGGGCTTGTCTTTTCATGTCACTAGAAAGATGATGCTGTGGAGGAGGAGGGACCTGCTTGCTGGCACACGGTAAGTATAATCTAGAAGCAGGGTGTGCAGTGTGAGGTTCCCCTGGACCTGGTCTTTAGAGGAGAAGGTTGGCCCCCAGGCAATGGGGTCTACCAGGGGTTTCCACTGTACCCTATGGGCTAGTGCAATCCTGTGAACATGTCTTCTGCTGTTTTCTTTTCGTGGTCTTATATTCTTTGCCTGTTATAGCCTTCATGTATCCATATTATTTTGGCGATTCTGTCCTTACTAGACACTGGGAAAGGTATGGGAAAGCTTTGGCTGGGAATTGGATCAGTCATGGCAATTATACAGGACAACTTTAGACACTATGGCGACAACCTTAAGCAATTTAATACTTCATTTTTTTTGTTTAGTCAACACAATAAAATAAATCATACCATTTTCTCATAAGATTTCAAACTCAGCCAATTTTCTGTCATTAAAATAATAGTGTTATTAAATCTGACCTGTCATTATTTCCAGGCAGAATAGAGCCGTCCTTTCTCCATGACACACGTGGTGAAGGGACACCAGTAGCAATACACTCCAAATGAGCAGGCTTGTTATCCAAGGTGGTCACTAAATTAGGCCCCTCTTTTATTGAAGGAGGAACTGTTGACAAAAGCAGTATATTAATCCATAGCAATATAACGTTTATACAGTAGAACAATTAATAAATTAGTTTATTGGGCAAATACAGGAGGTAAGGGGGATTACATTTGCCAAGAAACTCCCCTCTAGATAAGACAAATATGAAGACACTCTGTTGAGCTTCTGCTACAAGAACTAGCACTATACAAGCTCTTGGACAACACTGTTTTGGAGGAAAATGTTATTTGTAGGCTATTCCAGAACATGATATATAATGATTTATTTTTTAATATACTCCACATTAAAGTAATGTCAATAAAAATCTAAAATAACAAATATGGAATTTTGCAGCGTCCTAAGAAATTGTTAAGTATCTTATATTTAAGATTCTTTAAAGTAGCCACCCATTGCGTTGACAACAGCTTTGCACATTCTTGGCATTCTCTCCACCAACTTAATGATAAAGCCACCGGGAGATGTTCCCATATACAGTATGCTGAGCACTTGTTGGCTGCTTTTCCTTCACACACTCTGGTACAATTCAAATGATCTCTATTGGGTTTATGTCAGGTGACCGTGGAAACCGTTCTTACAGAGTCTGGAGTTATGTTTAAGGCCTAACTAAGCACAAGCTAAATAAGATGGTGTGTTACTGCAAGATACTGTGGTAGTCATGCTGGCTAAGTATTCCTTCAATTCTAACTAAATCATCAACAGGTTACCAGCAAAGTACAGTATCCCCACATCATTACACCTCCTGTACCATGTTTTACAGTGGGAACCACACAACCAGATATCATCTGCTCGCTTTCACTGTATCTCACGAAGACACAGTGTTTGGAATAAAGGGGGAAATGTATGAAAAAGGTGGTAAATGTCAAATGTACTATAACCAGCGCTATTTATGTATGGAAGCAGATAATGTAGAGAAAATCACCTTTCTCTATGTTATCTACAACAATTTAAAAATGTTGCCTTTGCCATGCTATTGTATGGCAATGGAAAATCATTCAGATGTTATTATTATGGATTATCATTTTCTCACATAATAACATGCAAGTATGTGTACAAACCTGCAGCAGAGATCTCAGTTGGGCCGGTCAGGTGGTCAGACACAAAACATCAGCCTAGGCTGATGCCCTGTCAGTCTTGCAGGAGAGAGTTTTCTCTCCCCACTCCAGTAGCCGAGATGTTAATATAAATTGTGCACAGTGGCACTTGTATGAGGAGAGGCGAAATGCAGGCTTTTCATGTATAGATAAACACACAGTATATATATATATATATATATATATATACATATACACTCCCAGCTCCGGCAGTCCAAGGAAACTACAACTTGCTGTGCCAGGTGCCCTCCTCAACATCAGCCCTCAGGATGTGTGTAATACAAACTCCAGTGGCAACACTCAGGACTAATAAGCAACGACTCAGACCAACAGCTTGGTTATATATATAACAACACTCCTTTTTACAACTCATGAAACTATGGAGCAGATGTATTAACCTGGAGTAGGCATAAGGAAGTGATAAACCAGTGATAAGTGCAAGGTGATAACGCACCAGCCAATCAGCTCCAATATGTAAATTAACAGTTAGGATCTGATTGACTGCTGCCTTTATCACCTTACACATATCACTGGTTTATCCCTTCCTTATGCCTTCTCCAGGTTAATACATCTGCCCCAATATATGAAAACATATTAAGGATAATTATTACCATAGATGTTCAGCACAAACTCTCGGGTGGTTTGTCCAGCAATATTACTAGCAATACAAGTATATCTTCCAGTATCTGTCACCTCAGCATTGTCAATCTGCAGATATCGTCCATCGGATAGAATTTGCACTCGGAAGCTGATCTAAGTATGAAATAAAAATACTTTTTTATATAACATTATTATTAATAATATTCCTACAGCAAGATTAATACATAAGTACAGTATAACCTAAATGTTTAGGGGGAAGGGACCAACCTTTGGCGCTACTGGATAATGCTCAGCAATGGTAAATTAATAAATCGCAGTTTTGTGCAAAACAATTATTAAATTAATTAACCTGTTATAAGATCATGAGTAATAGCTGATAGCAAGAGAATACAGTGTAATTCTATTTCCTCTTTTTGTGTAAATTGAGGTATGTAAATATTGTAAAGTATATAACAAAGTATATATGAATAGAATAAATAAGTTAATAAAAGAATGAAAATAAGATCTTTCTATAATTTAAATTAACTTGTTTAATAGGCTAATAGTTTGTTAAAAAATGACAGTATTTTTATACTCCTTAATACCTGAGCGCGCTCTCTGTAGTATAAATAATAGTAATAATAATGTCGTGAAACGCGTTGGGCACACCCCCCTTTTCATCCGAAACCCGGAGATCCTAACCTCCTGGAAGACGTCGGCGAGAAAGCACCACGAGGATCGGAGTTACAGGCGCCTGTAACACACCGCGGTTACGGGGGAAAAAACACCAGCAGCACCAAAGGACACAAGCAGAAACAACGGATCCCCCAGCCCCGGACGGGGTGAAGACACGTAAGCGCCCTTGCAAACGTTTATCTGAACGCTGAAACACTGCGAGTACTCTGCACTGGGATTAGAAGTTATCCAACGAATAACAATACCGGGAACTCTGTTAAAACGGACATTTGCGGACACAGAACGTCCAGTCAGAGCACTTGCCTGACGAGTCACCACTTCATACATAACAGGAGACCGGTCTCCTTCACTTTTATATTTATATATATTGTGATAATTGTTTTAATTATACTGTATGTTAGAAATTATTATTACTATTATTTATACTACAGAGAGCGCGCTCAGGTATTAAGGTGTATAAAAATACTGTCATTTTTTAACAAACTATTAGCCTATTAAACAAGTTCATTTAAATTATAGAAAGATCTTATTTTCATTCTTTTATTAACTTATTTATTCTATTCATATATACTTTGTTATATACTTTACAATATTTACATACCTCAATTTACACAAAAAGAGGAAATAGAATTACACTGTATTCTCTTGCTATCAGCTATTACTCATGATCTTATAACAGGTTAATTAATTTAATAATTTTTTTGCATAAAACTGCGATTTATTAATTTACCATTGCTGAGCATTATCCAGAAGCGCCAAAGGTTGGTCCCTTCCCCATAGAGATTGCAAAAAACAAGGAAACAACCGAAAAGAGTTTCCTACTCTAACCTGGGCTGCACGGATATCTGAATATACAAGTAACCTTTATAGGGAGCGCAGAGCACACCCCCAGGGGTGGTCTTCTGTTTGCCGGCGGTCGGGCTCCCGGCGCTCAGTATACCGGCGCCGGGAGCCCGACCGCCGGCTTACCGACACTTATTTTCCCTCGTGGGGGTCCACGACCCCCATAGAGGGAGAATAAAATAGTGTGGCGCGCGTAGCGCGCCACCGTGCCCGTAGCGTGGCGAGCGCAGCGAGCCCGCAAGGGGCTCATTTGCGCTCGCCAAGCTGTCGGTAAGCCGGCGGTCGGGCTCCCGGCGCCGGGATGCTGGTCGCCGGGAGCCCGACCGCCGGCCACCCGTAGTGAACCCCACCCCCAGCTATACAATAACCTAAATGTTGTTTACCCGTGAAACTGCAGAAATACAAAGGAGAATTTTGGGCCTTTTTAAGGAAAATAACCAGAAGCACCAGAATACTGTGTCTAGTACCATGATGACTGTCCATTGGCGGTTTAAGTACATATTCACTATTACACTAAAGGAAGTGTACACTTAACTTTGCTAACAACGACATTTCAGAGATAAGAAGTGAAAATACAGTGGACTAGAATATGATATATGTCTTGACAAATATGTCATGATGAGACGTTAGAATGTTATGTATCTGTATATGGTAAGTGTACTGTAAGTGAATATCTTTCTACTGGATATCAGCTAAATACAGCACATAAATAAAATATTGACAAGAATTATTGGGGTAGATGTACAAAGTGTCGCTATGTGCTTTCTGCACATAGCGCATGCTAACTGCTGCAGTTACCACATCACCGCAATGTATGAAGTGGCTCACTGCGAGTTTTTTTTTAAATTCAATAGTTTTTTATTGAAAACTCACTGCGAGTTTTTAAGGAATGCACATAACGCATGGTACAATTTCGTTTGCGGCACTGACACTGTGCCCATAGGAAATAGGTGCCTGCCCGATGTATTAAGGCTGAGATGGCTCTTCTTCTCATGTTAAGGCCCCTCTGTCATGTTCTGTGTTCTTTTTATTTTTGTATGGTGCAATAAAGTTTTGTTATTTAACCTTGCCTTTTCTGACAGGAACGAGTTCCTCAGCTGCCTTAGATTCCTGTAGCCACATGGAACCCGCAGCCTCAAGCAAATCCCACAACCATAGGAGTTGCCTAAGTTTAGGTCCCCTCCGCTTCAGAATTGCGCCTGCCTAGGGACTATCCTATGGTCCCTGCAAACTTGTGTGTCTGCTACCTCTGCACTGCAACCACAGAGTTCCTCCCCGTAAAGCGTGCATGTGCAGGAACACAGGCGCTGACCGCTGGGTAGGGAGCTTACAGAGCAGGCGCAATGCAGCAACAAATGCTGATAATGCTGAAAGGACTTTATTACCTTAGCTGTAATGTAATGCTTCGTTAAAACAGGAGGGGGGTTCATACATTATGGTGATCATTGAGGTCACATCACCGCGATAATGCAGTGATGTGCCAGACCACAAATATTGGGGCAGATGTATTAAGCCTGGAGAAGGGATAAAGAAGTGATAAAGCGGTGATAAGTGCAAGATGGTAATGCAACAGCCAATCAGCTCCAATATGTAAATTGACAGTTATGAGCTGATTGGCTGGTGTGTTATCACCTTGTCACCACTTTATCACTTCTTTATGCCTTCTCCAGGCTTAATACATCTGCCCCAATGATTGATCTTTAAGGTAGAATTAATACATCTACCCCAATGTTCTCTATGACATACCCCTGTTTCTGGTTCACATCGTAAGGAATACCAAAGTACAATGCACCAAAAAATATAATCTGCTGTATTGATAGTTTTGCATTTTAGTGTATGCCAAGATGTGAAAAGGAGCTTTGGTTACAAGAAACATAAATTACTGTGATTCCTTTATTTTGGATATAGCTTAAAAGCACTTAGGGGAAGATGTACTAAGCCTTGAAGAGAGAGAGAGAGAGAGAGAGATAAAGTACCAACCAATCAGCTCCTGTCATTTTTTCAAACAGAACCTGTAACATGGCAGTGAGGAGCTGATTGGCTGTTACTTTATCTCTCTTCACTTTAGCACTCAAGCATATTTAACAACAAGTGATATTCTAGTTGTCACTCATTACAAATAAGATATGGTTCTCCAGCCAATCAGCTTATGTTATTTTTCAAAAACATGACAGTAAGGAGATGATTAGCTGGAACACCATTTACCATTCATAGCGAGTGAAAACAATAATAATGTAGACTAATTATAACACAGAAGCCAAGGAATATAGAGGGCCAAAATAACAACAGTAAGGTTGTATAAAGGATTCAGAGTGCTCATTCAAAATTTAAGCTGGTCATTCTTGCCTTTCTGGTAATCTAAATAAGTGATAAAATAGTTTCCAGCACGTACCGAAAGAGCTCCTGCGACCCAGGGCTTCTTTATTTCTACAAACCCCCTCTCCGGGCTCCCTTAGTACCCTCAACATCCCCCCTGTCCCTCCTGTACCCTCTACTGTGCCCCTGTAAGTGCCGCGGAATCGGGGAGTAGTTTTCACTGCTCCTGCGGGTTGCGGCCTACAAGGCTCACACAAGCCGGGGCCTCAATTTCTTCCCCAGACAGACGGCGGCTCCAGGGCCTTCCAGATTGGGCCGTGGACCTCTATGGGAGCTCCGTTCAGCATACTGCCGCCAGCCGTGGCTAAGAGACGCTCCCTGCTGCCTGCTGCCTGCTGCTCACCTCTGCTACCCAGGGATCCCGAGACTCACCGCACGAGACGGAGCCGACGGATGCCCGGCGGCCATCTTTGCTGCATGCCTGCTCCTGGCTGTCTCTCTCCCGCTGGGCCCAGGACGTGAGTACGATCTTCGGGCTTGCAGTCTGTGGTGCCCCAGCGGGGGGAGGTGGGGGTGACCATAGGGCTGTGCACTGCATTAGAGGTGGTGACTTCACTGCCGCCCGCAAACGGCCTGCAGCACTGGTGTGTTCCCCACTTGCTTTAGCTAGCTCCCTGCTCTTACTGGAGCTATAACAGTTTATCTCCCGCTGCTGCCATCCATATAAAGCATAACCCTTCTGGCCGGGGAGGGCCACGGAGCCTGGGGAGCGGTGTTACGGCAGCATATTTTCTGGTGCACGGTGTCCCGTATCTACATCTAAACTAGATCGAGCCAGATGTTCTGTCGCTATGATTAGCCGTATAGCTCCCTAGCTATGTGTCTGCTTGCCTGATGTTGCCTTAAGGCCGCGTGGGGGCTTTTGCACGACGACGGTCCACATGCTTTTATATTGCCGAGGATATGTGAAAGTGTAATACTGCACTGCTTTATTTGGAGACCGATCTCATGGTAAGAGGGATAAAGAAAAAAAAGGCCAAGACCAAGCCGGACGCGATCCCATCCCCTGCGACCCGACATTCGTCGGACCTACGTCAGTTCTTAACTACTCCGACCTCAACCCTGCTGCTTCCTCTACTGTCCCGGCCTCCCTGATTCTGCACGGTCTGGTAGATGACATGTCGTCCCCCGGGAATCCGCAGCCTCCACAGGCCTCCTCTTTGTCTGCAGAGATTAGCGAGATCCTATCTCATGTTAAATCACTTCCCATTAAGCAAGATTTTTCGGCCTTGTAGACTCGCTTGCTTTCCACCATCACTCAGGAAGTGACAGCGCTTCGACAAGACATGTCTCAAATTGCGGCCCGTGTAGATGTTCTGGAACGCCATGAGTCGTCTAGCTTGGATTCACTGACTAAATTTCGGGAGGTGCTTTCTCATCAGAGGGGCGATATCTCTTTTCTCAAATCATGTATTGAAGATATGGATAATCGCAGCCGGCGAAATAATATCAGGGTCAGGGGCCTGCCTGAGAGCGTTCAACAGGCTGACCTGACGAATACTTTAACTACAATATTAGGAGAACTTATTGACCTGGACCCGAACAAGGACATTATATTTGATAGAGCACACCGAGCCCTCCGTCCTCGCGACTTGTCGTCTGACAGGCCACGTGATGTGATTTGCAGGCTCCACTATTATGTCCAAAAAGAGGAAATAATGAGGTCGGCCCGTCAGCTGGACAGTATTGACTTTCAAGGAGACAAGATTCAGTTATTTCCTGATCTCGCCTGGTCAACCTTGCAGCAGCGTCGAGCCTTGAATCCTCTCACTGATTCCCTTAGGAAACTTGAACTGAAATACAGATGGGGCTTCCCTTTTTCCCTTCAGGTTTCTCATGGTGGCAAGGTCGCGAGTCTCTCCAGACCTTCGGACTTACAGGCCTTCTTCACGACCTTGGGAATACCTCCGGTACCGCTGCCTGACTGGGAAGCTTTTCCCCACCTGCCGGACTTGCCTGTTGTGCTTCCTCCAGACGACGCGTGGCAACAAGTGCGCTCCCCACGGACGTGGTGGACTACTCCTGCTAGTTCACGTTCTTCTGAGCCTCCATGAAGGGGAGGTTTCATCCCGTGCTGACGTGAATTCTCCTGTTACTCTGGTCACACATTTGAATTTTTCTTCCCTTGTTTTTTTTTTCTTAAATGTTGCTATGTTTTGCTCACACATGAGATCGGTTTTTGTAAAGTTGTAATGGTTTCATAGATGAGTGATGGGGTATCGTCGGTATGTTATTTTTATTTTGTTTAAGCTGCGTTCTTTATTTCCGTGACGATACTCATTTACATAATTGCTCAGCTTTCATGAAACTTTGCTAGAAGGTTTATAGATTTTATA
This sequence comes from Pseudophryne corroboree, assembly GCF_028390025.1. Lineage (NCBI taxonomy): Eukaryota > Metazoa > Chordata > Amphibia > Anura > Myobatrachidae > Pseudophryne > Pseudophryne corroboree. The sequence goes on along the minus strand of NC_086452.1, from coordinate 253,871,616 downwards.
TATATATATTTTCTTTCTCTATACGTTTCACTCTGTACCTATGCGCACTCCTTGGTAATACCTGTAATCAGGCAAGTTTATTTGTATTGTGATACATTTCAAGATCTTAGGCATGAGTCATACATTCAACAACTATGTTACATTTATTTCTTAACTCATAATATCAGAAATTATCTACCACATCTATTACTTGATAAGCAGGAGTGCAGATAGAGTGTTACATTGTCTGATAATTGTGGTTACTATTTGATGTAACAGGTTGTGACTCACCAATAAAGTTACATATTTCCCCCTGTTAAACTACATAGGCATTAGTGGACACATAAATTGTAGGTCTCTTACAAATTTAGCACTGACACAGTGCTGTATAAACACTAGCATGTGTATGTATCCTTGCAAGTAATACTAGAAAATATAAAAAGGGAGAAAACACATTAGCTTTGTTTTAAATCTTCATTCACATATCATTTATTTTCTGTCACTTTTCCTTTTGCTTTTTCGTTATTTTAATTTTAATATTTCGCTCTATCATTAATAAAGGACAATTTAGTCCCATGTAAATAAAAATACATTCTATACATTGATTTAGGTTATTGGGCATTGAAGCCTTTATTGAATATTACTACTGTGGATATACATTTTTGGTAATATTACTTATATTATATTAAAATTTGTAAGTTGGGTGAGTGCACCTCAAATTGTATCTGGTTTCTTCCCCTTTTCCCCTTTCTATGGGGATTTGATTCTATATTCCTATTCAAACCAGTAGGTAGCACCTTTGTGAGCCTTTAAAACTTTATCTCACAGATATATATGTGAATCCCTAAAATCAGGGTCAACTAGACATTATATAAGGCACCCAACTCTGTAACATATATTACTAATATTTATCTCGGTGCGGGTCACCCCCCAGGCCTGGTGGGAGCTTTTTTAGCTTGACCAGGATTGGAATCTCTAAATACTTCATATTTGTTTAGCTTCTATTTTGTGGGTGGTCGCTGTCCTTGGCCCCCCGTAGGACCCCATTATGCTGCATCCCTTGTTTCTTTGGGCTGGGAGTCAGCAGGATTCCGCTCCTGTCCTTTTTGCAGCTGTCCTTCTAATATTATCATCTTTGTTGACTATCGTGGTACTTTGCGGCGTGGTTTTCCACACTGCATCTTCTTTTCCTCCATTCTCTGATTTCCTTCTCTTTCTATTTCCTTTCCTCCCTCAATTGTCTGTTGTAGGGATGACCATTGTGAAGCTCTTAGGACTGCTGTAACAATGGGGGTGAATGATTTACATGTCACTACCTGTTATGCACACCAGTGCCAGCAGGAATGTACTGGTGTCTGAACGGTGAGGGATGCAAAACAAATGAACTCACAGACAGACTGGGGAATATGACATAACATACACAGAAGGTGATAGGGTAACAAAATAAGCACAAAGTGAACAGAGAAGCCCAAAGGCTAAGAAACTGGGTGTCTCCCTAGTATTAGGAATGCTCAGATGGAAAGAAGCGAGATGTAGTGATTTAATACGTAGAGAACCCGAAATGCTGTTGCTAAGGGCAACAGCAAAACCCTAAAGGGTTACCAACGGGTGTGGCAGTAAACTCCTTGGTCAGAGATGGAATAATAGACACAAGGAGAGTCTCCACAATCCTAGTCCTCACTTGCAGTGCACTGGTTCAGCTTACTGCCACTAAACTGACACCTGAACACCTTGCACAGTGAGAAAGGATTTTGGCAGGCAAGTCTGAGAATACAGCCGCAAACTTGCTAGGTTCACAGAGTAGCAAAATAACCCCAGCAGGTTAAACGACTGACTCCAGTCTTACTGCTAGGTCTGGATTGGCAGAGTGAAATACCAAATCCCAAGGCCTATTTGCAGTAAGCAACAAACAAATACAAAGTTTACACAGTACTAGCTAGCTTTCAGGAACTGACTAACCAACAAAGATTCTGCAGCATCTGCCTAACCTGAGAAGAGGGTTTATATAGCAGGTGCTGTCCACGCCCCACTCAGACCTCACAGACTGTGAGCACAAAAACCAGCACCGGATCCCCTGCCGTGCACAGAGCCTGTAACCAATGCACAGCAAAAGACCCGAACCGGAGTATCAGCTACGCTCAGGTTACTCCACTAGCACTTGTCTCACGGTTGCCATGACGACGTGGCAGCACAGAGCAGGAGACCCTAACAGTACCCCCCCTCTGACGAGGGGTCAAAGAACCCCTACCACCGGGTTTATCGGGGAACTGCGAGAAGAAAGAGTGTAACAGTCTGGGGGCATGAAGATCACAACTGCGCACCCACGACCGCTCCTCCGGGCCATACCCCTTCCAGTGCACCAAAAATGACAGCCGACCCCGAACCATCTTGGAGTCAAGAATCCTTTCAACAACAAACTCCCTCTGGCCATGTATCAGAAGAGGGGAAGGTCTTCCACTGGAAGAAGGATTACTAATCGCCCGTTTTAAAAGGGAACAATGAAATGTTTTATTGATACCCAAAGAACGGGGTAGATCTAACTGAAATGCCACCGGATTGATAACCCTAGTGATCTTATAAGGACCGATGAACCGGGGGCCTAACTTATGAGATGGCTGTCTCAACTTCAAATTCTTGGTAGACAACCAGACGAAGTCTCCTAATTTGAAGCTGCAGGGTCTTTTCCGCTTATCAAAAACCCTTTTGGTCACTAATGACACAGACACAAGGGCTTTCTTCACTTTCCTCCAAATACCTCTAAGGACCGAAACCACAGAGGAACCACGAGGCGTGGAGTCCAGGGGGTCAAAAGAATTGGCCTTAGGATGATGCCCATACACACAAAGGAAGGGAGAGATCCCTGTAGCAGAGTGAGCCGCGTTGTTATAGGCAAACTCCGCCATGGACAGATGAGCAACCCAGTCAGTCTGACACTAGGAGACATAACACCTGAGGAAATGCTCCAAGGACTGGTTCACCCTTTCAGTCTGCCCATTAGACTGCGAATGGTAGCCTGACGACAAGGTGACAGAAATCTGGAGATCGGAACAAAATGCCCTCCAGAATTTGGCCACAAACTGGGATCCGCGGTCAGAGACCACATCAAGTGGCAACCCGTGGAGGCGCACAACATGCAGCATAAATAATTCAGACAGGCGTCTGGCCGATGGCAGCCCAACCAATGGAACGAAGTGCGCCATCTTCGAAAACCTGTCAACGACAACCCAGATGGCTGTCATCCCCGAGGATTTGGGCAAGTCCACCACAAAATCCATTGAAATGTGGGTCCATGGCTTAGATGGAATAGAGAGTGGATGTAATGGGCCAACAGGAACCCCTCTAGGAGTCTTATTTCGGGCACAGATGTCACATGCCCGAACCCACTGATCCACATCCCTAGCCACCGAGGGCCACCACACCGCCCTAGATAGCAACTCCCGAGTTCTGGCAATACCCGGGTGACCTGCCGACTTCTTGGCATGGAATTCCAGGAACACTCGCTGTCTTAACCTAGGAGGCACAAACAAAAGACCTACCGGAAGGTCTGGAGGAGCCTGCTCCTGTGCTCTAAGGACTAATGACAAGAGGTCCTGGGTAATGCCCACTTTAATACATGATGGTGACACAATGGGCAATGGCTCCTCGGTGGTCTCCTGGATTGGAGCAAACCTCTGCGAGAGTGCATCAGCCTTGATGTTTTTTGACCCAGGGCGATATGTTATCAAAAAATTAAAGCGAGCAAAAAACAAAGCCCATCGTGCCTGCCTGGCATTGAGGCGCTTCGCTGACTCTAAATATGCCAAATTCTTATGGTCGGTGAGAATTGAGACCACAAACTTAGCCCCCTCAAGCCAGTGTCTCCACTCCTCGAGTGCATCCTTAATAGTCAACAATTCCCGGTTACCCACGTCATAATTCATCTCGGCAGGCGAAAATTTACGGGAAAAGTAAGCACAGGGATGAAGGCGATTATCAGACACCCCCATCTGAGAGAGCACTGCCCCAATACCCATCTCAGAGGCATCCACCTCCACCACAAAAGGACGCTCTGGATCTGGGTGTCGCAGCACCTTGGCCGAGACAAATGCCCTTTTGAGACGGGCAAAAGCCGCTTTGGCCTCACAAGACCAGTGAGCAACATCCGCCCCTTTCTTAGTGAGTGCCACCAAGGGCGCCACTATAGACGAAAATCCAGCGATAAATCGTCTATAAAAATTCGCAAAGCCCAGAAACGCTGAAGCGCCTTCAAACTAGTGGGCTGCACCCAATCCAGGACTGCCTGTACCTTGGAACCCTCCATTTGGAAACCTTCTGGGGAGATAATATATCCTAGAAATGCGATTTGCTGAAATTCAAATTCGCACTTCTCCAGCTTCGCCCCAAGCCGGTGGTCTCTGAGTTTCTGGAGGACTAAGCGTACATGCTTCCGATGTTCCTCCAGGGAATGGGAGAAGATTAGGATGTCATCTAAGTATACAACTAAGAATCTATCCAAATATTCCCTGAGCACATCGTTCATGAAGTCCTGGAAGACTGCCGGGGCATTACAGAGCCCAAAAGGCATCACCAAATATTCATAATGCCCTGAGTGGGTATTAAAGGCAGTCTTCCATTCATCCCCCTCTCTTATTCGGATTAGATTGTACGCACCGCGTAGGTCAATCTTAGAAAAAATGGTGGCAGTACGAAGCTGGTCAAACAAGACCGAAATGAGAGGCAGTGGGTATGAGTTTTTAATCGTGATACGGTTCAATTCCCTGAAGTCGATGCAGGGTCGCAACGAACCGTCCTTTTTACCCACGAAGAAGAACCCCGACCCAACTGGAGACTGTGAAGGTCTGATAAATCCCTTAGCCAAGTTCTCCTGAATGTACTCTGCCATAGCCTGAGTCTCAGGACGTGACAGGGAGTACAACCTGCTCTTGGGAAGCTTAGCATTCGGCAACAAATCAATGGCACAGTCATAGGGGCGATGGGGAGGTAGTACCTCTGCAACTCTTTTGGAGAACACGTCCGCAAAATCTGCATAACATCCTGGCAATCCTGGCAAACTTAGCTGCGAAAGCCTGACTGGAAGGCTCAAGCAACTCCTGAAACAATCAGTACCCCAACTAAGAATCTCCCCAGATACCCAGTCAAATTGAGGATTGTGGGCCCTTAACCAGGGTAACCCCAACACCAATGGGGCAAAAGTACAGACAGTCACATAAAAGGACAATTTTTCAGAGTGTGTGGCTCCAATAAACAAAGAAATCTGGCTAGTGCAAGAGGTAATTTTACCCTGGGATAATGGTTCCCCGTTTAACCCACAAATCTCAATTTCCGATGCCAAGGGTACTAAGGGAACAGAGTGTTTCAGGGCGAATTGGCGGTCCATTAAAACCCCGTCGGCCCCACTGTCCACAAAGGCCTCAGTCTTGACAGTTTGACCGAGGATCTTCAAGGTCACCGGAATGATAAAAGTCTTCTTGGGAAATTCTGACTTCTGGCCTGACAGGATATTTCCCATCACCCTCAGGCCCTGAAGTTTTCCGGCTTTTCTGGGCATGATACTACCACATGACCTTTATTCCCACAGTACAAACACAACCCCTGCTGTCTCCTCCGCGTCTTCTCACGCGAGGAGAGGCGGGTAGCCCCAATCTGCATAGGCTCCTCGGAAAATTCCTCAGAGTCTGAGGTTCCCTTGGGAAAGAAGGAAACCTCGGTCTCCCTTTCAAGCCTGCGCTCTCTCAGCCGTCTATCCACCCGAATGGATAACTGCATGAGCTGATCCAAGCTATCAGGCAAGGGATATTGTACCAGTTGGTCTTTTAACTGGTTAGAAAGACCTCTTCGGTACTGGTGTCTCAGGGCTGGGTCATTCCACTGGGTATCATGGGCCAACCTCCGAAACTCCGTACAATAAACCTCAACTGGCCTTCGCCCTTGCTTAAGGATCGAAATCTGAGCCTCGGCTGAGGCAGTCTTGTCAGGGTCATCATACAACATGCCCAGTGCCGTAAAAAAAGCATCAACACTTTTAAGCGACGGACAGTCAGGCTGCAACCCATATGCCCAGACCTGTGGGTCTCCTTGTAGCAAGGAAATCACTATGCACACCCGCTGAATCTCCGACCCGGAAGACTGAGGCTTAAGCTGGAAATATAGCTTGCAGCTCTCCTTGAAACAAAAGAACTGCGAGCGATCTACAGAAAAACGATCCGGGAGATTTACTTTCGGCTCCTTAACCCCTGAAGGTACCGCTGCTGCGGGAGCTCCGCCAGCGGCCTGTGAGGTGTGCATTTTAATGGACAAATCATTAAATTGTCGAGTCAGGACCTGCACCTGATCGACCACCTGTTGCAAAGTATTTTGAGGGGTATGCTCCATATTCCCACAAAATTTCAACAGGAGTATTGGGCTGCTGAATATGTTATGCACACCAGTGCCAGCAGGAATGTACTGGTGTCTGAACGGTGAGGGATGCAAAACAAATGAACTCACAGACAGACTGGGGAATATGACATAACATACACAGAAAGTGATAGGGTAACAAAATAAACACAAAGTGAACAGAGAAGCCCAAAGGCTAAGAAACTGGGTGTCTCCCTAGTATTAGGAATGCTCAGATGGAAAGAAGCGAGATGTAGTGACTTAATACGTAGAGAACCCGAAATGCTGTTGCTAAGGGCAACAGCAAAACCCTAAAGGGTTACCAACGGGTGTGGCAGTAAACTCCTTGGTCAGAGATGGAATAATAGACACAAGGAGAGTCTCCACAATCCTAGTCCTCACTTGCAGTGCACTGGTTCAGCTTACTGCCACTAAACTGACACCTGAACACCTTGCACAGTGAGAAAGGATTTTGGCAGGCAAGTCTGAGAATACAGCCGCAAACTTGCTAGGTTCACAGAGTAGCAAAATAACCCCAGCAGGTTAAACGACTGACTCCAGTCTTACTGCTAGGTCTGGATTGGCAGAGTGTAATACCAAATCCCAAGGCCTATTTGCAGTAAGCAACAAACAAATACAAAGTTTACACAGTACTAGCTAGCTTTCAGGAACTGACTAACCAACAAAGATTCAGCAGCATCTGCCTAACCTGAGAAGAGGGTTTATATAGCAGGTGCTGTCCACGCCCCACTCAGACCTCACAGACTGTGAGCACAAAAACCAGCACCGGATCCCCTGCCGTGCACAGAGCCTGTAACCAATGCACAGCAAAAGACCCGAACCGGAGTATCAGCTACGCTCAGGTTACTCCACTAGCACTTGTCTCCCGGTTGCCATGACGACGTGGCAGCACAGAGCAGGAGACCCTAACACTACCCTTAATGTTAAAGGGTTGAATGTTCCTGAGAAAAGGTCTAAACTCTTCAAATGGCTTAGAGATGAGAGAGTTGACGTTGCTTTTATTCAGGAAACGCATTTTAAGATGGGACATGTGCCGTCTCTGAAATGTCATTACTATCCTTATGTTTTCCTGTCTAATAATTCTTCCGGTAAGACATTAGGCGTGGCTGTATTATTGGCTCGCCACCTGCCTATCCTTAATGTTACTTCCCATAGACTAGCTGAAGGTAGGGGGTTGCTGGTAAAATGCGATATATACGGCCAACGCTTTTCTTTTTTGAACGTATATGCTCCCAATGCCAAACAACTTTCCTTTTTGTCCTCGGTTTTGGAAATTGCTGAGTCTCTCCTAGAGGGGGTGGTGGTGATGGGAGGCGACTTAAATTGGACTCTTGATCCCCTTCAAGACAATTCTAAAAATATATCTTGCAGGTCGGAGAGGGAGCATAGGGGGGTGAGACGCACCTTGCTCGACCACCAGCTGATTGACACATGGAAACTGACACATCCTGCCGAGATATATTATTCCTTTTTCTCACACCCACATCAGACATATTCCAGAATTGATTACCTGTTTTTGAGCCACCGACACCTACATCTTCTTTCTGATACCTCTATAGGACAAATTGTGTGGTCAGACCATGCCCCAGTTAACCTCACATTACGCCTTCCACCCTGTACACATCGCCAATGGTCCTGGCGTTTTAACGACACTTTTTTGCAGGACGCGGACTGTTGGATCGAATTGACAACGCCTTAGACTCCTATATCTGTACCAATGACCTAGATGACATTTCTAAGGTCTAGGTCTGGGAAGCACATAAATGTGTCATTAGAGGGGTTTGTGTCCAGATAGGCTCTTTCCGTAAAAGGCAGAGGGAGAAACTCAGGGGTGACATTATCTAGGATACAATCTCTCGAGCTTTTACACAAGAAATCCCAAACCCCACAACATTATGCTGATCTTGAAGCTGCTAGGGCCGATCTGAATAAACTACTCTCTGATAGAGTCAAATTTTCTTATCGGAAGTGCCGTAGCAGATACTATCAATGGGGTAACAAATCCGGGAAATTGCTGGCCAAAGCCCTTAGAGAACAACGTGCACTCACTTTTATTCATACAATTAAAAATAGTCAAGGTCAGCCCCAACATGAGACACTTCACATCGCTAGGGCCTTTCGGGCATATTGTTCCACCTTGTACAACCTTTCCGGTCCGACCGGAAGAGCGGATAAGCTGTCCCATCGAACAGCCATAGCTGACTACTTACAGGCCTTAGAATTCCCTACGCTGTCCACAAAAGAAGATCTAGATGCCCCTTTCTCCACTGAGGAGGTTATGAAAGTCATTGAATCTTCTCCCAATGGCAAAAGTCCAGGCCCTGATGGGTATACCACTGCTTATTCTAAAGCTTTCAAGGAGAAATTAGTCCCTCTTCTCACGAGAGCCTTTAACACTGTATCAGAACACTCGCCCTTTTCCCCGCAATCTCTCGAAGCCCATATTGCATATTTCGCGTTGCTGATAAAGGGGACTGAATACAAATTGGCTTTATAGGCCGACAACTTACTCGCTATAATTTCAAAACCAGTCACCTCATTACCAAACCTGATGGTAGAATTTGAGAAGTTCGGAGCCCTCTCTAACTTTAAGATAAATTATTCCAAATCTATTGCCATGAATTTAACTACCTCTCCTGATGTAGTAGAGGATCTGAAACGCTCCTTCCCTTTTACTTGGCACGACCACAAATTTAAATATTTGGGGGTGCTACAATCCAACGATTTATCCAAATTATTCTCCCTGAATTTTAACCCCCTGTTGGTGAAGCTTCGCCTAGACTTCCAGAAATGGAAGAAATTAAGATTATCGTGGTTTGGCAGGATCAATGTTGTCAAAATGAATGCCCTTCCTAGGATATTATTCTTTCTCCAAACCCTTCCTATACACATCCCCCTACTTTGGTTCCGAGACGTCCAGACTCTTATTCGTGCATTTGTTTGGGGATGCAAAACACCTAGATTTAAGCACGACATTTTATTTAGGAGAAAGCATCAAGGTGGGCAACAACTCCCACATATTTCTAGCTACTATCATGCAGTACATTTGAATAGGATTCTGGAATGGTCACAGGCTAAAGATCGCAAACAATGGGTTCTTCTGGAGGAAGGATGCCTCCCACATTATATTGAAATTGTACCTTGGCTTCCTATCCTTCTGAAGATTACCCACCCCACGGTTTCCCCCACGCTTAAATTATGGGCCACGCTGAGATCTAAGAGCCATATATCCTCCAAATGGTCCCCTTTAACCTCTTTTCTCCATATTCCCGAATTTGTTCCAGGTCTCCATGGGACAGCTTTTGCTCCATGGGCGGAAGCCGGGATTTTCAGGGTCGGTCAGCTGGTGAGCTCGGGTAGGGTGCGCTCATTTTCAGATATTCAGTCTCATTGGAATATACATAGTTCTGATTTTTGAAAGTTCCTGCAGGTTCATCATTTCATAACATCTTCCAAGAACTTTTCTGATATAACTAGAGATCTCACCGTGTTCGAAAAACTATGCGTCTCTCCTAGTTCTCCTACACATACTATCTCACAAATGTATGCGCTTATCATGGAAGACTTGTTTCCGCAACCTCCAGGGCTACCTAAACAGATCAATTGGGATTCCGTATTTAGTAACGCCCAGGCGAGCTCTTTATGTTTATCAACATTAGAGACTCTCTATAAACTCATATATAGGTGGTATAGGACTGCTCTTGTTCTTAATAAAATGTTTCCCTCTCTCTCGAATCTTTGCTGGAGATGTAGAAACGCCCCAGGGAGCTTTGTGCACATATGGTGGAACTGCCCTCTTATAACTCCATTTTGGACAGAGGTATTTAAGTGTTCCGAACTGATAGTGGGGGATGTAGTCCCAAAAGACCCGGGTTTTTGGCTCCTCAATCACACCTCCGCGGGCGCGCATTCCTACAAATGCTCCCTATTGAGACATCTTAGCAATGCTGCAAAAGCGGTTATTCCAACTCTTTGGAGATCCACCTCACCACCCTCGATTAAATTATGGTATACAAAGATTGATTACATTTTAGATATGGAAGACCTTATCTCCTTCTCATCTGGGAAAACCGTTAACTTCACAGCTTTTTGGTGTCCCTGGTATGATTTTAAAGAATCTCCTGTGTATCGGTCCTATATAACTACATAGTTCTTCTCCCATTCCGTGTAATGTGTCTTTCTAGCATGTTTCAGATCCCTAATTGAAAAGGTTCCCCCCCTTATCTCCCAAAGGACTCGTCCTCTCTATGCAGACACTCTTACCTGACCCTACACTTTATAACTTTCCCCTTCTCTTTCTTCCTCTTCTTCCCTCTCTTTCTCTCCTTTCCTATTTTCCTAAGCTGTTTTGTTAGAATGTTCCCCTTTTACATGTTCTGATGTTGAAAAATAAGCAGACAACTTTATTCCATACTTTGGGTGCTTTAAACGTTTTGTATTGACATATATGATATGCAATGATCCTGTCCCCTTCTTTTGGAAATGTACTGTTGTGATGATTTGTCTGCTGCCTTAATTAATAAAAAACTGTTTAAATAAAAAAAAAATAGTTTCTAGCAACAATAATCAAATATAAACACTGCATAATAAGGAAAAAATAAGATTTTAAACCTACCGGTAAATCTTTTTCTCCTAGTCCGTAGAGGATGCTGGGGACTTCGTAAGGACCATGGGGATAGACGGGCTCCGCAGGAGACATGGGCACTAAAAAGAACTTTATGGGTGTGCACTGGCTCCTCCCTCTATTCCCCTCCTCCAGACCTCAGTTAGAGAAACTGTGCCCAGAGGAGACGGACAGTACGAGGAAAGGATTTCTGTTAATCTAAGGGCAAGATTCATACCAGCCCACACCATCCACACCGTATAACATGGAATATACGAACCAGTTAACAGCATGAAACCAAACAGTATCAGTCTGAGACTGATCAAAACTGTAACAAAACCCTTAAGTAAGCAAAAACTATATACAAGTCTTGCAGATGTAGTCCGCACTGGGACAGGCGCCCAGCATCCTCTACAGACTAGGAGAAAAAGATTTACCGGTAGGTTTAAAATCTTATATTCCCTTACGTCCTAGAGGATGCTGGGGACTCCGTAAGGACCATGGGGATTATACCAAAGCTCCAAAACGGGCGGGAGAGTGCGGATGGCTCTGCAGCACCGATTGAGCAAACATGAGGTCCTCATCAGCCAGGGTATCAAACTTGTAGAACTTCGCAAAGGTGTTTGAACCCGACCAAGTAGCAGCTCTGCACAGCTGTAAAGCCGAGACACCTCGGGCAGCCGCCCAAGAAGAGCCCACCTTCCTAGTGGAATGGGCTTTTACAGAATTTGGTAACGGCAATCCAGCCGTAGAATGAGCCTGCTGAATCGTGTTACAGATCCAGCGAGCAATAGTCTGCTTCAAAGCAGGAGCACCAACCTTGTTGGCTGCATACAGGACAAACAGTGCCTCTGTTTTCCTAACCTGGGCCGTTCTGGCCACATAAATTTTCAATGCCCTGACCACATCAAGGGACTCGGAATCCTCCAAGTCCCGTGTAGCCACAGGTACCACAATAGGTTGGTTCATATGAAAAGAAGAAACCACCTTGGGCAAAAATTGAGGACGAGTCCGCAACTCTGCTCTATCCACATGGAAAATCAGATAGGGGCTATTGTGAGATAAAGCCGCCAACTCCGACACTCGTCTTGCCGATGCCAAGGCCAACAACATGACCACTTTCAAAGTGAGATATTTTAATTCCACCGATTTAAGCGGTTTAAACCAGTGAGACTTAAGGAACCGCAACACCACGTTAAGGTCCCAGGGTGCCACATGAGGTACAAAAGGAGGCTGGATATACAGCACTCCCTTCACAAAAGTCTGGACTTCTGGGAGAGAAGCCAATTCCTTCTGAAAGAAAATGGATAGGGCCGAAATCTGAACCTTAATAGAGCCTAATTTTAGGCCCAAATTCACTCCCGTTTGTAGGAAGTGAAGGAAACGGCCCAAATGGAATTCTTCCGGAGGAGCATTCTGGACTCACACCAAGATACGTACTTTCTCCATATCCGGTGATAATGTTTCGCTGTAACGTCTTTCCTATCCTTTATCAGAGTAGGAATGACCTCATCCGGAATGCCCTTTTCCGCTAGGATCCGGCGTTCAACCGCCATGCCGTCAAACGTAGCCGCGGTAAGTCTTGGAACAGACAGGGCCCCTGTTGTAACAGGTCCTCTCTGAGAGGGAGAGGCCACGGATCTTCTGTGAGCATTTCCTGCAGATCCGAATACCAGGCCCTTCGCGGCCAATCTGGAACAATAAGAATTGTCTGTACTCCTCTTCGTCTTATGATTCTCAATATCTTTGAGATAAGCGGAAGAGGAGGGAACACATAGACTGACTGAAACACCTATGGTGTCACCAGGGCGTCCACCGCCACTGCCTGAGGGTCCCTCGACCTGGCGCAATACTTCGGTTGTTTCTTGTTGAGGCGTGACGCCATCATGTCTATCTGAGGCAGTCCTCCTTCCGACTTGCAATCTGTGCGAAGACTTCCTGATGAAGTCCCCACTCTCTTGGATGTAGATCGGTTCTGCTGAGGAAGTCTGCTTCCCAGTTGTCTACTCCCGGAATGAAGACTGCGGTCAGGGCGCTTACATGATTTTCCGCCCAGCGAAGAATCCTGGTGGCTTCCGCCATTGCCACTCTGCTCTTTGTTCCGCCTTGGCGGTTTACATGGGCCACTGCGGTGATGTTGTCTGACTGGATCAGAACCGGTAGGTCGCAAAGAAAATTTTCCGCTTGTCGAAGGGCGTTGTATATGGCTCTCAACTCCAGTTCGTTGATGTGAAGACAAGACCCTGGAAGTTTCTTCCCTGTGTGACTGCACCCCAACCTCGGAGGCTCGCGTCCGTGTTTACCAGAACCCAGTCCTGAATGCCGAACCTGCAACACTCCAGAAGGTGAGCACTCTGCAGCCACCACAGGAGAGATACCCTAGCCCTGAGGGACAGGGTGATCATCTGATGAATCTGTAGATGTGAACCGGACCACTTGTCCAGAAGGTCCCATTGAAACGTTCTCGCATGGAACCTGCCGAATGGAATGGCTCGTAAGTCGCCACCATCTTTCCCAGAACTTGAGTGCAGTGATGCACCGACACCCTCGTTGGCTTCAATAGGTCCCTGACCAAAGGCATGAGTTCTTGGGCCTTTTCCATCGGAAGATAAACCCTTTTCTGGTCTGTATCCAGAATCATGCCTAAGAAGGGCAAACAAGTCGTTGGAATCAACTGTGACTTCGGGATATTGAGAATCCAGCCGTGCTGTTGCAACACCCTCAGGGAGAGTGATACGCTGTTCAGCAACTGTTCTCTCGATCTCGCTTTTATTAGGAGATCGTCCAAGTATGGGATAATTGTGACACCCTGCTTGCGCAGGAGCACCATCATTTCCGCCATAACCTTGGTGGAAATCCTCGGGGCCGTGGAAAGCCCTGACGGCAACGTCTGAAATTGGTAATGACAATCCTGTACAGCAAACCTCAGGAATGCCTGATGAGGCGGATATATGGGGACATGAAGGTATGCATCCTTTATGTCCAGGGACACCATATAATCCCCCCCTTCCAGGCTGGCGATGACTGCTCTGAGCGACTCCATCTTGAACTTGAACCTTTTTAAGTATAGGTTTAAGGATTTTAAATTCAAAATGGGCCTGACCGAACCGTCCGGTTTCGGGACAACAAACAGGGTTGAGTAATGGGTGTGGTTCATCAAATCGACAGTGTCTAGGTCGACAATGTTTAGGTCGACCACTATAGGTCGACAGTCACTAGGTCGACATGGATGGAAGGTCAACAGGGTTTCTAGGTCGACATGTGCTAGGTCGACAGGTCTAAAGGTCGATATGAGGATTTTTTTTGTGTCGTTTTCTTCGTAGAGTGACCGGGATCCCAAATTAGTGCACTGCGTCCCCTCGCATGGCTCGCTTCGCTCGCCATGCTTCGGGCATGGTGCCTTCGCTTCGCTCGACACACTTTACCGTTCCAATCGTAGTCCACGTACGAAAAAATTCAAAAAAATAATTAAAAAAAAAAAACTCATGTCGACCTTTAGACCTGTCGACCTAGCACATGTCGACATAGAAACCCTGTCGACCTTCCATCCATGTCGACCTAGTGACTGTCGACCTATAGTGGTCGACCTAAACATTGTCGACCTAGACACTGTCGATCTTCAGACCGGATCCCTTGAGTAATACCCCATTCCCTGCTGCAGCAGGGGGACTTTGACCACCACTTGTTGAAGACACAATTTTTGAATAGCCTTTAACACTATCTCCCTCTCTAGGGGAGAAGCCGGTAGGGCCGATTTGAAAAACCGGTGAGTAGGCATCTCTTTGAATTCCAGCTTGCAACCCTGGGAAACAATTTCTATTGCCCAGGGATCCACCTGTGATTGAACCCAGACGTGGCTGAAAAGTCGAAGACGTGCCCCCACTGGGGCGGACTCCCTCAGCGGAGCCCCAGCGTCATGCGGTGGATTTTGTAGAGGCCGGGGAGGACTTCTGCTTCTGGGAACTGGCTGTGGCTGGCAGCTTTTTCCCCTTGCCTTTACCTCTGGCAAGAAAGGAAGATCCCCGCACTCTCTTGGGTTTATGCGACCGAATGGATTGCATCTGATAATGTGGCGGTTTCTTAGGATGTGAGGAAACATAAGGCAAAATAGTTGATTTACCTGCCGTAGCCGTGGAAACTAGGTCCATGAGACCTTCCCCAAATAATTCCTCACCCTTGTAAGGTAAAACCTCCATTTGCCTCTTTGCCGGGTCCATAGGGCTCGCCTAGCCGAAATCGCCATAGCGTTGGCTCTGGAACCCAGTAGGCCAATGTCTCTCTGAGCATCTCTCATATATAGGACAGCATCTTTAATATGACCCAGGGTCAATAAAATGGTTTCCATATCCAGCGAATCTATATCAGCAGATAAGGTATCCGTCCACGCCGCTACAGCGCTACAAACCCAAGCCGACGCTATCGCCGGTCTGAGTAAGGTACCAGTATGCGTGTAAATAGACTTCAAGGTAGTTTCCTGCCTGCGATCAGCAGGATCCTTGAGGGTTGCCGTATCTTGAGATGGCAGCACTACCTTTTTGGATAAGCGTGTCAACGCTTTGTCCACCCTTATGGAGGATTCCCACCGTATCCTGTCCTTAGCCGGGAAAGGATACGCCATAAAAATCCTTTTGGGAATCTGCAGTTTTTTATCTGGAGATTCCCAAGCCTTTTCAAATAATTCGTTCAGCTCATGAGATGGAGGAAAGGTTACCTCAGGTTTCTTTTCTTTAAACATGTGGACCCTCGTGTCAGGGACAGAGGGTTCATCCGTGATATGCAACACCTCTTTTATAGCAATAATCATATAATGAATACTTTTAGCCAATTTTGGCTGCAACTTGGCATCATCGTAATCGACACTGGAATCAGAATCCGTGTCGGTATCAGTGTCTACTATTTGGGATAGTGGGCGCTTTTGAGACCCAGAAGGACCCTGTGACATAGTGAAAGGCAGGGCTACAGTCCCTGGACTCAGCTTTGTCCAACCTTTTGTACAATAAATTCACATTTGCATTTAAACCATTCCACATATCCAACCAGTCAGGTGTCGGCGTTTCCGACGGAGACACCACACTCATTTGCTCCACCTCCTCCCTAGAAGAGCCTTCTGTTTCAGACATGCCGACACACGCGTACCGACACACCACACACTTAGGGAATTCTCTATCTGGGGACAGTTCCCCCACAAGGCCCTTTGGAGAGATAGAGAGAGAGTATGCCAGCACACACCCAGCGCCAATGACCCACGGAAAAAAATTACCCAGATAGCGATTTTATTTCTTAAATATATAACACTGCGCCAAATTATGTGCCCCCCCTTCTTTCCAACCCTCTGTCACCGTGTTCAGCAGGGGAGATTCCGGGGAGCCAGCTTCTCAGCGGTGTGCTGTGGAGAAAATGGCGCTGGTGAGTGTTGAGGATCAAGCTCCGCCCCCTCAGCGGCGGGCTTCGGTCCCGCTTGATTTCGTTTAAAACTGGCGGGGTATGTTAGAATATACAGTGCAAAGCCCATATATGTCCTATATAGCCAGAACAGAGGTTTAAATTGCTGCCCAGGGCGCCCCCCCCCCAGCGCCCTGCACCCTTACAGTGCCTGTCGTGTGTGTGTTGTGTGGGAGCAATGGCGCGCAGCGTTACCGCTGCGCGTTACCTCTATGAAGATCTGAAGTCTTCTGCCGCCTCTGAAGTCTTCTTTTTTCTCATACTACCCGGCTTCTATCTTCCGGCTCTGTGAGGAGGACGGCGGCGCGGCTCCGGGACGAACAGCTAGGAGAGACCTGCGTTCCGACTCCCTCTGGCGCTAATTGTGTCCAGTAGCCTAAGAAGCAGTTAAGTAGGTCTGCTTCTCTCTCCTCAGTCCCTCGATGCAGGGAGCCTGTTGCCAGCAGGCTCCCTGAAAATAAAAAAAACTAACAAAAATTATTTCTTTTCAGGAAACTCAGGAGAGCTCCCTGTAATGCACCCAGTCTCCTCTGGGCACTGTATCAAACTGAGGTCTGGAGGAGGGGCATAGAGGGAGGAGCCAGTACACACCCATATCTAAAGTTCTTTTTAGTGCCCATGTCTCCTGCGGAGCCCGTCTATCCCCATGGTCCTTACGGAGTCCCCAGCATCCTCTAGGACGTAAGAGAAATGTATTTCTACACAATATTGGGGTGCAATGTAACAATGAGCACATTATCATATACTATTTTATAGTAAAGCAACCCTGTCAATTTATCTTGTGCACATCTATGGGGTGTGAAGCAAAATAATCAGTGGTGTTGATATGCTACTCTGGAATCCACATCATGGCCATTGTGAATAACTGAATTGCCCCCTAAAAGTGTTTAAAAAAATGGTGAAAAACTGCTAACTAGATAAGGCCTGATATTCCCAGGTAAACAGCATCACTTGCAAAACACACAACAACCCAAAATACCCAGACCATAAATGAGTAATGTATTAAAAAAGTACCGATAATGGACTGTCATCCTTTAGCCATGTAATTTCTGGTGCTGGGATAGCATCAGATTTACATTCCAGACTAATTTGCTTATTTTGCAGCACTGTAATATTATGGATTCCGCTGATGCCGGCAATGTTTGGAGGCACTACAAAAAACAAAATGCATAGTTATTATAAATAAGGTGTCACATATTACTTTACTTACTGCAAAATGTATAGTTGTCAATAAATGGCTTTATGTAACTATGAAGAAGTCCATATCAGTCAGTCGAGATTTGGATTATATTTTATTGATTTTGACATATCTACACTTATTTCTACTGTTACATTAATTATTTAGTTACATTATGTAGATATAATATTGCATGTGTGTGTTATATGATAACTATAGCATTAACTCTGAAATGTCAAATCCACTCAGGGCTGTTAGTCATGTCATTACATTATCAACTATTTCCTTGGACATGTAACAGTTCCAGGCTCTGAGCATGTCTATGCCTTGAGGGAATAATTAAGACCTAGCTAGGATGTGCACCAACTAGATAAGGAGGGCTTTTTTGTATACCAATAAATTATATTTATGTGAACCAATGATCTTTGTGCGTGTATATTGAGTTTAGTTGTGCAGAATGTGTGGACTCCTTTGTTATGCAGGTATTAGTAATGCAGTAATGCAGCTAAATTACCAAACAAGAAGATCAGTTCTGATACAAGTTCCGTTTCATGCCCATCAACCAGTGAGTATGGCTGTATTATTTGCTTAATAAATCACAAGGCCTGATCTTAAGCCGGTTGAAACTGGATATGTCCTTTGGTCAATTATAATTCCACTGGTGTGTATATTAATTCTGCCAAATATCCAACTGTACACACATTATCAACAGTTGACCAATATCCTTATCCCAGGAGCCTGACACTGCAACAGGAGGGGCTAGCAGAGGGGAGACAGAAGCTGTACAGCCTATTGCTGCAGTGCACAGCTCCTGGTATAAGGACACAGCCTGTGTACCCCCTCTGATGGCCCCTCTTCCTCCTCCTCCTCACTCACAGCCTTGGCTGGACCTGCCTGGCTAGCTGCTGCTTCCTGAATGCTTTGGCTGCAACAAGAGGTACACATGAGATCACCAACAGGTAAATTAGGGTATAGTAGTTATCGTTAAAATAATTGTTTAATGCTTTATTGGGGTTAAATAAGATTAAGTTTATTTTTGAATAGACTGAGGTAGTTACTGTAATTATGGGATTAATGTACATGAATGGAATTATTTGACGGTGGGGCTAATAATGAAGGTAATGATAATTAAGAGGTTCATTTTTTAAATTGTATTGAATGGGGTTGTTACAATAATGCTAAAGATCATATCATTCAGCAATCAGGCTGCAAATGTGGACCTTTTTTTATATATACAATTGTTTCTATTATATTTACATCATAATGAATGGATTTTTCTTATTACATTGTCCTTTCTTGCCTTAATAATGGGCAATCATTTTTATATCAGCTCTTTAAATAGTATGTAGATGGAAAAGGAATGCTTAATTTTGTAGTGTGTGTATAATTTTACCACCATACCTAGATAGTGTAGAACAATGCCTGAGCAATGGTGTCTATACCAACAGAGGTGATAACACTATTTGAACTTACTATGAACCTTTACAGAAAATTCTTTTTTAGCGTCTCCTGCACGGTTTGATACCACACAAGTATAAAGTCCAATGTGCTCTTCCTAGAACCATTAAAAAAAACATGTTATACATTTCAGCAGCAGCTATAATAAATATAGCAGACAATATGAATTGTTCAAAAATAAGTAATATAATCTATAACCTAAAGCTAGTTAAAAGCATAACAAGAGATAAGGGCCTGATTCAGAGGTGGACGCAATTGCAGTAGTGTCTATTGCTGCAGCCACTGATGGATCTTGATGCTAATGCAGCAGCCAATGGTCGTCCTACTGAGACATCTACAAGCTGCTGATCTAAACCACCGCTGTGCGTACAAAGATGTAAGTCGCACCTTTGTAGATCGCAGGCACCAGTCCTGTGGAGGCGCAGATTGTCTGCCTGGACATGGCCGCCTTGTCAGTGCAACTGTGTCTTTGGATGCAGTCACTTCCCATGACACACATGCCTATGGGTGGCCACCCCCAATTACCACCCACCAAAATTGCATAGGTCAGCATGAAATATGGATCTGCGACTTTGTGCTGTAACTGTCAGGACGCATGCACGGTGCAGCTCAGATGCATATGGAGAGTAAAGACACTGGCCACTTGTGTCTGATGACGCCACATCATCACGTCTGAATCAGGCCCAAGATCTAAATTAAATTACACACTACAAAAACATATATTGACACAATAGAATTTTGCTGGATGTATTTTTAATACTGTAGTACCTGGGCACTTGCTATGTGAAGTATCTGTCCTCCTCTCATGAAGCTGACATTGTCAGTCTGAGAAACCATCTGGCCATCTTTAAGCCAAGTTATTATCGGGGGTGGGAAACCCATTGTGTAGCAAACAAGGTCTAATTGGTTATTGACAACCACTGACAATTCATCTGTGTTTTCTGATCCATTAATATGCGGGGGCTCTACAGATTAAGGAGAAAACATACAAGACATACAAAGTAAACTAATATAGCTTTATATAGTACACTATGTGATGAGCTGCTTGATTGTGTTTCATTTTTCCTAAAGTGATTTGTTTTTTATTGATCAATTAGTAACATAATTTCAGCAATATACAGTTCCTGTAATATATCCTACATTTATTGCCTACAGTAATTAACATATCTTTTCAGAACACAAGAATACCATCTGTAAATCTAAATGTGTTACAGTCTGGAAAGTACATTTATTATTTTCAATATACAGAAGTGGTGACCACTATCCATTTACTCATAACAGCATTGTGAAGTGTGTTACCAGAGCCGGCCCTAGACATAGGTAAACTAGGCAAATGCCTAGGGCAGATTCTGCTGATTAAAATGATATGCAGCATGCCTATATTCTGTGTGTGACTGCGGCTCTATCTGCGTACGAAATGTACTACTAATGTGCGGCATTTTGTGTATAAGTTGTACTACAGTACTTTGTGGCATAACATATAGAAAGGGAACTACTGTGTGGTCTAATGTGAATAAAGAGCAATATGATGTGGTGTAATGTGAATAAGGGGCAGTACTGTGAGGAGTAACGTAGTACTACTGTGTGCTGTAACATGAATAAGAGACACTATTGCATGATATAATGTGAATAAAATTGCAGTACTGTGTGGCGTAATTTGAATTGGGGGTATCATTGTATGGCCATGCAAGAACACGCCCCATTTTGGGCTGCGTACTGTTCCTATTTAAAATATGAGGGTAGGAGCACCAAAATGAGGACTGCTATTGGTGACGGATGATGGTGCTGGGAAAGGGGTACAGGGTCAGAGGCGGATCTAGTGTCTGTGCTAGGGGGCACCAGGCAAAATCTTGCCTAGGGCATCATATTGGTTAGGGATGGCTCTGTGTGTTACAGTTGTGAACTTACCAAGAACATCGAGTATGAAGTGCTTGCGGACACTGCCTGCCTCGTTAGCTGCAATACATGTGTATCTGCCAATGTCACTCATGTCTGTATTCGGGATCTGCAGTACCATCCTTTCACCCTGTACATGATGAATAGCATTTCCATCTTTTAGCCACGACATATGGGGCACAGGATGCCCATCAGCAATACATGTCATTATGGTAGGGTTTCCCTTTACAGTGGACAGCTGTTCAGTTATGTCTGCATCATCCATGCTCGGCAACACTGTAGAAGAATGCACAATACAAATAAAATACACACCATATAAGGTAAAGTAGCACATGGGTTAAATCACGTTATTGGGAGACCAAATGATTATATATATATATATATATATATATATATATATATATTTATTTATTTATTTATTTATTTAGGATTTTGTAAAGAACCTAACAGATCTTCCCATCTAGTTGATGGTCAGATGGTCAGAGTTATGTTTTCACTGATTGCAGAATTGGTAATCTTTTGCTGTTACATTTATTCTTATTTTCCTCTAAATTATATTTATACAAGCTGAGCTAGTGTGTGTGTGTGTGTGTGTGTGTGTGTGTGTGTGTGTGTTTGCATTTAAGAGGTGACCCATCTTATATTTCTACTGTACTGTATTCTGCAGTCTTTAAACTCATAAAGAATTGATCTAATTATTTGTATTTTGTGTAATCTGACAGGTTAAGGTGGGAATTGCATAAAATGACCAATTTGCTCTCAAAATCAATGCATCAGATATATCTGAAAAGTCCCGCACCTTTCATGGAAACTGGGACACTAGCGGTTTCATACCTCTGCCACATGGACAACAGCTCATTAAATTACAGTGCAGATTCTGAAAATGCCGTCTTTTTCAACTCTACTCAGTCTGATCTTGTACTTCTATTCCCTATATTCAGGTCATGCCTGGCACAGGATCAGCCTCTCACCATGCTGAAGCCTGATGCGTGTACTGACTGGAGACCCTACACAGGCTTCCGGCTATGAGGCTAGCTACATGCCATCACACTGTTGTATTATGTAGTGGCCATCAGGTGGGTAGCACAGTAAAGCTTTCTGCCACCCTCCTATGGTTTATTGACATCATTTAGCAGCAGATTCAAGTGATCTGATATTCTCTATGCATAGTTTAGTCTAGGTGTCCAATTTGATTTTCTTGCTCCATAATCGCTGCTTATTTATTTTGCAACTGTTGTACAGTGACTAATATTTATGCGGCCATCAGCAGATTTATGTTACATGTCTATAATTTCTCATTTTCATAGTATGAGTTATTGAACACATTGGGGGAGATTCAAATGTTTGAAAAGTCAGTTGGGAGTCTGTTTTTTCCTATCTAATAGACAGGAAAAAACACACCCAACCGACTTTTCAAAGATTTGAATCTCCCCCACAGTGTTTGTTCTAGAAACATTTAAGGAGTCAAGCACTCACTGTATAAGGGAAGCTACTGTATTTAGCTCTGCAAAAACTTCTTATCCAAACAGATAAAAGGAAAATTGAAAGATGTCAAGCGTATTTTCTCCCCTGTTACAATCAATACTTTGCTGATGCTAAATCAAGAAAAATGTGTTTTACAAACTTGTATTTTTGAAAGTAATGGTGTTTATTCCAAATTGTGAAGCTAACAATACAAGAATGGAAATTAAACAGGAGAATGACTTTATTGCAGATGGTGAGTAAATTAATAAAATGATCATACAGTTAATATGTAAAATAATATAGATTGGTAAGACGACATTCTACAATGTTACTATGGGGGAGATATAAGAAGAGGTGGTAAGAGTCAAATGTGCTATTATAGCAACTGTGGGTTACACACTTTTCTAAACACAAACATGCATGTTTACACTCTTCAGCAACATATACATATTACCCAAGACAAGACAAACAATGCACACGAACTTTACCATATATCACAACAATGGATACCAATACATTGGAATGTCATAGGAGGCAAACATACCGTAGACTTTTAAATTGTAATCTTTTTTGTCCACGCCAGCTCTGTTTGAAGCAATACAAGTGTAGGAACCTTCATCAGATTTCTGTACTCTGGAAATCCTACAAACAAATCAGATGCAAAGAATTCAAGGAGACAGTTTGTACAAACTAATATAAATGTTCAGGGTCATACTGGCCCACAGGGGTACAGGGGAATTCCTTGGTGGGCCCCAGTGCCTGGGGCCCCACCCCCTCCTCAAGGGATCAGGTTCTAGAGTGTGTACCTAAATTATACATTATACCTATGTTACCTTATACTGCACTGGACTATGGTGTATTCTCTACAGTGCAATGCTGTTATTAATCTGGTACATTATCATGATGCACTAGAAGTATTTATTATATACATTTATCAAGGGGCCCAGAACATGCACTCTCTAATAGTTAGCCAAGCCTTTGAGCATGGGCCCCTACCCTGGCATTCCCCCAGTGGGCTCTTCATGCCCCAGTGTCTGGTACATCTTAAAATAATTTGGAATACTTAAGTTCATACCATTTAATTTAAGTCAGCAATGTATTACTTAAAATTACTAGAGTCTGTGATGTTATCACTAACTTTATTATAGTACAAAATAAAACAGGGTCAAGAAAAAGACAATGAAAAGGTAGACCGTTAAATAGACAAAGAAAGAGTTTCACTTTTTGCCCAGAAGAAGGGATTCTAATGGGAAATTATTCTAACAATTTCCTCTTTTTGCTACTAAATCTGATATACTGTACAGAACTTGTGTGTAAGGAATTGCAACTGCGACGGCATTTGTGAATATCTCTGAATTAGGCCATATTGTATACTGAGCTGTACTCAGTGACGTGTGGTGAGGTCAGTGGCTAGGGAGGCACTGGCAGCTAACCCACCCCCCTCCCCCATACAGTGGGAAAAAAAAGTGTAGTCCCCCACACATCACTAAACCAGCACCAGGCAGAACCAGCAAGGGGGGATAATGCCATAGCAGGGGAGACACTCAGTGTGGGGTCCCCCTGCCATAACATTAATCTGCCCCCCCAAGCTAGTCAGCCCAGGGCTGGAATTCCTCAGAAAGTGGGGACCCCAAAAAATCAAAATGGGGTCCACCCTCCTGAGCAATGACCAGCACTGGGCTGATATCCCAGTGTTATGTCCCGCACCCCTGATGGCGGTGGGTGCGGGGTTCGTTGTCTGTTAATATTGTTCTTTACAGGTGTCCTACAGGTCCCAGCAAGCTTGCCCCAGCATGCTGGCACTTGGAGAACCACAAGTGCAAGCATGCCCGAATATAAAGTGCCCACTGGCACCTGTAGTTCACCTGTAAAGAAAATATTAAAATAAAACACCACACAGTCTTAGAGAAAAAAAGTATTATTAGTCAGGGTCTTCACCTAGGAGGCGGTCCAGGGCTTCCGGCGTCTTCAACTGGGAGTCCGCCGCCTTCCCAGGGCTTCCGGCGGCGTCTACCTCCGGCGTCTTCACCTGGGAGGTGGCGGCCTTTAAGCTCTTTTGCATGTCTGCCGCCTTCCCAGGGCTTCCGGCGTCTTCACCTGGGGGGCCGTCGCCTCCCTAGGGCTTCCGGGGTTTTCCTCTGGTGTCTTTACTTGAGAGGCGGTGGCCTTTAATCTCTTTTGCATGGCCGCTGCCTCCCCAGGGCTTCCGGCGTCTTCACCTGGTGGGCGGTCGCTGTTCAACTCTTTTGCATAGCCGCCGCCCATCCAGGACTTCCACAGCGTTTTCTTTCTTCAGAAGCTCTTCACTGCTCCTCCTCCGCCGTCGAACTGACGCCGCTGCCTTGCGCTGACTTATATAAATCAGCCGGAGGGGGCGGGGTGATGATGCAGTGAGCCGTGATTGGCTCGCGGCGGCCATCTTAACTTTAAAAAATGACGTTGAGGCGCCATTTTTGAAATTGGTACCGCTCCGCTGCCAAACTCTGCAGAATGGCAGGCTCCCTGCCTGCCACTAATACTCTCACCACCTCCGCCGCATCCCGTTGCCCGCACCTCCGCCGCATCCCGCCGCCACTGACGCCCACACCTCCGCCGTGCCCACACAGTGATGACAACGGATCCGCTTGCAATCACTGTGGCCTCACTGACAGGGGCGTGCAGTCATGGGTTGAAAGCACGTCCCTGTATAATGAAAGCGGCACTTCTAATGGTGCTACTTTCCTATGTATTTTCAATAGGCTATTAATGCCCATGGCTTGGCCCGCGCCTGCCCCCCGCTCCCACACCTTTCCCATTCACAATGGGAGGCACCACAATCGATGCCTTCCAAACACATTAACACAGTAATAATGATTAGAGTAATATAAAGGAGATACTTATGACACAGAATACCGTATATACTCTAGTATAAGCCAACTTTTTCAGCACTTTTTTTTGTGCTGAAAAAGCCCCCTCGGCTTATACTCGAGTCAGTGTTTAGGAGGGACACGGAGGGCACAGCGCGTGGCTCTCCTGTGTTCCTCCTGCGTCTCCGGCGGCAGGTCTAATAAATGAAGTGCCCGTTCGTGAGCTCTGATTAGCTCATGAACCGGCACTTCATTTAACACACACACGCCGCTGCCACCGGAAACGCAGGAGGGACACAGGAGAGCCGCGCGCTGTGCCCTCCGTGTCCCTCCTTCAGAAGACAGCGCGGGAGCGATGGAGGGTAAGTAGCTGGCACTGGGGGAGCATATTTGGCACTTGGGGGGGACATATGTGGCACTGAGGGGGCATATCTGGCACTATGAGTGCATATCTGGCATATCTGGCACTGTGGGGCATATCTGGCACATCTGGCACTGTGGGGCATATCTGGCACATCTGGCACTGTGGGGCATATCTGGCAGCATGAGGGCATATCTGGCACATCTGGCACTGTGGGGCATATCTGGCACTGTGGGGCATATCTGGCAGCATGAGGGCATATCTGGCACATCTGGCACCGTGGGGCATATCTGGCACTGTGGGGCATATCTGGCAGCATGAGGGCAAATCTGGCCCATCTGGCACTGTGGGGCATATCTGGCAGTATGAGGGCATATCTGGCACTGTGGGGCATATCTGGCAGTATGAGGGCACATCTGGCACTGTGGGGGCATATCTGGCAGTATGAGGGCATATCTGGCACTATGAGGACTGTGTACGGCTAGAGCTGCATTTCCTATCCTAGGCTTATACTCGAGTCAATAAGTTTTCCCAGGTTTTTGTGGTAAAATTAGGTGCCTAGGCTTATATTCAGGTCGACTTATACTCGAGTATATACGGTATGTGTCATAAGTATCTTCTTTGTATTATTTGCCCCCCCTGCCTGCACGTCCCTGGCTGTACTCATCTCTGCGGAAGCACTACCGGTATCCATAAGCTTGGCTACATAGGCGTCATCATTATCAGGGTGCTCTTACACCAGCCCTATGCCTGGTGCAAAAGATCCATCTAAAAACTGGCGTAGTTGCATGTACAGCATGCACAACTCTGCTTAGCCCTTCTACAAATTAAAGGTCTTGGTGGCTGTGACCCAAAGCATGGCAGCCCGTCAACTGCCATGAAGGAAGGGAGCTACCCTAAAGATGCAAGTGCTTGGTAAAGCGCTCGCATTTTAGCGGGGGGGAGGGAGAACCCGGCATACGGGGCGGCCTTGCCCTCGGGGGGAGGGAGGACCCAGCATACGGGGCGGCCTTGGCCTCTGCTGGGCAGCTTCCCCCCCACATGCTAGTATAAGGAGTTGTAGTTTTTCGATTTTTCGCAAAGCTACAACTCAACAACTCATGCTGAATTAGTCCCTTGGTCCGTAGGTTTGCAGAAAAATATTGGCGTTGTAATTGGTTGCTTCGTTTTGGAGTTATGTCACCAACGTCCACCTGCCATTTGGAAAATGTGACAGTTGGTCAGCTGTCCCTGTGCACCTGCTGTTTGACTTGGAACATGTGACCTGCTGGGTGGTCTGGAAACTGTGACAGTTATTTCCAGCCCCCCACTAACCAGGGATTTTTTTGAAATTTTACTCCTAAAGGGGTGAAAAGGGGCAAACTGTTCCTACCAGCAAACCTTTGCCTGGTTGAAACTGGACACATTAGCTAGTTGTTATTATTATTATTATTATTATTATTATTATGACCAGTTTCATATATAGCACAGTATATTCTGTTGCATTTTACAATTAGAACAACATAGGTAGAACAAAACTGGGTAAATAACAGACAGACATAGAGGTAGGAAGGCTCTGCTTGCAAGTTTACAATCTATAGGGAAATAGGTATTTATACGCAAGGACAGGATCTATTTAAAGCAGCATGGTGCAGCCAGATTGGAAAGTTTCTTAACCACTTGCCTGGATGCGACCATGCCTGCAATTGTTTTATCTGACCTGGTTGCACAGGATGCTACCAGCCAGATAAAGTGTTAGCTGCGGCAGGGAAGGGAAACTTCCCTACGCTGCTGCTGTCAGAGGGACCGGAAGGACCCTCTGCCTCCCTGCACTCTCCCCTACTGATTGCTGTGCTGCCGATCATTGCTGATCGGTCAGCATGGCAGGAACACCCCTCCAGCAGTTGCAGCCGCTGGGGAAGTATAAATTATCCCCCCCAAGCCACCCTCTGTACCTGGAAGCTGTTCCGGCTTTCAAAATGAAAGCCGAGATGGGCGCAATGTTTCCGATGTTCCGATGGTCGTGATGTTCCCGATCGAAGTTTCGATGTGGGGGGGGGGGGGGGTTATTTAAAAAAAATATATATATTTTTTTTCTTTTTTAACAACAATCATTTTGGATAGGGTTAAATTCATGTTCTTCACCTAATTCACTCTTAAAAAAACAAAACAATTTCTGAGCATTTTTTTGGGGGGGGGAAATCGTCAGTTAAGTGGTTAATGCAGTGGTTCCCAAACTTTCTTGAATCACGAGGCCATAGAGCATCACCATTTTTTCGTGGCACCCCTAGGATAAAAGTTTTTTATTGATAAATTTATTAAAAAAGTAAATTGTGCTTATCTGTTATTCTTAGGGTTAGTTATGTGGTCGTGAACAACTGTGCTTCTGATCATCCATATGTTGTATGATTGTCAGCCACTTGCACTAGTTTTGCCTATCATTTTGACCATAAATTATTTGATATGGTCCTGGTCCACCAACCCGCGGCACCCCTGCAAGAATCTCGGGGCACCCCAGGGTGCCTAGGCACACAGTTTGGGAACCACTGGGTTAATGGGCTGTATGGTATGTCACACAGCACTGTTGGCTTTGGGTCAAAAGGATGTGGAAGTGAAGATACTGTTAATAAAATATGTGTAGTTATGTGTGGACTGAAAAAAATACTCACAATATTGCAAAGATATTTGACTTGCAAACTATTTTAGGCCCTGATGATGACTACCATGTAATCTGGCACTGCATTTTTGTTAATTCACCTATATTTAAATATTAGTTGCAGCCTTGTATTATTTGCATCAATTCTGAAAAATGAATGATGATTCAGATAATTGACCTCAATAACTAAAGATGCTGTGGAAATTCATTTTTTTCTATTTCCATTTGTTAGTTGTTCTTACGTTACGCTAATAGTGCTACTAAAAACATTTTTACTATAGAAATAAGACATCAAATGAAATGTTGATATCCTGGTACCAAGGGCGTAGCCAGAACTTTGTGGGCCCCACAGCAACATTTTGAAGGGGCCCTTGTCCCAATGCTCCTTGAGAGATACCTCTCTGCAGCAGGTGTTAGTGTTATCCCCATAGTAGTGTCCTATTACATTTCTGAACCATAGTAGTGCCTTAGTTCACATGATGTCACATTGTACGGCTGCCAATACACATTATGCCACAAGGGACCCCCAATTCATATTATGACATACAGTGCCCCCAGTTCATATTTTGCCATATTACAGTTTCCCCAGTTCATATTATGCCACACTGTAGTGCCTTTACATTGTGCCAAATCACAGTGCCTCAGTGTATATTATTTAACATTATAGTGCCTTTCAGTTCATTAATACTAGAGATGTGTGGGTTCGGATTTAGGGGGTAATTCAGACCTGATCGCTAGGGTGCATTTTTTGCATTCCTGCGATCAGGTAGTCGCCGCCTACAGGGGAAGGTATTTGCTATGTGCAGGTGTGTGATCGCATTTGTAGCAGAACTGCACAAACATTAGTTTGTGCAGTTTCTGCTCAACCCAGGATTTACTCAGCCGCTGCGATGATTGGGGCCAGAGCTGACTTCAGAAACCCTCCCTCCAAACTGGCTATCCAAAACACGTAATATACGAGAGCCAATAAGCTGTTGTTTTGATATCCTGGTAAATAACCCACACATCTCTAATTAATACCACATTACAATAAGCAGGTCCAGGGCGTATCTAGATATATTGTAGGCCCCAAGGCAAAAGTTTGTAAATGTCCCCATGTATCTCCAAATGGTGGAAAATGTACTTAAGACATGTAACTGACAGGGAAGGTGGGCCCCTCTCAAGCTTGGTTCCCATAGCAGCTGTAGCCCCTGCACCTATGGTAGCTACGACCTTGTCTGGTACAGATGCGTCACTTACATTGTGGACACCCGGTGCGGCGCCAGCAGAAAAGGGGGCACGGCTTCCCGGTGAGTGGGCGTGGCTTCGCTGGGGGGTTCAGGAGGTGCAGTCTGCCTCCTGCGGAGTGCTGTTTCTGCAGTTCTGGCTCCTGCAGAGTGACAGGAGCCGACTGCTGCACATAATGTAACAGTGCAGCACTCGGCTCCTGTCACTGAGCTGACGTTGGCATTTTGGTGTCACCCCTCGGCGGGTGACACCCGGTTGCGGGCCGCACCACCCTTGTGATGCCACTGGCCCAGTACATTACGTTTTGTAGATTAATTTGCTCATCTTTAATTATAAAGATGCATATATACTGTAAGTGTAACTGCAGTTATTTAATTTTATAAGGATGGCTTTAGTGACATGACTTACATATAGATTTACCTGAACACTTGTCCTGAAGAAAGAAGTCGTATTTGTGAGGACACAGAAAGTGGGAGACCATTTTTCAGCCAATTGATTTGCGGTGTTGGGTCACCAGTTACCAGACATTCAATGTTTATTGAAGTATCTAAAATCGCTGTCAGTGCTAAGGGTTTTCCTTGGTTATCAGCAATCTTTGGAGGAACTAAGATGCAGTAAAAAGAAACAAAAATACATGTACAGTTTACATTAACCTCTAGATTATTATATTATGATTGACATCAACCTGTAGTAACTACAAGATACATGCCAGGTTTAGGAAAATGTATCAGACATAAAGATGAGGCAACATATAATGTATATTGAATCCAATTCAAACAAAGTCTTAGGAAGCATTTGACAGGATATGTGCTTCTGTGGACAGGCTTCCTGCAGTTGGAGATGTCCAGCATAAGTTCTCTAGTTGTATTATTAATGAGCAAGTAGTGCTAAGACAATCAGAAGTGTTTGTGCTATAAAATGCTATGCTTTCTTGAGTTTTGTAAAGAAGCACATACCATGTACGTTTAAGTTGAATATCCTGTCATCTTCACCAGCAGAATTGGTAGCCACGCATGTGTATTTTCCCATATCAGCTACTTGAACATTTAGAATGGATAAAATGTCTCCACTCCGGGTTTTGCTGTGAAATTTAGAGCGCAAAGAAAAATCACAGTGAATGCAGGAATACTGTACTTTATATGGGATGTAGCTAATATCCCGGCTGTCGGGATCCCAGCATTCAGGATCCCGAAGCCGGAATCCCAACAGCTTCGCCAGGGCTATTCCCACTTGTGGGGGTCCATGACACCTATAGAGTGAGAATAGAACCTGTGGTGAGCGCAGTGAGCCACCGAGCCCGCAGCCTGCAAGGGTCTCCATGCGGGAAGCCAATGTCGGGATATTGACAGCTGGCATCACATCTGCCGGGATTTCACATCCAACCCCTTTATACATGGGAAAAATATATACTGCATTATTTGGGCCTTTTTTGTTGTTTGTTTGGTAACATATGCAATTATTAAGTTTGATGTTAAATGGGTGACTATAAGAGCTGTGTGTTTCATATCAGTAGGAAACTAGTATTCTAGTATTCTAATGGGATCAGTACGAGATCCCGTCGGACGGGATCCCAGCGGTCAGAATACAGACACCGGGATCCCGACCAGCACAATCCCGACAGGGAGGCGAGTGCAACGCAGCCCCTTGCAGGCTCGCTGCGCTCGCCACGCTGCCGGCACGGTGTCTCGCTACACTCGGCACACTAATTTATTCTCCCTCTATGGGTGTCGTGGACACCCACAGAGGGAGAATATGTCGGGATTGTGCCGGACGGGATTCCGGTGTCGGTATTCCGACCATTGGGATCCTGTCTGGCGGGATCTTGACCACATCCCATTCTAATGCCTAAGAAGGGAATGTAGTGACCAGTACAACATTCAAAATGTTGAGAACAAGGATAGTGTAGGGTTGAACCTTGGATACCAACATGTTAATACTGCAGTATAATATATTTTCTCATACTTCCTAGAGGATGCTGGGGATGCTTCAAGAACCATGGGGTATAGACGGGATCTGCAGGAGACATGGGCACACTTTAAGACTTTGAATGGGTGTGAACTGGCTCCTCCCTCTATGCCCCTCCTCCAGACTCCAGTTTAGATTCTGTGCCCAGTGAAACTGGTCACACACTGAGGAGCTCTACTGAGTTTCTCTGAAAAGACTTTATGTTAGGTTTATTATTTTCAGGGAGACCTGCTGGCAACAGGCTCCCTGCATCGTGGGACTGAGGGGAGAGAAGCAGACCTTCTTCAGAGGGTCTGATCGCTAGGTACGCCTAGATGCTCGTTCCCGAAGCAGCGCCATCACCCCCCTTGCAGAGCCAGAAGTCAGAAGCCGGGGGAGTAGAAGAAGATCAGAAGACTTCCGTGATGGCAGAAGATTTCAGTGACGGCTTTGAGGTGCCGTGCAGTGGCCGCGCTGCGCGCCATGCTCCCACATACACAGTGGCACTGCAGGGCGCAGGGGGGCGCCCTGGGAAGCATAAAACCTCATAAGCAACTGGCATAAGAGTATACAGTGACTGGGCACTAAATACAGACCCCCGCCAGTATAAATTGTCAAAGTCAGAAAAATATCTCTATACACACTGCCATATTTGCACCTCATACACGTCCGCGCTGCGCATGCGTACGCTCTCCCGTGCGTGCGCATACTCACAGTCGCGGGCACCCGCAGGCGCACGGTATGCGTATTTACGGTAGAGTTTATGTGATCGTAGCGTGCGACTCAATCGTTACATATTTTAACTATATAATGTATTTTGTAGATCATGGTCCCTTTGATAGATTCTGAAAGTTTAGTTAATATAGCATGTTCCTGGACAGAGGGATCCCTCTTTGTATTGTACGAAGGGTCTAACAGGAGTCATACAGTGGTGTTTAGTACCCATCGGAAGAGTATTTAATTAGCAATATTCCGGTGTTGGTTTGGAGCGGATTAATCGCTCGTGCGAATAGTTATGGACATAAGAAGTTTATGTCCATTTACTATTATTTGCTCTTACTTAGCCATGCGGCGGGAAACCCAGTTTCCCTCCCACCTGAGCTGTTGGAAATCGTCACAGCCCACCTGTATGAATCAACCTATGACCTTTTGTTATAATGCGAAGCCGAATTCCTGTGTCCAATGAACAATGAGATTGTAGGGACCATTGAATTGTATTGTGTGTGGGGCATAAATAGACAAGCCGATCACATCCAGCTCACTCTTCAATGGTTATCATTGCTGAAAATCGGGAGCTGGATGTCCAGAGGCGCATGCGATCGTTCCCCTTGTGCGTAAGTGTTTCTCCGCAATCATATTGTTCTTACTGTTATTGTGAGCCATTTCTCTCTATTTCTCTCTCTTCTCCTCTTTCTCTCTTATTTTCCCTTAAAACATAATTGTATTGTATTGTATTTCCTGTGTAGTTATCTGGTTAGGTAGTCTATGTTATATTGTAGTGTATGACTTGTATTGTGTTAATTCTTTTGCAAGTATATCATTCATAATATATATATATATATTAGGCGTTGGACCCTAAGCCCAGGTATCTGTGTATTTCTTGTAGTGTTAAGTATTCACAGAGCGTCGGTGACGCTCAAACAGCTTTTAAGTTAATAAGGTTACACTAGGTTGCATCTACACCCTATCTCTACACTAAGGCTTTACAGCATATTATATTGTTTATGGTTTAGATATAAAGGTTTAACATTGTGAGCGTCAGCGCCGCTGGTGATCTCCTCGTGGTCCCGAGCGTCCGCTACGCTATAGCGAATCATTACGTTAGACGGCAGCCAATAGCGTGCCTGCCTGTGATCTCTTGGCCGTGAGCGAACGTGACGCTTGAGCGTCTCGACTACGGCTAAGCGATTGCTACGCAACGAGCGTGCCCTTACGGTACTCCATACGTGAATAACGTACAGTGTTCTTAGACCTCATAAAGGGTTTTACATAAGATAAATATTTAGCTTTATCAATTGGCGGCTCGCCCGTCCTTCACATATCTGCACTAGGTAATTTCAGCAGACATTATCCAGCAGCAAAGGGCGGGAGGTCATATTCCTCGTAGTGCTGTTTGGATAAGCGTCTGCTTCACTTAGTAAAGGGTGCTGAAGGAATCCGGGACCGGAGGTAAGAACAAAACGATAGTGTCTTTTTAAAACTGTTTATTTCTGTCTTGCGTACACACGCACGCATATCTGCATTTCTTTTCATTCGTGTATTTTCATATATCACTCTCCTGTTTGCCATTGTATAATTGATAAACGTACTAAGAGAGATTTGCCGCTATTTCATAGTTCAAAAGTAAAGGTAATACAGTTAAGGTATAGAAATACACACAGCTCTACCTAAAGGTAAAAGGAGAGATTGGTGTGGTGTGCGGTAGATGATCGAGGATCATCTACATTGATAAACGTGTTAGTTGTGTTACGGTGGACAAAGACTGGTGTACACGTGTCTCTAACAAAGGGAGAGACTCGCGTACGCAAAGGGCCGACGCACGCAGCATAAATTACGCAACGGAGCGTCTGGGTACGCCCACGTAACTCAAGTCACACGATAGTGTTGATTTTTAAATAGCGCAACAAGCGATAAATAGCGCAACAAGCGATAAATAGCGCAACAGGCGATAAGTAGCGCAAATCTATTTTAAATTCGAAATTTAAATTAATAGATCCTTCTCCTAATTTGTAACACATCTGGTCTAAAGAGAAATTTCTGCGCAGAAATAGAAATAAGAAACAAAAGTGTATATGTGGTGAGTGAGTGTGTTTTTACAATTTTGAGGATTGAACCAAAAGAAATCATCGAGTTCTCGTGAGGTACATACGTGTAAGTGACATGCACGGTGGCTAGGGAGGCATCCTTGGTTAAACATAAAATTTGAGCATTAGAGTATAGCAGACCAGGAGGTCATACTGTAGCAGACCAGGAGGTCATAACAGACCAGGAGGTCTAGGTACAGCAGACAAGGAAGTCCGCTATAGAGTCCACAGGCACAACACCAAAAAAAAGGGTTGGTGCAATACCCATATAGGCCATACAAGCTCTTGCTGAAGGAATTCGCAGCCGCAATTTTCGATTCCGCTGGTCGCTCCGTACATAAGATTAGTTGCTTATGTGCTGAACGATTGTACCGCACGTAATTGTGTGCATTAGTAAACCTGACCGGTACTATTTGTGTACGAAGGTCATAAACGCTATTTGTACATTCTAACGTGATTTGTGTAATTTTTTATTTTTTCAAAAAGGGAAGTTCGCTGGTCACTCAGGAACTATCTGACAACCACACCTTTACTGGAAAGGGTTAATGCTCTGCGGATCACACTCACATGTTCCAGTAAACAAAGGTTAATAGGGGCCCTGGGTCGAGTACGCCAGCACTATATCAGTGTGATCAGGTCGTATTGGTCGGCGTGGGCGAGTGAGTGAGGTGCTCGGTAAACTTCACCGTCAACCTATCGTGAATATCTTGGTTTTTTGTAAGGTTCCGTAACACCTGCAAATTATGGGGGCCAGTTGTTCAGGAAGGGGGCGATCAACCTCGGTTCGGGTTGATTCTATAAACCGACCAGTCGGGTCGGCAAGGTACGTAATGTGTGAAAAGTACGGAAGTCACACAGAAGCTTTATGTGATGAATGGGAGAGAATGACAGTACATGACGGGGAGAAATTCCCAAGAGTAGGTAGCTTCAGCACAGAAGTGTTAACGAATTTAAGGAGAAGGATATGTCTCATTAAATCAGCAAAGAGACGAATCAAGCATTATGATTATTTGCAGTTGTGGCAACAGGAGGGTGACATACAGAGAGGATTGGCTCAGGCGGCGGGATCTGGCTCGATCAGGAAACTGATAGCCACGGCCCCACCGCCACCATACATATCAGGAGAGAAATTGGTTGCGGAGAATGACGCACTAAGGTGTAACAAACAAACACTTAGCAACTGTGTAAATGTTAAAGATAATGTTAACCAATTAACCAATGCAAGTATTAACCCGTGCAAGTTGTACCCTGTTTTGAACTTTCCCCAGGAGTGTGATCAAGAGGACGAATCGGCAACAATATCAGCGCTCTCTCTAGCAGCCACCATATCAGAAACAACAGTAGGCACGGCCCAACCCATAAGATTAGTAACAAAGCCCCCTAGCGGAGGGACAGGTGAGGTCGTATCAACAGGTAAGTACGGCACCATACACTATGCTGAAACTATTTCACCACAAACTGCAGAATCTACACAGAATGATGTTGTTAGAATTAATCCTGTTAAGGTAATAGTAGTGCCAAATGGGAAAACGGACACTTCAGGAGTCACTCCTGTTAGGAATATCACCATGTATAGCCCGTTTACCCGAATGGAATTAAGGACCATAGTGTCTGAATTCCCTGACCCTAGAAAAGATTTAGTTGCTAGCCAAAAATACATCAGAGACCTAGGAAACACTTTAGAGCCCAATAATAAAGATTGGCAAGTACTGCTAAGAGCTTGTTTACCCTCCAATGTCGACGCAACTCAATTTTTAGCTGACTGTGGATTAGATCAGGATGTACCTCTTACAGATGTGTACAACAAAGATAATGTAAAAAGAATAAGCTTACAGTTAAAGGAGTATTTCCCAGCGGTAGTTAAATGGAACAAGATATTCTCCATTAAACAAAAGGAGTCAGAAACAGCTGCAGAGTATTTTCACAGAGCATTTTCAGAGATGGCAAAATACACAGGCATAGAGGACATTAAAACAAACATAAACCATCGAGAAGTAGCAGTATCGGTACTGATGGATGGTTTAAAAGAGTCATTAAAGACTAGGGTACAGACCACACAACCATGTTGGCGAGGTCTGTCTGTGGCTACTTTGAGAGAGGCTGCTATTGATCACGACCGGAATATCACCAGACACAGGGAGTCACAAGGTGATAAGTTAATGTCAGTAAGTATACAGGCCCTGACCACAAAACAGCCTGTGTTAATATCACCAAACCCTGTGGGTAAGTCAAATGTGGTAACATGTTATTTTTGTCACAAACAAGGACACTTTGCACGAGACTGTAGATCGAGAAATGTACAAAAATCTTATCAACCCCCTAGACAACGACACGACACACGACATTGGGATCAGGGTCCACAGAGACGGAGTTATGAGCCACATACAGGGGAAACAAAAAGATACCCCCCGAACAGAGACTGGCACGCCTCTGGTAGTTCCCAGCTAACTCCCTCACAAGTAGTTGCTGCCAGCGGGATTCAGGGAGGTCACCATACCCAATAGGGGTGTGGCCATACCTGTAATCTGCAGCCAGTAAAATTGATTGCAAGCCTTGGAAGTGAACCCGAAGTTGCAATTAATGTAGCTGGTAAATCATTAAACTTTCTTGTAGATACGGGGGCGGCCAAATCAGTGATAAATTCGACAGTGGGCATGAGAACCACTGGTAGGACAATTCCAGCCATGGGAGTAACAGGAGTAGTCCAGCATTACCCTGTTAGCGTTGCCTTTGCAGGAGATGGTCTCCTCAAACAAACCTGATCGGATTTCGCATACAGACGAGTCTGAGACGGCATTTGAGAGACTTAAACAGTGCCTAACGCAGGCACCAGCATTAGGTATGCCAGACTATGGGAAACCCTTTGAGCTGTACGGAACAGAAAGTGCTGGTTGCGCGGCAGGCGTACTAACCCAAAAGCACGGTGATGCCAGCAGGCCAGTAGCATATTACAGCGCTCAGCTAGACACGGTAGCGCGATCCCTCCCCACATGCTTGCGAAGCGTTGCTGCGATAGCATTGCTAGTAACGAAAAGCGAAGATGTAGTGCTAGGTCACAACCTCACAATTCATACACCACATGCAGTGTCAGCCTTGCTGAATTCTGCCCAAACCAGGCACGTCTCATCAGCGCGGTTTACAAGATGGGAATTGGCACTAATGGCCCCCATAAACATCACCATAAGGAGATGCAGTGCATTAAATCCTGCAACATATCTCCCAGGTGTGCCTGGACAGGCACAAAGGGTGGAGGATGAGAGTGGTGGGGAAGAAGGATTTAATACAAAGGAAGACACACATGATTGTATGGAATATTTGACCCAAAATTTTACCGCAAGGCCTGACATCAGTGACAACCCACTGGAAGATGTAGAACTTACGTTCTACACGGACGGTAGTTGTCATAGACAGTCAGACTCGGGAGACTTGTGTACTGGATACGCAGTCATAGATGACCAAGGCACCATAGAAGCGGAACCGCTAGGCCCACCTCACTCAGCCCAGGTTGCTGAACTGGTCGCCCTAACCAGAGCATGTGAATTGGCTAAGGGCAAATCAGCTAATATCTACACCGACTCTAGATACGCATTCGGGGTAGTCCATGATTTCGGAGCCCTATGGCGCCTCAGAAATTTCATGACGGCAGCTGGTACACCGATAGCGCATGCAGCTCACATAAAAAGGCTTCTAACAGCGATACAGGAACCCGACAGAGTGGCTGTTATCAAATGTAAAGCACACACATATAGCCAAGACCCAGTATCACTTGGTAACAGCCGAGCAGACGAAGCTGCTAAGTTAGCAGCTGGTACCCCCAGACAGACAGACACCACACAACTGATGGTATTTAATACCATCAACACACAGAAGTTGTGTGAGATGCAAAATTTGTGTTCCACACAGGAAAAGGCAGTCTGGAAGGCACGGATGGACACGGTAAACCAGTGGCCCCCAGAGCATACCTTCCATGTTTAGCTGAGGCAGCTCACGGGCTGACTCATCTGGGCAAGGAAGGGATGTGCAAGTTGGTAAGAGCATATTGGTGTGCCCCAGGATTTTCATCTCATGCGAGTAAAAGAGCAATGTCATGCCTTACCTGTTTGAGAAAACATCGGAAAGGCAATACCTACAGAACCATCTCATATCCCACCTGCCGGCGGCCCTTTCCAGGTAATACAGATTGACTTTATTCAATTACCCCCTTGTCGAAATTTGAAATATGTACTTGTTTGTATAGATGTTTTCTCAAATTGGGTCGAAGCATTTCCTGCGGCTACAAATACCGCTATGTTTACTGCTAATAAAATTGTGCAGGAATTTGTATGTAGATATGGTATCCCTAGAATTATCGAAAGTGATAGGGGTACCCATTTTACAGGTGATGTCTTTCAAGGAATGTGTAAATTGATGGGAATTGATAGCAAGCTGCACACTCCATACCGTCCACAGGCGAGTGCGAAAGTGGAAAGAGTGAACAGCACTATTAAAAATAAACTGAGTAAAGTGATGGCAGAGACAGGATTGACATGGCCAGAAGCTTTACCCATTGTACTGTACAGCATCAGAACCACTCCCAGGTCCCCTTTTAATCTGTCTCCCTTTGAAATCTTGTTTGGTCGACAACCGCATGTTATGATTAACCCTCAGGATGATTTGAAGTGTAACAATGAAGTGACTGTAAAATACTTGATTAACATGAGTAAACAGTTAAGGAATCAAAATGATAATCTGAAGTTGGTGATTCCTGATTTACCAGATAGTAATTGTCATGACATTGAACCTGGGGATTATGTAATGATACGGAATTTTCTACGCTCAGGTTGCCTTATTGACAGATGGGAAGGACCATACCAGGTCTTATTGACTAGCACTACAGCATTGAAGGTTGCTGAGAGAGAGACTTGGGTTCATTCGTCCCACTGTAAGAAGGTTGCTGATCCAGAAAGGTCCCGTGATAAGGAACAGACGGTAGAGGTTGTATCACTGGAGTGTCTGTTCCAGGAGGATTGAGGCGGCACCTGAGCATTGAAAATCACAAGACCAAAAGCAGTTGTCGATCCCCTGTTCCCTTTTATTGTTTTTCTCCAACTTCCCATCCCCTCTCCCTCAAATTATTTTTTCCCCCTTCTCATTCTTCTCCGTTTCCTCCTACAAGATGGACTTGCCCCAAGAGACTGTGATCCGGATTTTCCTGTTGACCATGATGTTGACCAGAGCAGTCTGTTCCGGCGAGAGTACCATGGAGGTCGAGAGAGGTTCTGGAATGGGTTCTGATGATAAAGATGGAGGCGTAGTTTTCCAAGAACAACTTAACCAACAAGTAAAGGCGAGTATCAGAAAACGATCCGATAGCATTGACAATAGAAGGAATTGTGAAGGATTGTTAGCTGAAGAAAACTGTATCTGTAGGCTCTGTGACAACGTAGTGGAGGACGGGTGCATCAAGAAATGCCAATCCAGTTTTAATATCCATATGGACCGGCATCCATTGAGTGACTATCACTCCTTAGTGGGTAGTGTGTTAAATAAAACAGATTGTTGGGTATGCTCTCAAGTACCTCAAGGTCATAGCAAATCAGGGCTAGTACCATTTCCTTTAACGTTAGGGGAGGTACTTGAGTTAAGTGGTGGGAGACCGGTGGACAGGAGGTTTAATATCTCCAGCCCTCCTAGTTTGAAGTTCCACCAATACCATGTGGATAGGTCCCTCTTATGTTTTAATATCTCCAATCCCCGAAAGCCAGGAAATTGGGAAGTATCATGGAGTAACCAAACCATGACCTTTTCGCATAGAGCAGATAGAATGCCTACAGATACAGAGCTTATACGCCACATAGCCAGTAGAGGAAAATCTTTCCGATATAGGTATACCTTAGGAAATAGGATTACGAGAGTTGGAGAGGTATCACCAGGATACTGTGCACATATCGTACAACCTGATACGTGTACTAAGCAGATGGAAGAATTAGGGTTAGGAGATTTCACATGGAAGGTGTGTAATATGGTTATGTCCTACTCCGTCCCATATGTTCTCCCCGATGATGCATATTTCATATGCGGGAGAAAGGCGTATAAGTGGCTTGCCCCAAACTCTGAAGGATTGTGTTATATTGGAAAAGTACTGCCTGAAGTAATAACTGTATCACATGACAAAATGAAAGACATACACCGTGTTGCCCAAACTCCTTATACTCACACCCATTACGAGCACGTAGTTAAACGGCACCTGATAGAAAGAACAGAGCATCCGGCCTCTGACATGATCCATGAATCCACCGGGATTCAGTTTCTAATCGCGTTAGACATCACCCGCACCGCCAGAGGAGTGTTGAATTATAAATACATATCTGCGCTTGCAAATTTGTTAGATAATATCACTGAAATGTATGATGACACGTTTAGGTATACTGGAAGAGAACTTCAAGCTTATAAAACAGAACTGGTACAGCATAGAATGGTTCTTAATTACCTCACAGCAGTAACAGGCGGATATTGTGTCACACTGGCAACACAATACGGCGTGAAATGTTGCACATATATTACGAATAGCACCGAGGACCCGGTCGAGGTCATAGACCAAAAGATGGACGATATTCTCCAACTGAAGTGGGAATTTCGCAGGAGACACAATCTCACTCTCGCTGCTGTAGGTAATGAGCTGACTGGTTGGGTGTCATGGTTGAACCCACGAAATTGGTTCTCTGGTTTAGGAGAATGGGCTCAAGGAGTCATAATGGATGTTGGGAAGTTTCTCCTATGTATCTTAGGTGTTGTCATATCAATTGGTTTGATATTTAGATGCGGTCAGGCTTTAATGAAGTGCAATCGTCGTACTAGGGTAATGAGTCTGAGGAGTGAGGAAACTGTAATTCCAATGGATTTGATTTATGACCCAAATGTAGAAACAATGATGTGATGAAAATGCGATTTCTACGGTCCGTTTCTTTCACCTGTTTTTCCGTTTCCTCCAAGGTAAAAAGACCCACTTGGACGAGGAATTTGATGAGCCGATATACAGACAACAGATGGATTAAAGAAGAAGCTTTGACAACCTGATACACAGATTTTTGATGAACTTTGCCATAGATCCCCAGTTTCCCTAGAAATTTTAAAATTACGCTAGCCCAACACTTTTGTAAATCTATGGACATTGACAAAGCTTTTGCTCGCACCTTATGGGCAAAAGCACAAAGAAGACTGCATTCAACAGACACCGAACAAGACTTCAACCGACAAATGTTCATTTACCTGACATAGAATACCACTGCATTTACCGTAATTATGTCTTTTCTTCATCTCTACAACCTTCAGGTAATTACACACATAGTATAGGGAATACAGGCACAGATATCAGCAATCACAT
This sequence comes from Pseudophryne corroboree, assembly GCF_028390025.1. Taxonomy (NCBI): domain Eukaryota; kingdom Metazoa; phylum Chordata; class Amphibia; order Anura; family Myobatrachidae; genus Pseudophryne; species Pseudophryne corroboree. Next base: position 253,830,021 of record NC_086452.1, on the reverse strand, counting down.
ATTCCCCCATTCATGTATCATCAACTAAAATGTGCTCCCCCTTTTTGTTACAAAAGCCGAAAAGAGCTCGGTAAAGTTTGACAGCCCATCCACAGACCCGTACCACGGGATAAGAAGGAATTCAAATGTATACTTCGCAATGCCTCGAAGCTTGATGTACAACACGTACGGCACGATGATACGTGACCCCCCCAAACATGGATTCATACACACATGCTTCTACTATCTCACTAGGTCATACCCTCTTCACACCTTCTCCACTCTCCTCCCTTACCCAACCATGGAAATGTATTAACCCCTGACATATATTTTTCTCTTTTTGAAATGTTTTAGAAGGTGGCAGTTATTGTTGACTGCCAAAGGGTGGACTGTCAAAGTCAGAAAAATATCTCTATACACACTGCCATATTTGCACCTCATACACGTCCGCGCTGCGCATGCGTACGCTCTCCCGTGCGTGCGCATACTCACAGTCGCGGGCACCCGCAGGCGCACGGTATGCGTATTTACGGTAGAGTTTATGTGATCGTAGCGTGCGACTCAATCGTTACATATTTTAACTATATAATGTATTTTGTAGATCATGGTCCCTTTGATAGATTCTGAAAGTTTAGTTAATATAGCATGTTCCTGGACAGAGGGATCCCTCTTTGTATTGTACGAAGGGTCTAACAGGAGTCATACAGTGGTGTTTAGTACCCATCGGAAGAGTATTTAATTAGCAATATTCCGGTGTTGGTTTGGAGCGGATTAATCGCTCGTGCGAATAGTTATGGACATAAGAAGTTTATGTCCATTTACTATTATTTGCTCTTACTTAGCCATGCGGCGGGAAACCCAGTTTCCCTCCCACCTGAGCTGTTGGAAATCGTCACAGCCCACCTGTATGAATCAACCTATGACCTTTTGTTATAATGCGAAGCCGAATTCCTGTGTCCAATGAACAATGAGATTGTAGGGACCATTGAATTGTATTGTGTGTGGGGCATAAATAGACAAGCCGATCACATCCAGCTCACTCTTCAACGGTTATCATTGCTGAAAATCGGGAGCTGGATGTAAAGAGGCGCATGCGATCGTTCCCCTTGTGCGTAAGTGTTTCTCCGCAATCATATTGTTCTTACTGTTATTGTGAGCCATTTCTCTCTATTTCTCTCTCTTCTCCTCTTTCTCTCTTATTTTCCCTTAAAACATAATTGTATTGTATTGTATTTCCTGTGTAGTTATCTGGTTAGGTAGTCTATGTTATATTGTAGTGTATGACTTGTATTGTGTTAATTCTTTTGCAAGTATATCATTCATAATATATATATATATATTAGGCGTTGGACCCTAAGCCCAGGTATCTGTGTATTTCTTGTAGTGTTAAGTATTCACAGAGCGTCGGTGACGCTCAAACAGCTTTTAAGTTAATAAGGTTACACTAGGTTGCATCTACACCCTATCTCTACACTAAGGCTTTACAGCATATTACATTGTTTATGGTTTAGATATAAAGGTTTAACATTGTGAGCGTCAGCGCCGCTGGTGATCTCCTCGTGGTCCCGAGCGTCCGCTACGCTATAGCGAATCATTACGTTAGACGGCAGCCAATAGCGTGCCTGCCTGTGATCTCTTGGCCGTGAGCGAACGTGACGCTTGAGCGTCTCGACTACGGCTAAGCGATTGCTACGCAACGAGCGTGCCCTTACGGTACTCCATACGTGAATAACGTACAGTGTTCTTAGACCTCATAAAGGGTTTTATATAAGATAAATATTTAGCTTTATCAAAATATATAAAAAATAAGCGGAACTGAAGCGCGCCATTAAGGGGGTGTGGCTTAGCCCTCACAGCTCTAACCAGCGCCATTTTCTCCTCACAGAGACGCTGGTCCTTCCAAAACACTGATGTACAGATCAGAGTGAAAAACGAGGGGGGGCACAGTTATTTGGGGCAATATAAGTTAAACATAAAAGCACACTATATCATAAGCGCTGTGGAAATGAGCTAGTAAACTCCTTCTGTGTTTCCATGACAGAATGTACTGGGGTCTATCCCTTATAGCCAGTTTAATGTCGGCGGATGTTTGGTACACGTGTGTCGGCATATCTGAGGCTGAGTGCTCTGCCACAAAGGGAATGACTATGTCAGCGCTGTCGACTCCTAATAGTACTTGGTACATGTAAATTAATGTCAACATGTCAGTAGAGGTATATTTTTCCCAAGAGAAAACTATATGGGAGACACAGACGTGGGGGGTAACTCTGTCAGCACCAACAATATCTGACTGGATGGATATTGACATGATAATGTGATGCATATCAGAAAGAGCTATACCTATATGTATATGTATGTATGTATGGTAAAGTTACATAGGTCTGCGGCACGATCACAGATGCGATAATATTTATGGAGGGAGTCCTATTCATAGAATTGATTTCTCTCAGACCCCTCGGGATCGCCAAAATTTTATTTTGCCCAGTTACTACTCCCTGAGATCGAATCGATTAATGTTTTTTATGTCGACCGTAATATTTCCTGATCAGATCTACAAAATCGGCATTCAGTACCTGTTCATACACATTGGAACGTATTAAGCTGTTCCTGACAAAAGGATATATGTATACGTATTATACATATATATATATATATATATAGATCTAGATATATATATATATATATATATATATATATATAGATAGATAAATGTGTGTATAGGTGCATTTGAAGGTATATTTATGTATATACAGATGTAGCCACCTTTATCATGACCGATTCTCCGCCTAGACGGACGTTTAGTCATGCTAAGACGATAGCTTAGCTTGCTGAGTTTAATCACAGGCAGGTGTGTTGAGGCGATTCTAGATACTCAGCATGCATTACACATCTCCACCACTGGGTGGCTAATGCTCCACTAATCCAGTACTTTCGATCGTATAGCGGCGGATTGATCTACAGCTCTGGCAAATGGTCAGTGACGACTGTAATGTTAATAGATGGTGACCAATGGTCAGACGGTGAGAGTTCTCAATATAAATAGTTTATACAGACACAAAAGAACATGTTAAAACACTTGTGTATGCAGACGCAAGATTGTGTATGGAGACACAACTAATTGTGTAAAAGGAAGTATGTACAATGCATAAACACCGTGCTTTTGAAATACATGTACAGTATGAGCGTCCGAGTTCCCGTGACATTCACTTTATTATAATTTTTTTTCTTTGTTATACAGTCAATGGAAGGGTGCACACAGGTTTCACATAAATCTTGTCTTGTAACCTGATCGGAACTCCCTACCTGTCTACTGCATGAACTGTGCAGGCTCCCAGAGGGAAAGGGGAAAGTGGGATGGGGGTATGGCGAGGCAGTGGAAAATACCGTGTTCAAAGAACGGGCCAATGCTGAAGGAGCGTCAGAATCCCCTAGCTAAAATACACAGGGTCGATAGGGATAAGCGAGGTCTATGCACATAACGATACACCAGACCCCCATCGCATCACAAAGTGACAAAATGTCCGAGGCCCATGTACCCCAGCCTTGTAAAATTATGTGCATAGACCTCGCTTAACCCTATCGCCCCTGTGTATTTTAGCTAGGGGATTCCGACGCTCCTTCAGCATTGCCCCGAAGCCTGCAAAACCTATGCCGTCACATGCTCCATAGCTGAGTGCTGACACGAGGATGTTCATGTGCCTTGGACATTTTGTCACTTTGTGATGCGATGGGGTCTGGGGTATCATTAAGTGCATAGACCTCGCTTATCCCTATCGACCCTGTGTATTTTAGCTAGGGAATTCTGACACTCCTTCAGCATTGCCCCGTGACCTACAAAATCTGTGCTGTTACTTGCTCCATAGCCGAGGGCCTCCATGGGGCAAGGAGTCACAGGCGGTAGCCATTTCAATTGAGTCTGCCCTGCTACAGAATTGTATGTGTACCGTATGGTGCATAGAACCTTAACAGTACAACCGCTCCTGCAACTTTGCCCTGGTTTATGTGAATAACTCCCTACCTGTCTACTGCATGACCTGTGCAGGCTCCCAGGGGGGAAGGGCGATGTAGAGAGATAAAAGCTCCTCCCTAAGTTCCTGGTTGCCAAATCACCGTCCTTAGTATCTCTGTATAGTATTTTCTATTAGGGTACTAATTAGCACGAACAGCTAATTAGTACCCTAATAGAACATAATGAACAGAGATACTAAGTACGGTGATTTGGCATCCAGGAACTTACTGAGGAGCTTTTATCTCTCTCCATTATACATAGAAAGATTAAACTTCCAGCTGTACATTACAAGCTGTTCGTGCTAATTAGTACCCTAATAGACCATACTGTACAGAGGTACTAAGTATGGTGATTTGGCATCCAGTTAAAAGCTGTTCGTGCTAATTAGTACACTAGTAGAACATACTGTACAGAGATACTAAGTACAGTGATTTGGCATCCAGGAACTTAGGGAGGAGCTTTTATCTCTCTCCATTTTAATCTTTCTAAGTATAATAGAGAGAGATAAAAGCTCCTCCCTAAGTTCCTGGATGCCAAATCACTGTCCGTAGTATCTCTGTACAGTATGTTATACTAGTGTACTAATTAGCATGAGCAGCTTGTAACGTACAGTGGCAGGTTTGATCTTTCTATGTATAATGTAGAGAGATAAAAGCTCCTCCCTAAGTTCCTGGTTGCCAAATCACCATCCTTAGTATCTCTGTATAGTATTTTCTATTAGGGTACTAATTAGCAAGAACAGCTAATTTGTACCCTAATAGAAAATACTGTACAGAGATACTAAGTACGGTGATTTGGCATCCAGGAACTTACTGAGGAGCTTTTATCTCTCTCCATTATACATAGAAAGATTAAACTTGCCGCTGTACGTTACAAGCTGTTCGTGCTAATTAGTACCCTAATAGAACATACTGTACTGTGATACTAAGGACGGTGATTTGGCATCCAGTTAAAAGCTGTTCGTGCTAATTAGTACACTAGTAGAACATACTGTACAGAGATACTAAAGATGGTGATTTGGCATCTAGGAACTTAGGGTGGAGCTTTTATCTCTCTCCATTATACTTAGAAAGATTACAATGGAGAAAGATTAAAGCTCCTCCCTAAGTTCGTGGATGCCAAATCGCTTTACTTAGTATCTCTGTACAGTATGTTCTACTAGTGTACTAATTATCACGAACAGCTTGTAACGTACAGTGGCAAGTGTAATTTTTCTAAGTATAATAGAGAGAGATAAAAACTCCTCCCTATGTTCCTGGATGTCAGATTACCATGCTTAGCATTTCTGTACAGTATTTCCTATCTAGCCAGAAACCCTGCATCCTGTGCAAGCTAGGCGGACAACTGGAGGGGACCCGATACACGGTTGCTTCCCGTTTCCCTTTACAGTATCACATAAACTAGTGGCTGGTCTGCCCCGAAAGCCAATAGTCTCCTCTTTTGTATGGTACCAGTCCCGAGTCTCTGGGACACCCAGAACCAGAGATATCAGTATGCAAAATGGACCCATTTTCCCATAGACTATAATGGGCCCGTTAATTCAGACCCACCATGGATTCCGACGCTTGCCATGAGCCTTGTGGGGGTCACAGAAACTTGGGGTTGGTACCCTCCAGTAGCTAATTGTCTCCTCTTCCATACCAACCTAGCGATGAAGGCTCCCACCTCCCATGTTGAGAGTCCCAGGTTTGAGTCCCAAAGTGCCAACCTTTTTTTTTTTTATATGTTCCCGTGACATTCACTTTATTATTTTCTTTCTTTGGTATACATTGAATGAAAGGGTGCACACAGGTTTCACATAAATCAAAGTAAATCTGCAGCAGCGATTCATTCCGCTATGTACAAATACACAGCGGTAATGAGTATAAATTAGTGTATTCCGACGCAACTAACTGACCAACACGGTACTGTAGATTGTCGGCATTTGTGTATTGTACCTGACCTGAACTCCCTCCCTGTACACTGCATGACCTGTGCAGGCTCCCAGGGGGGAAGAGCGATGGGGGTAGGGAGAGGCGGTGGAAAATACCGTGCTTTTGAAATACAAGTATTAGCGTTCGAGTCCCCTAAGGCATAAACCAACACCAATGGGAAGGAAGTGCCAACCTTTTTTTAATGGGTTCCTGTAACATTCACTTTATTATTATTTTTTTTTCTTTGTTATACATTCAATGGAAGGGTGCACACAGGTTTCACATAAATCAGAGTGGGCGGGGGATTTTTCTACATACAGTAGTATACTGTTGCACATGTCTTGTAACCTGATCGGAACTCCCTCCCTGTCTACTGCATGTACTTTGCAGGCTCCCAGGGGGGAAGGGGAAAGTGGGATGGGGGTAGGGCGAGGCAGTGGAAAATACCGTGTTAAAAGAAAAGGCATAATCAAAACCATGGGGAACTTTGCGGTGTATCATTAAGTGCATAGACCTCGCTTATCCCTATCGACCCTGTGTATTTTAGCTAGGGGATTCTGACGCTCCTTCAGCATTGCCCCGTGACCTACAAAATCTGTGCTGTTACTTGCTCCATAGCCGAGGGCCTCCATGGGGCATGGAGTCACAGGCGGTAGCCATTTCAATTGAGTCTGCCCTGCTACAGAATTGTATGCGTACCGTATGGTGCATAGAACCTTGACAGTATAAACTCTCCTGCAGCTTTGCCCTGCTTTATGTAAAACTTGTGTTTTGTCAATTTGCTATGCGTTCGAGCCCGGTGTAACGTAATGTGCACAGACCTCGCTTATCTCTATCACCCCTGTGTATTTTGGCTAGGGGACTGTGACGCTCCTTCACATTGCCCCGTAGCCTGCAAAACTTATGCCATCTCTCACTCCATAGCCGAGCGCTGCCTGCCACGTGGTGGGGGTTCAGGGGTGGTGGCCATTTTGCCAGTGTGCTGTGCGATTGAGTCCGGTGTACCGTAATGTGCATAGACCTCACTTATTCCTATCGCCCCTGTGTATTTTAGCTAGGGGATTGTGACGCTCCTTCAGCATTGCCCCATAGCCTGCAAAATCTGGACTGTTACTTGCTCCGTAGCCTAGGGCCTCCGTGGGGCAAGGAGTCATCGGTGGTAGCCATTTCTATTGAGTCTGCCCTGCTACATTATTGTATGTGTACTGTACGGTGCATAGAACCTTAACAGTAGAACCGCTCCTGCAGCTTTGCCCTGGGTTATGTGAATAAAAAAATAATAAAGTATCTGGAAAAACTAACATGCATTCGTACTTTAGAAATCGAACTCGGGACTCTGAGTATAGGAAGCGGAACACTTCACCACTTCGCCGCGGACAGATGAATAAATCCATTGGTTTTGATTATGCTGTAATGGCTACGGGATTAGGACGCTAACATACTGTACAAAATTCCTAATCTCAAGAGGCAATAGTGAACTTCTAACACGTCCATTTGCGACAGTGTACACTACTGGTTTTATGTTGTTTTGTCTGCGGGACTTGGATGCTCACATATTCATAAAGTACTGTAGATGGATCATATACTTTATGCTGTACTATTTGCGTCTGTACCGTATATACTGTATTAAATAATGCAGCATAATGAGTATTTACTGTATTAAATAATGCAGCGTAATGAGTATTTACTGTATGCAGCGTAATGAGGCGCTTAGTAAAGTAGTCCTTATTATATATTTCAGTATTGTATTTTACGGAAGACCACACGCATGCGCAGTGGTGATTGTAAAAAGCGACATCTGGTGGATGATCGCAGGTATTACACGTAAAGGTAACGCCAAACGCTCTGTCTGTCTCCGTGCGATTAGGTACGCTTCTCTGTGACTAGGCGCGCCTCCCTACGCCCCGGTACGCTGTGTATGCTCGATCGGGACAAACGCCTCAGCCAGTCAAGATAAAGGTGGCTACATCTGTATAAATATTTATAATGAATGCTGAGGTAAAAGTTATTCCTTCTCATGGATAGAATAAAGTGAGAGTCACCCCTGTTCTGCACAGGGCTCTGTCACAAAGGATCGTATGCAGGAAGATATGTAATACTCTAATTATATGTCCGCATGTACGTTGATTATACTAGCATTACATGCGCATGGGGCAGTAGTTGTATGCAGGGTACTCCTGAAGTTGAGTCATGTTTATATCATTGCAGCATACTGCCGTGCGACTACAAGGGATATGGGACTCTTGGGTTCGCGGGCCACTTCCATGGCGGTCTCGACTAGGAGGACGTTGTGGATTCACCAATGGAATGCTGAGGCTGACTCTGAGAAGTACTGAAGTATCTTCCCTATGAAGGTTAAACCTGGTTTGGGGATCGCTTTGTTAAGTTGATCTCGGCAGATACCCCTGGTAAGTCTACCTTCTTGACCTATGTTCCCTCACAATGGTTGGTGACGCATTATTGTAAGATGCAGTCATTTCGACCAAATGGATATGGTTTTCCCTTTCTTTGCAGGTAGAGGAAGGTGAAAAGGTAAAAGGTCAGCAGCCTTTTCAAGTTCGCAGAAGCAGAAATCATCCTCTGTTTCTACCACATCCACAGCATGTCGCTGGGTCTATCTTGCGGGAGCCCACACCGTTGGGACCACGTCTAATACTCTTCAGTCAGTCCTGGAACGGACATGGACCAGTGAGTTTAAGAATAGAGTCCCAAGGGGGACATACTGGAGTTTCCAGACGATTCCTCTCACTGATTTTTCAAATAGACCTTACCGATTCTCCTTTGGACAGGGAGGTAGTATGCGACGCCATACAGGAGTTAGGTCAGGATCAGGTCATTGTCCTGCTGTCCCGGTCACACACAAAAAAAAGGAAAAAAGAAAAAGCTGTTATTCAAGCTTTTTCGTGCTTCTGAGGCCGGACGGCTCGGTCAGAACAATCCCAAAAATTTCTACTTAAGAAGTTGAACTACAAGATGGAATCTCTCAGGGCAGGGATATCCAATCTGTAAAAGGCGAAAGAGGGTCTAAGTACGGTTTCTTCCGCATTAGGCTTACCTGGGTTTGCTATTCAGGATTGTCATTGCCAATTCACCGGAGTGATGGCGGTATGATGGTTTTCCTGTAGTAGTAAGAGTCATTATTATTCTGTACTGGGACCCTCTCCTGAGTATGGCGAGGTAAAGAAACAAGTGGTGCAAAACGTTGTTTTCTCCCTGACAGTTCTTCAACAAAGTGGTTGGCTCCTGAACTTGCCAGAATCACTGTTGATCCCAACGAAGCGGTTGTCGGAGTTGGGAATAATGTTAGATACAGAACTGTATCAGAGTTTGTTTCTTCCAGTGGAAAGCGCTCTAAGGATCCAGAGTCAGATCGGATCTGCAACAGTGTCAATTCCATCAATACATTCCGTTGATGAAGAAGATGGTTGGGGCCTACGAGGCCATTCAGTGAGCAGATTAAATGCCAGAGTGGTTTTAGCGGGACCAGTTGGACATGTGGTCCAGGTCTCACCTGGCACATGCATCGGAAAATAATCCTATATTCCAAGACCAGAATCTCTCGCCTGTGGTGGCTGCACAGTTCTCACCTCCTAGATGGACGAAGGTTCGGGATCCAGGATTGAATCCTGGTGTCCATGGATGCAAGTCTCGGAGGCTGGAGAGCAGTCTTTCAGGGGGAAGAGTTTCCAGGGAAGATGGTCAAGCCAGGAAGCTTGTCTGCAATAAACATTCTGGAATTGAGGGCTATTTCCAATGGCCTTCTGCAAGAGGAACATCTTCTTCGCGATCTGCCCGTCTTAATTCAGCCGGACAATTTAACAGCAGTGGCGTACGTAAACCGCCACGGCGGAATGAAGAGCATAGCGGCAATGGCAGAAGCCACAAAAGTTTTCCACTGGGCGGAAAGACATGTAAGCGCTCTGTCAGCGGTCTTCATTCCGGGTGTAGACAACTGGGAACCAGATTTCCTCAGCAGACACGATCTCCATCCAGGAGAGTGGGGTCTTCATCAAGAGGTCTTTGCAGAAGTGACAAGTCGTTGGGGAATTCCTCATATAGACATGCTGGCGTCTCGCCTCAACAAGAAACTTCAGAGATATCATTCCAGGTCGAGGGACCCTCAAGCAATAGTGGTGGACGCCCTGGTGACACCGTGGGTGTTTCAGTCGGTCTATGTGTTCCCTCCACTTCCACTCATTCCGAAGGTGATAAAGATCATAAGAAGAACAAAGGTTCAGGCGATCCTCATTGTTCCGGACTGGCCAAGGAGGGCTTGGTATCCAGATCTTCAAGGGACCTGTTACAGCAAGGACTGTGCGTGTATCAAGACTTACCGTGGCTGCATTTGACGGCATTGCGGTTGAACGCCAAATCCTAGCCCAAAAGGGTATTCCCAGTGAAGTCATTCCCACACTGCTTCAGGCTAGAAAAGTAACGCCGAAGCTTTACCACCGTTTTTGGAGAAAATATGTGTCTTGGTGTGAATCCAAGAAGGCTCCTACGGAAGAATTTCACCTGGGGCGTTTGCTCCATTTTTTGCAAACAGGGTGGATGTGGGCCTAAAGTTAGGCTCCATTAAAGTACAAATTTTGGCCTTATCTATTTTCTTTCAGAAAGAATTGGCCTTCCTTTCAGAAGTTCAGACCTTCGTGAAGGGCATGCTGCACATCCAACCTCACTTTGTGCCCCCAGTTGCACCATGTGATCTTAATGTGGTGTTGCAGTTCCTGCAATCTCATTGGTTTGACTTTGAACCTTTGCGTAAGGTTGAGTTGAAATTCCTTACTTGGAAAGTGGTCATGATGTTGACCTTGGCATCTGCAAGGCGGGTGTCTGAATTGGCGGCTTTGTCTCACAAAAGCCCCTATTTAATCTTCCATGCAGATAGAGCGGAGTTGAGAACTTGTCAGCAATTTCTGCCAAAAGTAGTTTCATTGTTTCACGTAAACCAGCCTATTGTGATGCCAGTGGCTACTGACGCCTTGGCGGAATCAAAGTCTCTCGATGTGGTCAGAGCTTTCAAAATCTATGTCACCAGAACGGCTCAGATTAGGAAAACAGAGGCTCTGTTTGTCTGGTGGGTTCCCAACAAGATTGGGGCTCCTGCTTCCAAGCAGACTATTGCACGCTGGATCTGTAATACGATTCAGCAGGCTCATTCTATGGTAGGATTGCTGTTACCGAAATCGGTGAAAGCCCATTCTACCAGAAAGGTGGGCTCATCCTGGGCGGCTGCCGAGGGGTCTCGGCATTACAGCTTTGCCGAGCTGCTACTTGGTCAGGATCAAACACCTTTGCGAAGTTTTACAAGTTTGATTCCCTGGCTGATGAGGACCTCTTGTTTGGTCAATCGGTGCTGCAGAGTCATCCGCACTCTCCCACCTGTTCTAGAGCTTTGGTATAAACCCCATGGTTCTTGAAGCATCCCCAGCATCCTCTAGGACATATGAGAAAAGAGGATTTTAATACCTACCGGTAAATCCTTTTCTTTTAGTCCGTAGAGGATGCTGGGCGCCCGTCCCAGTGCGTACTGTATCTGCAGTTATTGGGTATGTTTACACACATTGTGTGTTGCGTTTAAGTCAGCCTGTTGCTGACGATATTCATGCCATGGCATGCGTTATGCTGTTATTGGTTGTGTTTACACACACAGGTTGTGTTATGCATTATGTCAGCGTAGTGCTGCATATTCTTCATGCCGTCGGCTGGTTTTCTATTCAATGCCACGTTCTGCGGCATACTGGAGGTGTGAGTTGGTAAAATGCTCACCGTGGTTTATCAATAAATTCTTTCCTCGAAATGTCCGTCTCCCTGGGCACAGTTACTTAAACTGGAGTCTGGAGGAGGGGCATAGAGGCAGGAGCCAGTTCACACCCATTCAAAGTCTTAAAGTGTGCCCATGTCTCCTGCAGATCCCGTCTATACCACATGGTTCTTGAAGCATCCCCAGCATCCTCTACGGACTAAGAGAAAAGGATTTACCGGTAGGTATTAAAATCCTATTTTAACAGTGTTGACTTTACAATGTCACACCTGATGCTTTGCCATCATGTTTCAAGTTTTAAAGCCGGCACCATTAAAGTGCTTTAAATTGCATTATTAGCATGTTATCATCCCTGGTTCTATCTTGCATTGTCCTCTTTCTCGTTATTGACATTTTGAATGCTGAACTCACTTACCCAACCCCTATGAATTTTTGTCGATGAAAATTTTGACTAAATGTATTAGTCGACTACAGTTTATTTCAGGACTAAAATTAGACTAAAATGAAAACTGAGACCTACTAACTAAATCTTAACTAAAACAAAGCAAAAAAAAAAAAAAGTGACAAAGACTAAAACAAAATGTAAATCCTTGTCAAAGGGCACTGTAAGTAGGGTTTTACATTTTTAAAGAACAATTATGTGTTCTAGATATTTGCAGAAAAGAAATATGACCTGCTGTGAAGGAAGTAGGATTGTGTATTGTGCTTGCTTGTTCTCTCAAACTTAAGGCATTAATTTGTATATGATATATGGGAGTACTACGGTAAGTCAGACTCAGTATGTAACACATTCTCATCCTACTGAGCCTAGAATACTAAACACATAGTTAAAGAAATGCAAACTTCTCCAGGGAATTTTAGAGAAATGTTCTTCAGCAAAATCCATTAGAGTATCATTAACCTGAGTGCAGTAGTTACGTCTAAAACATTGACTAAAATTAGACTAAAATTAAAACAGAGAACCACTGACTAAATCTTGACTAAACCTAAGCAAAAGAAAACGACTAAAATGTGACTTTAAACCAACTATAATTTTAAGTAAGTGACTAAGACTAAAACTAAATTGAAAATCCTTGTCAAAATTAATACTGCTAAGAAGTAACACTCAGAAGTGAACTGGAAACATCACAGTAAGAAGCAAAAAGAGGATTTTGGTATTTCTCTGAATCCACTCGGGGACACTGGAACTCTTCAGACAGCTGGGTGTGAAGTATTCAGACCGGAGGTGGCACAATCTAAATAAAAAATGTATGCACAGCTGGCTCTTCCCCCTTCACGCCCCTCAATCCCTCCGTTTTATAAAATTGTGCTGGAGGTGCAGCACAGAAAAGGAGCTCCTGCTCCACTAAAGAATTAATTTTTATCTAATAATCAATTTGAGCCGAGCCAACCTAGAGAGAAGAAGGAACATGAAAACTAAAGTCCTATAGAGAGGAACCAACTGTATCAAGTCAAACAGTGACAAAGAACTATTAACATAATAATAATGAAAAACAAAATTTACCAAGAACACGCAGGCTGACAGCACCGAGGGGTGCGTCCAGTGTCCCCGAGTGGATTCAGAGAAATGGATTTATCAGTAAGTACCAAAATCATCTTTCCTCTTTCATCCATTAGGGGACACTGGAACTCTTCAGATAGCTGGGGATGTCCCAAAGATACTCCCATGGGTGGGAGGTCTGTCCGAAGCCTGTAGAACCAAATGTCCAAACTTGGTATCCCTAGATGCAAACGTCTCAAACATGTAGAATCAAGTGAACATGTATGCTGATGACCTCTGCAAAGCTGGGTAGTGGAGGCTCCTCTAGCCGCAGCCCAGGAAGCCCTTACTGAACTGGTGGTATGAGCACCTACTTGAAATGGGACCCTCTTACCACTAGAAATATAAGCCTGTTTGATGGTAAATCGGATCCACCTGGCTAGAGTCCGCTTTGAAGCCAGCCAACCCTTCTTGGGCCCATCATAAAGAACAAAGTGTCAGATTTCCTAATAGAGGTTGTAGCCTGTACGTAAATCCTTAAGGCTCTGACCACATCCAGAAACAAGTCCACCACAGAGCTCCCAACTTTGAGACCCTTCTTGCTGATGACAAAGCTAGGAGCAGGGTAACCTTCCGGGACATGTATTTAAGATCTGCCTTCTCCAAAGGCTTGAAAACTGACGATTTCAAAAATTTGAGTACTAAATTTAGATCCCACGGGCCCGTGGGAGGACGAACAGGTGGTTGTATCCACAGCACACCTTGTAAAAATTGTCTGAACCTCCTGTAAAGACGCCAGACATTGTCGGAAAAGAATAAAGAGGGCCAAGACTTGTACCTTCAAGGATCCCATCCTCAACCCTCCATCTACACCGTAGAAACCGCAAAAGTCTATTTAGGCGGAACTCTCTGGAATTCCAACCCTCAGACTGACACCTGTCTATGTACTTCTTCCATATTTTATAGTAATGTGATGCGGTGACTGGCTTCCTGGCTGCTAACATAGTGGGGATAGCCAATTTCCAATTTGGACCCCATGCCGAGGCTTGGGGTGGGGTCCAAATTGGAACATAAAGGTACGTATCCTTTATGTCCATGGACACCATGAACTCGTCTTGTTCCAGTCCCGCAATAACCGACTGTATTGACTCCATCTTGAACCTGTAAACATTCAGAAACTGATTCAAAACTTTCAAATTGAGGATTGGTATGACCAAAAGATTTGAAAAAAATCCCAAACCTCTTTGAGAAGTCGGAACAGGCATAATTACTTCCGTCTGAAGTAACTTTTGAATCGCCATATCTAATGCCTTCGCTTTTTGAGGACACAGAGGAAGACCTGTTGTAAAAAAAACTGACTGTCAGGGCGGTTTAGAAAATCTATTTTGTATCCCTGGGAGATGATATTGTTGATCCAGACTTCCGGTGAGGTTTCAGCCCAGGTGTCCCGGAACCTTTCCAACCGTGCGCCCACCATAGGAGACCCAAGGTGAGCTGGGAGACCGTCATGCCACGGTCTTGTCAGCAGGTTTAGGGTCCTGCTTTCTGGTTGTGGTCTGGGAATGGCCTCTACCTTTGCTTCCCTGAGCCTGGCCGCCAAAACCTCTTCTTCTAGCACAAAAGGATTGTGACCTAAAAGAATTTAACACTGGACCAGAATAATTCCTTCTGACCGTTGGCAGTTCTAGGATAAGTAGTAGGCAGAAAAGTAGACTTCCCCGCTGTTGCCTGTGAAATCCACTTGTCTAACTCCAGACCGAATAAAGTCCCAAAGGATCTACAAAGGGGATCACCTCCACTGTCTTCTTGGAATCAGAATCCACTTGCCATTCTCTGAGCCACAGAATCCTTCAGGCTGATATAGCCGAAGCCGAGATGCGTGACGCTATTCTGCTAGCATCCTTTGTGATTTGGCAAATGTATGTAGCCGACTCACAGATATGCTCCGCTAGACTAACAATCTCCTCTTGGCTGTTATCTTCCACTACAGCCTGAACAACATGACCTGCCCATGCTACAATAGCTTTGGTCACCCACGTACTAATAATTGTAGGTTTGTGCGATGCTCCAGCAGACACAAAAATAGACTTTAGTGCTGTATCTAACTTACGGTCTGACACATCCTTTAGAGTAGTCACGTTTGGTATCAGCAAGATTGTTTTTTTTGACAGTCTAGCCACAGAGGTGTCCACAATGGTCGGAACCTCCCACTTAGACCTGACACCTTTGGGTAGTGGGTAATTAGCCGTGAACTACTTTGGAATTTGAAAATGTTTATTAGGTTGCTTCCAAGCTTCTCCCATTTGATCTTGAAGAGTCTGAGGAATCGGAAAAACCACTGTTTGCGGTTTCTGAGACTCAAATAAATCCAAAACCTCAGGTTCCTTAACGTCTTCTTATTTCTTGAAGTTAAGAACCTGTTTTACCTCCTCAATAAGGGAGACTAATCCCTTAACCTCAGCATCCTCCTCCTGAGGACGGACAACCATGATTTGCTCCACTGACTCTCCCTCCTCCTAGTCCTCAATGAGACCCTCCGACTCTTCCCGTAGGAGAGGGAGTGGTCTCTTTACCGCTTAATGCATTCTTTTCTGCTTGTGCGGGCGGTGTAATCCTAATCAGAAATTCCTCCATAGTTTTGGAAAACCCTGCAGCCCATTCTAAATGCTGCTTGCGGGATTCTGCCATTTCTCTGGAAATATATGACAGGGCACTTTCTCATGACCCAGACGGACCACTGCTCCCAGGTTGAGCGTCCATTCCCAAACATGTGTTGCATACCTCGGAGCTGCCAACATTAGTGCTCTTTTTTCCACATTTAGAGCATACATAGCGAGTTTTTGTGGTCTTAGTCGGTGCTTCTGACATGTTAAAACACACACATGCACACCACTTAGCAGTGCTTTCACCCTATTAGAATAGGTAGAGAAAGACCGTAGGGATATAGGGAACAAAAAGAACTTGCAGTCACACAGCTGGAATCATATTAGCCTGACGTTTGCAACCCTCACACCACCAACTGATTGCAGCTCCCTCCCTCACTGTGACCTCTCCACTAATAGAGAAAAACAGCCTGACAGAAAGGAAGAGGCTTCTATAGCTGAGCCACAGACACTAAGTGACCTTTCCCTCTCCGTTCTTTTGGACAGATTACATGTCAATCAAAGTGGCATGCACAACGGAAGATGTCATTTATCCTTGAAAAAGTGCACTGAATGCACGAAACGTGGTGGAGACGTGACACAGACAGGAGAAAGAACAGCTACCGCCGGAGATTGCGAGTGTCCGCCTGATTACGTCATCACACCCTCCACTGGACGCAGCGGTAGTGAGGCGGCCAAACATCAGAAGCACCACGCTAGCACAGTGTTCCCAGCCTCCCGCAGTGGAAGTAAGATGGCAACACACGTGGAGCCGCGGACGGCTACAGAGACTGCTTAAGACCATCTCTGCTGGAAGATAGGGAAAGGTAGGGTCAGGAACATCCTTAAGACCACACTCCTGGCTGTATAACTCGCTCCAAAAGGAGCTGTAAACATCTTGTTTTAACCACACAAAATCTTTTTTCACAGGTGCCATGCTTTTATTAATCAGCGCTCGTTTTTTCAATTAAATAATTGCAGCTTGAGTTGACTGGGTTGGTAATTCTGTTGCTCCACCTCTACAGGACCTGTCAGCAGAGTCCTTTGGAAGATAAAAACACATACTTTTGATAAGTCATGTCCAGAGAGATCTCAGCAGCAGAGCTTCTAAACTAACAGCACAAGAATATACCGGTATGGGGACTTAGCACTAATCTACTGCTAGATTTCATATATACTTATAGTATTTTCCTTATGTGACTGGCTCTGCTTTTTACCTCCCTTCAGAGAGGAAAGCCTGCTCAAACTGCATGCCTAATTAATAAAACAAAATGGGCACAACTAAAATTACATGTTCACATCATGGCTTTACCTGCCACTCTCTGCCAGCGTGACGACTCTCTACTGTCTCCCGCACCCGGGAACCTGATCAGCGGATCTCCTGCACTTATCCCCTAAGTAAAAACACCACCGCTACGGAGCTTCCGGTCCTGCCACAGCTGGACCGCCTGACAACCCCAGTAACATCTGCGCCGCCAAGCCGCCGGGTCTCCGCGACCCCAGCGGCTCCCATGCGCTCTCACACTAACGCGGCTTAAACTATCTTTTCCTGAGGTCGAACCTGCTGCGGGGAATGAAACTAGGCTGCCGGGAGGAACAGTCGCCTTGCTGCACCTAACCGCTGTACTTGTGCTGCGTCTCCGTTACTCACTCAGCTCCTGCGCCTCAGTGATAGTACCTCAGCTCCTCTGCTGCAGGGATCTCCTGAGAGAGATGCAGATTCCTTCAAACAGGATCTTTGTCTCTCTTACACTTCTGAACCTTTCAGATAGGTTGGCCCGGCTCAAATTGATTATTAGATAAAAATGTATGCTTTAGTGGAGCAGGAGCTCCTTTTCTGTGCTGCACCACCAGCACAATTTTATAAAACGGAGGGATTGAGGGGCGTGAAGGGGAAGGAGCCAGCTGTGCATACATTTTTTATTTAGATTGTGCCACCTCCGGTCTGCATACTTCACACTTAGCTGTCTGAAGAGTTCCAGTGTCCCCTAGTGGATGAAAGAGAAATTATATGATACATGCAGCAGCATTTGACAGCTAAAAAGGCTTATTGATTGACAGGAAAACCAAATTTTCCAAGGTGCAACATTAATCACCAGGCTAACAAACAGTTTTACTAGGTGGTCTGGCGATTGAGTAATTAACTGTTTTAGGTACTGGTTCCTAATGAGGTGATAAGCGGTATTCTTATAAATACTAATTCAGGTAAGAAATAGATGCCTCCACTGCTTGTATGAAGATTTCTCACGACAGAAAGCACGCCACTGGTATAATACTTCCATCATTCTGGACATTTAACAGAGGTTTCAGAGATACTTACTTAATGAGGAAGTGACCATTGTGGCTGATATGTTTTCCATCCTTTAGCCAGTAAATGTAAGGTGCAGGAATTCCACCAGACGTGCACACCATCTGTATGTCTTCAGCTGGTGAAGCGTTGATCTCATTTGGAGTTCCAGAGCCAGCAATGCTAGGGGGAACTTTAAATATTTACATATTACATACATTGTGACTGCAATAATGTAAAAGTTAATTTCAATTATGCACCTTTAAAATACAAGGATGACTGGATGACTTGCCTTGAATAGTCAGAATGAAGTGTTTCTGAGCTCTGCCTTCTACATTTGATGCAAGACATGTGTAATTTCCACCATCTGTGAGCTGAGCTCTGGTTATTTTCATTTTGCTCCCGCCAGAAAGGAAGTAAGTCTCCAATAAATCTGAATGATCTATATGTAAGTTCAGAGAGGTTAATGTACTAAATTTGAAAACACCAATTCACTAACATAAATTATGTCAAATTTAGAACACATCACTCCTATTAAGCAGTCACTTTGTACATTTTGAACCTTCAAAACTACTGAACCTTTGTCATACAGAAAATAAGAATGGTGCAGTTTTCAATATAGAATATAAGATACAGTATGTCCTATTTCTTTATAAAACATAACAATCACCATTATTTACAAGAACGAATAGCATAAGAAGTGCCTCATTGATGTTAACAGGAACATGAGATTTATGGTCTTACCTGGTTATATCCTTTTCTTTGAGTCCATAGAAGGCACAGGAGTTACACAATTTCTTTTTTCGGCTTGCGAAAGCAGTCACATTGTTGGACTGTACTTTGACCGGACAATCCTTAATGAGAGGCTGAGCCGAGCGTATCGCTCTGTAAATTGCTTGGAGCTTCAATTGATGGGTAGCTGGCTTTATTGAGGTGTCCA
Organism: Pseudophryne corroboree; assembly: GCF_028390025.1. NCBI lineage: Eukaryota > Metazoa > Chordata > Amphibia > Anura > Myobatrachidae > Pseudophryne > Pseudophryne corroboree. Next base: position 253,811,007 of record NC_086452.1, on the reverse strand, counting down.
GTGTCACTGACATGTTTCATTGTTTGACATCATCCCCCACCCTTGAAGGCTGGCATCGGTGGTAATCACGACCCTGAATCCAAAAGGGGTGACCCTTGTCCACGTTGGAATGGAGCAGCCACCATATGAGAGAGTGGAGAACTTCCTGCGAGTGAACCAGGGTCTGTGACTTGATGTGCAGATGAGACCCATTTCACTTGTCCAGAACTTCCAACTGCAGAAGACGGGACTAAAATTGAGAGTACTCTATCACGTTGAACATGGCAACCATTAAACCCAGAATCCTCATTCAGGCGTGTATGGTGACCATGTAAGGTCATAGCAAAGTCTGAATCTTAGACTGCAGGGCTAAAATCTTGTCCTGTGGGAGGAAGACTCGCTGGACACAAGAATCCAGCAATGCTCCTAAATGCAGGAACTCCACCAATTAATCTTCCAGCCGTGAGACTGTAGAAGATCTACCATCAACTGAATGTGGTCTGTCAAGATATCTGGTGACTGGGCCATAATGAGGAGGTCATCAAAATATGGTAAAATCCTGACACCTCTGCGGCACAGGTGTGCTGCCATAACCGCCATGACCTTGGAAAAGATGTGCGGTGCTGTTGACAAACCGAATGGCAAAGCCAGAAATTGGAAGTGGTCTGCCTGAATGGAAAACCTGAGGAAAAGCTGATAGTTGGACTGAATAGGAACGTGCAAATAGGCATCCTTAATTTCCAGGGATGCCATGTAATCTCCCAACTCCAGAGCCAGAATAATGGAGAATAGAGACTCCATACAAAACTTGGGAATCCGGCGGTACCTGTTCAAAGTCTTCAGATTGAGGATAGGGCGATAGAAGCCATCAGGCATTTGAACTACAAAAAGGGAGGTGTACAAACCCTGACTCTTCTCTGAAAGGGAAACAAGATAATGACATTGGAGGCCAGAAGGGAGTTCATGGACTCCAGAAGAGCTTCTGTCTTTCCGGGTTCTTCCGGAAGTCCCGTAGAAAAAATAACATTGAGGACGTTTCCAAAAGGTCATAGCGTCTTTGAGAAATTACCCTTCTGACTCAAGCATCCGTTGTGGTCCCTCTCCACTGTGGGGCAAAAGACAGAAGTTGGCGCCCTACCCTGGGGTCTTCCGGGAGGAGGCCCGCTCCATCAGGCATGACAGCTGGTTTTAGGAGCTGGACGTCTGGTAGCCCTGGGATGTTTAGCACGGGGTTTCAATCTCTTGGAGGGAGTCTGGTACCGGGAAGATGCCTGACTCTTAACTCGGCTCTGAGGGCAAAAGGAGCAAAAGGTAGTTTTGGATCTGGCTGGTGTAGCTGAAGGAAGAAAAGCTATCTTGGACACTGCCAGCGTGGAGACTATCTTGTCCAGTTCCCGTCAAATAGTGTATCCCTGGCATAAGGAAGATCTTCTAAGACCTTCTTGGAGTTAGTGGTCGCACACCAGGAATGGATCCACAGGGCCCTCCTGGCACCTATGGTGGCAGCGGACACCTTGGAGGTTTAGACCCCTGTGTCCATGGCTGCTTCTCCGAGATATGCGCTTGTCCTTTGAAAGTTCAGCATATGGGTGAGTAACTCTCTCCTACTAGTTCTGGAAGTAAGGTCCTGTTCCAGCTTTTCTGTTCAGCTGCCAATAGCCTTAGCTACCCAGGCCGTAGCCAGGGTCGGGAGAGCAATCGTTCCAGCATGAGAATAAGCAGTCTTTAGGAAATTTTCCAGCTTCCTATCCATTGGATCTGTCAGGGAAGAAGTATCTGGGATAAGCAGGACTGAAGACTGGACTTGGATTCCTTCTTTTTTTTGCTTGAAAAGTGGAGCCTTGTCCAATTGGAGCTGGATTGGTGTCCTCAATCTGGAGCACTGTCCGAACTGCTCTGACAAGTGCCTCTACCTCCATAGTGGACATAGGGCCTAATTCAGACCTGATCGCAGAATCAAAATTGTTCTCCATGTGCACTGCAGGAGGGGGGGGGGGGGGGGGGCAGATAGAACATGTGCAGAGAGAGCTAGATCTGGGTGGGTTATATTGTTTCTGTGCAGGGTAAATACTGGCTACTTTATTTTTACACTGCAATTTAGATTTCAGTTTGTACTCACCCCACCCAAATCTAACTTTCTTTGCACACATTATATCTGCCCCCCCCCCCCTCCCCCCTGTAGTGCACATGACTTTGCCCATTAGAGAGCAATTCTGCTGCTGCGTTCAGGTCTGAATTAGGCCCATAGAACCACTGTCCTCTTGGTCTGAAAGGGACTCTGGGTCCAAAATCAACCTCTGATATTGGGGCAGAACTTTTCCTTGCTAGAGTCCTTTGCATAGATGCCCTATCCCTGTCCAGCAACTGCTTCACGTAAGCAGTTATCTGCGTTAAGCCCTGCACTGACTGCGCACATGACTGCATCCACGGCTGCTCCGCTGTGGGCATCTGGGCAATATACACAGACCTGGCACTGAGTGCAGACGCTGAAAATGCAGAAGAAGGAAATTGTGTAAATCCTGTGCCTCCTAGTGGACGAATAAGAAAACAATTTTGTTGTGTACAAAACCTCTAAAACATGGACTTTACCCGGGAAATGTGTATGTTTGGTAAACATAGGACCCCATTTAATAAAAAATCTTAATACCAGGGGCATATTTCCTATAGTAGCACTGCGATACTAGCAAATATGTCACTGGCATTAAACATTACTTTCCTCGCCAGCGAAGTCTAGCAATGCCCCCTTCCTCGGTTGTGTCCTCCACTCTGCTGCTATGGGCTTAAAGCTGCCAGTGACAGGCTGCAGTGTCATGCACATGTGTCATGGCCAGTCTGCGCATGTGCATGACAGTTTCACCTGGCAATCACCCAGTAATGCCTGGAAAACCTCCATGAAGCTGAAGAGGCTGCGCTAGGTCCCCATTGTCAGCAATGGAATCCGGTCTGAAGATCGACAGTGTCTAGGTCGACAATGTTTAGGTCGACCACTATAGGTCGACAGTCACTAGGTCGACATGGATGGAAGGTCGACAGGGTTTCTAGGTCGACATGTGCTAGGTCGACAGGTCTAAAGGTCGACATGAGTTTTTCAAATTTTTTTTTTTTTTTCATACTTAACGATCCACGTGGACTACGATTGGAACGGTAAAGTGAGCCGAGCGAATCGGTAGAGGAGCGAAGGCACCAATCCTGAAGCATGAGGGACGCGGTGCACTAATTTGGGATCCCGGTCACTCTACGAAGAAAACGACACAAAAAATAAATAAATCCTCACGTCGACCTTTAGACCAATGGGGACCATATGGCTCTCACCATCTATAGATGGCATAAGCAATACAGTGACAAACAGAGGTAGACTTTAATACTGAAAGAAGGACATAACTACTTTAGCGTGTGCTAAAGGGGTTATGTCTTGGTGTTAACTGGGGCCCTGTATAAAAGAGACATATATAGCATACTAATTGTATATACTGGGAAAAAGTTAATATGTTTACAATAGGCAGCAGTGGGAGAAACACTCCTGCTACTATACAAATAAACACACGCACACATGTCTCACAGCACTGAGGGCTTTGGTTCAATTCCCACCATGGCCCTAATGAATGGAGTTTGTACATTATCCATGTGCTTGCATGAGATTCCTGTGAGTACTCATGTTTCCTCCCAGAATTCAAAAATAAACTGGTACTGTAGGTTAAATGACCCTAGTGTGTATGTCATACTTGCCTAAAATCGGGTGGCACTCCCGCCCCCCGGAAAGGCGGGCAAGTCTCTTGCATTTACCATCAGCCCTCACACCCATCCCTCGGCTGCACACAACACAGCACATGTGGGCAGTCCGAGGGGGACCCGACAACGCAATTCACGCTGAATCGCATAATTGGAAGACCTGCCGCCCCCTGTTTTCTCAGCAATGTATAGGGTCGGTGGAGCCACGATGATGAGTTCATGCCGCTCATCCCTCCAAACAGCCCCCCTTACCAGCAGCCACGCGCCCAATGCACCATCCATACTGTCCCCTCCTGGAGAGGCAGCAGCAAAATAAATACACATAATTGGTAATATTAAGTCAATGGTATGAGTATCATTGTTCATGTGAATTTAAAGCAGAAAAATAATTATTCCTTGGTTAAAACCAAGGGGAATTTACCTTTGCAAGTGGCTACTTAATTAGACGAGTTAGGCTACCACCATACTTGCCTCACTATTAGACCATACCTCCCAACATGACCCTCTCCAGGAGGGACAAAATGCTCTGCTTCTGGACCTTTCTCTTAATTTATGATTGCTAGCACCTGTTCTGAACACGTTAATGGATAAGAAAGGTGTTTCAGCACAGGTGATGGCAATCTTAAATTAAGAGGTAAGTCCAGGAGCAGAGCATTCTGTGCCTCCTGGAGAGGGTCATGTTGGGAGGTATGTTAGACTGTCAGTGCTATCATAGAGAAATAGCAGGCCCTTTATCAGACAGGTGACACAAACACAGGTACAGTGAGTGGAAATTTGTTATCAATTGTGAGAACTAAATTTGTCTTTCATTCATCTTGGTCTCATGACTAAAAATAGTAAGACTACATCAGGAGTAGTCTAGTCCATGGTCCACGAGGCACACTAACAGTTCAGGATTTAAAGCTATATTTGAGCACAGGTGACTTAATTAGTACTAGTGCTCAAGTCTGCATATCACTAAAACCTGCACTGTTAGTGTGCCTTGAGGACCGAGGTTTGGAAACACTGGACTACTTGACAGAGAAAGTATAAAAGTGTCATGCACCACCAACAGAACAAATTACTGGAGTTATGAACAGTGCCATAGTTTGCTGTGGGAGACTAAGGGAGTGATTTTGCACAGCGGGCGATCAGCTATTAACTGCGCATGCATATGCACCACAATGTGCACTCGCATCGGCCAACAACAACAGGCATCGTCTGTCAGTGAAAAGCTGGTGTGAAAATTCTAATTGCACAGCCATTCGCATGCTTATTGACAGGAAGAGACCGTTCGTGTGTGGTAACTGACCGTTTTCTGGGAATGTCAGGGAAAACGCAGGCATCCCAAGCGTTTTCAGGGAGGGTGTGTGACGTCAGCTCCGATCCCGATTAGCCCAGTCTGATCGCACTGTTGGAGTAAGTCATGGGCTGCGCAGAGACTGCACACACTGGTAAAAACCAGTCACTGGTGATTGAGGTGGGAACAGATTTGCAGCTGTTCGCTGACTGAGGTTTTTTTTAGCAGCTCGACGTACACATACGATCGCACACTTGCACGACGAATATACACTCCCCTTGGGTGGCGACTATCTGATCACAGGGCTACAATTTTAGCAGCGATCAGGTCTGAATCACCCCCCTAAACCATAAAAAAGGATGACTATAAAGCAGATGATAAAAAAATAGGATTTTAATTACCTACCGGTAAATCCTTTTCTTGTAGTCCGTAGGGGATGCTGGGCGCCCACCCGGTGTTTCGTTCTTCCTGCACTGTTACTTGGTTAAATATTCTGGTTTGTTCAGTTGTTGCTGTTCCTGTTTCAAGTTTGGTTAGCATGGCTTTCCTCTTCTGTGTGTGCTGGTTCGTAATCTCACCACTTTCCTTATCTATCCTTCTCTCAAAGTACTGTATGTCCATCTCCTTGGGCACAGTTTCCTTGACTGAGTCTGGTAGTAGGGGCATAGAGGGAGGAGCCAGTGCACACTATCAATTTCTTAAAGTGCCCATGGCTCCTAGTGGACCTGTCTATACCCCATGGTACTAAATGGATTCCCAGTATCCCCTAAGGACTACAAGAAAAGGTTTTACCGGTAGGTAATTAAAATCCTATTCTCTTACGTCCTAGGAGATACTGGGAATCCATTTAGTACCATGGGAAAGTACCAAAGCTCCCAAACCGGGTAGGAGAGTGCTGAGGTTCCTGCAGAACCGATTGACCAAACTGAAGGTCCTCAGAGACCAAAGTATCGAACTTGTAAAACTTAGCAAACGTGTTCGAACCTGACCAAGTAGCTGCTCGGCAGAGCTGTAAAGCCGAGACACCCCAGGCAGCCGCCCAAGAAGAACACACCGACCTAGTAGAGTGGGCCTGTATAGATTTTGGAACTGGCAAGCCTGTCATGGAATAAGCATGCTGGATAATGAGCCTGATCCAGCATGGAATGGACTGCTTTGAAGCAGGACACCCAATTTTATTGGGATCATAGAGAACGAACAGCGAGTCAGATTTCCTGTGACAAGCTGTTCTCTTTACAGACACCTTCAAATCCCTCACAACATCCAAAGACTTTGAAGTAGCAGAGGTGTCCGTAACAACCGGAACCACAATAGGTTGGTTGATGTGAAACGCAGACACCACCTTAGGAAGAAATTGCTGACGAGTTCTGAGTTCAGCTCTGTCCTTATGGAAAATTAAATAGGGGCTCTTGTGAGACAACACCCCTAGCTCCAACACACGTCTTGCTGAAGCCAAGGCCAACAGTGTGACGGTCTTCCACGTAAGGTACTGTACGTCAACCTCCTGTAATGGTTCAAACCAGAACGATTGGAGGAACTGCAGCACCAAAATGAGATCCCAAGGTGACGTGGGAGGCACAAAGGGAGGTTGGATGTGCAGAACACCTTACAAGAACATCTGGACCTCAAGAGAGAAGCCAATTGTTTCTGAAAGAAAATAGACAAGGCCGAAATGTGGACTTTTATGGAGCCTAGACGTAGGCCCACATCCACTCCCAACTGCAGAATAAACAGGAAACGTCCCAGATGAAAGTCCACCGCAGAATATTGTCTGCTCTCACACCAAGAGACATATTTCCTCCAGATACGGTGGTAATGTTTAGATGTTACCCCCTTCCTGGCTTGGATCATAGTCGGGATGACCTTGTAAGGAATCCATCTCTTAATCCCTCGCTAAAATCAGCCGTTCAACCTCTATACCGGTAAACATAGCTGCGGTAACTCTTGATAGACGAATGGGCTCTGTTGCAGAAGATCCTCGCGAAGAGGTAGAGACCACGGATCTTCGAACAGCATCTCGAGAAGATCCGCATACCAGGCCCTTTGTGGCCAGTCTGGAGAAATGAGGATTGCATGAACCTTTTCCCTTTTTATTCTTTTTAGAATTCTTGGGATCAGAGGAAGTGGAGGAAACACGTACACCAGCTGGTAGACCCACGGAGTTGTCAGAGCGTCTACCGCCACTGCTTGTGGGTCCCTCGACCTGGAACAATACCGATTGAGCTTCTTGTTGAGTCGAGAGGCCATCATGTCGATTTGTGGCTATCCCCACCGACGTGTCAACCACCGGAACACCTCTGGGTGAAGGCTCCACTCCCCCGTGTGCAGGTCGTGTCTGCTGAGGAAGTCTGCTTCCCAGTTGTCTACTCCCGGAATGAAGATCGCCAACAATGCCACGGCGTGTTTTTCCGCCCAGAGGAGAATTCTTGACACCACTGACATTGCTGCTTTGATATTTGTTCCGCCCCCTGTCGGTTTACGTACGTTACCGCTGTCACATTGTCCGAATTGACTTGAATCGCCTGATTCCGAAGTAGAGATGAGGCCTGCAGAAGGGCGTTGTAGATAGCCCTGAGTTCCAGTATGATTATGGGAAGGACGACTTCCTGACTTGACCATCTTCCCTGAAACTGCACCCCCTGGGTGACTGCTCCCCAACCTCTGATGCTTGCGTCTGTGGTTAGCAGAATCCAATTCTGAATCCCGAACCTCCGACCCCAGATGAGGTGAGAAGTCTGTAGCCACCACAGAAGGGAGATCCTGGCTCTTGGCGACAGATGGATACTTTGGTGCATGTGAAGATGCGATCCGGACCATTTGTCCAATAGATCTAGTTGGAAGGGCCTCGCATGAAACCTTTCGTACTGAAGCGCCTCATAAGAGGCCACCATTTTCCCCAGAAGGCGAATGCACAGATGCACCAAGATCTGGGTTGGCTTCAGGAAAGCCCGAACCATCGACTGGATTACCATAGCCTTTTCCAAGGGAAGGAACACTCTCTGAGACTCTGTGTCCAGTATCATTCCCAGGAAAGTAAGCCTGTGTGTCGGTTCCAGGTGAGATTTTGGTAGGTTCAGAATCCACCCGTGATCCAGGAGTAGTCTGGTTGAGAAGCCAATGCTGTCCAACAACCGCTCCCTGGATGGTGTTTTTATCAGAAGATCATCCAGGTACGAATTTATGTTCACTCCCTGTTTGTGGAGTAGAAACATCATCTCTGCCATCACTTTGGTGAACACTCTCGGTGCCATGGAGAGACCAAATGGCAGGGCCTGGAACTGGTAGTGACAGTCCTGCAGTGCAAATCGTAGATAAGCATGATGAGGCGGCCAGATCGGAATGTGAAGGTAGGCATCCTTGATATCCAGAGACACTAGGAATTCCCCCTCCTCCAGACATGAGATCATCGCTCTCAGAGACTCCATCTATAATTTGAACTCTCATAAGTATGGGTTCAACGACTTGAGGTTCAGAATCGGCCTCACCGAACCGTCTGGTTTCGGTACTACAAACAAGATGGAATAGTACCACTTGTTTTGGAGATGAGGTGGAACTGCAACAATGATCTGGGTCTGTACCAGTTTTTGAATGGCGTTCTGTAAAGTTACAATTGCCTCTTGTGAAACTTTAAGCCTGATTTGAAGACTCTGTGAGGTGGGAGCTCCTGGAACTCCAGTCTGTAGCCCTGGGAAATAATATCTATGACCCAGGGATCCTGGCATGATGTTGTCCAGATATGACTGAAGAATTTTAGTCGGGCTCTCACCTGCCAGTCTTCCAGGCATCTCGATCCACCATCATGCTGAATGTTTTAAGGAAGCAGATCTTGAGCCCTGTTCCTGTGAACCAGCAGTTGCTGGTTTGCATGGTTTACCTCTAGCGCCTCTGGTGGCGGTAGAAGAAACTTTGGGCTTGCCCCTGAACTTGGCAGTATGAAAGGACTGTAAATTGGGTCCTGAGTAGGCCTTCCTAGCTGGGGGAGCTGCAGAAGGAAGGTATGTGGACTTACCCACAGTAGCTTTGGAGATCCATTTGTCTAGTTCATCTCCAAATAAGGCCTCACCTGTGAAAGGTAGGCCTTCCACACCTTTCCTGGAGTCCGCATCCGCTGTCCACTGGCATAGCCATAGACCCCTGCATGTAGACACTGCCATAGTTGTAGTGCATGCATTAAGCAAGCCTATTTCTTTTATGGCTTCCATCATAAACTGTCACGATCCTGTCTAAAATCATATCATTTGGTGACTTACCTCTGCCATCTGTCCTGTAACCTGCATGTTTTCTGCTGGCTGGGATAAACAGCTCACCAGTATCATGAGTTCTCTGTGTGCTGAGCTAACTCTCTGCTAATGAGTGCAGCTGTAGTGATTAATCTTCTGTGTAAGTCTCCGCATGGTGTGCCTGCATAGCAATCATTGAGGATTCTCATGCAGTTCTATACTTCTGTGCCAGTATCCACAAGTCCAGTGGTTACCAGATATACCTTCCTGTGTTCTCAGGACCCGTGGCCATTATTGCCTGTATATCACACACCACGCCGGAGTTCCCTCCAAAACCAGCTATGTACGTCGCCATGACAGTTCCTGGTCAGCTGACCTTCCAGGGTCCAATCAGGATTCCCTTCTGCATCATGTGAGCCGCTCATCCACTCAGCTGTAAGCACTGGGTATAAGTTCCAGCACTAGCAAGCTGTCAGTGCTTTGTTGTCTCTCAGCCTGGAGTGAGCTCCAGAATCTCCTGCTGGTAATAGACTCTGTGCAAGTTACCATCCCCCGCACTGCCTAACTCCCTGGATGATTTAAAGGGCCATCGCTGCCACTACATCCTTACATCTCCAGACTCACTGGAAGTCCTCCAGTGAACCAGAGGGACAGTCCTATATCCCTAGCGGCCTTAGAGACTTTGCTGGTTCTTGCCAGCTTCCAGTTCTCCGCTGCGTAAGGTAGCGCCCATAGTATCCGGAAAACCTGCCACTGCTGTCTACACATTGCAGTATCCATTGTGCAGAACCACCGCATCACAGCTACTGGGAAACCAGCAGTGCCGACACTGCACTGCACAGCATACGGAATCCCCATTGCGCTACCTCAGCTGCCCAGTGTTTGGAAACCTGTGTTGCCGACGTCCTCTGCTCCGTCCATAAGTATTGCTGACGTCCTCAGCTTCTGCTACAAACATTGCCGACGTCCTCGGCTCCGTCTACAAGTATTGCTGATGTCCTCAGCTTCGGTTACAAGTATTGCTGACATCCTCAGCTTCTGCTACAAACATTGCCGACGTCCTCAGCTCCGTCCACAAGTATTGCTGACGTCCTCAGCTTCGGTTACAAGTATTGCTGACGTCCTCAGCTTCTGCTACAAACATTGCCGACGTCCTCGGCTCCGTCCACAAGTATTGCTGACATCTTCAGCTTCTGCTGCAAACATTGTCGACGTCCTCAGCTCCGTCCACAAGTATTGCTGACGTCCTCAGCTTCTGCTACAAGCATTGCCGACGTCCACGGCTCCGTCCACAAGTATCGTTGACGTCCTCAGCTTTGTTTACAAGTATTGCTGACGTCTTCAGATTCTGCTACAAGCATTGCCGATGTCCTCGGTTTCATCTACAAGTATCGCTAACTTCCTCTGCTTCGTCTTCAAGTACTGCTGTTGTCCTCAGCCTCGTCGACAGCCATCACACTGGTTCCAGCCAGTGATCTGTGACTTTCCTGCATTGCTGATCCTCCCAGCATTCCGTCAACTCACCAGTTCTCACGTGACTCTCCATTAGGTGACAACCCAGCTACCCATTGCACTGGTGGCTTTCACCACCAGTGTTCCAGTACCCATAGCTGGTCACCTTCCTCATAGAGTACACTTCCTGACTGCCACGTCTGGATGAGCGGATCGTCCACTAAGCCAGCCCGATTCTGCTCACTGCGCTTAAGACCAAACCCAGTGTCCAGTACTAGTCCGGGTTCACAATAACCTCAGCCCTGACATAAAGTTTGCAGAGTCCTGTATATGTTGCAAGAGCAAAACAATCTCCCCTTGAGGTAAGGTCTCTAACCCCTTGTGAAGATATTGGGTTCAAAATCACTCAGTCACGGTGGTAGATGAAAATCCACCAGTGGTTTATTGAGCAGATGGAATTATAAACAGCTCAGCACACTTCTGTGATCCAATTCTACACGACAATCCCTCCTGGAGCTCCTGACAGAACATTACTTCTTAGTCAGTCTCCTGCTACTCTCTCACCCTCTGTCTCACGTCCCCTCTTTGCTATTATCAAACCTTTGTCTTTTCTACAATAAGGCGACACCCCCAGAACAGTTTCACATGCCCAGGCATGTCCCCTAGGCCACAATAGATGTTAACTAAAGTAACCTTACTTAATCTGATTGTGTGGCCTGGAATCCATTGTGTGGGGAAGAATGAGGGGGGTGTATGGCCTGACATCTGAGACTGGCTGTATCTACACAACAGCAAACACACAGGTTATCTGATCAGTCATATTGGGAAAACATTATTTTACAAACTATAACACAATAACCATTACATTCATATATATACATTGAAAACATAACTGTACCCTTGTAACAATAACATCATACAATATAATACAATATTGCCTAACATATAACTAATAACATATTGGCAATTGATGAAGTCCATGTGTAGGACCAGGGCTAGGAAAGTAACCACGTGTCTTTTACCACTGAGCGACACGACGCGCCAGCTGTGTCATCACATGTCGTCACACCCCTCAATTAGGTTACTCGACCATTTAGTAATGGCTCGCGTAATCCACCCACATGCTATAGTGGGTCTCTGGGCCACCCCCACAGCTGTATATAAAGATTTGAGCATAGTCTCAATCTTGCGGTCAGCTGCGTGTTTCAGGAAGACTGCACCCGGGACAGACAATACAATTTTCCGTGAGAGCCTGGATAATGATGCATCCACTATTTGGTGGATTTTCCCATTTCTTTCCTATCCTCGTGAGGAAAAGGAAAGGATGATAATAACCATTTAGGGATTTGAAATTTCCTATCAGGATTAACCCATGGTTCTTCAAACAGTGTATTTAGTTCCTTTGACGCAGGATAAGTGGCTGAGGATTTCTGTTTTATATTAAAATAGGATTCCTCACTCTCCTCTGTCACCTTATCAGGGATATTCAGAACTTCTCTGATAGCTTTTATTAGAACCTCTATTCCCTGCGACAGAGTAGACTCCCCCACCTCTGAGTCCACCTCACCCTCCTCCATGCCTGACCCTTCATCATCCGAGTTAAACTGCAGGATATGGGCCAAAGGATGTTTTTGCGGACAAATAGCAAGGGACTGAGATGCTGGTTTGGGTACTGAGTCTCTTTTCATAAACTCAGTCATAGATTGTCTTAAGTATTGCATCTCTTTCTCATTCCGAGATAACTTAGTAGAGCTTGTGGAAATCATTCCCCTAATGGAGTCCAGCCATGCTGGTTCTGCCCCACTAGCCTGGGAAGGGACACTACATTGAGTACACACTAGTGAACCCCCTGGGGAAGAGGAACACTGTACTTTACATGAAACACTGTCTTTGCCTGACATACTGTATAGTGACAGCGCACACACACAGGAAAAGGTTAGATGCATAATTAACCTACAAAGAGCCCTTCCAGGGAGACACAGAGGGAGCATGGAATCAGCACACGGCGCCCCTAACGCTAATGCCAAGCTTAGCCGGGTCGCAGACTTAGTACCTAGATTAGGGACTTAGTACATTAACAATCACTCCCCCCCACTATGACCCCCTGGTACCGCTGAGGCAATCTGGAGTCAGCTGCAGAGGGAAAATGGCACTGGTGAGCTGCTGGATCCGCTCATAGTGAAGCCCCGCCCCTTCAATGGTCCGCGGTCTTCCTGCACTTTTTTATACTGGCTGTATGTGTCTTGTGCATAAAATTGAGACAGACTCCTTTTATGGCTATGCTGCCAGTCTGGGTACTGTGTCCGCTGTTCAGCGTCTGTGTCCGTACACAGCGGGAGACACAGTCCGCCCCGTTTTTAAGCCGTGCGTCTCCATACCCTCATGTCTCCCTAATGACCGGCGACCCGCTAAATGGGACACCGTCTTAGTACTCACCATTCTTCATTCTTCTGGCTCTGTTAGGAGTGGCGGCGTGCTGCAAGAATGTACGCTCGCTGTGGTGGGGCTTGCAAATAGTTCCCTCAGGAACTAGTGTCCTGTCAGCGGGGAACTGGATCATTAACCCTGAGAGAGGTTGCCCCCCCCCCCGCTATGTCCTACAAAGCAGGCATCCAGTTCTGCCTAAAAATAACAAACACAGAAAATAAATGCAGAAAACTCTTCAGGGGCTTTCAGATACGTGACCGGCTCCTCCGGGCACTTTTTCTAAACTGGGTCTGGTAGGAGGGGCATAGAGGGAGGAGCAAGCGCACACTATCAATTTCTTAAAGTGCCTATGGCTCCTAGAGGACTCGTCTATACCCCATGGTACTACATGGATTCCCAGTTTCCCCTAGAACGTAAGGGAAATAATAGGGATCCCAAGGTGGTATACAGCAATAAGAAAGCACTATAGAAGAAATAAATGTGAGTAAAAAAAATATGTAGAGGAAAGTGAAGGGTTGTGGGTAACCTTGGAAGGGAATTTACTGTATTTGTAAATTATTCTTTATGTAGAAATTGGAACTCTGTTATTATGGTTTTATCAATGATTTATAAAGTCATTGACAAGAAAGGATAGACATGCAGTAAATGAGATTATATCTGTTTACTAAAATCTGATTGCCTACATATACTGGACATTCATTTAGATTACTATAACCTTTAAAGTAACAATTTATAAAATATAATATTTATCACAGGCAACCAAATATGATAGTTTACCAACAGAATAATAAAGTTTTGTAATAATCCTGCAAATTAATAATTTCAGTGCATTTATAATGGTTCCAGACTAGGCTTCTGATGTGGAACATTCCTTTAATGATACAAACTGTATTTCTATGGGGATGTAGTTGGCATCCCGATGGATGGGATGCTGGTGGTCAGAAGACCGGCGCCGGAATTTCCAACATCTGTCAAAATCCCGACAGTCGGAATCCCGAACGTAAGTATACTAGGGAGGGTTAGTCTGCGTGGGAAGATTAGGGTTAGGCACTAGGGGGAGGGTTAGGGATAGACTGCTGGAGGGGGTGGGTGGGGGGGGGGGTGTATGGTTAGGCTGCAGGAGGGGAGGGTTGGAGTTAGGCTGCAGGAAGGGAAGGATAGAGCTAGGCTATGGGAAGGAGGGTTGGGGATAGGGTAAGCAGTAGGGTTAGTTGCTCAAACCTATCAGGATTATGGCCATCGGAATGACGCTGTCGGTATTCTGACCGCTGGCATTCTGGCTGCAGGTATCCCGTACCCAATTCCCCATTGGAAAACAAACACTTACTTATCTGATTTCCATCCTTAAGCCAGTTAATTGTTGGTGTAGGAATCCCATAAGCATCACACGAAAAGGTAACAGAGTTTGGGATAGTTCCATTGTGATACTCCTCCTGTGGACCTTGTATACTTGGAGGAACTAAGAAGAGATTGTTTATTTTTCAAGAGATTTTTTTTATTAAAAATTACTCTTAACTACTGTAAAAATAAACCTACAGTACATACTTGTCCACTTAACTGGCATTTGGATTAGTACGCTCTTTTCTGGGGGGGTCAACCATATACAGTGTTTCCTATTTCACTAAGGTTTACTTTACAAGGATATTTTGGGGTTGCCCAATATATATATATATATATATATATATAAAAACAGAAAACACGTCTGGCACTCCCCCATGGGCAAAAATGAGCTAAGCTCCTGCTCCAGTGCCCTCCTCAACAGACACAGCGGTCTGCTTGTATAGAACAGGGAAACAATGGCGGCACTCTGGAGACTTGGTTAAAGAAGTGAAAAAATAGTGCTGTTTATTCAACGTTTCGGGGTGCAACCCCCCGTCTTCAGGATACACTAACAAGTGACAGTGTGCAAAACTCAACTTGAGTTTTGCACACTGTCACTTGTTAGTGTATCCTGAAGTCGGGGGCTTGCACCCCGAAACGTTGAATAAACAGCACTATTTTTTCACTTCTTTAACCAAGTCTCCAGAGTGCCACCATTGTTTCCCCGTTTTATATATATATATATATATATATATATATATATATATATATATATATATAGAGAGAGAGAGAGAGAGAGGCAGATGTACTAATCCATTGACAGTGATACAGTGCAGAAATAAAGTACCACCTGGTCAGCTCCTAACTGTTTTTCAAACACAGCCTGTAACATGGTAGTTAGGAGCTG